>NC_140581.1:953921087-955121087 GCF_964204655.1 Triturus cristatus
GAAACAGAGAAAGAGTGAGAGAGAGAGAGAGAGAGAAAGGAAAAAGAGTCAGAGGAAGAGAGAGAGAAAAGAGAAACAGTGTGAGAGAGAGGAAGAGATAGCGTGAGAGAGAGGTGAAGAGAGAGAGAAAGAGTGTGAGGGAGAGAAAGGAAGAGAGATAGAGGCACAGTGAGTGCCCACACTGTGGACAAAACCCTCACAGCTAACCTTTCCACCACCAGTGTGTCTCCAACAACATGCTGGGACATAGCGGAGCCCCTAAGCTTACTAATCTGAAACATAGTATGGAATCAGTAATGGCACAGTACATACAACTGCGCATGCCTAAATCGCTGTCCCGCCGCTGGGCACCCAGGCTGCTGCACCCCATCCAATTCCACTGCCCAGAGGTGTCTGCCCGCTGCTGCGCACCCAGGCTGCTGCGCACCCAGGCTGCTGCACCCCATCCACTCCCACTGCCCGGAGGTGACTGCCCACCGCTGCGCACCCAGGCTGCTGCACCCCATGCACTACCACTGCCTGGAGCTGACTGCCTGACGCTGCGCAAACAAGCCTCTCTGCTCACCTTTGGCAACCTGCTTGTAGAAAAGAGGGCCTACCACGTGCCTCTGCAATTCCAGGGTCCACGGACAGGGCACCCTCTATATCATGCAGCCCCACTCCATAGGCCACCAGGTCATGCATTTGGTGCTGAGTCTTGATTTCACCATGGCAGAGGACATACCAGTGCCCTCGGGTTTTCATCACAGGTTGCACACCCGCTCAGCCCTTGCGGTGCCACTAACTCAGTGACCAGCGAGACAACGCCACTTGGGGGTAGGCCTACGCTGTCTGATGGCTCAGGTCTACACTGCGGTCCAGCAGGGCACACAAAACCTGAGCTGTCCACACCGCCGGGACGGGCCATCACCGCAGGCTGCACCCCCACTTAGCAGTTATGGTACCCATACCTCATTGGACCGAAAGTCACCATCCCATGCCGGTGTGCCTGTGCCGGCCACAGTGCATCCGGTGCGAGCAACTTCAAAATGGCGTAGAGCACGTGTGCCCGGTCTTTTTTATTGGCAGGGTCACGTGTCCTGTGTCGTCTGTGCTGGATGGGTGTGGTGTGGGTGTATACCAGCCGTGACGGAGTGGCTGTGGCGTACTGACAACTTTCCCTGTGACCAGCAGATCACTGCAATGAAAACCTGGGCCATGTAGCGTTGTTGTCTTTCCCTGTAAGCGTAAGCGGAGTGGGCTGGCCCCGCATATGCCAGTCCTGCGTGAGGCTGTGAAGAATGACTCCGGAACTATGGGCGTGGCTCTGTCGTGAGCTGTATGAGGAATCAACTGATGCGAATGTCAGTGTTGTAGTGCTGCCATCACCCGGGTCACAAGCGCCAATGTGTCACTCTGTGAGCCAAGTCCCACAACATGACCAACCTGGAAGGTACGGAGAATCACTGACCCTACATTCTTCCATGGTTCAACACATGAAAGATGGTGGACATGATACATCTGTGTGGATATGAATGTTTATTGCACATTCAGTGGAGTGTTGCAGCTGTAGCAATACAGGGCCATGGAAAGTTCAAGTTTCAGTTTTTGGCACATGGAGGGCAGCCAATTAGAGCCGAGCTTGAGTTCAGGGTTAGGCTGCGCCAACATATGTAGTTATGCAATCACTCCGCCAATCCCCAAGCACTTATAAATTCACTATACACTCTACTTGCAGTACTCTAATGATCCAGTCTCTACGTACGTACTTGTACAATGACCGAGACAAAGTTACATAACCGAAGTTTTCTCCCACTGCCAGAGGTAACATGGTTGCATACGCTGACCACAGCACAATGTAATGTGGTAGGGCCCAGGGGCAGTACCTTGCATGCATAAGGAACATACAGACACAGATAGATAGTGGAACTGGGTACGGGCACGTGTGCTCGACTCGTTTTTATTACCAGGGTCACTTGTCCATTGACATCTGTGCTGGATGCGTGTGGGGTGAGTGTAAGCCAGCCCTCCGGGAAGGGTTGGTGTTGGTAACAAGAACAACAGTAATCATCGGATCACACACAGAGATTCAATCATAAAGGGTCCACGACTTGTGCTACACTAAGTTAGGGGCACCAGATGTGAAATAATTCACAAAAGATTCTATTGTAAAGGGTTCATGACTTGTGGTACACGGAGGTAGGGGCAGCAGATCTGAAATAATACACAAAAGATTCTATCATAAAGGGTCCATGAGTTGTGGTGCACTGAGGTAGGGGCATCAGAAGCATTACGCGTGTGCACAGCTAGCGATGATGCGTGGTCCGGGAGGGCCGCACTGGTAGCAATGTCTGTTGCCTACTGGACTGCGTCATCTGCAATCGCAACTCGATCTGAATTGTGAGCCCTGCAGTCCGCGAAGTAGATGGAAGGCAGTAGTCAGCACAGACATCGAGGAATGCTTTTTGTCACAGTGAATTTCTAAGGTTTTTTAAATGCTAATTTCTAACTATAACGTCCCTGAAACCTATGGTTTTTTCAGTGAATTTCTAAGGTTTTTTAAATGCTAATTTCTAACTATAACGTCCCTGAAACCTATGGTTTTTTCAGTGAAAAAAAAAAAAAAATATATATATATATATATATATATATGCGCATAGAAATTTCCACAAGTGTTGCAGAAAAAACGAGCCACTCCAGTTCTGTGTTCTCAATATTGCGGGTTTATTTGGCAGACAAACGACGCATTTCGATCTCGGCCGAGATCTTGGTCACATGACTTTAGGTGAGTTTCACATATATTTAAAGGTGCAGTATACAAACACGACGCAGCGTGTAAAATGAACTTGTACACAACCACATGTGTTTGTTCAGTTGAAATTATAAATAAAGTTCAAAACAACATTTGTTTTTTAATTAGTTTCCATTGATTGTATTTAATCATAATTCCCTAGCATGGGTGGAGGAAGTGATTATAAAATTAATTGATCATGCAATTCCGAAAGAATCATGGTATAGTACTTAATCACGATTCGTTGGACGCTAATGAGGATGCAATGTCTAAATATTACTACAAGCTAATAAGACACAGAGTGATGGTGAAAATAAAAGGTATAGTACCTTGTGATCAATTGTACTCGATAGTTGTATAGCTGTTCATTATCCAATGCACCATAAACTGATATTATTTTGGATATTGACAGGTGATGGATTTGTGACACTAATGATAAATAATCATAGTGATGCTGTGGAGACGACAGTTCAACTGAACTTGCTGAATCTTATGTGCTCTTAACCATAAATCATTGGCTATCCTCCTTGCGTTATCAATCTGTCAAGAATAAAAAAGTATAGCATTAGAGTTAAAATATATAGCATATGACCTATACATATCATTTCATCAATATGTCAATTCGTAATTCAATCGGTAACATTTCCATAGTTCTCATCCTGCATTTAATAACAAATATTCCATCCACTATAGTGATGATTCAAGAGGGAAGGAAAAGAAAACTAGAACAACACACAGGTAAAATAAGTGATTTAAAATGTATCATTCAACTAGAATGATACAAACTAGAAACTCCTGATTTGGTTGCGGGAAGCGTTTAACAAGTTTACAAATGCACATATAGCTCTTCATCATTGTTCATACCAGTTGGGAACATACTACCGGCAAGCAGGAAAAGCCTTGACTCAAGGCAACGTAAAGCTTGAATTTGATTACCTCCTCTGGGATGCTTAGGAACATTTGCCAGACCAACGTATTTACCTTTAGTCCAGTCACCCTCATGCATTTCATTGAAGTGTCTCGATGTGCTGTAGCTTAGATCACGGTTTGTGATGGCCCGCCAGCGTTCCAGAATTCTTTTTTTAACTGGAAACGTGGTTGACCCCACATACAATTTGTCACACGGGCAGATGATAGCATAAACTACAAAATCAGTATCACAAGAAATGGATTTGTTGATCTTCCATTTGTTTTTTGACCTATTCAGTGTAACTTCTTTTACATTTACACTGTCACTGCAGGCTTTGCATTTACTGCATTTGTGGAAGCCAACCCTCTGTTCTAGCCAGGTTTTTTTCTTTTCAGTCTGTAAATGACTATTCACTAATCTGTCTTTCAGTAATAAGGTCTTCCTGTACGTGATGGCTGGTGACTGTCCTAGCTTAGTTAAAAGAAGAGGGTCTTGTGTAAGAATATGCCATCTCTTTTGCATGATTTTTCTCAGTTCACTTTCCTGTGTGCTGAAAGTAGTGATAAATCTGACGGGTGTGTCAGTTTTATCTCTTCTGTTGAATTTCTTTGGAGGCGAGAAAAGAGCGTCATTGTGGCTGATAAGGTCTGCTTTTCTGGCACCTCTCTGTAGCATCTTGCTAGGGTATCCCCTATTCTTGAATCTAGTCATCATGCTTCGTTTGTTTTTTTCATAAAGTGCTTCTGAGCTACAATTTCTTTTGGCTCTCAGAAACTCACTGTATGGCACACTCCATCTGAAGTTGGGCGGGTGGCAACTAGCTGAATGGAGAATGGAATTACCTGCCGTTTTTTATCTGTACAGGTCTGTGGTCAGCATGCCATTTTCTATTGTCAATCTAATATCAAGGAAGTCAATACTCTGCTGACTGTATTGCATGATAGATTTCAAATTCATAGTTTTGCAGTTGAAATAGTTAACAAATTCAAGGAGACCACACTCATTGCCTTCCCACACAAAGAATATGTCATCTATGAATCTGAGCCATACTCCGATGTTATTTGACCATGGCTCCGTATCTTCACTCCAGAGTACCTGCTTCTCCCACCAGCCCACCACAAGATTGGCGTAACTTGGGGCGAAGCAGGTACCCATAGAAGTGCCTTGCAGTTGTTTATACCACCTCTCATTGAACATGAATACATTTTCAGACAGGCAGATCTCAATCATTTGCAGGAGCATACGTGTATGTTCCAATAATTCAATATTTCTTGCTTTTAGAAAATATTGGTATGCCTTAAGACCATCTGTGTGTTTGATGCTTGTGTACAAGCTCTCTACGTCTAAGCAGACCATCCTGTATTTGTTCTCCCAGTGTAGGTTTTGGATTTTTTGTAAGAAGTCTTTTGTATCTCTTAAGTATGAATTGAGATCTTTAACATAAGGAAGCAAGAAATGGTCAATGTATTCTGATGTGTTCTCTAGTAGACTATTTTTTGAGGACACAATGGGACGACCATTATTTATGTATATCCAATCCAAAAAAGTTCATTCAGTACGCTCTCGGGAAGGAAACATACAAAGCACAGTGTAGTTTATCCAAATTTATTCCACACAAAGCATTTCGGCAATAGCCTTGTTCATGTGTAGAAGTGCACAATGAAACAGACACTGATAAAGTTATGTCACGATCCAAAATAAACAAACAGACACATAGGACAATGTCCTCACTCTGCCCCATTGACTTTGGCATCCATCTTGGAAAGATAAATCATAAACAAAAAGAATGTAATGAACATCTGAAAATAAAGCGCAAGTGCACGTATCATTGATTGCGTTTTGATCAGCTTAAACATCTGAAATGCATCTACTACTTCAAGCCTGGAAATACAGATAGACATGTATTGCAATCAGACAAATGAGCACAAGTGCGCTTGATAACACTGAACATAAATCTGCCTCATTTGCTTGGCATCCATCTTGGAGAGGTACAGAACAGAAAATGTAAATGTAATACACAAATAGCTTAAAATAATTTACAATTGCATGAATAATTAATGATAGTTCAATCAAATATAACTTCAGAAATGCACCCATCAATTCAAGCCTGGATTTACAAACAGCCAAGTATTACAATCTAAAAAAACAAAATAACTGAGCGCAAGTGTGCTTAATGACATGAAATTAATCATTCTTGCGCTTGTTGCAAATGTCCGTTCCCTGGACCCAAGCGATGTCGATAAAATCCAGAGATGAATACGATTGACGGGCAAATGCCCATAAACACATTGATGCCAAGATATTAGTTTATGCCATAGAAATTTAGTGCCGAAAGAACAGAAAAAGTGGAATCAACATTACCTAATAGGCAAATGCCTATAAGATATATACAATGATTGCTATGCAATGATTAGTGTGGATCGTGCACCTACCAGTGACCTGTCGGTGACTATTAGATAAAAACACAGAATGTGACAGATGTGCAATCAAGTCGGAGGAAAAGGGTAGGTTGCCCGTGTTGGTGAATACGTGTAAAAGGGGCCCCTTCCTTTTCTCCTGTAAAGAAATATGAAAAGAGAAAAAAGAGAAAACAAAGAAACAAATGTTTAAAATCAATTAACGGCATCATTTTGGATTTCCAAACCAAGAGTCCTGGAGGTTTAAACATCGATGAGGAATTATCAATTCATCTTAGGGAAAGGTCGTAAATTGCAGTTTCTTAAAGGTTTTGTTGTTTCTTTGCTGGTTTTATACAAATACTGCTTTACAAATGTATGACATTTATCTCTGCTCGCTTCCACTAATTGATGTGCAATTTATGTCATCAGTGTACAAAATATCTAAGGATATAAGGTTTAAGCAATTGATGCCGTTAATTGATTTTAATCATTTGTTTCTTTGTTATCTCTTTTTTCTCTTTTCATATTTCTTTACAGGAGAAAAGGAAGGAGCCCCTTTTACACGTATTCACCAACACGGGCAACCTACCCTTTTCCTCCGACTTGATTGCACATCTGTCACATTCTGTGTTTTTATCTAATAGTCACCGACAAGTCACTGGTAGGTGCACGAGCCACACTAATCATTGCATAGCAATCATTGTATATATATTATGGGCATTTGCCTATTAGGTCATGTTGATTCCACTTTGTCTGTTCTTTCGGCACTACATTTCTATGGCATAAACTAATATCTGGGCATCAATGAGTTTATGGGCATTTGCCCGTCAATCGTATTCATCTCTGGGTTTTATGGACATAGCTTGGGTCCAGGGAACGGACATTTGCAACAAGCGCAAGAATGATTAATTTCATGTCATTAAGCTCACTTGCGCTCAGTTATTTTGTTTTTTTAGATTGTAATACTTGGCTGTTTGTAAATCCAGGCTTGAATTGATGGGTGCATTTCTGAAGTTATAGTTGATTGAACTATAATTATTGATTCATGCAATTGTAAATTATTTTAAGCTATTTGAGTATTACATTTACATTTTCTGTTCTGTACCTTTCCAAGATGGATGCCAAGCAAATGAGGCAGATTTATGTTCAGTGTTATCAAGCGCACTTGCGCTCATTTGTCTGATTGCAATACATGTCTGTCTGTATTTCCAGGCTTGAAGAAGTAGGTGCATTTCAGATGTTTAAGCTGATCAAAACTAAATCAATGATACACGCACTTGCGCTTTATTTTCAGCTGTTCATCACATTCTTTTTGTTTATGATTTATCTTACCAAGATGGATGCCAAGCAAATGAGGCAGATTTATGTTCAGTGTTATCAAGCGCACTTGCGCTCATTTGTCTGATTGCAATACATGTCTGTCTGTATTTCCAGGCTTGAAGTAGTAGATGCATTTCAGATGTTTAAGCTGATCAAAACTCAATCAATGATACGTGCACTTGCGCTTTATTTTCAGATGTTCATTACATTCTTTTTGTTTATGATTTATCTTTCCAAGATGGATGCCAAAGTCAATGGGGCAGAGTGAGGACATTGTCCTATGTGTCTGTTTGTTTATTTTGGATCGTGACATAACTTTATCAGTGTCTGTTTCATTGTGCACTTCTACATGTGAATAAGGCTGTTGCCGAAACGCGTTGTGTGGATTAAATTTGAATAAACTACACTGTGCTTTGCCTGTTTCCTTCCCGAGAGCGTACTGAATGAACTTTTTTGGATTGGATACTAAGTACCGGCACGCTCCTCCGGGGTGTACGCCACCTTCCCTAGGGTCCCAGCATCCCAGAAGGAGCAATTTGCAAGGTTTATATATATATAGATATAGATCATCAAAACCCAAGTCTTTCAAAAACCAAGTCCATCTTCATCTATGTGTTAGAGTGCCCGTGCAAACTCAAATATATTGGATGTACCACCCAGATAGCTATAAAACGGGCACTGGAACACATAAGAGCGATAACCAACATTGACCCACACTTTCCAGTAGCGCGGCATTTCCAGGAATATCACTATTCTAACAGTGCATTACTCAGCTACTATGCAATATAACACATTCCTAGACCACACAGAGGGGGTGATAGGACCCTCAAACTCAGGCAACGAGAGTCTAAATATATCAATGAATTTCAAACCAAAAACCCGGGGGGTTTGAACATGGACGAGGGATTGGGAGTCCACCTGTATGAAACATGAGAGAATTTATTTTCTCTCTGTACATTATGCTTCTAGTGAATGTTGTACCTGTATTATGTACGTATCTGTTTTTATTGTATGATACACATGTTTGACTTACACACTATTTTCTTCTTTTTCTTTCCCTTTTTTATTTATTTTACTACAGGAGGAAAGGAAGGGACCCACTTCACTATGGCAGTTCACCCACACAGGATCCCTACCCTTTTTTTCGGAGGCACAAAGCGGTGGCACGTCGCTAAAGATAAGATATTGCACCTACTTAGAGTTTTTGTTCACCATGACCGTAAATTGACTTTTTTTCTTTTTCCTTTTTGAATGCAAGAACTGTCCCGCTATTATGTATTATACCCAGATGGTCCCCTGAGTTTATCTCGGATGGTTAGCTTACAGGGAAACATATATATAACCCTCATTTCTACAGGGAACACATGTCCATGACTGTTAGAATGATTTTCTTAGTTGTACCTGTTTACCCATTGTGTTGACGTCTTTATATTTACACCATCCAGTTTCACATTATGGTATATCATTATTATTTTTGGGCTGCAATTTATCCAGACAAGTGCAACCACATAATTCTACTATCTTCTGTAGACAATACCATACTATTTTGCTTGGAAGCCAAGATGTGACATTTAGGGGAGGAGCCCGTGTACCTTGACAAGACACTGAACTTTATTGGTCCTAGGTCGGATCCACAACAACACTATTTTCAGGTTACCTTACGGCCCATATTAAACCTGCACTGCCTATTTATTATGCACAATTTGTGCGATATTATTTCTTGCCGATCTTTAGTATTATTTACGTGGATGACATTTTTTATTTGAAATTGTTGATTTGTATTCAAAACACTGCGTGGCACACCTCCAGTATGAGCCATGGCAGGACCACAGTCCTGAGGCTCCACCGAGACTGGCTGCGTTGGGCCCATATCACTCTGCATGCGCCAGGAGGCGCTTTAAGCAGTACGGAGCGCTGAACTCCTGCTGTGCACCTGGACGAAGCCCGGACGAAGGGCGGGCCCATCTGCGCCCGTCAGGGACCAGAGGAGGCCGAGCTGGGCCTACTCTCTTTGGCCCCCCTTTTCCTGATTGCTGCTTCGGAGTGTGAGGTGTTCTAGGGTGTATTGTCACCAAACGAGTAATAGGAGGAAAGGGAAGAGGAAGAACAAAGCGTAATTGTTTGTAAGGCAGCCACCAAGTAAGTGATATCTGTTATTGCTGTGGTGTACTGGAGGCCACAATGAGAAAGCGTAAGATTGGCGGGTCTAAGACTCTTACTCTCACCGAACATTGGGGGGGCAACCAAGCGCTCCAACATAGACTCCTACCTAGAGCGTGCAGTAGGGGCCTTAAACAAGGAGATTGATCAGGCAGAGTGGCTCCTATCAATATCGGTGCCTGGCTCAATAGCAGGGGGCTTGGCGACAGATATAGTGGATCAAGCAGAGCGAGCTGAGACAACCAATGGGGTATCCAGTGTCCAGGGTTTGATGAGCATGAGTAATGATCAAACGGACAGCCAACCTTTGGCTATGTTGGATGGGTCATCACCCGACCCATTGGAACAACAGCTAAACAAATCACCAATACCTGAATCTCCCCCCCCGCAGCGAAACGGAAAAGGAAGACCAGGGGGACCATTTCTAAATAAGAAGTGAAACGATACAGGGTCCTCTGGATTCTCAGGTATCTTTTGAACAGTGTTTGGAATTGAATAACCCCTTCTGGACATTATTTTGGGACAAATTGACAAGCACTGTTAGTGAGTTATTTCTGCCTCTCAAAATCAAATTGACAAAAATGGAGGGAGAAATGGAAACTATTATTTCTTATGTATCGAGCACCCAGCCTCTAGAGGGGAAGAAGACACAACCTAATGCTACACTGTCTACTGCTACAGGGGGGACTAGGGGGATAAATGACTTACCTGGTATACACCTGTTGAATATGAGAATTTATCAATCCATTAGGCTACCCAGTATGACCCCCACTCAAACACCAAGTACAAATACAAATGTTGCTGCCCATAAAGATAAACACCTATATAATGGTGAAGTTTATTCCCAAGAACAAGTATCCATTAATCTCCCCCAGCATGTTGTCCATATGTGGCAGTCCTGGCAAATGTCCCCACCCTGAAACATGGTGATAGAGAGTCTCCAGAAGGTTTAAAAATATAGTGGTTCACTGGCTTGATTCCAAATATTTACTTCCACCAGCCAACGCCAACCACATTTTATTTACACGTAGAGTGAGGTGGGTTGGCTCACAGGCAAAAGTTTTCAAGGGGGACTGTGTTATTGTTAATTTAAAAAAAAAAACATTATAGTAGGAGGAATCCATGAAAAGGCAGCTCTATCACCACAGGATGGCAGTAATGTGGTTGTTCTCCATTTACAGAATATTAACACTCCCCGTGTAAACGACCAAAATGTACAGACATCAAGGCCTCACCATCCAAGATATCCCCATCCTCACAATACTCTTCTATCAAACATATACCACGCTCTGAGTACCTTAAAAGACAACGATCGACTTAGTCAAGAAGCTTACAGCAAATATGAACATGTGTTATCTAGTAGTGTGGAGGTGTCTAAGTACAATATGTGTAATAATAGTAGTCAAAATGGCCCAGAGCTAGATATTGAGCATTGGAGGGAGGTACTCATGCCAGCCAATACTACCATTAATCGGGC
Source organism: Triturus cristatus (assembly GCF_964204655.1). Taxonomy (NCBI): domain Eukaryota; kingdom Metazoa; phylum Chordata; class Amphibia; order Caudata; family Salamandridae; genus Triturus; species Triturus cristatus. Next base: position 953,932,124 of record NC_140581.1, read on the forward strand.
AACCTGCTCCACACCTAGTTTAGCATAAGGGGAGATAACAAACATGAATCCCACTGAAGGTAGCGTGGGGACAAAAGTTGGGTTTGCTACATAGAATGTGAATGGGCTTACCAACAAAACAGGGTATCCAGACTAGATCAATTTTATTTCCAAATACGACAGTCTATGTGTTCAGGAAACCTGGTGTAATAAACTGATACATGTGGAAGGGTACTCATCATATATTTCTGAAGCATTACCAACACACGCTGGGTGAGCAAAAGGGGGCTCTTGACCCTTATCTCCAACAAAATCTCAAGAGCTGTTAAAACAAATCCTCCTATCTGGATCCACTTTTCACATACTATTGCTGAAAAAAGAGGGCAAGAGTGATGTGACCTTAGTAAATTTTTACCAAAATATTTTTGACTGTACACCTAGTAGCGTGGTATCGGCGCTTGATTACTGCCTTGAGTCCTTTTTAAATAGGTTTGAATCTAATTTTATACTACTATGGGCAGGAGATTTTAACTTACAGGCCTGTGCACTTTCTGATACCCTGGTATGTGGATGTTTTGATCAAGAGGGGACCCAGAGTAAACACTTCTGTCATAATGAGTATGGTGAAGCCCTGAATCATAATATTGTTAAATATGAATTACAGCTCTTAAGATGTGGTAATGGTATTAATGGAGATTAATGGCCAACCTTTAAAGGGAAGAGTTCAACTACTACTATTGATCACATAGTGATATCTGCTGCACCTAATGCTGCATGTGGCATACCACTCATTAGCACGGCAACCCTAAGTGATCATAACCTGATATCATTACCGCTAGATTTTTGGGGCAAGTGGCATGACTCATTTAATACAGTTAACAATATGATTTCTAGTAGGACAAATGGATTAAAATTCAAGTGGGAAGGAAGTGACCCTACCATTATGCAAAAGAACATTTTTCAAGAGAATTATAAGTGAATTGAATACTGTCTTCAGGAGAACTTTTTACCAATTCTATTAGTATAACAATTTAATGAAATTTCTAGCGCTATAAAATCGCTTTGACCTGCCATTATACCAGAGCAGGGGTCACTAACAGAGATCTGGAACTAAATCCATCATTGTTTTGCTCACCATGCCATTCCAGTTTGAACCCAGCCATATGCAAATCAGTCTTGACCCTGTGCCCAATGGGAACAGTCTTGCCCGAACTGTCAGGCCAGGTCCTCCCTGGACTGGAAACAAGCAGCCTAGGACCGGTTTCGGGGTTTCACCCCTCATTTGACAGGATAGCTTGACTCCAGTGGCATGGAGAACACAGGACCCATGTCTGGACACACCTGTCCCACTCGGGGTGACAAATGCAAAAACAACAATTGATGGACAGAGTGCAGAACAATGTCATACATTCACCCCATTACAGAGATCTGCACCTAAATCTATCGTTTTATGCTCACAATGCCATTCCAGTTTGAGCCCAGCCACATGCAAATCAGTCTTGACCCTTTGCCCAATGGGAACAGTCCAGCCCGAACTGCCAGGTGAGGTCCTCCTTGGACTGGAAACAAGCATCCTAGGACTGGTTTCAGGGTTTCACCCATCATCGCCCAGGATAGCTTGACTCCAGTGGCATGGAGAGCACGGGACCCATGTCTAGGCATACTCGTCCCACTTGGGGTGACAAATGCAAAAACAATTGATGGACATCAGTAAGAGGGAAGACATAGATCTGGGTTTCTGAGCCATGAGAGAGAATTGGAGAAAAGAAAAAGGATAAATAAGCAAAAGTTCAATAGATCACCAAAGTGGATGGGAAGTGCAAGGTGAACTATCCAATGAAGACCAAATCTGTCTAAGGGTGAAAGCAGAATGATATTTAGTAAAATTTGGAAAAATTACACCACTAGATAATTTGGAATTGTTCCATTTGGAAAGAGAGATCCTAGCCATTCGCTTGTTCCATAAGAATTTGGATAGAAGACCGTCAATGGATCTGAAAAATGTGCTAGGTAACCAAAGAGGAAGCATTCACAAGTAAATATTAATAATAAGTAAGAACATCATTTTAATTGTATTCAATCTACCTCACCAGGAAAGGTATAAGGGTGCCAATGGAGCAGATAAGATAAGGATATTATGTTTTACATTGACCCAGTTAGCTTGTATAGTTTCTTTGATAGAGGGAGAGTAAAGAATTCCCAAACATTTAATTTTAGAAGACTGCCCAGAAAACCTGCATTGCTCACAAATCTTTGAGACAAAATTTATTAGGCAGCATTAGTTCCGATTTATTAATATTGGGATGAGAGCCAGAGACTGCAGATTAGCGGAAGCTGAAGAAATTCTGGAATGGAAGCACGAGCGTTGGAAATATAAAGTTAAATATTGTCAGCATATGCAGTGAATTTAATATTGATAAGATTAAGAGTATAACCAGTGAAACCCTGAGATCTTCTAATAGACTCTAAAAATGGTTCCAAAGCAAGAATAAAAAACACATGGTCGTAATGGGCATCCCTGTCTTGTTCCTCTATTCAGGGGAAAATCACAGGACTGTAAGACATTAGTAAAGACCAAAGTAGAACAAGAGGCGTGAAGAATTTTAACATATTTAAGAAATCTAATCCGAACCCATGCCATTTAAGAGCTCAGAACATAAAGTCCCAGTTAACACGATGGAACGCCTTTTCAGCCTCCAATATAACTGCAGCTAAAGGAGTTTTGCAACTGAATGTCCCATGTATAATATTTAAAAACGTGCAGGAGTTATATGAAATGTTACACCCTTTAGCAAAGTCAGACTGCTCAATACCAAAAAGAGAGGAGACAAGATTGTTGGCACAAAGAGCCAGATCCTTAGAAAAGATTTTACAATCAGTATTAATCAAGGATATTGGCCTAAAACGTTGACACTCAGCCAAGTCCTTAACCTTTTTTGGAAATAAACATATCATAGCTTCACAAAAAGAACCAATCAGGGTATCAGAAATCAAAACATGCTGAATAAGGGAAAGAAGTTTAGGGAGTAGAAGATAAAAACATTTGGAATACAATTCAATGGGAAAACCATTAGGTCCTGGAGCTTTGTCCTTTGAAAGTTTGGAAATAGCAGAGTGAAGTTCAGCTAAAGAGATACCAGCCTCAAGAAAGGAGCAATCAATCTGCGGAGATTGAGATTTAGGAATAGTACTGAAAAATGTATCAAGAGAATCTTGAGTAGGAAGAATGTCTTCAGTATAAAAATTGGAATAGAACTCTGAAAAACAAGTGATAATATCCTGATATTTAAATAACTGCTCACAGGAGGCATCACGAATAACTTCAATTTTGGATTTCTGTTTTTTAATCTTGAGATCGTTTTCTAAACGTTTGTCCACCTTATTGGAACCACCATACTATTTTGCTTTTATTTTCAAGAGAGCATTACAAGCATTATTTACAGGAGATTTGTTAACGCTGAGTTTAGCATGAATGAGTTGGTCCAAAACAGATTTATTAGATGAGGAATAGTATTCATGTTCTAATTTTTTAATATATTGCAAAAAAAAAAAGAGGATGCTTTGGCGGCAACCTTTTTTTTTTTGGAAACATAATCAATGATGTGTCCTCTTGCAGAGGCTTTGAAGGAATCCTAAACATGGTGGAACTTGTTGTCAGGAGTGATATTGTTATGAAAGAATTCAATAATAAAATGTGCAAAGCCTGCAACAAAATGTTGATCTTGCAAAAGGAAATTATTAAAACTCCATCTGCAGGAATGTGTGGGGGAGTGGGGGGGGGGCTCTAAGTCTACAATCACCAGGAAATGATCCGAGATCAAGAAGTGCCCTAATTCAACATAGAGAAGATGTTGTGTAAGGTCTTTTTTGTGAAAACTATAGTCTATTCTGGAAGAGGAGTGATGAGTGGAAGAAAAAAAAGAATATTTTAAGAACTCTGGGTTAAGAACATGCCAACCATCAACAAGACCTCTATCAGAAATTGTTATATGAAAAGTCTTTTGCATCTTAATAGGAATATACTTTCAAGCTGATTTCCTATCTAAGAACGGATCATACAACTGGTTGTAATCCCCTCCAAGAATCAGGTTAAAACCTTTGAGAGATATCAGTTTGGTAAAAGTGAATCCCAAAACTATGCATCCACACTGATTGGTCCATAAACGTTAATAATAGAATAAGGACAATTATTAATAGTAACATCTAAATGAAGGAATCGACCATCAGAATCACTGAGGTGACCCAAAACAGTAACAGATAGACTATTTTAAAATAAAATAATCACACCATTTTAATGAGAGTCAGCTGGAGAACAGTAAACAGAACCAAACCAACTTTTTTTAAGCATGTGAATATCTTTTTTAAAAAGACAGGTCTCCTGCAGCAAAGCAACAAGACAATAAAGTTTTGAAAGGTGTGGTAGAGCTCTCTGCCTTTTAACCTGACTGAGGAGACCTTTGCCATTCCATGAAATAATTACAAGCTATTCATTTAAACAATTGTAAAACTTGATACATAACATCAACCTCCTAAAAGACATAAATAATACAGTAAAAAAAGTCATGCAAACCACTATATCAACAAGAAAGGTAAGAAAAAGGAAATATGAGAAAAAAATAGAAAAGCCATGCAAGACACAAAAGTAATAGAAAAGTCCTAATTGGTTGTGCGGGACCGCCTCATGTATTGCAGACAGTCTCGGTCACCACCACGATGGCGGACGGAATCCAGTCCATCCGCCATCGTAATCGGCCCCTAAGATAGCACATTGGTCGCTCATTCACAATTACTAGACTAACTGAAAAATGTAAACCCATATGGAAAAAACATAGTGATATGGAAACACCCTTTCGACTAAAGGCTAAAACAACGACAATCCAAGTGGTAAATCTTCACATACATGCAGGCAATAGTTAATCCTCTCTTTGTTGGAATAGTCAGGCTAACCACAATGGTTTTCTTAATTTCACTTACCCCAACAAGAAGGCTGAAAGTTATCTCCTCAAACTCCTGTGTCAAAATACAAACTCCTTGCTAGGAGACCTTGCTACATATGAGCTCCCTGTTTAGAGATGTTATGTTATGTTATGTTAACGGGTCTTGTAAAGCGCCTGGTTACACTAGGAACAGTGTGTCCCCGCGCCTCATGTGTCTGCTCTATAAAAAAATGTGTTGACCAGTCAGTCAGTTATCTTTAGGAGTGTCATAGTAGGATGGAGGCAAGCCTAATACTATCCGAGACATGTGGTGAATCTAGTACGATATAGCAATTGTTATTTGAACAGGAGCGAGGAAGGGCCAATAACATCTTAAGAAATCCATCCTCTAGCCTTTAAAGGGAGTCTGTTGCCACCACACCCCTGACCCATATGTAGCAGCAGGAATAGTCTTCACACTATATACCTTTTTTTATTGTCTCAATGGGTTATTGACCCCAACATTTGGATACAATTAAAGATGGCTCTCACACTTATCTTCATTACAAGAGCCCTATTGACCACCATATTTAGCCAAGTTTGCCTTTTGTCAAACAAAACCCCTAAATAGGATAAAGTGTCCACCACTTCTAGTCTTCAATTGCCTATATAGAAGGCTGGGAGTTTCTTAAAAAAGGATGTCCTTGTCACCAGTACAAAAGATTTTAAATTGTTCACTCTCAGATCCACATAGGCCGCAATAAGACTTTGTAATACCATCCCTGTTCTTGCTATTACGACAGCATCATCTGCAAATGCCAGTATTGGAAGAGGAACTGCATTAATAGAGGGGATGTCTGGAGTAGAACCTATGACTGAGGCCTCTACCCCATTAGTATAGATTGAAAATAAAAAAGGGGCAAGGATACAGCCTTGTCTAACACCCCTCGTGATCTGAATAGGTCTTTTGCGCTCCCCATTTTTTCTGTAACCGACACATACGGAGGCTTGTGAGTATATCTGGCTGGTAAAATTAATTATTTCTACGTCTATACCCATCTCTTCCATTATCAGCAATAACTTAGGGTGGGTCACACAATCAAATGCGGCCGATAAGTCCATAAAGGCCATTGAACATCTTCTCTTTCTTAGCCATCGTATATTTTGCGATTGTCAAACTAAAATTCAAACACTGATCTATTGTCCCCCTACCCTGCTGAAAGCCATACTGTGTTGATATCAAAATGTTCTTCTCACAGACCCAGTCCTCCAACCTGTTAAACAGTAAGCACCCCATCAATTTTGCGGTGCTGTCCAAGAGAGAGATGGGTCCATAGTTCTGCATTTGAGCTTTATCTCCTTTTTTTTAGATTGGTTCTATTATAGTGTTTCTCCAGGAAGCTGGGGGACCCACCTTACATACTGTATTAAAGATGTTAGTCAATATTGGGGCCCGAAGATCCTGCACTAGGAAGAAACCTATAGGGACCCCATCTGGGCCTGGGACCTTGGCAGTACTTCACTTGGCCAGCCCACATCTTACTTCGGCCACAATAAATACCAGGTGTTCAGTAGCTGCTAACCCCATTATGTCTGAGCGTTCCTCCACTGCCCCAAAAATCTGCCCAAAAAGAGCCACCCAGGCATCCTCACTAATGCAGGTGTCCAGCGTTGGCCCGCAATCATCTTTAAGGAAGGGAGCCTTTACACTTTCCAAAAGTTCCTGCTATTCTTAGTAATTGCGGATTGAGTCAAGTTTTCCCATGCATCCGCCCTCAGTACCCTTACTCTGGCTTCTTGAGCTGACCTATACAGTTTGCGCAGCTCCTTAACCTGGCCAAGATCTCTGGGTGAAGCTCTGAGGGCACTATGGAGGTCTCTGAGAGACATTGAACAACTAGCGTCAAACCAGAGTATCAGGAAGGGCTCTTTAGCAGATTAGTATCAGGTCAGACTAGATTTAATTTCATTCAATATCTCGCAAAACGATGATGATAAATAATTGGAATGTAAATCGAAGTCCAAACACCTCAATACGGCATGTAACTTATTAGATAGAATCCGTGAAACCTCTTTCCCCTTATTAATTTTGTCCCAATTTAGCTAAAAATATTTTTTTCTAGCAAGAATAGGTTTTAGGATTTTTACTATTACCGGTGTGTTACCGCCCTCCCAATTCAAAGATAGAAATAAAGCTGCATAATCACTGTTTGCGAAAAGTCAGCTTGGGTAATTTTACCATACAGGGATTCAGAACTAGGACAAAGTCTTTAGAGGACTCATGCTCATTATGTGCAAATGTCTTTGCAAAATGTCTTAAATTTGGGTCTATATAATTAATTTTCTCCAAATTTGTAATGGATAACATCCTGTTTAAGCATTTGCCATAATTGTGATGCATAAAATGGGGGATGGCATCGCCCTCAACGTCCACTAGACCACAAACTATATCCATTGAATACTTGTAAGAGTTGACATTAAAATCTCCTACCCACAAGATATTGGTATATTTTTTGGACGGTTCTCTGCAAATTCTATCAATCTCCTTTTCCAGTAAATCCACCACAGAAGCCATATTCACCATCAAATTATTATTATACAAATGTATCAATAGCCAGTCCCAAACTCCTTGGCCTTCACATAACAAAATATGGAAATAGGGACACAGGCTCTCAAACCTTTTAATCTTAATTAAATGAATTTGATAATAATGTCATTAAGCCTCCAATCTCTCTACCTGATGGGTAGGGGACTGCTGCCGTTAGAAATGATTGATACCCGCCCAAGAATATTTGGTCAACTGCCCAGGTCTCCTGGAAACATAATATGTCCTGATTCTGCACAATAGTCTTCCAATCTGCATTACCCAGCTTTGACCCAAGACTCGCTACATTCCAGGTTGCTAGTTCCACATATGTATTGCTCTCCCCAAAGATATCACTCCTTTCTGATTTGTTTTATGTAAGATTTGGGCACTTTACAATTGAATTCAGCAGGGGTCAGTTAATTACAAAGACTCCAGATCTGCCAGAGAGCCAAAACTAATTTTAAACCCTTATACCAGATCTGACAAGGCCGGCAATGCCTGAGGCGGGAGGGTAGAGCATATCAGTATATCCAACCGTAAATTCAAGCAAAGATGGAATATAGGGTAAATAAAAATAATCTAATTGGAGAGCAAAGATGTGATTGCCCAATGATGGGGCACTCAGAAGTTCCCTTAACAGGATCTTAGTCACCCTTGGAGCATTAAAATTGACTGTTAGACAGTATTCCGATAGTGCTTTAGAAGAAGGACCCACCCATCCCACTCTTAATATGATAATATGTCTGTCCAGACCACCAACCCTTTCTCTCATGTCTCGTCAACCAATGTAATACTTTGGCCATGTGATGTTCTGTTGTTTACCTCTGACCCTCTCTCAGCTCCAGGACATTTGCCAAAACTAATACATAAGGCAAGGCGGTTGGCGGAAGATCTAATGATTGAGGCTGTTTCCCCCTTGTCTTACTGCATTCATAGGGGCTGCTCCCCTCGCTCTTTCCCTACCGTTTTAATTTTCATTTGTGATAGCGGCAGTCTAGTTGCCTCCACATGCTATGCCTCTAGAGATATCTTTTAAAGAGGGTGCCAAGGTCAAGGGAGGTTGGATCATTTGAGGGGGTAAATCAGGGGCCCTCTGAGAAATAGGGAGGATAGGGAGGGTAATCAAATCCTTCTCCCCTGTACTATTCCCCTGTAACAAGCAATCTCTCGCTGGGTTGAGGTGAGACGCTGCTTTCAAGACCCCTTATCCTGATGGGCTGACAACCCTTTCTTTATTAAGGGCAGATAGACTCTCTTCAATCATAGTCAGTCTGTACAATAACAGCTATAGCAACAAGGAGACCATGTTTTCTAATTTTACACATAAATCATCATTACTCCTCAGAGGGGTGTTTTTTTTCGCACAGATTTGAGTCAACGGTCTTTGAGCCTTTGATGTTTTTTGGTTTTACACCATCCCTTTTTCTTTTGACCAATAGCTCCATTAATGGGGGTGACCCAGCTTCATACAGACTCGAAGAAACACAACTAGAAAGTACGTGTGAGCCCTCTCTCCAATCAAACTCAGGCTGGGCCTCGGGGGGTGGGGGGGATAATGTTAAATCCACGCCTCTCCTACCCTCCTCCAAAGAATGGTGGCATTCCATTGGTTTCATTCCTTGTGACATCACTTTCCAGCAGTTCAATTTTTTGTGACAACACATTGGCTGCCCTTGACAGGAATGAATCAACTAACTATTCTTCCCTCTTGGTTCTTGAGAGGTTGCTTTTGACTTATCCATAGGTAGTCAACTTGAAAGATGTTCTCCGTTCTCTGTAGCAGTTTTCCAGGGGAACACGACTTAGAGGGGGTGCCCAACCTCTTCTGGGCGATGAATAATAAATTATTTGTTCATCATATGTTTATGAGTTTTCTTGGAATCATATTTTAGTTGATGATTCACAATGCTCTCAAACGAGTCAATCGATTTAAGATTGATATGTGGTATGCAGTTGCTTTTGAGTCTGAATTTGCTCATAGATTCAACACCTTCTTTATGTTCACCCAAATTAGAAAAGAAGTGTTGCTACCACAATGTTCTCACAGATGTAATCATTTATATTACTGTTAGAATCCGGGTTCCCTGGTTGGCGCAGGTAGGTACTTGTGACAAGCAGGGAACCTTTCCTCTAGTCAGGGTAACCACTTGCTCACCCTCTAGGTAGCTTGGCGCGAGCAGACAAGGCTTATCTCAGAGCGTTATAGGTTAAGCATTTGTGAACACATACAGTAACCAAGTGACAACACGACAAATGGACACCACACAGGTATTTATATTAAAAATAAGGATTCACTATATAGGATTATCACAAGACCATTAAACGATTAAAAATACACAATACGGTTGCTTAGTTGGTAGAAGATTGCTTAGTTTCTCTTTAGTTCTTAAATGCGACACTTTAAGTCAATGTACCTTAGATGCGACACACAGGGCAATGAAAGTGTTGCAGCGATGCAGTTGCGTTGAAGTTCTTGATGCAAAAGAAATAAAGACGGGATCTTCCAGTTGCGTTAGGCTTCTCCGATGTTGCGAGAATGCTCGACTCGATGCGTCAGCTACAGCGGCGTCACCCTTGATGAGATGCGACGACAGCGGCCTTGGCAGCGGCACTCTTCTCCGACGTTGTAAGACGCTTCCGCTCGATGCGATGCTGCAGCGGCGACACCCCTTCTGCGAGATGCAACAACAGCGGCTCCGACGGTGTCACGCTTCTCCGTGGATGCGAGGCGCTTTTCTGGTTGCGGTGCAATGCGACAACTACGATGGCTGCGATGGCGACACGCTTCCTCCTCGATGTGAGACTCTTCTCTCGATGCGGTGTAATGCGACAGCTACGATGGCTGCCATGACGACACGCTTCTTCGGCGTTGCGAGACACTTCCGGAATGATGCGAGACGCTTCCGCTCGATGCGATGCTGCAGCGGCGACACTCTCTGCGAGATGCGACGACAGCGGCTCCGATGGCGGCACGCTTCTCTCCCTTGCATCGCGCTTCCAGCTCCTTGCGACACGCAGTCCCTCAGAAGGCCCAACAATAGCAGCAGGCACTTCCAAAAGACTCTGGGGAGCTGGGGGTGAAGTCCACTGGTCCTGGGACTTCGTTCAGGGGGCAAGCTCAGTTCAAGCCCTTGGAGATCTTTTCAAAGCACAAGTTGAAGCAAAGTCTTTGTAGTCTTTCTCCTCTCCTTCAGCATCAAGGCAACCACTGCAGGCCAATCCCCCAGGTCAGGCAGAGGTTCTTCTTGTTTCAGCAGGATCTGATCTAATTTCTTGGGAGGAGGGTCCCAGTACTTATACCCCTAATTCCTTTGTTCCTCTGGGGTTGAGGGGCTTTTGCCCAGTCCAAACCAGTTCTTGAGCACTCTGTTGACATGCCTTTCTATTCAGGGTGCAGGGCAGAGACATCAGCCGCTCCGCAGGAGGTGGGGCCAGCATTGTGGTAGCAGACCACAACCCTATTCAGAGCCCAGGTGTACTCCTCCCACCCATCTGACTGCCAATCTTCCTATTCACCACCAGGCTGCCTAGCCCTGTCCCTCTGGGTTTCCCCAGCCCTGTCACTCACACAACCAGACAGGCAGATACACATCTTAGCAGAGGCGGGCTGAAATGATCAGGCAAGCAAATACCAACTTTCTAAAAGTGGTATTTGCAAACACAGAATATTAAAATAAACTTTAGGCATACTAAACTCGAATTTCTACCATGTTCCCTGGGTCTGTTAGGATCATAGGATGTAACAATTCTAACAGCCCATTCTGGCCTAGTGAGAACAGGTAGCCTTACAATAGTGAAAAACGAAAATGGCTGTAATTCACTATTAGGACATGCCACACACATCAGGGCTTGTCCTACCTTATGCTTACAATGCACCCTGCCCTTGGGCCTACCATAGGGGTGACTGATATAAAGTTAAGGGAAGGTTTAGGGACTGGCAAGTGTGTGCACCTGCCCAGTCAGCATGACAGTACCAGACTGCACGCAGGTTCTGCAATGGCAGACCCTAGATACATTTTACCAGGCCTCTTCTGTGGGTGGCACAACCAGTGCTGCAAGCCCACTAGCAGCATTTGTATTTACAAGCCATGGGCACTCCTGGTGCACTTTACTGGGGTCTGACAGTAAACCAAATAAACCAATCATGGAATCCAACCAACATATACATTTTCAATAGGGAGCACTTGCACTGTGGCACTGGTTGGCAGTGGCACAGTGCTCTGAGCGGCCAACACCATAAAAACACATGAGGCACAGCGAAAAAAGTGGAAGGGAGACTCACGCCAAGGTGCCAGGTCTAACAATTACCAATTCCAATTCATTGATTTGGCAATTCGGCTCAAAAGAAGTTCCCTTTTTGCAACACCTTGGGTTCAAATGGTATGAGTATTCATTTGGAAAGTTGATAATCAAGCTTATGTTTGGCTTCTGGTCACAACCCCTCTCTCTGGTTGAAACCAGCAAGGAGCTCTTAAGTAGCAAGGTCTCCTAGCAGAAAGTTTGTATTTGGACATGGGAGTGTGAACAGATAACTTGAAGCCTACTTGTTGGGCAAGTACAGGGGATACTCTAATGCCAAGAAATGTTTTTCGCCCCTAAACACCCCATTTCAATATGGCCGACACTTGTTGATACACCAGATACTTGAGGAAAGTCCTGTTTCTATCTCCAAACAGGGAGGTTATAAGTAGCAAGGTCTCCTAGCAGGGAGTTTATATGTAGAAACATGAGTCTGAGGAGAGAACTCGAAGTCTACTTGTTGAGCGAGTATAGAGGACACTCTAATGCTGAGAAACGTATTTCACCTTCAGAAACTCTATTCCAAAATGGCTGCCTATTTTTGATACATCATTCACTTGAGGTAAGTGCTTTTTCTATCCTTAAATAGAGAGCTGATAAGCAATGAGGTCTCATAGCAGGAACTTTGTATTTGGATATGGAAGCTTGAGGAGATAACGTGAATCCTATTTGTTGTACAGAGGACACTACAATGCCGAGAAATGTATGTCTCCCCTAAACATTCCATTCCAATATGGCTGACTCTTTTTGATACATCAGACACAAGAGGCAAGTTCTGTTTCTATCTCCAAAGTGGGAGCTCAGAAGTAGCATTGTCTCCTAGCAGGGAGTCTGTATTTGGACATGGGAGTTTGAGGAGATAAAATGGAGCCTATTTGTTGGGGTAAGTGAAATGTGGTTAGTTTTACTGTCCTACTAAAGGGAGGATTTACACTTGCCTGCTTGCATGTGCAGATTTACCACTGTGGTTGATACTTTTTAGCCATTAGTTGAGAGGCTGATCTCATATCACCATGTTTTTCTATATGGGTTTGCTTTTATCAGTCTCATACTTGTGAAGCACCTACGGGGTGCTAACTCAATGTTTAATGAGTACAGTGTTTTTAAAATGTTTCATAATTAATTCTTACGTAGTTACCAATATAAAAATGAGCTTCTCTCCGAATGGCTGTTTGGACATTAGGCGACCTTCATGGATACATACTTTAGGTTGTAGGATAGCATTTGTTTTTATGTACATATTGATTTTTGTCAGATAGATTTAAATTGATGATTAGAAATACTGCTGATGTGCAAGAAATAAGCTTATGCTTTTGATCAAATTATAGATTTTGATTATTGAATTTGTGAATCTAAATTTATGATTGGAAATTATTGCTGAAATTTACCACATACAAGATATTTAATTGTGTTATTGTTTTCTTCTTATTTTAGTACACTCTTCCCCTGATGAAAGGCCTTTCTGGCATGAAATGCATTGAGGATCGGGGAAGCATGGGATTGTTAAGTCAGTTGCTAATGATGAAAGTTATTGAATGAAGTGGTTGCACACCTGGAAGTCGGTCAGAATGTGGAAACAAAACACTAATAAATTGAATGAGTCATGTAAACTGGAACTTTTTCTTATTAAGATGAATGAAATGATGAAAGTGATTAATATTGACTAATAGTGGAGACTCCTCATTGTAGCTAAAGAGGTGCTTAAGTAGATGCGTGTAGTTTTCTGTCCATGCATATGGTATTTGCCTTTGCATCACCCATGAGGAGAGAGAGATACTCACAAGCACACCAACCAGAATTTTGATTAACCATTTATAAATTAGAGTACATTGATGAGTGTGCAGGTTTTCTTCTAATTGTAAAGTATATATGCAGCACACAAGCAGTAATAAAAAGAAAGCACAACTAAAGAAAACTCCCACACCAATTTAAGAGGCTAGAGTGAAACGTAATATGTTTTTTGACACCAAAATGACAGAAATCCAAATAATAGAATCAGAGTTATAAGTTTTTAGTGAAATCTAGCCCCCAAAAGAATAAAGCGCCAACTGTGGATATCTAGTTATGTGACATCGGGTCAAAGTTGTACAATAAGGCCCAACTAGATGGAACGCGGATCAAATACAAAGACTGGATCGGCCCGGTCCTTGCTTACCTTCAGACTTAGACACAATTCTGGAGAAAGTTTTCTCAGAAGTTAAAGCACAGCAGGGCAAGGCAGGAGACAGTGTCTGAGTTGGAGGTGTCATCGTCGGGGAGCCACTGGATGAGGTCACAGTGAAGATTTCTATATTTAGATTTTGTCTCCTTTATGGAAGCCAAAAATCTTCAGTGGGATGAAGCTGGAGGCTGTAGCCGATGAGAGTTCTAGGAGGCTTTCACCAGAGGGATTGCTGAACAGGATTTTCTGCTGTGAAAACATAGTGAGAGCTAACATGAAGTTAGGCCGACCCGTGATCTACCTTGGGTGGATAGATGAGCAGGTGGGTACCAGTCTTCCCTCGGTTCTGAGAGCAGCAGAATTTAGCCAAAATGTTTCTATTCCCAAGTTTTGAATTTTGGCATCCTAGACACCTTTAATAGCACCACCAAAAGTCCAGGACTGGATAGGCATCACTTGGGGGGTTAGGATTCACTCAGGCTGGACTCAGGTACGGGTTCAAGATGATGGGATCCTTTTAAGTCCTTGAGGCTCTAATCAGGAATCCAGGAAATTAGCCCTTAGAGTCACTCTGATAGTCCTGGGTTCAAATAATTAAGCAGGCCTCTAGCAGCAGGGCAGGCCTCTGAGGGTTCAAGGCATGCTGCAGGCAGCAAAGCAGTTCTTCCAGGTGTGACAAAGCAGTATGTGCAGTACACAGTATGCCACTGTAGCAGGCAGTCCTCTGAGAGTCCTTACACAGGTCTAGATGTGACCTGAAGATTGGGTCTGAGGGTCCTATTTTTATACCTGGTGCCTTCATTGAAGTAGGGGAAGTTTCTAGAAGTTTTTCATTGAAGTGCTTGGACTTTTCTGGCTCCCCTGCACTGGCTCCAATCTGGATGCAGGGACAATGCAGTGGTGGCAAGTCATTTATCTTAAGGCAGAGCACAGATTATTCAGTTGACAGTGGAGCTGTGGGGCTGTGCCCAGTTCCGTGCCCCCCCGTCCTTCTAGTTGAAGAATAATTCAGGCACACCTAATCCCTCCATTGTGTGACTGTCTGGGAGAAATGAAAAAAGTCCAACTACACCCATTCATGTGACCTAGGACGGGCTGCAAGCAACTAGTATCAAGGACAGGAAAATGTAAACTTCCTAAAATTGGCATTTTCAGAATTGTAATTTAAATTCAAACTTTTCCATTTAAGAGGATTTCAAATTACAATTTCATAGATACCAAACCTTAAATGCTTACTTGTTTCCAATCAAAAGATAGTACTTGTAAAAATGTAATAATGCAAACAATGTTATCCTACAGTACTGGTAGGCCTCACAGTAGTGAAAAACCAATGTAGGAGTTTTTCACAACCTGGACATGTTAAACCTGAAAATGCATGTCTAGCTTTTTAATTACAATGCACCCTGTCCTATGGGTTATCTAGGGCCTACCTTAGTGGTGATTTATATGCAATAAAAGGGGTGTTTAAAGCTTGGCAAGGGGGTTATATTGCCAAGTCAAATTTTCTGTTTGAAACTGCATTAAGGCTGCAATGGCAGTCCTGTAACATGTTTCAAGGGGCTACTTAAGTGGGTGGTACAACACATGCTGCAGGCCCACCAGTAGCATTTAATTTACAGGCTGTGGGTATATGGTATACCACTCCAGAAGGGACCTATTGGTTTATTTAATATGAAAATCAGGCATAAGCCAATGTTAAGATGTTTTTGCTGTTTCTCAAATCTAATTTCTCTAAAAAACAGAAGTCAAAAGGTATTTGGTAAAACAGAAACAGTTTGTGCAATTAAACAGCTTGGCCAGGAGAACAGTTACAGGCAGGTGGTCTGAGGACTGTCTCAATTAACATCGAGTTTTCTGTCTCTTTAAATGCAATACTACAACAAGCTATAAAGGTTCCGGCATACCATAAATGGTGAGGAATGTTGCTTGCTGCCTTTAGGGTCATAAATTAATGGTCAATGGTTACTACATGTGGGTTTTGACCTGCGTGGACACAGTGTGGTCAGTGGTGAATGTGTCCAGATATCCGGTGTGGGCAACTCATGATCACTGCTTGTGCTAGGCCCTGATTGGCTATGTGTTCCAAACTCCTGTGGCATCTGACTTTATTGTATATTTAGTAACGTGTACTCCGACCAGCCATACATGATTTTTTGGGGCAATCTTCCCATACCATTGTAATGTTGCTGCACCTATCTGCACAATTGATCAAGAGTTTCTTGCCTGAGTATTTGTCTGCCAGCTATGCACCCTCCCACCTATGAACCATCATTCAGTAATCCCAGTCATGGTTTACAGGGCCTACTTGACTACATACTTGTGTGTTGAGGTAGGTGTAGGGTTCAGAATAGATGGATCGATTAATAAGGACGATTGTTCATGTTTATTGTTATATGCATCAATGTCAATATTTACATTGGGATTGGACACAAACACTTTAGCAATAGTTAACAGTGGTAAAGTAGACAGACTCCTAAGTTCAACAATAACGCATTTCGGCAAAAGATTAGGGCAAAACATTTGGAGGAATACCACCCTAAGGCTGACAGGTCTAAGAGTAACATCAAGAGGAAAAAGGCCTCTAAGTATTAACAACATGTAGGTTGACAGAAGACTTTATTGAGTAAACAGTCCATAGTACAGGTAGAGATGGTCATTGTTAGAAATTGGGTTTCTGGTTGGCAGAGATATGGACCCTGACAAAGAAGGAACCACTATTTTAGTCAGGGTAAATTAGATACACGCTATAAATGAACCTGTGCTCCCCCTCTGGTAGCATGGCACAGACAGGCAGGCTTAACTTAAGAGGCAATGTGTAAAGTATTTGTGCAACACTTCAAACAGTAAGACAGTGAAATTTCCACAAAAAGACTCCACAGTTTAGAAAAATAGATTATGATTTTATAAATAAAACAGTCCAAAACTACAAAAATCCAAGAAGTAGAAGTCAAGATATGATTTTTTTAAAGATTAAACATGAAAAATAGCTATTGGTAGCAATAAGCGCTTATGGGGTTATGTGATCATGCTGCACCAGGACAAGGTCAAGAGTTACAGTGAATTGCGATGGAGCAGGAGCCGGATACAGGAGCAATGCAAGGCAGGCTGAACAAAAGTTTCTTGATCGATCCTGGTTGCAACACTGAGATGCAGTGTGCAGCCAAGTAGAAAAGTCAAGGATCTTGAGCAGGGGCTGTGAACATGGCCCGCTTAAGGGATTCAAATGCTTTTTGGCATGCCTCTGTCCAATTCACATTTCTGGGCTGCTTCTTTGAAATCAGCTCTGTCAAAGGGGCAACAATGGTGCCATAGCCCTTGACAAACCTCCTGTAGTAGTCTGTGAGGCCTAAGAAGGCTCTCACCTCAGTTTGTGTTTTGGGGGAGCTCAAGGGCCTGATAGTCTCTATCATGGCCTGGAGGGGCTACACCTACCTTTGCTCACCAGGTGTCCGAACTACAACACAGGCCCTTGCCCTAACTGGCACTTCTTGGCATTGATTGCCAAGTGGGCCTGTTGCAGAACCTGATGCACTTCCAGTAGGTGAAAAAGGAGATCCTTCCAACTGCTACCGAAGACAGCTATGCCATCCCAGTAAGCAGCACTGAAGGCCTCCATACCAGCTAAACGTGGTTCACCAGCCTGTGGAATATAGCAGGGGCATTCTTTAATCCATAAGGCATCACTATGAATTGGCAGTTGCCTTCTGGAGTGGGGAAGGCTGACCTCTCCTTGGCTATTTCCATTAGGGCAATCTGCCAGTACCCTGCAGTAATAGCAAAGGTATTCCGTAATTGGGTAGTTCCTAACCTATCAGTCTGCTCATCAGCCTATGGGATGGGAGAAGCATCAGACTTAGTGACTGAATTGAGCCACCTGTAATCCACACTGAACCAGAGTTCTGGT
Organism: Triturus cristatus; assembly: GCF_964204655.1. Classification (NCBI taxonomy): domain Eukaryota; kingdom Metazoa; phylum Chordata; class Amphibia; order Caudata; family Salamandridae; genus Triturus; species Triturus cristatus. The sequence continues at coordinate 953,949,970 of NC_140581.1, forward strand.
TTAGTGCCTCATGGGGCAGCTTTTGGTACCAGCACCTCAGGGCTGGACCGGGAGCTAATGGAGGGTTCACTCAACCACCAACTCCAGCATCTTTGAAACCTCATCTTTTATGCTCTCCCTCACTTTGACAGACAGCAAGAATATTTAGTTCTTGAAAGGGAGGTCGTCTCATGTCCACATCATGGATACGCATGTGGGTAATCCCAGGAGTAAAGGAAAAAAGAAAGGAGAACTGCACCAGCAACAGGCTACATTCCCTCTTCTGTTCTGAAGTCAGAGTAGGGGACCCACTGTCCCATTCTTCCCTTTGAAGGCTAAGAGATCAGGGAGATCCTCTTTCTCCTCTCTATCTGTCACCAGCAAAATGGTGACCATGGACCTCCCAAAGTGTGGTTTGTGACGGTTGATATGGAGCGCCCTGTGGAGGTGCTTTGGAGTATTGAGGGCCAAAAGGTAGTTGACCTCCCCCTTCCCCCCAATTATCTCATAGGGCCCAGCCCAATAGTCTTTGAGGGCCATGGGGCAGACGGCTTTCATTATCCACACTTTCCGCCCAGGCTGTAATTTCACTGGGGTAGCCATTTGGTCATACCACTGTTTCATCACCTCATGGCTGCCCTTTGAGCTGTCAGAAGCTTGCTTCCACAACTTGGCCTTCTTGAACCTGGAGGACATGATGTAGCTAACTATATCCTGGGGAGGTTTCCTGGGAGCTTGCTCCACCCTTCCTTTAACAGACTGAGAGGTCCCCTTACAAGATCACCATATAGAAGCTCAGAGGGACTGAATCTAACCCCCTTCTGTGGTAACTCTCTGTAAGCAAAGACAATGCATGGCAAGAGGACATCTCATTTATACCTCGGGGCCTCAGGCAGGCCCTTGATCATGCCTTTTATGGTTTTGTTGAATCTCTCAGCAAGCCCATTGGTTTATGGAAGGTATGTGATAAAAGAATTGCAAGTAACCCCACACTTCTACATTGACTGCATATAAGCCAACATGAAGTTGGTGCCCCTTCCAGACACCACTTCCTTGAGAAAACCCACTCTGGTAAAAATCCCATTTAAGGCCTTAGCCACTGCAAGTGCAATTGCAGTCCTCAGATGTATGACCTCTGGGTATCTTGTGCATGGTCCACCAGTACCAGGATACACCTGTTGCAAGAGGGTGTCTGGGGATCCATAGGCCCTACAATGTTAATGCCTATCCTTTTAAAGGGGGTGCCAAATGTAGGCAAGGGATTAAGGGGGATTCCAGACACTGCCCTGTCTTCCCACTGGCCTGGCAATTCAAGCAAGTCCTGCAGAAATTATCTGAGGAAATCTTCATCTAGGGCCAGTAAACATGGAGGGAAAGCCTGGCAAAGGTCTTGTCTTGCCCCAGATTTCCTGCCAGGGGTATCTCATGCGCTAGCTCCAGTAGAAGACCTTGTAGCATTGGAGAATGGCTTAGCCCTTGTTGTTCCCTGCGCAGATGCCTAAGGCTCATTTTACAGGAGGTGTCCCTCCCAGTAAATTTAGTGATTCCCAAATGCTTCACCTGCTGCATTGGCTTTAGCTTGTTGCTCATACCCTCCAGGGTTAGGCACTCTCTCTGTGCCTTGCAAAAGTCATCCCTGGTGGGTTCCCCCTCTACTTGCAAACCAGCAAGTTCAAGCAGGTCAAGGGAGGTAATGTCCTCCTCAGTGGGCTCCGGGGCAGCCTCTTCTGGAATCGCACCTGCCTCAGCTGAGAGGCATTTAGGGGCTGGTTTCCCACACCCCTTGCTCTTCCTCTTTTTGCAGCTGTCTGGACCATTCTTTCTTTCCATTGACTTCCTTCCTGAACAGCCATGGACCTGGTGGTAGGTCATATCCACTCAGGCAACCTTAACATTTCCAGGTGCGACTTGAGCACCACATCTTTCCAGGGGGTGTTCTCAAGATCATTCCCTGACAAACAGTCCATTGACATGGCAGGGCTCACAGCAACTTTTAGAAGACCTAAGGACCCCCCCTACTCAAATGGATAGTTACCATCACAGTTGTCAGCCACCACAACCTGGTGGAATGCATTGGGTATAACGTGCTCTGGGGCTACCAGCTGACTCATTACCATACTCATGCTGGCTCCTGTGTCCCTCAGAGCCTCAACACCTTGCCCATTGATGGTAACCCATTGCCTATACTTTGCAGTATTGGAGGGCACATGGGTTTTAGGAACCATATGAATTTCACTAAGAGATTCTAGGGTAATCTCACTGAGCTCCCTTCCCACTTGCTAGGACAAACATCTCTGCAAGCACTATACTTGCCACCCTTGGTGTCTTACCTCCAGTGGGAGAGTGGGAGGCTGTGCTCTTTTGTGGCAATTGCGATCCCCCTTGTAATGCCCATACTCGAAGCAGTCATAGCATCTGGGATTCTTTGTCTGACTCTTATCAAGGAAGCTCTTTTTCTGGCGGCCATATTGTGAATGAGAAACTTTCCCCTGTGTTCTACTATAGGGCCCTTGAGAGAACTCCTTTACTCAACCACTCCTTCTGTTGGGAACCCTGATCACCCTTTAGGGAGCCCCTCCCCCACAGATGTCTTCTTGGACACTCTGGTGCAACCCCAGATGTCTGTCTTCTCAGCAAGTTTCCCAAGGTCAGTCAGTTTGTTATCAACCAGGTGTTGGTGCAGCTCTGGAAAATACATACCTAACATGTGTTCCTTCAAAATCAAGTTGAACTGCCTAGAAAAGTCATTAACCTTGCTGCCCCTCACCCAGCCCTTCAGTGCCTTGCTAGCATAGTCAAGGAAGTCATCCCATGCTTGTGTAGAGAGTTTGTGGCTGCCCTTGAACGTCTGTCTATGCCTCTCAGAGGTCAGCCCAAATTTACTAGCAGGTATGCCCTTCATGTGGGTGGACTATGTTTGATACTCTACCTTTAGTGTCAGGGGTCTGTCCTTCCCCAACGTGGGCATATATATCCACAAGCTACCCCCCCACCCCCGAGCAGAATAACAATAGCTTCAACCCAGATCTCTTGACTGGGGTGAATGTTTGATATGCTAATCATTCTGTCCATCATTTGTGTGTCTTTTGCTTTCGTACCCTAAGTGTGCTGGTAATGCCCAGATGTGGGTCCCAGGCTTACTGTGCCACTGGATTCAAGCAAGCTTGCCTGGTGGGGGGTGATACCCCAAAACTGGTTCCATGATGCTTGTTTCTCGTCCAGGGAGGACCTGGTTTGGTAGTTCGGTCTGGACTGTTCCCATGTGGAGCAGGTTGCAGACTGATTTGCATATGGCTGTATCTAAACAGGGGTGGCATGGTGAGCAAAAGAATGATGGATTTAACCCAGATCTTTTGACTGGGGGTGAATGTTTGATTTTTTCTGCATTCCATCCATTATGCCTTTCACCTTTCTTGCTGCGTAGATGTGAATCCGTTAAGGCGGGGTTCTTTTCCTTCAGCTGCACTCGGGATCAAATAATCAATCTCTTCTATCTGGCTCACCAAAATATTGCTGGAATGTGACTTTAACTTGATAAAACAAAAGACAAGAGGTGTTTGGCTAAACAGGAACAGTTGGTTTAATTTAGGCTGGGAAACAGTTACAGAAACAGGCCTGAGGTCTGTCTCAACTTACATTATTTCTGAGTGCCATTATATGCAGTCTTTTGAGCACCATAAAACAATTTAAATCTTTTTATAGAAAGAGGAATTTGGGCATAGTCATGGAGCCTTAAATCAGGCCACCTGACAGCGAATGCAGGTAGGTCTTGACTTTGCATGGACACAATGAGGGCCAGTAGGTGAAATGTCCAGATGTCTGGTATGAGGAGTGTAGGATCACTGCAGCATGTACTGTGTGCTCTGTGTTCTGATTGACTGAGTGTTCCTAACTTTATGTGGCATGTGATCTGTCAATCAGTAGCCTCAGGCCTAGGTTGGAGGGCCTGCCTGGACACGTATTTCTTATTTGGAATTGATGGAGAGGTCATCTCGTGAGATTTCGACAACAGTGACTCCTTCTCGTTTTAGATCATACACGTATTGTTGCATACATCAACATTAATATTTGCACCACGCAATGTGGTACATGCGTGAGGCCAACCTCTAAGTCAGATTTATGAAGCCATGCTAAGCCACTTTGTTTGCCTCTGAGTGGCATCATGAATCTTGAGTAGAACAACGCAGCACAAATCACTGTGTTGTGCTACTCTGCCCTAGGTAGGTGTTTCATGGGCATTTTGGTTCATGTTCTCATGCAACTCCCACGGATTTTGAGGCATTCCCAGATTTGAAAAGACTTGTTAAACCGGGAATGTGCCAAAAACTTACGCCTTCCCAGGATAGGCACAATATCTTTATTTCTCCTCATGTCTTCCTCTTTCTATGTGTGCTGCATTCAGTTGCAGTTATAGAAGGAGGAAAAAGCCTTTCAGGATTGTTTTTGAGCAGGAAAGTCCCCCTTCTTGCCCAGAAAAAATCATTTCTGCAATACAAGCACCTTGCACCATGGTGAAAAGATGTCTGCATTGGTGCTAGGCTGCAAAATGGCACCAGCACAAGGGGAACTGACAGGACTGCACCGTATTGGATAAATACAGCATATTCCTGCCCCTTCCCTGTGATGCAGGGCAGTGCAGCAAAGTGACATGGTGCGCTGCTCTGCTCCACAAATGTCATAAATATGCCCCCTGGTTCCTGGTTGGCAGAGGTATACATCCCGTCCAAGCAGAACTCACAATCCTAGTCAGGGTAATTCCGATACACACCATAAATTAACCTGTGCTCACCCTCTGGTAGCTTGGCACAGAGCAGGCAGGCTAAACTTGAGAGGCAATCTGTAAAGTAGTTTGGGCAACACTTTAAACAGTAACACAGTGAAAGCACAACAAAAAGACAGCATGCTCTTTGAGAAAAATAGATTATGATTTTTTAAAATAAAACAAGACCAATCCGATGAAAATTAAAGATGTAGAAGTCAAGATATCAATTTTTTAAGAAAAAAGTGAAAAATAATGCTTAGAAGCAATTAGTGCCTATGAGGTTATCTAGTTACCCTGGAACGGGGCAAAGTCAAGAGGTCAGATTAACTGTGATGGAGTGCAGGCCGGATACAGGAGCCTCACAAGGACCACTGAACAAAGTAGCTTGATCCTGGCCATAACAGCGAGATGCGGGGTGCAGTCGAGCGTGATGCGCCTATTTTCTCCCCGCAACAATGGCAACACGCTGCGTCCGAAGACAAAGTGCCAGTTCAAAGCTGCATTGGTTTTGAGTGCGATGCACCAGATTTTGTTCCTGCATCAGTGGCCATGAGTCAATTCCGCTTCACACAGCAAAATCTGTGTCGGTTCCACTGGAGTAAGCACCTGGATCCACATCCAACGGACCAGGCCCAGAAACAGGGGTTAAGATTTTGATATCCCCGTGTCTTAAAGCAGGAGGCAAGCAAACATGTCTTTGGATATCACTCTGGGTTCAAGTAAGATAGTCTAGTTCTTCCTCAACAGGGCAGAGGGTAGCAGGCAGCCAGGCAGCACAACAAAAATTGAGTTCTTCCAGAGCAGCAGTCCAGCAGAGTGGAAGTTCCTGTAGCATCACAGAAATCCTTCCTTCCGGTAGAGTTTCTTCACAGGTCCAGTATTGTCTGATTTTGTGAAGTCAGAGACCTAGTACTTATACCCATTTTTGCTTTTCAAGTGTAGGTGACTTCAAAGAGGGGCTTTGAAGTGAAAAACAGATACTCCCTCCCAGCACTTGCTCCAGACTCTCTACAGGGAGGTATGCAGACCTTTGTGCACGGACAGGACACAGTCTATTAAGGTGTAAGTGTCAGGTCCTCCCTCCCACCATGCCCAGGATGGTCCATCAGGATGTGGATGGCCACTCAATCACACCTAAGCTCCCTTTTTGTGTGACTATCTAGAGGGAATGCACAAAGTCCAGCTGTCACCCACCCAGATGTGTATTAGAGACAGGCTACAGGCACACAGGGCTAAGAGCAGTAAAATACCATCTTTCTGAAAATTGCATTTCTGAAAGGGTAGAGATAAATTCATCTTCACCAGTAAAGAAGATACATCACAATCCTTCCACTGATATGAAACATGACAGATCCACTCCTTCTCAATCAGGAATTGCAGTTAACCTGTGAGAGGGGTAGATCTAACAGAAATGAGTGTTTTTCACTACAAGAACATGCAAATCTTAAAATTACATGTCCTACCTTTTTATTAGACAGCAGCTTCCCCTTTTAGCTACCTAGAGTCTAATCTTAGAAGTGAGTTAAATATAATAAAAGGCTTAGCAAGGTGTTTTGAATGCCAAGTCGATATGGCAGTGTAAACTGCACACAGGTTCTGCAGTGGCATGCCTGAGATGTTTAAAGAGCAACTTGCGTGGGTGGCACAGTCAGTTCTGCATGTCTACTAGTGGCATTTGATTTACAAGCTCTGGCCACACGTAGTGCACTCTACTAAGGATTAATAGACACAATTAATATTCCATTTGTGTTTAAGTCAATCAAATCATGTTTTAGGGGCGTAGAATATGCACTTAAGCACTGGTTAGCAGTGGTAAATGACTCAGAGTCTAACAGCAGCCAACAAAAAGGATTCAGCAGATTTGGAGGCAAGCAGACAAAAAGTTTGGGTAAAGACCACCCTAAAGCTGTCAGGTCTAACAGTCATCATGGAGCCCAACCTGACATTATGTCATGTCATAGCAGTGCAGCATGGGAGGATACCATGTGCACTCCGTTCCCTTTCACCCATTTATTGTTATTCCAATTCTTCCAGAGCCATGTCCCTACATTATGAAAACAAAATATTATAGTGCTTTCGTCAGGGCAGGTTTGTTTTACTAATACTCCCCCAGTGACGCCCTGTTAATACACATATATTAAAGTATTCAAAGGCAGTAAATACTTGTCCAATGGTACGTACAGGTAGTGAGATACATAAAAAGATAGAAATTTGTATATGGTACATAAGCGGGTTCACATGATGCGCAAAAAACATAACAATGTGTGTTTATCAGCTCTCATACAAAAGTTATATCACTCCTGCAATGCTAATTACAGTGCAGTCTGAAGCGCCTGCTGCACTAATATTTTTATGCCAGCTAAGCCATGCAAATGTATTGCTTACTTTTGAAACCCATGGAGAATCACACGCACAATCACAATTTTAAAGTAGTGTTCCACTACACACGAACAATGTAAGCAAAGAAATGCACCTTTTTGGGTGTAAATAAAATTAATAGTAGCGTTTGTTTGAATATTTGTCTTTGACAAGCACACAAAAACATTTCTGCTATGTAATTGCAGAAATATCAGGCATGGTTTACAAGGCCCCTGTACAAAAACAGTCACCACTAAATGCAGACATCTTTGTATCATGGCACAAGGGTGTGTGCGTTGGCGCATGGCAGCCATTTGTGCGCCAGGGCTGGGTGAAAGGACAAGATTGCGACCTTTCTGATAGATACAGCGCATTCCTGCCATTTTCTTTTGACGTCGGGCAGCACAGCAAGAAGGCTTATGACGATGTCACATGTCAATAGATTGTAAATGAGGCCCATCGTTAGGAATCCTGCGGTGCATTACATGAATCGAAAACCAACCATTAAAGATACTTTCTTGATCTGTTAACTTAGAAACTGGTTTAGAAATGCACAGTAATTTAAAATTCATCACCATACATCAAGACTCTAACAATCAATTGCCAACCCACCACTCAGAATTTGCTCAGAACCTTCTCATTGCTCACTAACCTCCATCTCTACATCAAGGTTGTAATGATGATAAATTCAGTACAAAACTAACCGAACCTTTGTTTGAAATGTACTTCATGCCACAATTACAGATCACTATATTTTATTAAGTTTAGTATATGCCATTGGTTCATCATTCCCTGAAGCATTGTTGAATGTCATACAATATATGTACTTTACATTAGCTTACTAAACCATAAGCCCTCATTTGTATTACTGATATAAAAACCTGTGGCATGCTTGGTTATTTAGATATATGTCTCTGACGGGTAGGTCTGTTGCAAACCACCTTGCACTCCCAGGTATCTAGCTCACGTTTCATTGGCTTTTTTTAATTTTTTTAAATCATGTCTTGAATTCAGAAAATATATTTGTATTATGTTTTTATACCAATAAGGAATACAAACCACAAACATTGTGAGTACACCGTCTTTATTAGAATTAAAATGTATTTGAACAAGTCGCACATTTACTTTTTTTTTAATTTGTAAATTGGGTTTCCATAGTGCAGACCATAGGCTGACTTAGAGTGCTTTCAAAAAAAGGGATGGCCACTTACAAGCCATGACATCTCGAGTACCAAGTGGCAGGAGGTTGACAGTAATGTGTGTAGGTCACTAGAGCCAAGTTTTCTGTCCACAATCTCAACAGGTCTGTATTCTAGTATTTTGTGAATCTTAGATTATTGTCTTTACTATAAAAGGGTAATGAAAGATTGTGTGATTCTGCACGCCACTAAGCTGGACAATATTTTTCAGTACTTTGGGTGGATTACCATTGATGTTGAATGGTGCCAGGGATTTTGATTGATTTTCAAGACTGTTTGGGGACATGTATGTTCATTACCTCCTGTGGTAATTGTTATCTATTTCTGCCTGGAGCCATTGAGGTCCATTGATGTTCATTACTTCCGGTGACCATTGACGTTACTTCCTGTGTTGTGACACTCATGTTCATTACTATCTAGGCACATTAATATGGGTTGCTGTCTATTCCATTTTGCGATCTTGCATGTAGGAATGTTAATTTGGAAGGTCTGATGTTTTACAAAGAATGATAGAAAGAAATAAAGCAATACAAAAACAAAACAAACAACAAATCAGTGCTCTGCATAGCATTTATTCCGAGCCAGGCAATTTTAATAAAATAATGAGGGGCAGGGGAATTGTTTTTTTGTTTCAATGCCTACCTTCTTCGCGGAGCAAAAGCTAACTGAACAAAGCATAGAGGGTCCAATAACGCACAACATTGCTACCTACACTCTGTGCAGCTTCAAAAGAACCTCTAATTGCAGTTACATATACTGCACAGCTCGTAACTATTACGATTAAATATAACCACTAATTGAGCAGTCTCTCTCTAATTACACCTTATCTTTTCATTTGTTTCCTCTGCACTACATGAGCGATGCCTAGTTTCACTAACTGTGACTTTATCAATGAACTCAACCTGGTTTCCTACTGGAAGGCACATACAGACCATCGGCATATAGAGAGGGCAAGTGCAGGCCAGTCCTTCATCTTCTTTGCTAATCCTCTGTAGTTGTGAACTTCAGTCTTCATCTTCAGAACTGCACATTCTCCACCCATCATCACCTCACTTCCTCTGCTGCATAGCTGTATTATGTTATGTTATCCAAATTTGTAGCGCACTATACTCCGTAATGTATCCTGGGATTGAGCAGGTGTGAGTCCATCAAACTTGTGGCCTAGGGAGGCTACTCGAAAAGCCAGGTCTTCAGCTTCTTGTGTGTGAGGAGGAGTTTTTTTTATATGTAGTGGCAGGTCATTTCATGATTTAGGAGTGATATGGGGAAAGGTTTGATTGCCAGATCTGAATTTCTGTATGTGTGGGATGTGTGAAAGTTGTAGTCTGGGAGCGCAGGCGTGTCTAGAAGGTTTGTGAAAGCAGATGCATTTGTTGAGGTTTGCTGTGTCAGTGTTGTGTAGTGCCTTGAAAGTGTGAGTATGGAGTTTGAATTGTGCTAATTTGGTCATAGGGAGTCAGAGGAGCTCTTTCAGGTGTTATGTGTGATGTGGATGCAGATTGGGAGGATGAGAGCATTTCTGATTGCTGAGTTCTGAATGGTTTTCAGCCTTTTGGTGTGTTTTTGTTGATCCTAGCACAGATTGTGTTTCCATAGTCCAAATAGTATGTGAAGAGGGCAGCTGCAGTCTGTGCAGGCAACAGCGGTGGGGCTGATTGGGGGGATTTTGAGTGCCGCCGCAGAGGGAAAATTAATTATTTATTTAATTTTCTCTCTGCCTCGTCCCTCGAAATCCCCCCTACCCGGCCCCCACCCGGCCCCACTGCCCCCGCCGCTGTTACCTGCACGGACCGCGGCTAGAAGCAGGTGCGCATGATGGTTTTCCGGGTGCTGATTGGGAACCATTTGAAAATCTTCCTCAGCATCATTAGGGTATGGAACCATGGGACAGCGTTGACTAGGGCAGTCATCCCATGGACGATTTCAATCATGCAGGCATTAAACTTTATCCGGCTACTGGGCATCTTGCCATGAGGGAGAGAATGAGTTGTGTATCATTGGTGTCGAAGAGAATGTTGATCTGGTGTGAGCGTATGATCCTGACTATAGGGATCATGTATGTATTAAAGACGGTCTGGCTCAGGGAGAGTCCTGGTGGAACTCCGCAGATGAAGTTGCAGGCATCAGAGGTGTACTGTGCTAGGGTGACTTACTGGGTCGTTCCAGCCAGGAAGGAGCAGTTCCTGCAGAGTGTATGTCCTTGGATTCCAATGTTGTGTAGGTATTGGATGAGGATGGACTGGGAAAGCATGTCAAAAACTGTGGAGAGGTCCTAGAGAATTAAAGGCGCTGTGACTCCAATGTTCAGAGTCATGTGGATGTCATCCATGGCTGCAATGAGGTCAGTTTCTGTGCTGTGATTTTGTCTGAACCCAGTAATTTTAGGTATTTGTTGAAGCCTTTGTTGATGATTTTTGCTAAGATGTTGGCCAGGAGTGGTAGCAGGGAGGTCCTTCCTGTAAGTGGTGAGCGTTGATTGGTCGGCGAAGAGTTTCTTCAGCAATGGGAAGAAAGTTACATGTTTTCAAGCACATGGAAAGGTTGTGGAAGAGGTATAGGCATTCAGAATGGGTGTAAGCATGGGGCTTATGGGTTGCAGTCATCTGCAATAGGCGTGATGTGGTGGGGACCCTAAGTGAATGGACTTCATTGGCGGTGTTGGTTTCGTCTGGGATGGTGATGAACCATGTGGTTAGCATTGGTTCTTTAGAAAGGATTGGTAGGCATTTAGTGAGGTTTCCCTGATCCAGTTGTGTGTTGAAGTGACTGTAAAACTCAGTAATTGTGTTGCTGAAGAATAGAGTGAGAGTGTTGCAAAGGTCTTTAGAGGGACTGATCAAGTGAGAGACAGCCGCTGGTGAAGTGAAATCCTTCACAATAGCGAAGATTGCTGGCAAGGATGTGGTCTGACAGAACGGTGCATTTGGTGGTCCAGAGCATTTGTTGATAGCGTCTCAGGGCTGATTTGAACGTGCTTGTGTCTACAATGTCCTGGCTCATTCTCCATTTGCACTCCTGTTGTTTGCAGTGTTGTTTCATCAGTCTGAGGTCCTCCATGTATCAACTGGTCGGCGGTCTAGAGCTTGCTCTATTGCTGTGTTTGAGGGCGGGCAGAGAGTCAGCACAGTAGGTGATTCAATTGTTGAAATTCTTGATGGCTTTCAAGAGGCTGTTACAGTTGTTTGGTCACTGCGTTTTAGGAGAAGGGTTCCGGATTTTGTCAGCGATGCTGTTCTAGTTTCTTTCTGACAGTGGTGCGTGTGCAATGGACCGGGACGGGAATGCTGAAATTGACGAGGGCATGGTCTGTACAGGAGACTTGTGTGGGTTCGTTGACTCGGATGCTGTCAAAGGTGGAGAAAATAGTGTCAAGGAGGTACACCTATTTTCCTATTTTATATTCTCGTTCCCTATTTGGATGTATTACATTAACCTTTCATTCAAGTTAATTGCTAAGGTTCCAAATTTCAAAATTGTTTGTGACATGATGGTAGACCAAATATCTAAGAGCAGGTACATAAAAAAAAGACTACCCATTCATTTGCTAAGATACAAAACTTTTTCGGTGCAGGCCACTTGATGCTGAAGGCTCCTCTCTGTGGAGTTTTTGTTTAAGAGAAAATGCCTCTCAACAAAACATTTTCAACTTCAAAATGATTACAGAGAAGTTGTAATGTGAAATTTTGTAAATATCATAAATGTGAGAAAGTATTTAAAAGTTGGCATGGGCCTAAACCAGCCCACAGGAATATAAATAACCGGTGGCCAGGCCCTTTTCAATAATGAATATCACTATAGAACCTTTGAGAAGTACTCAGTATAAATGATCAGCAACCAGCATAGCTGAACATCAATATCCAATTCCCCAAAATTTGTGAATATCATTGTTCTGAGTCTGGCGATATTGAACTGCAATAGACAGAACTCTGTAGTACTGCACTCTGATGGCCAGAACCTTATAATGTTATACTCTATTGGCCAAAACTAAGCAGTATTGAATATCAACAGTCAGCTGGCAGCATTACTAAACATCGGTGGCTAACTACTGACAACAATGAGCATCAATGACTAGCCCCCAGTGGTATTAAAAATCAGTGGCAAGACATCTGCAGCACTAGACACCAATTCCCAATCCTGATAGCTTTGAGTATCAATGTCAAGTTCAGGGGACTATTGCATTTCAGTGGCTGAGGGCACTCTGTGTAATAGCACCAACTGTTGGTTCAGCACACTTAGACAAAGGCACATAATTATTGCCCCCATTAGGCAGAAAGGCAGAGACATCTGTTATCTACTTCTCAATCCTCCTCCATCATAGTACCAGGGTCAATGTTTAGCAGGGTGGGTATTGAGTATTAATTCATGGATTCCCACTAGCTGCCAAGAATTACCACCACTTAGCCAGTGCCATCTTTTTACCAGAGTGGGCAGTTGGCATTTTCCCCTGAATGCCCACAAGTTGCCATGAAATACCACCTTTAGTTAAGGGCAAGCATTTTACTAGGGAGCAGCAATGGTCATCATCGTATAGATGTTCAAACGTTGTGTGAGGGCCAGCATGTTAAAAGAAACACACACACATTCATACATGCTCACCACACATGCTTGGGCACACATACATCAAACACATACACATGCATGTGCATGCAAACAAATACACATGCAGCATCAACATTTTTATTTTTATAATCACCTCCTGCTGGGTTCATCCATCCTAACATCTGCTCTAAAGTGCCAGTCCTCACATTGATGCTTTCACCCTCCCTGTTAATGCGAGGAGACAGGATTGACTGGAATGCCTTAGGTGACCAGGGGAATGGCGAAGGTGGAAATTTCTCAAGGGTGGACAACTAAGCATGCTGGGGTAAGGGGCAAACAGGACACCCTGATGAAATGGAAAGTAGGAGAGAAATGGAAGCGCAGATGGAGCAAGAAGGAAATACTGAGGCCGACCTGAGAATGGGCAAGCAGAGAGATTCTCCTACCTGAGGAGAGGGACGAGAAGGAAGCAAGCAAGAGAGACTGAGGCAGCCTGGAGATAGGGAAAGGGGATAGGATAGGGTGAATTGGGGAAAGGCAATTGGGAATGCCTCGGGTGAGATAGGTGGCACACCCCTTCTCTCCTGCTGACCCACTCTCAGTACCTGTGTCATCCTTAGCCTTGTTGTTTTGGCACATTGGTGCGAGGGCTTCTCGGAATGCTAATCCCACTAGGGCAGTTGAGAAATTGTCTTTTTAATTTTCCTTTCAATGCCAGCACATGCGAATTCTTGCAAAACAGGCGCAACAAGTGCTCAGTTATCCCTGGTAAAGTGCCAAGGACTCCTATTTCGGAAACCTCCACATAATATTTTACCTAAGTGCACTGTTATGAGGCAATATTGAGTCAAAACTTTAAAAGGAAAACACAATGACGCCCCTCAAGTCGTTAGCCACCTCTAAATCAGTGAAGAATCGATCTCAAAGAAAGCCACGTTAAGTTAACATTTCTTAAAGGAAATGCAAAGTTAAATGTAGAAATTACACAAATTAAAAAGCACCCGTACTGAGTCTTTAACAGCTGGGCCTTGTTGAGATACTATGCTCACTTTGCCACTGGATTCAAGATAGCCTGGCTGATGAGGGTTATGAACCCGAAACCAATCCCAGGATGCTTGTTTCCGGTCCAGTTAAGACATGGTTTGTCAGTTCCGGCTGGACTGTTCCCATGAGGCACAGAGTCAGACTGATTTGCATATGGCCATGTCTGAACTGGGGTGGCGGAGTGAGCTAAAAAATTATGATGGATTAAACCCAGATCAGTTGACTGGGGGGGAGTGCTTGCAATGTTCAACACTCCATCCATCATCCCCTTTGGTTTTGCTTTGTTCGCCCTAAGTTGGCAGGGTATGCAAAGACGTGGGTCCCTTGCTCACTTTGCCACTGGATTCAAGATAGCGTGGCTGATGAGTGTTATGAACCCGAAACCGGTCCCAGGATGCTTGTTTCCGGTCCAGGGAAGCCATGGGTTGGCAGTTCGGGCTGGACTGTTCCCATGAGGCACAGGGTCAGACTGATTTGCATATGGCCATGTCTGAACTGGGGTGGCAGAGTGAGCTAAAGAATGATGATGAATTAAACCCAGATCAGTTGACTGGGGGTGAATGCTCGCGATGTTCAACACTCCATCCATCCATCATCCCCTTTGGTTTTGCCCCGATATACTATGTTTGCCAGGACCTCCCATGGCTTAGGCATGTGAGAATAACTCTCACAAACATTGGACTTGAGCGACTGTGGGACATTCCTACAGAGGCTAGTGTGAGCTCTAAAGATCAAATTAAGAGGGCATATTGGCAATATAAAGTAGGCATGTTGTTAAGCCTAGACAATATGGGTCCCTTGATTTCGAATTTTTTAACTTTGAAGGATGTCTTTGAGATAGAGATGTTCCACAAGTTGCCAAAGCAACCACCATTATACCAAGTTCAATATTTTACCATAGTGGGCATTGTGGGCGGCATCATTTACATGGATGCAAACAAGTTGCCGAAAATAACTACCATTGTACCAAGGTCAATATATAGCAGGGTGGGTATGGAGTATTATACCATGGACTCCCACTAGCTGCCAAATATGAGTCCCTTGGCTTCGGATTTTCTAACATTGAAGGATGGTTTGAGATAGAGCAGTTCCTGGGAGAAATAGAGTCTACACCTGCCAGAAGGCTCTACCTGCAATTCAGACATGGGACCCTGCCGCTCTCTTCATTTACAGCGAGTTGGGGGAACTAAAATAAGCCAAGAAATGGACAGTGTGTAGTATCCTGCATATGTATTGTAATGCATTTTCCACCACCTGCTCAGCCAATGCCTGTGCTCTCACCTCAATAGAATGTTGGCGTGTGGGTGAGCCTCGGAATGTTGGGACACAGAGAGGTGAAGTGACAGTTGGGCATGGGCTGAGCAGCAGACAGGCTGCTCCTGGTCGGGCTCTCTTTCACAACTTAACTACCTGTTATACTGGAACTATTTAACATGTTACCTGCTTGAATAAAACATCTTTACTTACTACCTTCCTGCGTGGACCTCCTCACTACATTTATTTGGCGACGAGCTGGCGAAGAACCTACGTGATACAAGCGGATCTCAGTAACCTGCCTTTCGGTTCACACACACATTTGCCTACATGGGCTACAGTATGGACTCTGGGTACTTACCTTCATTGGGCTCATGTTTCTATTTACATGTGTATTTTTTACACAATATTCTTCCCTACACATGGATGGGTTTGGGTCTAGCCCCATTCCCCCGCATACATTTGCCTACATGGGTCACATACGGTTTTAACCCTTACACAGGGCACAGTTGCTTGGGTCACAGTCCCAATTACATTTTCACTTGTACCCTTACACAGGGCACTGTCTCATGGGTTACAGTCCCATTCACTTTTACACAGTCACCTTCACACAGTGCGTCTTATGGGTCATAGTCCCATCTCCACTTGGCACTACTGTTTTCCTCTACTTGAGGGTTGACTTTACACGGCCTGCTATGGCATGGGTTTTTTGTCCCATTCACAGTGCTCCTCACCCTTCTGCCTAAGAGTAGAGGAGGGCTGTGGGTTTCTGTCCCATTGGCTGTTATTTTCTCGCTATGTAATTGTTTTTGTTACATTGTCGATTTTATTACGCAACGCTATTAATTATATATTAATTGGTTTGTCTATTTGAAAATAGGGGAGGATAAGTGATACTGTTTGTATTTACTTCACTTCTTCTCTGTTTCTCACTTGTTCAGATTTCCTCCTGATGTCACTTCCTTTTCATCTTTGGAATCTGGACCATACACATTTCGCTGTTATCCTTCTTTGGTCTCCAGTCTTTCCCTTTCTGCAGTGTTCTTCTCGTTCTTCCTTGTTATGGAGGAATCTCTTCCTTCTCTTCTCCTTGTGCTTGGGTATGTCTTCTGTGCTGTTCACGCTGTGCCTTGTCCTTCTTTCCTTGCTTGCCTGCCTGGCCAGTAGGTGTGCGTAGGGGTTGTCTTTGGTATGTCTGTCTCTCTCTATTTCGTATTTCCTCTCTTGCGTCTCACTGTCTCCTTCTTTCCATTTCATTGTTGTAGAGGTTGGGTTTTCCATTTGCTTACTTACACTTTACCTTCTCCTCCTTGTCTTCTCCCATCTATCTCCTCGCTCTGCCTTGCTTGCTCTTTTCCTTGACGTTCACTCTGTTACTCCGTTGTTCCTTCCTTGCTATCTGTCCTTTGTTCACACTCGTTATTTTTTATCATATATTGCATTTGTTGTTCTGTTGGAAGGAAAAGGAATATGTAGTATCCTGCATATGTATTGTAATGTATTTTCCACCACCTGCTCTGCCAGTGCCTGTGCTCTGAACTCAATAGAATGTTGGAGTCTGGATGAGCCTCAGAATGTTGAGACACAGAGAGGTGAAGTAACAGTTGGGCATGGGCTGAGCAGCAGACAGGCTGCTCCTGGTGGGGCTCTCCTTCACAACTTAACTACCTGTTATACTGGAACTATTTAACGTTACCTGCTTGAATAAAACATCTTTACTTACTACCTTCCTGCGTGGACCTCCTCACTACACTGTGCTCCTTCTTTGTGAACCAAAATGGATCAATTGAGAACGTACTATTCTTTTGCCCCGCATATCAGAATAGAAGAAGCAAAAGATTTTACCGTTCTGTCAAAATATAGGGGCAAAAGAGTTCAGAGAAGACCTGAGAATCATAAAGTCTGACACCAGTCAACCTGTGGTGTTTGTGGTCTTGTGGTTTCTGGTGGCTAGGTGGAGGATCATCCAAAAAGCACTTTAAATGGTGTTGCAAAGTACTAATGAAAACATATCTGGCAGCCACTTTGAAGGTTCTGTGGATTTTATTTCTTCTAAGTGTTTTTATACTCCAAATTCGATTTAGTCATTTGCACTGTGACGGCTTTAATATGTTCTTATGTACATCTTATCCATTTTTATTTATATATCTGATTTTAAATAATTGTATTAAGTAGTTTTATGAACTTTGATGGCACATTTGTCCAATAAAGTTGGTTTGAAATCGAATCGAAATTAAGAAGGAAAAATATGTATCTTAGTTTATATTTACATTGCATTGAAGAGAAACCATTCAGATAGAAATTTCGATCAAAGCATTCTTTTTTTGTATGCACTCATTAGATGGGTCCTAGGCCAGCAGAATACAAAATATTGTACAAGTTCTTACAAGATTCGTACTGAGTGCAAATGTATCTTTGGAAGACTGTTTGAACTGCAAAGTGGAATTAATACTCAACAGGATTTTCTTTATGTAATTGCTTTTACAGATGAAATGTAGCGTTTTTGCAGCCTTCATATCACATGATGCAAGGTTAATTTCATTTTGAAAATTGATTAAAGGAGCTGATTTATTCTGCTGATTGCTTGTGTGCTTCTGGTAGATATATGATCTGAGATTCTTAACACCTATTAACATTGATTAATGTGTAGCGGGGATATTATCTTTGAGATGAGTTGCATAATTCATTCAACAACTGAATACCAAATAACTAATTAAAAAAAACTAGTAAAGTGATCATATCATGCCGAAGTTTCTGTAACTATAACTTGAAAATGTATGCGCTTATAATTCCGTGAAATACTTCTGTTAAATTATGCAAAGTTTGTTATGGATGCTGACATCTCCTTTTTTGTTTAACATTTTATTTTATTGCAAGAGTTGTTTTAAAAAAAATTACCTCAACAGAAAAGAGTACAATATACATACAACAGTACAAAGCAGCCAAATCGTAACCAATTCATCATGATGATGATGATGACATACCCAATAACATACCTACATTCAACCATTTGAAATACACCAGCAGAGAGAACAAACTGCAAGGTGCAGTTTTAGTATCTAATTCATACCATTAATAACCATCCATATATAATGATACAATTCAACCATTTCTAATGCCACAGCAAAAGTAACAAAGTGCACAGTGCAATACCATAATTAATTCGATCCTCACTTCTAGCCTAATATTGTCGGTACCTGGAACCCTATAGAGCATGGAAACCCAGCTTGACCAAAATACCATATAGTCCAATTACACTCCCCGCAGAATTCTGTCTAGCTCTATGCCTCCCGTAGATCATTGATCCACCCCGTTACGGGAGTCAAAGGGGCATATTATCAAGCACGGCGTTAAAATTATCTCTGCTTTAGCGGCAGAAAACTGCCACTAAAGGGGCGATAATGGGCTTGATAATATGCCGCAGAGAATTCCAATAGAAGCACATGTTGACACCAGAATATGGGCTTCTATAGTAATTCTCATGGGCATATTATCAAGCACATTATCGCCACTTTAGCGGCAATTTTCTGGCGCTAAAGCGGCGATAATTTCTGCGCCGTTTCTTGATAATATGCCCCAAAGTCCGTACGCCCTTTTCTCCTGCTTTTTTACCTTTACGTAAATAAAGATTGTATACTGCCAGCCATCTGGCCAGCCATTGATGAAAAGCTGGGGGCTTAAGATCCAGCCAGACAGAGGCTGCTTTAGCGGCAGAAAACTGCCGCTAAAGGGGCGATAATGGGCTTGATAATATGCCGCAGAGAATTCCAATAGAAGCCCATGTTGACACCAGAAAATGGGCTTCTATAGTAATTCTGAAGGGCATATTATCAAGCCCATTATTGCCGCTTTAGCGGCAGTTTTCTGCCGCTAAAGCGGCGATAATTTCAATGCCGTTTCGTGATAATATGCCCTAAAGTCCGTACGCCCTTTTCTCCTGCTTTTTTACCCTTACGTAAATAAAGATTGTATACTGCCAGCTATCTGGCCAGCCATTGATGAAAAGCTGGGGGCTTAAGATCCAGCCAGACAGAGGTGATATAAAATTGAAATAGCGACATCACCACAAACTAGAATAACTGTGCATGCTTAGAGGCCCCATCCTCTGGGGTACCAAGTAAAATAAGCTGGGGAGTGGCCGAAAATGTATCCTTAAGTTTGGTGCTGCAAAAATTCTGAATTTCGTCTTTAATCACTTCCTAAGAAGGACATGTTGCAAACATATGAATCAGATCTGACCGTGTCGTTGACACCTTAGGTAGCGCCTCCCTCTTCCCCTACAC
Organism: Triturus cristatus; assembly: GCF_964204655.1. Lineage (NCBI taxonomy): Eukaryota > Metazoa > Chordata > Amphibia > Caudata > Salamandridae > Triturus > Triturus cristatus. The sequence goes on from NC_140581.1 coordinate 953,969,388, forward strand.
CACTTGGCAAGTTTCCCTGGCATATTATATAAGTCAAAACCAGTTTTGTAATGTTGCGTTTTACGGTTTGAAGAGAGAAAAACAGATTTTGCAAGGCAGAAATATTCAGCAAACATTGGATTTGATGTCCGAAATTTCACCAAGGGATGATTATACATTGGGGTATAAAAACTCAGTCGACCGATCACCAGTTTTTTCTAAACTGCCAACCAGATCTCAAAAGCGCACATAAGGGACTTCAAACTAACATTTTTAAATAGCTATAGTCTATTTGACTCTATAAACATCCCCAAGCAGATTCCCCAGTAGCAGCTAGTAAGGAAAGGGATCACCTTCTTCTTTGTCCTGTGCTTCATCCCTATCCTGAATGGGTAATCCTCATTTGTGGAAGTGTCATGGTCCAATAATATAATTTAACATTTGGTTCTACCATCCACCTCTCTCCCCTGGGAGTGTAAGAAGTTTTAGAGGTTTTTTTCTGTTTGGAGAAAGACCATAAACATCTTGAAACCATATCCTCCCATCGTGTAAGCCATTGGCTCCCAACTTCCACAGGAATAGCCCAAGACAAGTATAATAGTTTAGAGAGAAATATTGTCTGAACTATATTATCCCTCCCCACTAGTGAAAGATGTTGATTATTCATCCTATTGAAATCATGTTTTACCTTTGCCCAACAAAGGTTCGAAATTATTCTCCACAATTTTATCAATGTCAGTTCAAATACTAATCCCTAGATACAGTGCACTATCTGACACTCGGTTATCCCACAAATGTATGTTGCTATTGATAACTACTTGTGTCTTGTCTTCGTTCAGTGAATAGCCTGAAAACTTCCTGAACCGCTCGGCCTCCTTTTCAAACTTACTCAAAGCTCGGGCTCGGGTGTAACTAACGCGACACCATCAGCATATGCAAGGGTCATTGTGTCCTGCCATGGAAGCTAATTGTCAATATTATAGAGCTTTGTATCTAACTTTTGTATAAATGAATTGATATATAGGGCAAACAATAATGGATAATGGGGCATCCCTGTCTTGTCCCCCTCTGAATCCGACTGGCCCCAATTGACCACCCATCACAATAATCCTTGCCACCAGGTTTTGGTATAGCGCTCTAATTGCCTTGATGAATCCTGGCCCTATACCCGCTCTACTCATAGCGGCCCAGAGATACTGCCACAAGACCTTGTCAAAAGCTTTGTCTGCATCTAATAATATTAGCGCCATAGGGTCCCCTGCTACTGCTGAAGCGTCAAAAAGAGATATCACATGCCAAATGTTATCCTACGTCCCTCTTCCAGGTATAAACCTGTGCTGCCTAGAGGATACGATTTTACTATTCACTCTCGACAGACAGGTGGCCAACCCATTAGAGTAAATTTTAGTATCCCCATTGATCAAAGTTATTGGTCTATACAACCCCAATTCCTATGTTGCTTGTTTATCTGGGGGAAAATGACTATGTCGGCTAATGACCATGAGTTAGAAGAGATTGACCCATTTTGTATTTGTATAAAGAAGTCCATTAAATAAAGATTTTGACTTGCAGAAAATACCCTAAAAACTGGGTAGGAATATCATCAGGGCCAACTGCTTTACCATATGGTTCACTAGTCAAAGTTAGATATATTTACTCTCATGGAAAGGGCGCGTCCTGCAAGGCACATTCTTCCTCAGTGAGTGTTTTATATGGAATCTGGTCCCAGAATTCCATAGTGTGCTTTTCTTCCCACACCATACTTTCAGTGTAAAGATTCTGGTAATACCCCTGAAAAGCGGTACATATGCTATCAGAATCAGAGACTGGCCCTCGTGAGGGATCCCTCACCTCCCTCATCTCCTTTTGTGTCTGTTTTTGTCTAGTTCGAATAGCCAGCATGTGCCCCACCCGCTCGCTATACTCATGGAAATTTTCTTTTCACACAATATACTTACGGGCCACCCTTTTAGCAGTTATTTAGGCAATTGCTGCTTTGGCAATTGTGACCACCTGTTGTATCTCTTGGACATTTTCTCCCTTTATAACTTCCATGGTTAATCTGGTCTCGGCGCTCATCAAAGCCTCAGACAGATCTTGCATGTTTTGCTGTTCCTTTTTACGCTGATTCAGCCTCTACTGTACAGTCTACCCTTGCACAACCACCTTAAAAGGTTCCCAAAAAACCACTATGAGGGCGCTCTGAGCATTTTCTTTCTAGAAAATCGGTATCAAATTATGTATGTATTTTAGATTATGTATTATGTATTTTGAGGCTTGCCTTACTGAGCCTTTTATTACCATTTTCAACCATGAGGGGCTGCGATCTGACATCACCCTGGAAAACATTTCAATCTTCCAGACTTGCAACAGACCATGTCAGACAAAAAAATTATCTAACCGCGCCTCTGTCTTGTGATGAGCCTAAAGATTTGTAAACCCAGGCTCTGCAGCCCTTTTAGCCCTCCAGAAATCCATTCAGTTGTGGTCTTTTCTCAGGTTTTATGAGGAATGATATACCTTGGGCTTCAACCCTTAACAAACTTCAACGCGATCCTGTATCCCAATCCCTTGAATGTTTACATTAAAGTGTCTACAGCCTATAAAGGTTAACGGTCAGAGCACCAACTCATTGTTTAACCAATCGAACAGTTCAGAGTCATCCAGGACTGACCCATACACTGTACAAAAGGGTAAATACATCATTAGGGATATGACATTCTGAAATGACCTATCACACCTGATTATCCACCCTTGTATACATACATGCACATACCTGCCTACGCACCAGCATTGCATCTCCCCACATCTGTGCACCTTGAGTAGTCTCACTAATTAATTGAAACCCTAAAAATTCAAGAATGCCCCACTTTGCCCCTTCAATATGAGTTTCTTGTAAACATACTATATCTGCTTGTAGCATCTAAAGATCCATGGCTACCCTTCACCTTTTTATACCATCATTCAGCCCGCAGATATTCACTGTGGCTGCCCGAATTTTACTTGTGAGGAAAGTTTGGACTTCAAAACTTTGCACCTGGCCTGCCCCCCAATGTGCCCCTGTACCTCCATGTATCTTGGAATATCAAAACTGCATTATTCTACATATGTATTGGCTCCATACTGCCTTCAATTTCTATTGACCACCTCTTCCACCCCAAACCCTCAACCATCCCTCCCGCACCCCACAACCCCCACCTCCTCCACCTACCTAGAGCATTCAGGTCCTGAATGAACAATCTCCGTTTACTTAAAATCACAGAAGGAGTGGAGGGGAGTGACATCAGCGCCTTCATGCTGGATCTCCTGAGGGTGGCATTCCCTCGGATGTCTCAATGGGACTGGAATATGGGCATACATCGGGTTCATCTGTTTCCTCTCATGTTTAAGAAATGCCAGGATGCAACCGTTGCGAAACCTAGAGCCATACTGATGTACTTTGGAAATTTCCTGCTTCGGCAGGCCATGTATGAGAAAGTTCAACCTGATTTAAAACGGGAGAATGATAGAATATCTTTTTCATTAGACCTGGCTTCTGTCATGTCACCGTGGAGAGGTGGTAGCATCTCAGACAATTGTTTAGTCTTTTTCAAAAGATAGGGGGTGAAGTCTTCCTTTTGTATCCTGCCCGGCTTAAGGTTACCATCAGAGTAAAGACCCAAACATTCACATCAGAGATAAAGGTGCAAGAATATTTAAAGGAGCTCTCCGCAGGGGCAAATACTGGGTCAAATACCAGCTCATAAATAGATTATAAATACATCAAGTTGGGAGTCTTGCACTCGTAGATCTGAGATTCTCAAGATGATGTGGCAAGAGTAATAGTAAAAGTGACATTCAAATAACAGGTTAATGAACAAGGGGATCTTCTTCGGTGTGTTTGGTCACTTTTTTTTCCTCTTCTTCCTTTGGGTGATTTTTCTCTTTTCTTCATTGAGCCAGGTTGGTTGTGAGAGATGGGGGAGCATTGGGTGTGATATTTGGTGACATCACTCAGGTTGCAGAACCTGATGCTGACATTTCCAATGCGTTTTAACCAAACCAAGGGGTGACATACAGATTATCAAGTAATGACAGAAACGTCACTCAACATCCCAGAGAAATATGGATATTGTAAAAAGAAAGTAATAATCAACACATAAAGGTTGTCTTTGCTATTCATAGCCAATGGCAAGGACGAAGGGGGTAAACGGCGAGACAAGATACACAACAGATTGATAATACACCAATTCCATAACCTTGGTGAAAGATTAGCATGTTAGGGAGAGTGCAATGTTTTATATCTCTTCTTTTACACAGATCCCAGGGCTCAGAGAATGTCTTTAGATTGATGATGATCTTTGTGATAGTGATTGTTGTGAACTTATCTAGGATGGGTCCATTGGGCATGGGAGCTCTAATAGTCACTTGCGTAGTGGCATACAAGACAAGAGAGTCCAGGTCTCAGCAGTGTTAACACTCAGGGTGGTTATCAGGTCAATACACAGCTACTGAGATGGCTTCTATTCAAGTGCCTGATAAAGAGCTCACCTTTCTTCTGTTAGGTTGAGAGGATTGCCTTAACAACTCCCCTATTTCAGCTATCATTGACAGTATGCGTTGTTTTCTCTGGTGATAGCTGGCTTGTAGCCCTGGTTATTGGTACTGTTGACTGTACGAAGTAGAGAAAGAAAGGATTTCTTCTCGTGCTGCTCGGTGACCTTGCCTATTCTGTTTCTGGTTAGCACTTCAAGCTAGAGAAGAGATTTAGGGGGCAGGACTGTAGTGCATGCCCACTCTCCCTTGTGGGTGAGCAGTAGCTTAAGTCCAAGTCCTCAAGAAGGTGGTGACTTGGACGTTTAATGGGTATAGGATGTTGACACTGGCAGACTGTAACCTGCCTAAGTGCGTAATTTGGGATACTTTGGGCATGTTTAATAAAAAATCCTGCAGCGTACATAGAAAGAGGAATTAACAAGATGAAATAAGGATATTTCTCCTGTTACACTTACTCTAGGAATGCGTAGAATTCGGACTCATTCCCATGTCTGCTAGTATTGGTAAACCTGAAGATGCTTCAGACTTCATGGTTGGATGCATGGGAAAAGCCATGCTCCACCAATGGAATGCCTTCCCAGGGCAGAGTAACGCAATACAGCGATGTGCGCTGCGTTGCATTGCTCTGGATGTGTCAAACCACTCAGGGTCATGGAAGGTGGCCTTGCATGGCTTGATAAATCATCCTTAATGGTTGCATCACTTTTGAACCACGCAATGATAAATATGCCCGTAAATCTTTACCCATGAACATAGTAAAGAGCTAGAGCAAAAACAGGGAAAGCATGGCAAACTGAATGAGATAATCTTTGCCATTTGAAAAGTTCCCAAGAACGGTTCAACACTGTTTCTAGAGTCGATAATTATTCTATAGTTGAAAGCTTTTCATTCCTTTGCATAAAAATATTGTAATACCATACGAGCCCCCCGACCTAATCACAACAGAGGAAATTTACATTTCTCAAAGTCTTTCTAGATGAGCAGCATGATCTACGCTGGCTGTATTGAGGAACATCCAATAGTAGCAGAGTTTGGGTCTGTAGAAATGGAAAGTTGATCTTGTGGTGTTTCATTCTGAACAGGATGCAGTCACAGGCAGACCCCTGAAATTCTAGAAGTCTTTCCCTCACTATGCCCACTTCATTCATCTAGGAGCAGCACATGGACAGGCCTTAGTTTCTTAGTACAAGAGAGCAGTAACACAGCTTTCCCCTCCAATTGATCCATTAGACAGTCTTCAAAGGGTAAACATTGTTTACCACCAAAACTGTTCCCCACAGGGAATTACAACGCGGTCGTTACAATGACTGCGTTGTAACCACGCATACCATTACTCCGCAAGTCGGAACAATGACTTGCAGAGGGAGCAGAAGGTATTGGATTTAAAATCCAACACCTTCTCTACTGTTACACATACTGAAGTTGGAATAGTAAATTATACTAGTCCAGCATCCAGTGCCCCCCTCCGCAAATTGTTGTTATGACTTGCGGGGTAATGGTATGCGTGGTTACAATGCGGTTGTTGTAACGACCGCGTTGTAATTCCCTGCAGGGGAAAAAGAATGCGTCAAAAAGTGGTATATTCTCTTCATAGCACGTTGTCTGAGGCCTCATATACCATTCTAATCCCAGGATTGCTGTCAAAATTAATAATCAGCCCCCACTCCACAGCACTCCCCAGGACTTCCTGCGCAAGATGGCTTTGGTGATCTCTTCCGCCGTTCTCTCCCTGCATAGGATGCTGAGAAAGGGATGACTAACAGGGTTTGGGTTTTGCACTGCATGTTGCAATAACCCTCCTCTGCTATTTTTAGCTTAGCAACTTGCACGGCAAGGCACTGTCCATCACACTTTTCATGTGACTCAAACCTCTTACTGCAGCTGGCATGGTCTGGCCGCCCATATATGTTTTAGGCAAGAAATATCTGAGGTTGTTTACCACTGTTTATCGTGCGCTAAGTTATATGTCACCAATGTGCATCCTTTTCTTACCAAGCAAAGATCATTTGCTATTACTAGATGTGCCACCTTAGCATCCCCACATTATTCAATAAACATAGATTTTAAAAAGTTAATATTCAGTCCCCACAACAAGAGGCTCATTTGCCTACAGGTAATACATGTATGTCATGGAGGCATACATTTCGATGTGATGGCCTTCAGGATGTCCTGAAAGCTATTTAATAAGAAAACTTACCAATGTCTAGGACCCTATCCTCTTTCCTTGTGCATGTGTCAAGTACTGAGGCCTTCGTTTTTCTGGGACTAGTCTCAGACTGGGGTCTTTCTAGTTTGTCCACTCTCAGTATATGCATCTGGTTGGCTACTGGATTCGATCCTGCATAGAACATGATCTTTATTTACTGAGAGAAACTGAGCATTTTAAATGTTAGCGGTGGTTGAATGTAGACATCCAACGAATATAGCCTTACTGAAGACACCTCCTTGATTGGGAAGCTAGGTAGAGGCATTTGGACCCAGGAAAACTGTCTCCAAATGCGACACATGGTAGGGGAATGGTGCGCAGATCCCAGCTCGCCTACTCTTTACAATGTTGTTGTGTACTTGCCTTCATTGGAAATGCCTGCAATGGGCCAAAGTGCTTGACAACCTTTACAACTCCAGAAACTGCAACTCAACAGAGCAGAATGCATGTGGCTAGAGCTGCAGGCATTTAGTCCAGTATGCTTTGCTTACTGTGCAGTGAACTTTAAATTTGATTCTCTCTTCTACCTGTGGCCAAGGAAATGGTTTCAATGCTGGATTTTACATGCTCAAGCGTTCTGAGCATTAGATGCACTCTTGCTGCATAATTCTCTCGTTTTTGCACTTTTTAGTCAGTTTTTTGGTATCCAACAAATATGACATTGCAGTAGACGATTGCCAAGAAACTTGTAAGATTGACCCAATGAGTGCAATGGAGTAACAATAATTACAGCTGCAGGTTTACATTTTTGTTCATAGCATTGAAATGAAAAAGACATGCCGACATCTGATAGAACTCAGAGGTTTGTGGCCCCTGTGAATTAATATGTTGGGAACTACAGATGTTAGCCTTGGTGTGGATTTCTGGTCTCTGTCATAAGCATAACACAAGGATCTCAGGGGCATATTCTCAAGGAGATATCGCCGAGTTATCGGCACTTTATCGTGGCCAAATTGGCGATAAATTTATCGCCCCATTCACAAGCTGGTGCAAACAGTCTATATCATCAGTTTTCCAGCGATAGCATCCTCAAGAAACATCTCCACAGATGACCCCGGCAACTATCGATAATGAGATGCAGAGTAGGCGTTCCGGAGGAAAAATCAGCAGCAACACCACACCTCAACATTCTCAACGACCAGCCTGATCTGCGATAAGATCACAAAACAGGCGATAAGGCACGTTAGCAGGAGGAAATTAACACCTGCTCTGACCTGGTGCAGAGTCTGACAACAACCGGCACCAGAAAAGGGAGCTGTAGTGATGTAAATGAAGATCAGGTCGACATAGGTTCTCGAAAGAATAGGAATTTATTGAGTAAGATGGTACAAGGTGGTAAATCATAAATATTAAGCCCAGCCCACAGTAACACCTGAAGAACAACAGATACCATGGAGCCACTGATCATGCAGCTCGGAGCCCCAACTGGGCAACAACACCCTCTACCATCACCCCCAAGACCCCCCCCCATGATCCCTCCCTGCCCCCCTTCTGGACCAACACTGAGGCAGTGCAAACAAAGACAGCGACCTCCTGAAAAGGCACCAATCTCACAGACCCAACACCAGGGAATGTTATTGCCCACCACAGGCCCAAAAGGACAACCATCCTACGCATCCTGACCACCATTGCCCAGAGGCTGACGGTACCAACACAGTGCACAACCAACATCCCTCCGCAGACAAAGCTGCTGGCTGTGCTGCACCTGTTGGCCTCTGGGACTTTCCAACCAACAAATGCCAGAGTCGGATGAGCCCCTCAGCCAGCACAATCCAAGTCCATGACAACTGTCTCGATGCCATCATCAGCTTGGTACCTCAGTACCCATACTCCCCCCACACTGTGCATGAACAGCTGGAGACCAAGCAAGGCGTCTACGCAATAGCAGCCTTCCTGCACGTGTCAGGGGGCAATTGACTGCACACATGTCCTACTTGTGCCCCCTGGTGACACTGCACACAATTACCTCAACAGAAAGCACCCATGGAAATGCACTGCTCGTTGGCAAGTACCATATAAACACACCACAACCTCCAACTTCACAATCATGCAAATCACAACTCTGGGAATGCACACATCACAGACTCACATCCAACATTCCAAACAACATGCCCACCCACCAGACACGACAGCACAACTTACTGTGGCAACCTGGGCTAGCCATGTACATGAGCCATCAACTGCATGGCACATCAGCCACACACTAGCGGAATGTGGGGAGAGGTGGGAACCAGGCATGTGCGACAGACGAGTGACCCATGAATGAGAATGTACACAATGCCAAGTGCGGCGAAAATGTGCTGACAGACTTCAGTATGCAGACCTCAGACATATCCGTGTCTACATGCACTGCTGATGTATGGAGTGTAGTGGACAGTGGACGCAACTATGTCACCCCAGCCAGTGGGGAATATTGTGGAAATGTAGCTGGAGGTGTGTGCTGAGTGGGCTGGCCCGGCGTACGCCAGGCCAGCGTAGGGGTGTGAATAAAAAGCACATAGATCTGGCAGTGGTTCTCTTCCGGAATGCCCAATGTCTCTGCCAGGGCTGCACCTCCCAGCCCATGCTGTCGCCATGAGCGGTGTTGCCTGCGATCCTGTGCACCTGCTGCACCCCAGCCCGCTTGTGCCCGACCCGTCATGGCCACATCCGCGCAGCCAGGCCTCACTGCACACCTGCCAACACTGATACTAATATGCCCCTTTATGTTAAGTATTAATGTAAATTAATGTTATATGTTTATTTTAAATGTAGAACTAAATAACATCTACAGCACTATTACATTAATTGTGGATTGAATATTAACTTAAATTAAACTAACAATATTTGTATGATTTATAAAAAGAAATATCCTACCCAAAGTAAAATATCTACATGTATTGATTATGTAATACAAATGACAAAAGCTATCTTTACAATTAATTTAAAACAATTAAGTTATGTTGATTTTTCAATTGAAAAAAGTATCAAAATATATTATCATAGAGTAATATTTATTTTTTGTATTGGGTATATTTTTATCATTAAATTAATTTTACACACATGTTTAAATTTATTCTAACTGCATTACCTATGGGGTACTTTTATGAGCCCCTGCTCAAAAATGTTTTGAGGGAGAGTTGCCATATCAGTGGTAGGGCAAGAGAGGCACTGGACCTACCAAGGCTTCTGTTAGACAAAAGGACCATACACTTGTGAATTTGGCTGCATCCCCTGTTTCAAAGGGTCGGGACATGAAAGTCTATACTTTTGAGTAACTTCACACCCGCAAATGGTCACTAGCCTAATTTTGTAAACTTACTCAAAAGCATACAATTAAATGTACATATGTAACTTACTCAGAAGCATAGCGTATCTTTTTATATAATTTCAAACCCACCAGCAACAAATTTCTTTGAAAGAATGAATATGAAAATATTTAACAATTTTGCTAGCTTGCATTAAGTATGTATAGTACCATATTTTCATACGTAATGATAAACTGATGAATACCATAATTTTAGGTCTGTGTTATTAGAGCTCTCTTCCCTTACTCCGCAGTCCATCTCCCAAATGTAAACTGTATGGGATCTCCAACCTGACTGTGGAGTCTCCCTATGATAAAGCATAGGAAGAGTAAGAAAGCTTATTAAACTTGGAAAAATGTGCCGAAATATTTTATTTTAAGTATAACTGTAAATGAATTTCAGATATCCATTGTATATGTGGAACTAAAGCAAAAATGCTATAGCACTATCACCTTAATTTTGAATCCAAGATGAAATTCATTATAATATTTTAAATTAAAAAAAGTGTTGTATGCAAATAATTAAAAGTAACCTGATTAAAATCTTACTTACATTTTTAATGCAAATAAGTTTGTTAAGATATTTTATAATTAAACAATAATGAGGAAAAAGTGCTCTACGAAAAAGTGTCTGTTTTTTCCCTAGAAATGGCATCAACAAAATGTTTGCTGTCCTGAAGTCACTATTTTCCTGGCTTTCAGGAATATTCTGAGCTAAATAAAAACTTTTTTTTTACCATAGTTTTGGCATTTTTAAAAGAAGTAGCCCATTTTTGCTAATTATTATGCTTTCTCCCTACTTCCAGTTTGTGGTGGAAACCACTCTAAAACCATGGGTGATACTAGAGTGGTATAGAGTAACCCCGGGCGTAGCACTACGCTTCGCCCACGTAGTGTACGTAGCGCTGCCTGCTTCGCACTTTCCGAAGTAGGCGAAGCAGGGCAGCGCTACGCACACGCCGAGGGCGAAGCGTAGCTGCTTGCCACCCGCCACCCACCTCCCGCCCGCCCTTCTTTTAAATATATGAGCAATGAAAAATAAAGTAAAGTAAGTCGACTTACCCGTAAGCGCGGCGTCTCCGGGGCTCCCTCTTTCAGTTTCTAATTTCTTCTGGCAAATGCGCATGCGCGGACACCCGCGCATGCGCATTTCTCGCGAGAAATGCGCATGCGCGGGCGTCCGCGCATGCGCATTTGCCAGAAGAAATTAGAAACTGAAAGAGGGAGCCCCGGAGACGCCGCGCTTACGGGTAAGTCGACTTACTTTTACTTTATTTTTCATTGCTTATAATATTTAAAAGAATGGCGGGTGGGAGGTGGGTGGCACGTAGTGGGGCTACGCGAAGCGCGTAGTGTGCGTAGATTTGGGCACACTACGTGCTGCTTCACGTAGCCCCACTACGCCCACTACGCCCACCCTTAGTATAGAGTTAAAAAAAAGTAGGCAAAATTCCTAATTCAGCAGCACGTTACTTGTGTAGATTCCTCAAGGTCTTCCCAAAGAAACTGACTGTTGAATTTTTTTAAATGACAATTAATAAGAAAAAACATCCATTTGTGACAAAGTTTTTATTTGTACATTCTCACCATAATGGCTGATTTACAAAAACAATACATTGTTACATCCATTATATCTTTCTGGCTGCAGGGATATGTAGGATTTGTGTTTATTGTAAAAACATGAGATACCCAGAGTCAATAACTGATCAGCACCTTGCAATGGTTTGTCATTGTGCACCGGGTATAGATGCAATTCATACAGTATAATTTAAAGAGTGAGAAATAAGTATCAAAGAAACCTATGTATTTCCAAAATAGTCTCAAGGTATGGAGCTTAGAAGCAGTGGTTATTTGTACATCTCTGAATGTGTGGATACCCATACTAGCATGTGAATTAGAGGACATATCTCAAAATATCTTCTTTCTTACACACTGGCTAACTTTGGAAGGCACAACTGTAGAGAAATGCAATTGGTACTAACACTTGTTCTCCTATTCTGTGTTTCCCCAAGTTTCCCGGTACTAATGGTACCACACTTGTGGTGGTACGCCTAGTGCCAATGGTAAGAAAGGGCCCAAAATGGAACCTGGATACATCACACTTTTCCACTGAAAACTGACCATGTTTCTGTAATGTGGCTAGCTGTGGATTGTGTGTCCTAGCTCAGCAGGAACCTAGGGAAACCTAGGGAAACCTAGCAAAGCTGCACATTTTTTAAAAGTAGACACCCTGTAGAATCCAGGATGGTTGACTTGCATGGCTCTCACCAGGTTTTCCTATTGAGAAGCCTGTGCAAAACTTAAATTTGAACTAAAAAAACACATTTTCCTCATCTTTCTTTGATGGAAAGATCTGGAATCTGCAGGAAGCAACTAAATTCCTACCTCCAAGCATTCCCCCAAGTTTCTCAGAAAATCTGTACCTCACTTCTGTGATCAGGACTATTACCTGCAACAAGAAAGGCCCCAAAACATGACATGGTCACATTACATTCTTTCACTGAAAACTGACCCTTTTTTGCAATGTGCCTAGCTGTGGATTTTGGGACCTAGCTCAGCTGGCACCTAGGTAAACCTAGCAAATCTGTATATTTTGGAAAAATAAACACCTAGGAGAATCAAAGATGTGTGACTTGTGTGGCTCCCACCATACTTTCCTATGCAGAAAACCTTGCAAACTTGAAATTTTGACTATAAAAACACATTTTTCTCCCATTTCTTTGATGGAAAGTTCTGAAATCAACAGAAATCAACTAATTCCCTAGCACCTACCATTTCCACAAATCTCCCAAAATAAATGGTACCTTACTTGTGTGGGTTAGCATTAGTACCCACAAGAGAAAAGGTCCCAAAACGCAACACAGACACCACATTTTTCAACTGAAAATTTACCAATTTTTTAAAATGTGCTTAGCTGTGGATTTTGGGTCTAGGACCTAGGGAAACCTAGCAAACCTGCCCATGTTTGAAAACTACACACCCAGGAAAACCGAGGGTGGGGTGACTTGTGTGGTTCCCACCAGGTTTTCCTATCCAGAAGACCTTACAAACTTCAAACTTTGCCTAATATGGTGCATTATTTTGCATTTTCGTGACACACACTTCTAGAATCAGCAGGAATCCACATAATTGTTTCCATCCAGCATTCTCCCACTCAACAACCAGGAAACACTGCCCCACTTGTACGACTGGGCCTTGTGCCCACAGCAGGAGTAGATTAAACCAAGTTCAATTAATGTTCATTTGCAAGGACTCCCATTGATGTTAGTTTGATCTGTTCCTGTCGCGGGCACTAGGCCCAGCCACAAAATTGGGCCAGCATTTTTTTGGGAACAAGTGGGGAAATGCTGGATGATAGGAATTTTGTGGATACCTTCTGATTCTGGAAGAATATGCCACAGATAGTGAAGGAAAATGAGAGATTTTAGTAAAACTTTGAGGTTTGCAGGGCATTGTGGGTAAGAAGACTTTGTGGGATCCACGGGAGGCACACCACACAGTTCTCCCCCGCATTTCTAAGTTTCAGAAATGCCTGGGATTCTTTGGTTTTCCTGGATGGCCGCCGAACCCAGGCCCAAAAACTGCAGCTAATCATTTTGTTGATGTTGCCATATTGCATCTTGGACCCTGCCTTTTTGCGGACACTAGGCCCACCCACACAGGTGAGGTACCATTTTTATCAGGAGATAAGTGGAAACTTTGGGTGGCAAGAAATTTGAAGCTCAGATTCCAGTACTATGAGGGACCACGCAAGTCACCCTGGCATGCCTATGGTGTGTAGTTTACAGATTTTTCCCAGAGACAATGTACTTCCTGGCAGAGAAAGACAGAAAAAACGAATATTACTGCACAGCCATCTACTCTTCAAGTACACACATATACAAGTTGGATTTGGCATAAGGGTGAGTGAAAAGTTCAAAATTTAAGTTTTATTAATAAAAAGGTTTCACAAAAATGAAAATAATTGTTAATAATGTAATTGTAAGTTCATAATATTGAACAATGACTCACAGCTTGTGAGCTATAAAGCCATGACAAGGTAACAACTAGTTTACAGGCCGTTCACACACACATCTGATGTGTCACACACATAAAACCATTCACACTGCCAGCTACGGGCCAAGCACATTACAACACTCATATCAACAAACAGTGCCACTCAAGGGCCCATCACTTTCATATGTACACAGGACTGACAAAGCAATGATGCAGCCCGGCAGCTGACGGAGTGTGTGGACTGGTGGTGTTCTGAAAATGTGTGTGTACTGACCAGCAGCAAGTCACTACACACACACCACCAACCAAATGCCAGACAACACACACTGCAAACCAAAGGCCAAGCACACACACAGCCAGTGCACACATCACCAGTCAGATGCCTGTTCAGACACAACAATTACACAGTCTGGAAGCTGGTGGAATGTGTGAACTAGCGTTTCGGTGGTGGTGTGTTGTGTGTGTAGGGACTAGCTGCTGGTCACAACACACACACACTGGTAGCCAAATGCTAGGCTACACACTGCCAGTCACAAACACTGCCAGCCAAACACCAGTCCACACACACCAGCAGTCAAGCACCATTCTATACACACCACCAGAAAAGAGCCAGTCTACAAACTCCGCCAGGTAAGCACCAGTCCACATACACTACCAGCCAAGTGCCAGTCTACACACACTGCCAGTCAAGCATCATTACACACACAGCACCAGCCAAATGACAGTCAAATCACACACCACGAGCCAAGCACCAGTCTACGCATGTTAGGTTTGAAAACCCTATTCTCGTTATACACTTCTTCCATTATATATTAGGTTAGCAGTATGCGGCTAAATTAGGAGCCATTCGTATTCACGTTATGTAACCCACTGAGTTATCCCTGCAATGTGCAAGCTTCAGTTAGCGAGTGTGACTCCATTTTGTATTTCGTAGCCCCTATTAGGCTGTGTATGAACTAGGCCTCATTATTCGTATTGCTTGCCTCAGAAGAACACTGTATTTAGTTGTTATTTTCTTTTCTCTTCAAGGTTGCCTTCTGACTTACTAATGTATAGACCAATCTGCCTTCGCATACCTATGTGTGTGCGTACCTCTGCTCCCACGTTAGGAGACGCTGAGACCCAGCAGGGCAACCTTGAGACTGTGATAGTGTGTACCCATCTAGCAGGTGGTAGCCCATCCTTCTGTGCCTCCTTTGTTCATGTCTGGCCTAAGCCGGTAACTTTCCACTGTGGGCGTGGTTGGAAGTTCTTGGGAGGAATGGTTATGCATTGCAGACTGTTGGGGGTCAGTCCCTTGGCAGACATCTTAGGGTGCAGGTCAGATTGGACTCCTCTGCAGAGTATTGCTAATAAATAACTGTTTGTATTCTCTACTGTCTGCCCGACTCTTCATTTGTTCGGAAGGCGATCAGGTGGTTGTAGATAACCCGGGTAGCCCTACCGGGTCACTTTCTTCATGCACACCACCAGCCAAGTGCCATTCTACAAACACCACCAGCCAAGCACCAGTCTACACATACTCCCAGCTAAATGCCAGTCCACATACACCACCAGCCAAGGACCTGTCTACACATACTGCCAGTCAAGTGCCAGTCCACACACACCACCAGCCAAGCACCAGTCTACACACACTCACATCATATTATTTTCAACAAACAAGAAAGCACAAACCAATTTGAGGGAGATGCAAAACCAACTATGACTACAAACACAACTGGTTTAACTAAATACATCAAACAATCGCCAACCGTGAAAGTGAACAAAAAATATAAAATACTACAGACCAGTCAGTTCACTTTTACTCTCACGGCTGATCCCAAAACTTGAGTTGCATGTGGTACAATTTAAATGCAAGGACACATAGGCCAGGATTACAAGGACACTCAGGGCAGTAAATTTGACTCTCCTTTCACATGCCTCTTTGGACACAGGATAAGGTTTTTTGGGGTGTGAGAGGAATTTAATCAGAAAAATGGTGATCTTTCAATCCAGCTACATCCTCCACCACTCCAACTCTAGAATCACATGCCAGCTCAACTTCACGGCTGTTTATTAGACACTGCTGAAACTGAACAAAAGTAATCTTTGAATCAGAAGACCAATCGTTGAACACAACAAAAGCATTGAAAGATGCCAAATGAAACATATGAACAGCCAACTTCTTATACCAAATGTATGACTTACAAATCAGCACTGTAAGGCTCCAACCTTTGATATACTCTATGTACACCAGCCTAGTGCCTATTGTACACTAAAATGCACACAGGTGTGTGCACTTATCCTCTTCCATGCTTGTGACGGCCGGGAGCTGTCACTCGTCATGGTGGGCGTGTACGCACGACGGCTCCCGGCCGTCTGAATCCCCGCCCACTAATGGAAACGCCCGCACAGCGCGGGAATTCCGCGCGCATGAAAGGGGTTAAGTAACCTGACCCCAATAGTCACAGGTGAAGTACTCTCATCATAAATGGTTGTCAGCATATGTACATCTCGCCTATCTGAAAATTTCACATCTAGAAGTTCATCACTACGCAAGGAACTGCACTGTTCACTCTTACGCTTTTAACGTACAAGCTCTTTAGGGTTATCTTTTTGATTAGAGTGGATTGTGCCTTATGTGACTGTGTCCACTTTGAACAATTCCTTGAACAATTGTACAGTAGTGTGGAAATTATCTTCGTATAAATGGTGACCTTTGTTGAAAACTCCTCTTCCAAATTCCCAAACAATTTTCTCACTTACTCCAAAAGTGGACCGACAACCCAGGGTGGTCAATAAAAGAATCTCCAACAGTGTACACACTGATAATTATAAACATAGCCTGTACTACCCTCAGATAGCCTAGACATCTTAATTCCATACTGTGCACACTTGCTAGGATGTACTGCCTAAAAACCAAACATCCCTTGAATAGGATCAAAATTCATCCACAGATATTTATTTCCCTAGAACATAGACCTCTGACAAATGGTCTACAAAATGATTAAGGACAGGCCGGATCTTGAAGAGACAGTCAAAATCAGGGTGATCCTATGACAATGCTAAATCATTTATCAACAAAATGCCGCATTGCAGAAGCAAATACTGATCTCAACTCATGGTTTCAGGAACTAAAGAAGTTGTCATCAACGGACTAGTAGACCAATATTCAATTCAATTATTTATTATGTTTTGGCACTCCGAAGAGGGCCACATAATGACCAATATGAAAACAGTGACAGCTTCCTTATCAATCCCATCAAGAAAGTTAAACCCCAGACCTTCTTCAACTTATCCAGATTTTTTAGAGTTCACCTGCTAGCTCTAGAGTGGGATTTAGTTCTGGCATGGTTGAGTTTAGCAAAAATACTATTCAGCACATAAACTAGGGCCTCATATGATGGCGGTTGGGACAACCACCGTCAGGCCATCCCACCGCCATCGGACCGTGAAACACCACCCACTGCATTAGGATGGCGGGCAGATGGACGGCGGCAGAGGGACCATCCAACACTAATCCGACGAGCCCGTCGGACGGTCTGTAACCCCCAACACAATGGTGGCGGTGCCTGCTCAGGCACCACCGTAGGGATTACAATGTCGGTTTCCGCCGGCCTTTCCATGGCGGTTAACCTGCCATGGCATGAAAAGGCAGGTGGAAATTGACCTTTCTCCCTGGACCTCCGCCATGGGCCTAGGTAAACATCCCTGCACCGTGTGTCAGGCAATGCATGGTGCCTACCACATTGTGCAGGGATGTTTGAAATGTGTTTTTTTGTATTGCGACGTGTGCTGCAGCCCTCAGCAAATTCCTAAATTAAAAATATACACATTGCAATCACCCTGAAGGCAGTCACATCTACTACCAACTGCGGGACCACTGTCTTAATCAGGCCCTTTGTCTGGTCAACAATCTCCTCCAAAAATACATCATCCATAAACCACTGAAAGAAAGTTATAGGCAAAAAGTGTTTAGTATTGACTCTACACCCTGAAACACCACTAAAGGCAGGTAGCACAGACTGAACCATGTTTGGGGCAACCAAGGGTTCAGCACTTCCAATGGGAAACCCTTCAGTCCCACACTGCTATCCAGATTCCTCTGGCTGCCCCACTGGCATATCAGTGTCCTCCTCTAAAAAGAGGCACTTCCTCCACACTGATAATGGCTTTATTGTCAGATGATTCCTCTCGGGCAGAAAGTTCACTGCCAGAATCTTGGACTTTGTCCTCTGCCTCAGATGCAGAACGAAGAACCATGACCAGAGGAAGATACGAAAACAAGTCAACATCCCGCTTAGAGGTCAACATGTGGTTAGCCATAATCCTTGCTAATAAAAGTAACACAACAAATAAGTCAACAATAACTAACACTGTCTAAAATAAGTAGTAAGTAATAAACAAACTGTGGCTTCATCAAACATATAGTAAAACTACTGTACAAATACCAACTCGGAAGAAAAATTAAATCCATACAAAATACCTAAATATTCAAAAACAATGCCACTCACTTATCAGAGAGAGACAGCAAGACTGAGGATCAACTGTACCTTGTCTGCGCAGACACAGCAAGCACCAAAGAAGTCCAACTGGATAGAAAATAACTAAAAAACACATCACACATATCACAAGGCAGCAAAGAACATGCACAAAATCAAAATGTTCCTTTGAAAGACTATCACATAAAAAGCTAAAGATTCAACATTAGTACAGCATTCCAAAACATTATACAAACAGGCTAATGGTACACATTAGAAGAAAAGATCACAAAATGAGTTGCTTATCAGCCACAACTTCACAAACTACAGAACTGCCAAAGCTGCATCCCAAACATGATTCAACATCAAGACAAAGTAAAAGATTGGTTCTACAATAATAAAGAAAATTAAAACAGAAATAAAAATGATAAAATATCAATCAAAAGACACTGGTATTCCCCTAAAGGAGGCGTAACAAAGACAAAAAGTACACCGCCAGATGGAAGCCAACTTTACCCCTGAAGCAGATCCCCCATCACATAAATAACCTTATTTCCAGGTGACTCAAGTGTTACCACACACCATGAGGCCCGCACACTCAAAAAAGCCCCAAAACTCAAAAAATCTGTCATCAAGGGGAGGGCACAATGCAAAAATAAAATAGCCACCAAGGAGAACGACCCTTGCCCAATGGGACGCTCACATACAAAATCTTTGGTGTTTGGTGGGCGTCTATCAGACCCCTAGGTAGCAGATCTGCCTACAAAAACAATCTGAATAATATTATATGGTCCCCAAGGTCACTCCTCTTCAGAACACAATCCCCGGTGTCTAATGGGATTCCACCCCATCACAGAGGACACCATTGCCTAAAAACAGCTGATCTGCCCTGCAGTGGATGGAATACAATAAAGAAACCCTTCAACACACTATCCCTGATGTCTAGTGGACTTATGCCCCCCCCCCTCACAGAGGGCAGTACTGCCTAAAAATGGCCAATCTGTCCTCAGAGGTGGACGGAATAAAAAAAAACACAATGGCCAAGGGGAGCAACCATTGCCCCAGGGGTCTCTCCCCTTTCAAATATAATCCCTGGTGTTTAGTGGGCTTCTGTCCCCCAGAGGACGTTTGGGGGGGGGGGGGGGGCTGTATAAAAAAATGCCCTTTAGAAGGGAAGCCAACCTTACCCAAGTGTAATTAACTTACAGAACTCAATCCCTGGTGTCCAATGGAACCATGTCCTAAAAATGGCTGATCTGTCATTGGGGGATGGAATTAAAAAAAAACGAAGCCCCCAAGCAGAGTTATCTTTCTACATGGTGAGCTTCTGCCCCACCATATGGTAGTTGGCCTAAAAATGGCTAATCTGCCCTCAGGTGTGGCTGGGATAGAAAAGGAAATAAAGGTCAAGGGAAACAACCCTTGCCAAAGGGGTTGCTCGCCTTCCAAGCATGATCCTTGGTGTCTAAAATGCTTCTGTGCCCCAGAGGGCAGATCGGCCAAAAAATGGGCAACCTGCTCTCAGGGGGGAATATGCGCCCAAGGGAAGCTACCTTTGCCCAAGGGGCCACTCCCCTACAAAACATAATTCCCTATTGTCTAGTGAACTACCACCCATCCAGAGGGTGGATTGGCCTAAAAATGGCTTATCTGTAACCATGGGGGCAAAATACCCAAAATAAAATATCCCTCAAGGGGGTCAACCCCGTAATAAATAATTAAATAATTCCCTGGTGTCTAGTTAGTTTTGACCTCCTCAGGGGGTCAGATCAGCTGAAAAAATAAAAAGGTGAACTACCCCCCAGGACATGGACATGGGAACAACACTTGCCCAAGGGGCTACTCCCTTACACAAAAATCAAATTCCTGGTGGTCTAGGGTTTCAGATTCCTGCTCCACGGTCGTGACCCCTCCCGAGATCGTGGAGCAGGAATCCACTACAAAAACTCAAAGGAGTAAAGGACAATCTCTCTACTTTCCCCCCATGTCTGTTTGGTTACTAAACTCCCTCTTCTCCGGAGAAGGACCTACCTGAACCAAGTCCTCCCTCAAGGATGCACTGGAAGAAAAAAGATTCCAGCATGTACTCAGCACCATCTGATGACGTGGGTGCACTGTGCACATGCTGACATCATCAGATCACTGAGGGGAGTCAGGGTTGGCAGCAGAAGCACCTCCACTTCCACCCCCAATGTAGGCATGTCAGGGGCGGCCTGCAGGGGAGCGCAAGCGCTCCTAACATGGCTGGGTGCCAGAATGGCCTGGAGCCATCCCCAGCACATGAGCGCTGAGCACATGAGCACTGTGCCTGAGGATCCAGGCCACCCTCAGCACCCATTGGGGTGAAAAGCAGATGCCAAACTCACTGTTCCTCCTCGCCATTTATAAATACTAAAATCACATGCTCACAATTATTGACAGCACAGCTGAAAACACATCCGCCACTGAGTGGTGAGGTCAAATTGACAGTCAGCTTCCTTTTTTAGAGTGGAGTGACCGTCTCTAGTTTTCCCTACCCAGTACTGCCATCTTAGACATGGTGGTCCTGGATAGGGATACACACACTTCCCCCACATACATTGAGAAAACCCCCTTTACACTGTTATTTTGCTTTGGGAGTATCTTTTTACAGAACAAAATACTTTGCTGAACTGGCACATCAAATAATGCCTCAATCGACGAAGGTGAGTGCCTTTAGTGGAACAGTCGCATAGCTGCTCCACTAAAGGATCAGAAATGCTAATCTAAGTGGCAGGGATCTGTGCATTTTGTGGCTTGTCCTCTGGCTGGGGACAGTGTGCATGGCCTCTGAAGGTCTGTTGTGCTGGCCTTCCAGGGTTTAAATGAGTCTCAGTGTGCATGATACTTGTCCATTTATATTCCATATATCCATTCATGTATCTCTAAATAAGCACCTAATTGCTGCCTGTTGTGCAGGGATGCATATATGTCTGTTATTTGTTATCTGAGTTCTACTGACCTCCTTAGGGTACATGGGTTTCTGGTGCTCATTTGTTTAACATAACATCTCTCTTACTGCCCACACTGTTTCCTAAATTACTGTCAGGCCCTACTTTCTGTTAATCTGTGCCCCACCTCTCCTTCTCTTCCTTGTTCCCTCATTTCCTGTTTTATTTCCTCCTTTAATGCTAAACAACAAAGATTGGCTATCTACTTCTGCCTCGTTTTGGAGCAAAATATTCCATACAAAAGACAGATTCCCCATTCCTTTTCTCCTGTTCCTTCCTTTGTGCTCCTATTATCTGCAGGACTTTAAAACCTAGAGTGGCATAAAGCACTGTAAAACAGTCAACATAAATATAGATTTTTTATGGCTTGTGTATTAGGGTAACTGCATGTCAGCTGATCACTGTATGTGGGTGACTGCTTGAATACTACTCTGTGCGACTGTGTTTCTATGAGTATGTTGGTCAGTGTGCATGAATGTCTGTAGGTATGTGCTCCATACATTTGTACACCCGTGTGTCTTTTATATAATTGTGTATGTACATGCGTTTGAGCTTTTGTGCAAGCAGGAGAATAAACTCAAACCTCTGAGATTTTGACAACGTCTGATTATGATTGTAAATTTCTGCACTTATTTGCCAACCTCATTTCTCAAAAAGGCTTGGAATAAGAACTTTTGAATGAATATTACCTGACACAAAGTCTTATTTGAAGTATTTGATGCACGTCAGACAGTGCATAACATTTCGGGTTCGTGTCCTTTATTTGACCCACATTGCAACAGCCTGTCATTTCATATGAATAGATTTTGTTTCTCAGCCTGTTCTGAGATAACTGGCACAAGAGAAGAAGCCCTAGTTATGTGCAATTTATTTAAATCCACTTCATAGCACTTCCTTTCCAAGCCGCAATGCAAACTTTCAATTTTTTTAAATCAGCCCTGGAATATTTTCTAGTTATTGATTCATAGAGTCTCAGTAGAGCGTTACAAGGTCATTCATAATTGCATCAGAACATTTTTACCCCTTGCTTGCGAGTAGACAACTGTCTGAGGCGATGCTACTTTGGCATAATACGCTGCTTGAAATAGCTTAATGTTATAGTTAAAAACATGGCACCGAAAATGAAATAAACTCCTTTTGGAGCAGCGGATCTTCAGCAGATCAAGCGCATCACAGAACTCCTGGGACTTCACTCCTCGAGTCAAGACTGTCGAGCTTCATACCATCGCATGGAGAGTGAAGGGGGCGTGACAGCCTGGTAGCTTGTGTGTTCTTGCTCGCAACAAGATCACAGTGTTTCCTTTACACATCAGATACCATAGTTTGTAAAAGAGCAATGCACGTGGTAAATCACTTCAGTAGCCTAACATTATGTACTTTAAATTGTTTCATGACATTTACATTTGCGAAGAGAATAAAACATCTGGTTTACATGTGATGCAAAGTTTTGTTTGTAAGTTATGTGACACCACTGCTGATCTCAGTTAACAGTGCTCAATTTGCAAAAGAATGGGGGATATTCTCAAGAACATGTGATAATTACAGCAAAATTAGCTTAACGCAACTCTTCACATCGCAGTCTATTGTGGGAAAATAACGCCGTGTTAACGTTGTATTCTTAACACGGCGGCGCCATGCGATAGCCTCACGATAACTCATCAAGTGACCATGCTATAATTAACGCAACGCCGAAACACGAACGCAAAAATAGTAGAATTGAGGCCATTCGGGATACAAAAATCAGGAATAACCAGCGACAGGCCTGCAATTCCCGCACGTCATGCGGGAAAACGCACCATAACAGCTGAGTAAAAAACTGTGAGTTGACAATGTACGAGCACAATCCCACATCCGTGACGTAGAACAAATGAGCATTGTCCCGCATTAAGTAGGCATCTCCTCACAAACAGCCACAATATACATTGCCATGCAGTCTGCATTTAAACTGCACCAATGCGTAAACATACATGGAACACACTGTGAATCTGCACCTCCCCTTCACATTGCAGAGGGACAATCAACCCCTCCTGCACACAGACGTGTCATGTTCATGATCAATCAATCATGATAGCATGGACGAATGTAGGGGCAGTGATTCCCACTCACGTACATGTGATGTTGCCCAAGTTGTGGGACTTGAGTCACAGGGTGCATCCCTGCATCATGGTGATACATATCTGACCACAAAAGGAGCCCTGTTGTCACTTGTAGGTTACAAACAACAGCCAAAGTGAAATGAATTGGGACACATGTGAAACGCCGACGAGTGGGATTCCGTACTAACTGTGACACACAGAACTGGTAGTTTGAATACCTGACACCCTAAACAGCCTTTCTGCACAGAGGTGACACACTCACCATCCTTTTACAAATTGCTAAATTGTTAGCACTACATGTCACACTCACACTTGTCTGAGTGATGTGCTTGTACAGATGAGTGACATGCACTCAGGGAATGTGTCTTGGAATGCATTTATTTGCACATGCTGTGTATTTGGTAATTTTGTACTGTCCCATGATTGCTAAGGACGGTCACAATGTGACGTGCTCATGTGAAAAAATTGACAATGATGGTGTTCCTACGGGCTATTCCTGCTGCGGCTGCAGTGGGGTGTGGTCCACCTGCCTCATTTTCCTCATCATCCTCCGGTGCATCTGGCACTTGTATCCATGGGGACGCATTGTACTGCCTCTGGGCCTGTGTGTTCGGGTCTCGGAGGTGTGTCATCATCCAAAGGCATTGTGCATATCCTTGGTCACCTGTGACAGTGCAGTGAGACATGAGTCAATAGTTGGTTCTGCATGCTCACTGGTTCATTGGTGTGTGATATGTGTGACCTAGTGATTTCTGTATGACATGTAGTGCTTGTTACAAATGAGAGGCATAAATGTGTATTACGTACCCTCACTGCTGCTCCTCCCTTCTCCAGAGCTTATTCACTAGTGTGCACAGCACGGTTGCATCACTTGCACCCCTACGGCACACCATTGTCATGCCTGTCTGCGCATGTCCTCAAGCCTGACAACATTGTGATGTTCTGCGCTGAAGGAGGGCGGCCACGTGTGTGTAGGCCCATGGTAAGGACAGCAAAAGACACACAATTGATGGACGGAATGCAGAACAAATCAAAACATTCTCCCCCAGTCAAGAGATCTGGGTTAAATCCATCCTTTTGCTCACCATGCCACCCCAGCTTAGGGCTGGACTGTTCCCATGGGAAACAGGGTCAAGACTGATTTGCATATGGCTGGGTCCAACTGGAATGGCATGGTGTGCAAAAAAACTATGGATTTAGGCCCAGATCTCTGTTCTGGGGTGAATGTATGACATTGTTCTGCATTCTGTCCATCAATAATTCTTTTTGCATTTGTCACCCCGAGTGGGACGGGTATGTTCAGACGTGAGACCCTTGCTCTCCATGTCACAGGAATCTAGCTATCCTGGCTGAAGAGGAGGGGTGAAACCCAGAAACCGGTCCTAGAATGCTTGTTTCCAATCCAGGGAGGACCTGGCCTGGCAGTTCGGGCTGGACTGGTCCCATGGGGCACAGGGTCAAGACTGATTTGCATATGGCTGGGTCCAAACTAGAATGGTATGGTGAGCAAAAAAAAAATGGATTTAGGCCCAGATCTCTGTACTGGGGTGAATATATGACATTGTTCTGCATTCTGACCATCAATAGTTTTTTTTGCATTTGTCACCCCGAGTGGGAAGAGTATGCTCAGACGTGAGTCCCATGCTCTCCATGTCACTGGAATCAAGCTATCCTGGCTGAAGTAGGGTGAAACCCCAAAACCGGGCCTAGGATGCTTGTTTCCAGTCCAGAGAGGACCTGGCCTGGCAGTTCGGGCTGGACTGTTCCCATGGGACACAGGGTCAAGAATGATTTGCATATGGTTGGGTCCAAACTGGAATGGCATGGTGAGCAACAAAACGATGGATTTAGGCCCAGATCTCTTTATTAGGGTGAATGTATGACATTGTTCTGCATTCTCTCCATCAATAGTTCTTTTTGTATTTGTCACCCCGAATGGTACGGGTATGCTCAGACATGAGTCCCGTGCTCTCCATGTCACTGGAATCAAGCTATCCTGGCTGAAGTGGGGTGAAACCCCAAAACCGGGCCTAGGATGCTTGTTTCCAGTCCAGGGAGAACCTGGCCTGGCAGTTCAGGCTGGACTGTTCCCATGGGGCACAGGGTCAAGACTGATTTGCATATGGCTGGGTCCAAACTGGAGTGGCATGGTGAGCAAAAAAACGATGGATTTAGGCCCAGATCTCTGTACTGGGGTGAATATATGACATTGTTCTGCATTCTGTCCATCAATAGTTCTTTTTGCATTTGTCACCCCGAGTGGGAAGGGTATGCTCAGAAGTGTGTCCCGTGCTCTCCATGTCACTGGAATCAAGCTATCCTGGCTGAAGTGGGGTGAAACCCCGAAACCGGTCTTATGATGCTTGTTTCCAGTCCAGGGAGGACCTGGCCTGGCAGTTCGGGCTGGACTGGTCCCATGGGGCACAGGGTCAAGACTGATTTGCATATGGCTGGGTCCAAACTGGAATGGCACGGTGAGCAAAAAAACGATGAATTTAGGCCCAGATCTCTGTACTGGGGTGAATGTATGACATTGTTCTGCATTCTGTCCATCAATAGTTCTTTTTGCATTTGTCACCTCGAGTGGGAAGGGTATGCTCAGACGTGAGTCCTGTGCTCTTCATGTCACTGGAATCAAGCTATCATGGCTGAAGAGGGGTGAAACCCCGAAACCGGTCCTAGGATGCTTGTTTCCAGTCCAGGTAGGACCTGGCCTGGCAGTTCGGGCTTGACTGTTCCCATGGGGCACAGGGTCAAGACTGATTTGCATATGGCTGGGTTCAAACTGGAATGGCATGGTGAGCAAAAAAACGATGGATTTAGGCCCAGATCTTTGTACTGGGGTGAATGTATGACATTGTTCTGCATTCTGTCCATCAATAGTTCTTTTTACATGGTAAGGACAGGGCAGACACAGATGTAGAGTTCATGCCTGGCTGAACTCACCATGCGGTTGAGGGTAGACCTTTGGCTTATGATGCGGT
The DNA here is from genome assembly GCF_964204655.1 of Triturus cristatus. Classification (NCBI taxonomy): domain Eukaryota; kingdom Metazoa; phylum Chordata; class Amphibia; order Caudata; family Salamandridae; genus Triturus; species Triturus cristatus. Next base: position 953,995,900 of record NC_140581.1, read on the forward strand.
AATCGCGCCACACACAACAGTTGTCATGTCTGATCCCTGACCTCGAGCAGGCTTGCGCACCCTCATTTACCCCTCTGCTGAGCTTGCACTCCGGGGGCATGCTACATAGCAATGTTGTCCATAGCGGGACGGGTGGCGAAGACACTACAACAGAGACTCACACAGCAGTTACTTCCTTGGCAAGGCCTAAACTGAACCATGCCCAGAGCCAACAACCAAATCCCTACACTGTACAGCCGTACGCAAGTCCACTCCGTTTACGCTCACGGGGGGTACGACACAGCTACATGTCCCAGGTCTTCACCACTGCCTGAGGTGACATGGTTGCCCCTGCTGTACACAGCACAATGTAATGTGGTATGGCCCGGGGCCCTCATGCATACATAATGACCACACAAACACACTGAGCTAGTTTGTGAAACTGCCTATGGGCACGTGTGCCTGGCACCTTTTATTGCCAGGGTCACATGTCGAGTGACGCCTGTGCTGGATGGGTGTTGGGTAGTGTGAGCCACATCTCAGGGGTTGCTTGGTGCTGGCAACATCTGCAACAGTGATCAAACAATCAGAAGTTCAAAGTTCAAATAGCAAGGGTCCATAACTTGAGCTGCACAGAGTTAGTGGCCCCAGATGCACTGCGGCCGGCACAGGCAAACCGCCACGGGACGGTGACTTGCGATGCACTGAGGTAGGGCCACTAGAGCTTAGCGGGTCCTCGTTGATGTCCAAGGAGAATGTTGCGAAGTGTTACGGGGGACAGTGGAAGGTGTCCTTCCAGGGTATGATGCGGAGAGCAGAAGCAAGCAGAAACAGGCAATATGGAGGAGTTGAATGCTACAAACTCATTTTTACCACCTTGTCAGTATCAGCTACATGATGATGAAGACAACCTAAGGCCAGAGACTTAGCCACCACCAAAGTACAACCGGAGAGTGTGCATGACTTCCGTGGAACAGAGTCAGTGGCACCAGAGCTGGAAGGGTATGCAGTCTGCGATGAGGCCTGTACAATGATATGAACTCTGCCATGAAGAGATCATGACTCAGTTCCAATTGTGTGACCTACTCGACCTCAGTGTGTGCCGGAGGCAGGGGTGAGCAGTGGATAATAGCCACGTGTCGTCTGCTTGCAATGCGCAGAGTTAGTAACACCAGTGCAGTTGTTGGTAGTGTTCGATCACCTCCGTAACAGAGATCCTTTTATCCTCCGGACTGAAACGCATCTTCCCCTTACACCTCTCCTTCCGTGCAATGATATGAACTCTGCCATTGAGAAATGAAAACTCTGCTCCAAATGTGTGACCTACTTGACCGCTGTGTAGGCCTGAGCCAGAGGTCAGCGCGGGTCAATGGCTGTGCAGCCAGCTTCTCCTGGATCTCTAACACACGACGTTGAAATGGCATGTGGAGATGATTTGTGGTTGATGGAGGTAGAGGCACCAGAGCAGAGCGGGTTTGCAGCCTGCGACGATGCCATGTCCTGCCTGGTACGGACTATATTGGATTGGTGTAAGGCCTGCTGGACCGCAGTGTAGGTGGCACCACATCGAAGGGAGTATAGTGACATAAACTCAGCCATTAAATATGTACTCTGCCATTGTGTAATCAAGACTCAGTTCCAAATGTGTGACCTACTTGTCCGCTGTGTATGTTGGTGGAGTACGTAAACGAGAAAGGAGTACTGTGGGCCTTGCTCGCGGATGCTGTGATGGTCTGAGGAGGCTGCCAAGGTCACGGGCCTCAGGCTTGGAGCTTGCACCGGCACATGGTGAGCCATCCGTGACACACGCCAGCGTTGGCAGGTGAGCAGTGAGGCCTGGATGCACAGGTGCGGACAAGACTGGTTGGGGACCAGCGGCCCGGGGTGCAGCAGGCGCACAGGATCGCAGGCACTGCCACTCACAGCGTTGGCCTCGTGGTGGGGTGAGAGGCACCACCCTGGCAGACACGTCGGCCATTCCAGAAGAGAACCACACCCAGGGCTACGTGCTTTTTATTCACACCCCTAGGCTAGCCTGGCGTATGCTGGGCCAGCCCACTCCGCACGTGCTTACAGGGGGGACGTAACAAGCTACATTTCCGCAATCTTCCCCACTGGCTGGGGTGACATGGTTGTGTCCTCTACCACCACCAGCAGTATATGTAGACATGGACATGTCTGTGGTCTGCATACTGCAGTCTGTCCAGCACATCCACGCCATACTTGGCATTGTGTACATTCTCAATCATGGGTCTCTTGCCTCCTCTGCACATGCCTGGTTCCCACCTCTCCCCACATACTGCTATTGTGTGGCTGAGGTGCCATGCCGTTGATAGCTCATGTACATGGCTAGCCCAGGTTACCGCAGCACGTAGTGCTGTTGTGTATGGTGGGTGGGCATGTTGTTTGGCATGTTGTATGTGAGTTTGTAACAAGTGCATTCCCAGAGTTGCATGATTGTGAATTTGATGTGTGTGGTGTGTTCATTTGGCACTTACCAATAAGCATTTCTGTAGGTGCCATCCTGGAAGTGCTGGTTGATGATGGACTGTCGGAAGATGTATGAATCATGCACACTGGGTAGTTGGCGATGACATTGGTGAAGAGTCCCCGGTGGTCCACTTTGCATGCACATTGGTGGAATGCGTGTGCTTTCTGTTGCGGTAATTGTGTGCAGTGTCGGCAGGGGGTACAAGTAGGACATGTGTGAAGTCAATTGCCCCCAACACGAGCGGGAAGCCAGCTATGGCGTAGAAGCCGTGCTTGGTCTCCAGCTGTTTCTTTGCAGTGTGGGGGAAGTACAGGTACTTGGGTACCATGCTGATGATGACATCCAGGACAGGTGTGAGGAACTTGGATAGGGCCTCTTTAATCCACTACCAGACACCCATGGGCCTTTATCTCTTGTAGGTTCCTGCTTTCTGTCTTTGAGATGGTTTTTGCGTCTTTCTCTTTCTTCGTTTTCCCTCTCTTGCTCTCAAAAATGTATGATGATGAAAAAAGTGTTGGTCCCTAAAAATGAGTGCTGATGGCCCCCACTGGCAACAATTAGGCACTGATTAGGAAAGAGGCAGACCGATCTGTTTATGAGCTTCTGGTATTACTCAAGGTTTTGTCTCTTGTTCTGAGTGCTGATAATGCAGACTGGAGTGTCAATAGTTGTTTGTGCCTAAATCAGGATAACAACAGGGCCTTTTTACAAGAAGAGCTCTTGTTTTCCACTTTTGTTTGTCCTCTGGGCACTTTGATGTTAATAAGAGGCAGAAGATGCCTGCTTGTTCTCTTGTGTAAAACAAAAGGTTCCAGTGCTACATGTGTAGGGACAAAATCTCAAGAATCCCATTCCCTCACTTGTATGGGATTGTGGCCTTATGCAAATGAGGAAACACTTTGCCTCTTCACCTTGCAGGTACAAAGGAACTGCAGAGGCACACTAGTGCACGTCACATTGAGGTGGTGAATACTGAGGGACCCCTGAGGAAGGCTCTTGAAAGGGGTCAATGAGGGTTTCCATGGACCTCCCCACACATCATTCTTGAGGTGGTTGGATTTTCACACTGCATATGCCTGAGGAGGGAGCTTTGTCTCTTTTGAAAAGGAGGACAGGTTGCCGCCTGCGCAATGAAAGGCAGGCCAGCTACTGCAAACAGCTGGTCCATCTTCCACTAATAAACAAACCCAGAGAATTAACTGTAATACAAGACACCATCCCAGTCTGCGCCTCTTACAACTATTCAATGAGTGCCATGGCACAATCGGTGACAATGAACCATGTACATGATGCAGGATGTGGTGCATAAGTTCAGCACCTAGCTATACATGTTTCTCAACTCAAAGTTTGTCAAGATTTCCCTGACAATATTTTTGCATGGTGAAAATTCAGGTATCAAGATTAGCACTATAATTTCTGGAACATACACATACCATTCATAGCATCGGCATTTACCGTTCGTTGACAATCATAATAATCCAAGATATACTGTAACTCACCATCACAGGGTGCTATGATACCTATTATCAACACATAGCATTGAATAATCTCAAATACATTGTGACACTCATCCCCGTATGTCTCTAAAGACACACAACCTCTGACATATCCCACAGTACATCAATCAATCAATCAAACAGGTAATTGTAAGCGCGCTACTCACCCGTGAGGGTCTCAAGGCGCTGGGGGGAGGGGGTTAGCAAGTCTGTTTAGCCGAAGAGCCTGGTCTTGAGAGTCTTCCTGAAGGTGTTCAGGGAAGGGGTGCATCTGATGTTGGCCAGGAGCTCGTTTCAGGTTTTGGCCCCAATGTAAGAGAATGATCTTCTGCCTGCTCTGGTTCTGTGGATGTGCGGGGTCTCGGCCAGTGCGCGGTTGGCTGATCAGAGTTTTCTGTTGGGTGGGTGGAAGTTGATTCTGTTATTGAGGTATTTGGGTCCAGTGTTGTGTAGGCATTTGTAGGCGTGGGTGAGGATTTTGAAAGTGACTCTTTTCTCCACAGGGAGCCAGTGGAGCTTTCGTAGGTGTTGGTTGATGTGCTTGTGTCGAGAGATACAGAGGGCGAGTCTGGCGGTGGTGTACTGTATTGTCTTGAGCTTGAGGAGTAGGAACTTGTTTATGCCGGCTTATAGTGCATTTTCAAAGTCCTCTAGTCTGCTGGCGATGAGTGTGTGAGTGACTGTCTTCCTTGACTGGGGGGATACACTTGAACGTCTTGCAGAGAATGTGGAGGGTGTTGAAGCAGCTGGAGGCGACGGCGTTGACATGACGGATCATGGTGAGGGATGAGTCGAGTACGATGTCGAGGTTTCTGGCATGGTCAGAGGGGGTCGTGGCCTGCCGAGGGAGGTGGGCCACCAGGTTTTGTCCCATGCAGAAGGGGTGGTTCCGAGGACGAGGACTTTTGTCTTTTCGGCATTGATCTTTAGGCAGCTGTTGGTCATCCAGACTGCGACATCCTGCATTCCTTTCTGGAAGTTGAGTCTGGTGGTGGTGGGGTCTTTGGTGAGGGAGAGGATGAGCTGGGTGTCATCCACGTAGCATGCGATGTTGAGGCCGTGTTGTCGGACAATAGCTGCGAGGGGTCCATGAAGATGTTGAAGACGGTTGGGCTGAGTGATGACCCCAGTGGGACTCCACAGGTGGTTTCAGTGGGATCGGAAAGGGAGGATGGCAGTCTAATCCTTTGGCTTCTTCCGGTGAGGATTGATCGGATCCAGTCAAGGGTGGTTCATTGTATGCCGGCGTCATGTAGTCTGGCGACTAGTGTGTGGTGGGAGACGGTGTCGAAGGCTGCTGATAGGTCGAGTAGGATCAGGGCTGTGGAGTGGCCTTGGTCAATGAGGGTGTGGATGTCATCTGTAGCAGCGAGCAGGGCGGTCTCTGTGCTGTGGTTGCTTCGGAATCCAGATTGGACAGGTCGAGGACAGCGTTGTCTTCGATGAATCTTGTCAGTTCCCTGTTGACTATTTTCTCCGCAACTTTGGCTGCGAAGGGGAGGAGCGAGATGGGCCGGTAGTTCTTGAGTAAGGGTGGGCGGACAACTCCGTTCTGCCCACGGAATGTGCGGAGATTTGCCCTCCCGCCTTCCGCGATAATAGGTGGAAAAACAAGGCACATCTCCGCACACTCGAGGTGTGCGGGTGGCAGGCGGGAGATGGGATGTGCGTAACAGAACTATGTGGAGAGTGCAGAGATTGGTTTCATCTCCGTGCCTCTCCAGGTAGGTCCCTTACGCACATTACGCCCACTCTTATTCTTGAGGTCCGTGGGGTCACCTGAGGGCTTCTTGAGCAGGGGCCTGACTTCTGCACGTTTCCAGTTGTCTGAAGGTGCCTGTTTCAAAGGTGGTGTTAATAGTGCATTGTAGTACGGGTGCGATGGTGGTGTCGTAGATGTGTGGAGGGCAGGGGTTGGTGGGGGCCCCTGAGTGGATGCCTTTCATCGCCGAGGCGGTGTCTTCGGATGTTATCAGTGTCTAGGTGGAGATGGTGGGCTAGCTGGTGTGTCTGGGGGGCGGGACGGCTGTGGCATATGGTGGATGGTCGATGAAGTTGTCGTAGAGGTTTTCCATCTTGAGGTGGAAGTAGGTTCCAAGCTTGTTGCAGAGGTCTTGGGATGGGGTGATGCCCGTGGCTTCGCTGCGGGGGTTGGTGAATTCCTGGATGACACTAAAGAGTTCCTTGGAGTAGCCGGGGCTGGTGAGGATTTTGCTGTAGATGAAAGTCCTTTTGGTGGTTCTGATTTGGTTGTGGTAGTCCGTCATGGCGTCTGTTAGAAAACCCTGGGCAACCGGGTTAGCAGTCACCCGGTTTTTCCCAGCACATGGGGTAGCTTGGCTCGAGCGGTCGGGGGTCAGGCACCGTGTTAAGCGTACGTCACACCCTCACAATATTCATGCGTGCATCCGTTCCAAAAACGACACTACACCATAAAAATTTATGAAAATATATCTGTGTTTATCTTGTTTTCTCTTAGTTGCAGGTAAAATAAATAATAACACACTTACAGTACACAAAGCTTCTTCTGTAAAAAGGGTAGGTCAAATAAATAAGCTCAGATCATAAATAATCAATGAATAAATAGATGTGCATAAAATACATAGGCAAATAAATACTGCGAGGGAATAAATACTGTGAGACAATAAATAGAAGGCAGGAATAAATACAGTCAGACAATGAATAAAACACCTTCAATAAATAATATAAGCAATCAAACAATTGCAAATCAGATCACATTTGTGAGGTACTAAGGGTTGATTTGGCCCAATCACAGCTTGTGGTTATGTGGATGGCCTGAGGGTGTCTCACCTAACTTGGATAAGGCTGAGGCTAAAACTGAGGTAGATCAAGGGTAATCTAGGAATCTGGCACTCCCAGGCTGGTCCTAACACCTCTCTAGCCCCTAGGATGGTCTCTTAGGGCTCCACAGGGCCTTCGGCACCCTCTATTCCACTTACTGCCCTCTTTATGAACTTCCGACTCCGCCGGAGTCGTGTCAACGCCGTGAGGCGGTTCCGGTTTGATGTGGCTAGCCGGCCTCGGCTCGATGTCAGTTCTTGTCGACGCCGTGAGGCGGTTCCGGATCGATGTCGGCGGACGGCCTCGGCTCGATGTCAGTTCCTGTCGACACCGTGAGGTGGTTCCGGATCGATGTCGGCGGGCGGCCTCGGCTCGATGTCGCTGGGCAGCCTCGATTCGATGTCGGTCTCCGGCGTCACAGGGACACGATCTCCCTACTTCCGGGTGTCTCCGGAGTGCGACCTCCACTCCCGACCTCCGGTGCTCTTCCCTTCAGGTTCCGGCGACTCCGGAGTGCGATCTCCACTCCCGACCTCCGGTGCTCCTTTCCTCAGGTTCCGGCGACTCCGGAGTGCGATCTCCACTCCCGACCTCCGGCACGATTCACCTCGGTCTCCGGCGACTCCGGAGGGCGGACTTCACTCCCCCGTCGACGCCGCACACTCGACCTCAGGTGACTTCCTCCTCGACCTCTGGTGTCTCCACGACCTCCGTCGGCGCCCTCTCTCGACCTCTGGCGGCTCCGGGTACGACGTCTGCTTTCCTGTCAGTGCCGCTTCTTCACCTCCGGCCCCAGGTCTCTAGGCTTCTCGGCGTCGGACTCCAGATAGATACCAATAGACAGGTCAGGAACTTGCTGTTCTTTACTTTCAAGGCCTGTTCCGGCTGTTCAGGTCCTTGAGTTGGTTCTTCTTGACTTTATCCCACACAGGGCTCTAGGCTGGACTCAGTCAGTAGGGACTAGTATCAAGGGTGGGTTTCTGGACCCCACTCCAGGCACAAGTTTCCACCCCTGCTGCCTCACTCCTTCCTCCTTCAGTGTTGTGCTGCTCTCCCTTCACCAGTCAGGTGCCAACTGCCAACTCCAACTGCCAACTCTGAGCTGGCTTCCCAACATTCTAAACCTGCCTCACACTGTCACAGGGTTCTAGAATGTTCTGGAAGGTACTAGTAGGTTCCAGTTATGTCTCAGGTGACAATGGGTGGCCACCATTTTGTGTTTCAGGCCCTCAGACAGAAGTTCCAGGGGTAGGGAAAATGGCTCCCTGACCCTGCATCAACACTAAAAAGTCTGGTGGTTCCCAAAAAGGAAAAATACTAACAGGGTTTGAGGCAAAAGTGGGACAAAATAAATAATGATGAGGAGGGACCACCCAAAGGGCTGACAGGTCTAACACGCGTCCCCCCCAGCTGAAAGTGGGGAGAGCTACCCAACCCCTTGGGAGTTCTCATCACTAAGGCGGAAATACCTTGAGAGACCATCTGCATTGGCGTGGTCCACTCCAGGCCAATGTTCCACCTGAAAGTCCATTCCCTGTAGGGAGATAGACCACCTTAGCAACTTGGGATTCTCCCCCTTCATCTGCATCAGCCAACGAAGCGGTCTATGGTCGGTCTGAACTAGGAAGTGCATGCCAAACAGGTATGGCCGCAGCTTCTTCAGAGCCCATACCACTGCAAAGGCTTCACGCTCTATTGCACTCCACTTCTGTTCCCTGGGAAGTAGTCTCCGGGATAGGAAGACCACGGGTTGATCCAGACCCTCTTCATTGAGTTGCGATAACACTGCCCCAATGCCATGTTCCGATGCATCCGTCTGGACAATGAACTCTTTGGAAAAGTCTGGGGCCCTTAGGACCGGGGCCTCGCACATGGCTTGCTTCAGTTTTACAAAGGCCTGCTGACAAGCCTCCGTCCAGACTACCCGTCGAGATTGTTTCTTGGACGTAAGCTCCGTGAGGGGGGCCACAATGGTACCGTATCCCTTTACGAAGCGGCGGTAATATCCGGTGAGGCCCAGAAAATCTCGGACCTCAGTCTGAGTCTTGGGGGGTTCCCAGGCCATGATGGCCTCGATCTTCGCCTGGAGGGGTTGCACCGCTCCCCTACCCACCAAGTGTCCAAGGTACACTACCGACCCCTGCCCGATCTGGCACTTGCTGGCCTTGATCGTTAAACCAGCTTGTCTCAGGGCCTGGAGAACAGCTTGCAGGTGACGCAAGTGATCCTCCCAGCTGTTACTGAAGACGGCTATGTCATCCAGATAAGCAGCAGAGAAACTCTCCATTCCAGTGAGGATCTGGTTCACCAGACGCTGAAACGTGGCAGGTGCGTTCTTGAGCCCAAAGGGCATCACACAGAACTGGTAGTGGCCTTTGGGCGTGGAGAAGGCTGACCTTTCCCTAGCTCCGTCAGTCAGAGAGATCTGCCAGTACCCAGAAGTAAGGTCAAAGGTGCTTAGATATTGGGCAGCTCCCAGCCGGTCAATCAATTCATCCGCCCTTGGGATCGGATGAGCATCAGTCTTGGTTACTGAGTTCAGTCCCCGGTAGTCCACACAGAACCTCAGTTCCGGTTGGGCACCCGGTGGTGCGGCTTTTGGTACTAGCACCACCGGACTGGACCAGGGGCTGCTGGAAGGTTCGATCACTCCTAGCTCCAGCATCTTAGTGACTTCACTGTGAATGCTGGCCTTCACCTTGTCTGACATCCGGTAGATCTTGTACTTCACAGGTGGGCTGTCTCCTGTGTCCACATCATGGACGCACAGGTGAGTCCTACCCGGAACAAGGGAGAACAACGAAGAGTACCGTCCCAGGACCTGGCGGCAGTCCTCCTGCTGTTCAGGAGTTAGAGATGGGGAGAGAATCACTCCCTCCACCGACCCATCCTTCTCTTGAGACGCAAACAAATCGGGGAGAGGCTCGCTTTCCACGTCCTCTGCTCCGTCAGTCACCATCATCAAAATGACTTCGGGCCTCTCGTGGTGGGGTTTGAGGCGGTTGGCATGCAGCACCCGTAGGGGCTGACGAGGGGTCTTAAGATCCACCAAGTAGGTAGCCTTACCCTTCTTCTCCAATACCTCAAAGGGTCCTGACCAGCGATCCTGGAGGGTGCTAAGCTCTCCTGGTTCGATCACCCACACCTTCTGGCCAGGCTCCAATTCCACCGGGTGAGCGTTGTGGTCATACCACGCCTTCATTACTGCTTGGCTGGCCTCCAAGTTGTCAGAAGCTTGCTTCCACAACTTAGCCATTTGGCTCCGGAAGGCCAGCATGTAGCTCACCACATCCTGGGGAAGCTTTCTGGGAGTTCTTTTCCATCCGTCTCTCACCAGGCTGAGAGGTCCACGCACAGGGTGCCCATACAAAAGCTCGAAGGGGCTGAAGCCCACTCCCTTCTGTGGCACTTCCCTGTAGGAAAACAATAGACAGGGTAGGAGGATGTCCCATTTCCTCCGCAGGCTTTCAGGCAGACTTCTAATCATGCCTTTCAAGGTTTTGTTAAACCTCTCCACCAGACCATTGGTCTGGGGGTGGTAAGGAGTTGTGAACCGGTAGGTCACTCCACACTCCTTCCACATGGCCCGCATGTATGCTGACATGAAGTTGGTCCCCCTGTCGGACACAACTTCCTTGGGAAAACCCATTCGGGTAAAGATTCCCATCAGGGCCCTAGCCACAACAGGTGCTGTAATGGTCCTTAGAGGTATAGCCTCTGGGTACCGTGTGGCATGATCCACCAGAACCAGGATAAACCTGTGACCAGCTGTAGTAGGCGGATCTAATGGACCCACAATGTCGATGCCCACCCTTTCAAAGGGGGTGCTAACGACAGGAAGTGGTTCCAGGGGAGCTTTCAGCTTCACCCCTGTTTTCCCACTGGCTGGCAAGACACACATGTCCGGCAGTAGGTGTCGGACGACACTTTCATTTGAGGCCAATAAAAGTGTGGGACAAGACGGGCGAAGGTCTTGTCTTGCCCCAGGTGTCCTGCCAAGGGGATCTCGTGAGCCAATTCCAGTAGGAAGGCTCGGTAACGTTGAGGGTCTACTAAGGCTCGTGACGATCCATGTAGGGGTGCCTTGGGTTCACTGTAGAGGAGGCCATCCTCCCAGTAAAGGTTGTAGTTCCCCTCAACGTTCCCTGCTGCCTGGGCTTCGGCCTGTCGCCTCAGTCCCTCAAGGGTAGGGCACTCCCTCTGGCCCTTGCAGAATTCCTCCCTGGTCGGCCCTCCCTCCACGTGCCACTTGGCCGGGATGGGTAGGTCCTCCAGTTTGGTAACATCCCCCACCGCGGACTCCTGGTCCACCACCTCCGGTGGCCTATCCGTCACACGGGGCGTGGATGCCGAGGCAGGCTCCTCCTGTCCTCGGTTCTTCCCTTGGTCGGCAGCTGGCTGTGCCTTTGTTCCAGGCTCCAGTCGAAACAAACTCCCTCTCCGGGTAGTCGCGGACCCTGTGCTAACACAGGCCCAGTCAGGTGTACCCAGCATCTCAGCATGAGTCCGGTATTCCACCTCCTTCCAAGCATTGTGCTCCATGTCATTCCCCAGTAGACAATCGACCGGCACGGCAGGGCTTACGGCAACTCGAAGTGAACCTGCAACCCCCTCCCATTCAAAGGGAACCTCGGCCACCGGATAGTGGCAGGTTCTGCCGTCAGCCATCGCGGCTGGGTGGAGTACATCGGGAATTACCTGCTCTGGAGACACCAGTTGGCTACGTACCATAGTCATACTGGCTCCTGTGTCTCTCAGAGCCTCCCCTCTTTGGCCGTTGATGGTGACCCACTGCCCATACTTTATGGTATTTGCGGGCACCTGGATCTTAGGAACCATCTCCCGTTCTCCCAGGGACACTAAAGTGACACCCGCGCACTCCCTTCCCTTAGTTAAGGGCATCTCCTCCCCGAGCACTGCACTAACTACTCCGGCGGCCTTTCCTCCAATGGGAGGGGGTGGTCTTTTCGGGCACTTCGCATCTCCCTTATAGTGTCCGACGCCACCGCACTCGAAGCAATGGACAACTCTTGGCTGCTGACTCTGGCCAGGATTAGGGTTTCTGGGTGGGTTAGCCCTAGGGGTGAATCCTGTTCCCTTTCCTTGGAAGTTATTTTGGGGGCTTTAGAGAACTCCTTTTTCTTTTCCCCTCCCTCTTTCTTCTGGGGGGCGCCCTGTCCGGCCTTTTGAGTATCCCCTCCAGTCCCCCTTGTGGACACCCGGGTACTAGCCCAAATGTCCGCCTCCGCAGCAAGCTTCCGGGGATTGGTCAGCTTGCTATCCACCAGGTGTTGACGCAGTTCAGGGAAACATTTTTCGAGCAGGTGTTCCTTCAACATTAAATCAAACAACCCCTCGTAGTCCCTCACCTCACTGCCCTGAATCTAACCCTCTAATGCCTTCTTTGCATAGTCCAGGAAATCCACCCAATTCTGTGTGCCCAGTTTGTGGCTACCCCGGAACTTCTGTCTGTACTTCTCGGGTGTTAGTCCAAACTTTCTTACGAGCGCCACTTTCATGGTGGGGTAGTGGGTCTGCTCATCCTGCTCTAGGGCCAATAATGCATCCCTACCAGCTGGAGGCATGTATTTGTACAATCCCCCTCCCCAGTACTTCTCTGGCACCCCATGGGCCCTTAAAGAGACCTCATAGGCCGCTAGCCACTTGGCAATATCATCCCCTGCACTATAGCTAGCTACTATGTCTTTTGGCAGATAGGGTTTGGGTTCCCTGGTGATTTCTTTGTCTTTGCTGCCACCATTAGGAACAGTGTGTGCCCCGACTTGTAGGATCTGGAGATCTATTTCCCTCAGCCTCAACTTGTGAGCCATCCTCTGTCCCTCCTTCTCTTTCTCCAGCTTTGCCAACTCCCATGTGAGCTGTCTTTTCTCCCTCCGGTCCGTTAACTCTGCTTCAGATAAGCCACCGCTAGAGACGGTGCTGCCCTTCCTGGAAAGTGTTCTGGGCCCCGCTAACAGGTTCCCCACCTCAGGTTGGTACAACCCAGCCCCCTCGCTAACAGGCTCTCCATCTCTGTCCTCCTGCTCAGCCTTACTTTCCCGTCGTGCCTCCCCCCAAGCCCTCAAGCTGGTCTGGAGTTCAGCCTTCTTGGCACCTGGGGGACAATACACCCCCTCTCGCTGACAAAACTCTCTGAGTTGGGCCACAGTGTAAGTTTCCACATCTTCCAACACAAACTCTATTTTGCCCACTCAGAATAGAAGACAGGTGTTTACAGAAGCTATGCAGGGGGGTACCTTTTGTAATACCTCCTCCCACCACCAGAGTAAATTTGGAAAAACAAAACTCAGAATTAGGAAGTCCGCTTTGAGAAAACTCCCGGTGGAGGCCTATGGACTACCCACAGTTATTGTCGAGTGGACGCAAGCACAGCTCTATCCCACTGCTGAACACCAATTATGTTAGAAAACCCCGGGCAACCGGGTTAGCAGTCACCCGGTTTTTCCCAGCACAAGGGGTAGCTTGGCTCGAGCGGTCAGGGGTCAGGCACCGTGTTAAGCGTACGTCACACCCTCACAATAACCATGCGTGCATCCGTTCCAAAAACGACACTACACCGTAAAAATTTATGAAAATATATCTGTGTTTATCTTGTTTTCTCTTAGTTGCAGGTTAAATAAATAATAACACACTTACAGTACACAAAGCTTCTTCTGTAAAAAGGGTAGGTCAAATAAATAAGCTCAGATCATAAATAATCAATGAATAAATAGATGTGCATAAAATACATAGGCAAATAAATACTGCGAGGGAATAAATACTGTGAGACAATAAATACAAGGCAGGAATAAATACGGTCAGACAATGAATAAAACACCTTCAATAAATAATATAAGCAATCAAACAATTGCAAATCAGATCACATTTGTGAGGTACTAAGGGTTGATTTGGCCCAATCACAGCTTGTGGTTATGTGGATGGCCTGAGGGTGTCTCACCTAACTTGGATAAGGCTGAGGCTAAAACTGAGGTAGATCAAGGGTAATCTAGGAATCTGGCTCTCCCAAACTACACAACCCCTCACACAGGTCACTGTATCAGTCTCAGTCCACCCCTGGCACTCCCAGGCTGGTCCTAACACCTCTCTAGCCCCTAGGATGGTCTCTGAGGGCTCCACAGGGCCTTAGGCGCCCTCTATTCCACTTACTGCCCTCTTTATGAACTTCTGACTCCGCCGGAGTCGTGTCGATGCCGTGAGGCGGTTCCGGTTCGATGTCGCTAGCCGGCCTCGGCTCGATGTCAGTTCTTGTCGACGCCGTGAGGCGGTTCCGGATCGATGTCGGCGGACGGCCTCGGCTCGATGTCAGTTCCTATCGACGCCGTGAGGTGGTTCCGGATCGATGTCGGTGGGCGGCCTCGGCTCGATGACGCTGGGCAGCCTCGATTCGATGTCGGTCTCCGGCATCACAGGGACACGATCTCCCTACTTCCGGGTGTCTCCGGAGTGCGACCTCCACTCCCGACCTCCGGTGCTCTTCCCTTCAGGTTCCGGCGACTCCGGAGTGCGATCTCCACTCCCGACCTCCGGTGCTCATTTCCTCAGGTTCCGGCGACTCTGGAGTGCGATCTCCACTCCCGACCTCCGGCACGATTCACCTGGGTCTCCGGCGACTCCGGAGGGCGGACTTCACTCCCCCGTCGACCCCGCACACTCGACCTCAGGTGACTTCCTCCTCGACCTCTGGTGTCTCCACGACCTCCGTCGGCGCCCTCTCTCCACCTCTGGCGGCTCCGGGTACGACGTCTGCTTTCCAGTCAGCGCCGCTTCTTCACCTCCGGCCCCAGGTCTCTAGGCTTCTCGGCGTCGGACTCCAGGAAGATACCAATAGACAGGTCAGGAACTTGCTGTTCTTTACTTTCAAGGCCTGTTCCGGCTGTTCAGGTCCTTGAGTTGGTTCTTCTTGACTTTATCCCACACAGGGCTCTAGGCTGGGCTCAGTCAGTAGGGACTAGTATCAAGGGTGGGTTTCTGGACCCCACTCCAGGCACAAGTTTCCACCCCTGCTGCCTCACTCCTTCCTCCTTCAGTGTTGTGCTGCTCTCCCTTCACCAGTCAGGTGCCAACTGCCAACTCCAACTGCCAACTCTGAGCTGGCTTCCCAACATTCTAAACCTGCCTCACACTGTCACAGGGTTCTAGAATGTTCTGGAAGGTACTAGTAGGTTCCAGTTATGTCTCAGGTGAAAATGGGTGGCCACCATTTTGTGTTTCAGGCCCTCAGACAGAAGTTCCAGGGGTAGGGAAAATGGCTCCCTGACCCTGCATCAACACTAAAAAGTCTGGTGGTTCCCAAAAAGGAAAAATACTAACAGGGTTTGAGGCAAAAGTGGGACAAAATAAATAATGATGAGGAGGGACCACCCAAAGGGCTGACAGGTCTAACAGCGTCCTTGTAGGTGGTGTAATTTCCGGGTGTCTTGCTGTTTCTCCAGTTCTTCTCCAGGTGTCTGCAGGTATGTCTGGCTTCTTGGAGATCGGTGGTGACCAGGCAGCTTTCCTGGGGTGCTGTTTAGGTTGCGTAGCAGGGGGAGCTTGTCTGCGCCCCTGGAGATCCTCGCGTGGAGTTCCCTGGCTGCTAGGTTGGTGTTGCATGTTGGATGTGTTTGACTCGGCTGAGGGTGGAGTTGAGTTGTTTGTCGGTGACTTTGCTCCAGTTCCTTCGTGGTGAGTGTGGGGCTGGTTTTGGTTGCTTAGGTTTGTCGACGAGGAAGTGTACTCAGTGGTGGTCGGTCCATGGGGGTTGCGTTATGTGGCTGAAGTTAACGCTGTTTCCTGTGGCGAAGATGTGGTCAAGGGTGTGTCCTGCCCTGTGAGTCAGTGTGGTGATGAGCTGTTTGAGTTCAGTGTTGGCAAGGTTCTCACGGAGGGTAGTGGAGTTGGGGTCGCTGGGGTTGTCGAGGTGGAAGTTCAGGTCCCCGATGAGTATGTAGTTCATTGAGGCGATGGCATGGGGTTGCGATGAGGTGGGTGAGGGTGGTGGTGAAGGGGGCCCGGGGGAGGGAGGTCTGTAGCTGAGGAGGCCATGGAGTGTGGAGTTGGGGCTGGTCTGGATCTGGAAGTGCAGGTGTTCGGCGGAGGGGAAGGTTTTGCTGGAGGTGGTGAGGCGGAGGGCATTCTTGTGGGCGATGGCAAGGCCCCCTACTGGGTGGTTGGGGCGGTCCTTCCTCTGGATCTTATA
This sequence comes from Triturus cristatus, assembly GCF_964204655.1. NCBI lineage: Eukaryota > Metazoa > Chordata > Amphibia > Caudata > Salamandridae > Triturus > Triturus cristatus. The sequence continues at coordinate 954,011,867 of NC_140581.1, forward strand.
TCCGTGCGGGATGGTGGTGTTGATGACAGGGGCAGAGGAGGCATTGGTCCAGGTCTCCGTGAAGAAGGCGATGTCAGCCAAGAGAGATATGAGTATGTTCCAGATTTCCACGGCGTATTTGTGCATGGAGCGCACGTTGAGGAGGATGCATCTTAGGGTGTCACTGGTGTTGACGTCAGAGGTGTTGGTGGCCGGGGTGGTGGTGAAGGTCTGACGGCAGTGGAGGTAGGAGAACTGGCCATGGGTCGTGTTTGGGTTGACCTGTTGGCCGTCTCTGAGTCTTACAGGGTTGAGTGTTTGGAGGGCGGCTGTGTTGAACACATGGGTGGTCCAAGATACAGGGTCCCTGGCACTGGTCCCTGTTGGGTCGCGGTCGGGTCACGGATGGGCGCAGACAGGCTTTCCTCTGGAGGGCTGTGTGCCCGCTGAGCACTTCCGCTGTGCGGTGGTCATTAAGTATGGGAAGGGGTGGGAGGAGGGGCATGGAGGTGGGAGAGGGGGTTGTCCGGGGGAGGGGCCATAGGTGCAGCACGGCAGGACGGAGGCGGGCAAAAGGTAAAAAAACAGAGGTGGGAAACAATGCTAAATACTAAAAACACAAATAAACACTGGTGGCACAACAGAGAAATTGCAGAGGTAAAAACGGCGGAAAATAGTTGTGGTGGTGGCAGGGCGTGACGCTGGCTGAAGGCAGGCTGGTTACTGGTTTGGAGTGGGCAGCAGGCGCAGGCAGCAGCCTCGACCCTCTCGGGAGGAGGTCGAGGTCTGGAGGGCAGGAGATGGCAGAGCGGAGTTGAGGGGAGAGAGTGGACCTAGACCGAGAGTCAGAGGTCATACTCTCGCTCTCCTGCAACGGCAGCCATTAAGTAGGGGAGGGGGAGGGAGGAGGGGCTAGGCGGTGGGAGAAAAGGTTGTCCCGGGGGGAAGGGCCGCAGGGGCAGCAGCGGCGAGACGGAAGCAGGCAAAAGGAAAAAAAACAGAGGTGGTAAACAATACTAAATACTTAAAAGCACAGGACGTGACGCGATTTGAAGGTAGGCCAGTTAATAGTTTGGAGCATGCGCGGGCAGCAGCCTCAAACCTCCCCGGAGAAGGTCAGGGTCTGTAGGGAAGGAGACAGCAGAGCGGAGCTGTGGGGAGAGAGTGGACCAAGACCGAGGGATCTCAGTGAGCTTCTCAGTGAGCTCCTATGTACTGCACATCCCTTAACTCTCATCACTGGTATGTGTTGCAGAATTGTATTGTCTGCCTCAGAGTGAGCTAGATATGTCCTGAGAGGTCCCCAGATGTCTCTGGGTGGCAAAGTTGGATACGTAACCATGGCAAATATTTCACCCTCAATTCTGTATTGTGTGACATTTTTAAACAAGTTCTATTTGAATGGTGTATGCTTCCCACCCAACACATTGCAATTCTCGTTTTTGCTAGTAGGCAAATTATGTCAGTCTACACAATCCCATAGGGATCTGTTTGACATAGCACAACAGTACAGTCAGAGGCAATAGATATATGCAACCAACTATCATGGTCAACACCGAGTCAAGTACTTCACCCCAGAATGCCTGTATGGAGGGACAGCTCTATACTAGGTGATACAAATCAGCATGATTACACCTTTGGTAATGATGAGATCAATGGGCATCTATCCTACCACATTTTTCAGGTGTGGAATATATGAGATGCAGGAATTAAAAATGTGGCAGCTTATGTCTATGGTTCATTGACACTAGTTTGGTTTGTTTACAACAATATTTCCACTGTGATCCCAAATCTCTTTCCCAAGCTAACATGGCCCAATCTAGTTGGCTCTGTCTTAGCGAGATTCAGGCGGTGCATTATCTAGAAAAATATCTGTTGACATCAGTTGATCTGATAACCTGGGTCAGCAGAGTGAAGTCTGTGTGTTCTTCTGGAAACCAAGCAAAAGTTTCTGGGACATCTGTCTCAGTCTTATACAGAGACAGAGGTCCAGAGGTCCAGAGGAGGTGGTCTACTACCTCATCTATTGACACATTCATTCTCATTATACAGGTAACTAAATTTGTGTATACCCCATCTTACCATGGTGCGCTACACCAAACTCTGTTATATCACTGGTGGGAGTGTGTTGTGTGGTACAGGTAATGCAGGCAAATATAAAAACAGGAAACCATAAGCACCAATCTAGGGCCAGATGTAGGTAATTTCGAAATACCGAGTCCTTAATAGCGATTTTTACCGAATCGCTATTAAGGACTCGGTATTTCCAATGTAGGTAAAAAATCGGTAAAAAATACCAATTCGGTAATAATCGCTAAGAAGAAACGATTTCATACAAATCAGTAAAAAATATTACTGATTCCACATTACAGATTCGGTAATACCGAATCGGTAATACCGAATCAGTAATTTAAAAAATCGGTAATTGTCGAATCTGCCAATCCTGTGCATCCACATAACCTCCCAACCAGGACGGGGCCACACCCATGCAGGTGCACTGAATCTGTAGCTGTTGGAGAGACAGGGAGCAGGAGCAAGAGCAGAGGAGCTGCACAGCCACCACCCAGATACCACATAGCAACTGCACCATGGCCTCACAAGAGAAGTGGAAAGATCCTGCCGGAAGGAAAAGGAAGCAGAAGTTGAGTGAGGGGGAGTTGGAGGTCCTCATTGAGGAAGTAGTCAAAGACAGCCACGGCCCGTGGAGGGAGTTCCGTGGGGCGGTAAGGCGGGGCTGGGCGGGGCAGGGTGAGGGGTTCTAAAAACCGGAATATGGATAATTGCAGGTAAGTAAACAATTAAATAAATAAAACGAATTTCGTAGCACGCGCTATGATGCTGCGCGCGCTACGAAATTCGTTTTATTTATTTAATTGTTTACTTACCTGCAATTATCCATATTCCGGTTTTTAGAACCCCCCACCCTGCCCCTCCCCTGCCCCGCCTTACCGCCCACGGAACTCCCTCCACGGTCCGCGGCTGGTCAAAGACCATGACCAGCTCTTTGGCAAGAGATCACTGACCTTCCCTGAGTCCCAGAAAAGGAGCATCTGGCTGGCAATTCAGGAGAAGATCAACGCTATAGGCGTCACACATCGCACATTTGAGGACTTGAAAAAGCGATGGTACGACCTGAGGGCACGTGTGAAGGAGAGGGTGGCTGACCGGCAGAAACAAGCGGGAAAGACGTGCGGGGGAAGCTCCACTGTGCCTGCACCAACTGCCCTAGACCAACTTGTAGAGTCCACCCTCCTGCCAGAGAGCGTCAGCGGCGTCGGAGACGTGGATAGCTCAGCAACAGCATCCAAGAGACAAGGTAAGATGCATGCACAGCATGCTGTCTCCCCTCCCTAACCCCAATCCCTCTGCAAACATTCCCACTCCAGAACATGTTTTGTGTAAGATCAGCAATGCATCATGGGAAATGTAGTCACTAACAACTGGTAGCAAATCAGCCAGCCCCCAATAAGCATAGGCATGTCACACACAGCAATAGATGAGTTAGCGGAGGACAAACAGCTAGAATGTCAGTTGTGAAATTTATTTGCAGACAGATGCTGTGAGAAAAGTGAGTAATAGTACATTCTGTATCCACAGGCAGAGCAGCGCCCCGGGCTGCAGAAGGGGAGACTGGCGAGGCCTCCAGGGAGGAACACACAATCGCAGAGGAAGCCATGTCACCTGCAGACAGTACACCAACATCCCCACCACCACCACCACCACCACAACCACCAAAGAGGTACACAGTGGCCACACTCCAGGAGATGGATGCCACAGAGGAGTTCAGGCAGGAAGCCCAACAGCCCACACCGGGCGATGACACCCAGACATCTGGGGCAAAGTTCCCCATGGAGGCAACCACCACAGGCGTACATAGACGGCGACAGAGGGAACAGAGTCCTGACGCTGATGGATCCGGTGTCTTCTCTGGACTGGAGGGGCAGATGCTCAATGTGCAGCACCTGCAGGGGAAGAGAATGAGGGCCATTCAGCAACAAATGGTGGCTAACAATAGGAAGGTCGACGCCATGAAGGAGGCCATCTACTGCCTCAACAATACTGTGGCAGAGGGATTGAAGGAGGTTTCGGAGGCAGTGAGGCAGTTATGTGGCAAGATGGATGGCGAGTGCGCTGCAAGGCGCAGAGACAGGCAGGTACTTGCAGGCTTCACCAAGTCCGTGAACAGGCTGTGCAATGCAACGCATGTGCTCAGTCGCAGATCTGTGGCCATGCAGCTTGAAATGGCTAAGTCCAGCCGTGATGTTACTCAGGGCCTGGTGACAGTCACCAGTGCCGTGGAGGTGATGCAGACACAACAAATTGCTGCCACTGCTACAGGGGATGTGGATGACAGTGAGGAGGCAAGCAGTCGCAGCACTGTAACTCCCCCCTTGCCAGAGAGCAGGAGGCGCAGTGTGAGGCATGGGTCTGCTGCAGGACACAGCACTGGTGAGGACAGTGAGCATGCTGAATGCAGCACTGGTGTGCGGGGCGCAGGAGATAGGCACGGCCCTCTAGATTCTTTCGGTTGTGGGTGACGTAACCCATTGGACACATGGCTGGTGTTACAGTGTGCTGGACAATTGCCTGCTGTAAGGTCTATTAAACACCGTGACACAAATGCATTAACAGGCTTTGTTATTACTTACTCGGAAATAATTTTGTGTGATCTCTGACCGTCTCTGTCTCCCATCTGCTGCAGCAGCACCACCTGCTGCGCTATGCTGTGGCTGTGTACCTTCCTCATCCTCATCCTCCTCTTCAGAATCACACATTTCCACAGGTGTCCCACTCTTAGTGGCAAGGTTATGCAGCATGGCACATACAGCTATGATTTTGCAGCAGACCAGGGGCTGGTACTGCCATGCACCTCCACTTTTGTGCAGGCAGCGGAACAGGCTTTTGAGGAGTCCAAATGTTCACTCAACCACATTGCATGTCGATCTATGTGCAACATTGTATCGCCTTTCACTTGGGGTGGATGGGTACAGGTACGGAGTCAGGATGAAAGAGCGCACCTCATAGGCACTGTCACCTGTGTGTGAGAAGTAAGTAAGTAATTCACAGTCTACAATCGTAGCAATGGGTGATTACTTGAGGGGGTGTCACATGTACTTACCTAGCAGGTAGCCTTCTCCAAATTCCCCTGCAAGGAGACGGGTATAGATCACACTGCTCCTGAATATGTATGAATCTTGGGTGCTCCCTGGAAATTTTGCAACTATGTCGGTGATAATGTATGATGCATCGCATATGACCTGGACATTAATCGAATGTGCGGATTTGCGATTGCGGTAAATGTACTCAGTCACAGCAGGGGGGCAGAGTGGTATATGTGTCCCGTCAATGCAACCAATGACGTGTGGGAACTGGGCCTTCTGATAAATGTTCAACTTGGTCTTCAGCAGTTCTGCCTGTGTGCTGGGGAATTTGATGTAGTGTGGCATCCTTTGCAACATGGCGTCCAGGAATTTCTTGAGAAAACACGACAGGCAACTCTATGAGACTCCACCTGCCACAGCTATTACCCCTTGGTAACTGCCAGATGCCAGGAGGTGCAGGCAACAGAGTACCTGTACATGAGTGTGTATTGCGTGCGCCCTTGGTGTCTGGTGCTGTAAGAGTGGGTGCAGGTCCCGAATGAGGTCCAGGATGGTGTTTTGGTGTACCTCTCATGGATCTCAGTCTCAGTCAGTTGGAACAGTGTAATGCACACTCTGTACATGCGCTCCTCCCGTCTCCAGGTCCTCAGTCCTGCAGCTCGCAAATGTAGACGCCTTGCTATCACGTAGAGGGCCGCCATTGTGTTCACACTGTTGCATTTTGGGGCTGTTTGTATGCAGTGCACCTGATTACCACCTGCTTTGAGAATAAACGGAGGAGAACTCTACCCTATTTATCAAAGAGGTACACAGTATCAAAAAATATCTTAAGATGCCAGCTAGAGACACACAAGGAGAAAAGAACAAAAAACCAGTAATAATATGCAAACATTTATTTCATTACTTTAAATGAATGTTGTGGATAAATATGATACATTAATGGCTATTTAATAAGACAAATTCAGGGTAGACAAAACAAATACAAATACAAAATGACAAATATCAAAATACACACACAGGTTCCCACTGAAAGGAAGCAAATTCTACTCATATACACCTTCATTCACACCCAATCACACACATTCATCAAGGTATATATAACTGTGCTATTAGTGCAAAAACTGAATAAGTGGTAAACACCAAGGACCCAGCCCTCAGGGAGGTCTTCACAAAGATACTCAAGGACACAAATAAGTATGGAAATTATAGATGGAATATAAATTTCAGGGGAAGACGATGTATCAAAATATTAAGTCCAAGCTCAACAATCAAGGGGGCGGGGCTCTTGGGAAAAACGCCGACGCGCGTTTCGGTGAAACAACTCCGAGGAGCGGAGAACCACCTTCTTCAGGGCGAAAAACAAAACCACACAAATCAAGAACGGGACCTGGGATAAAAACAGAAAGGACAATGTATGTACATGAAAAGAAATAGAAACATTCGAATGAAAAACAATTTCAATCTGTGATTATCATACAGAAAAGGTGTCTCTACTGCATCAATGAAATGATATATACAATATTGCTATTAAAATCAGGGGATTGAGCGTGTGCACTAGAGATAAAAGAAAAAAATGAAACAAATATAACAAAGAAAGACACCGGAACCTGAAAGAAAAACACAAGAATGTATGTACAGATAAACTAAAAACAAAACACGACAGAACTTCAAAAGGCCAATGTGCAAATAAACATGTAATTAAAGCAAACAGGTTACCTGAATTGATAGAAGTAACAAAAAATCCAGGAGGTGACTATTTACAAGATTTGGGATGATTTCACCGATTTGCAGGCTAAACCAACAAATAAATAAAGGCAAAAGAAAAGGTAAATGTAGGCAGCGAAAATGCATGATAACATATTAACGGACTGACAATGAATGAATGCTGAATGTATTTACCAAAAAGAAATACAGATCCAGGAAAGCCCAGGGATAATAACGTCAAATAGTCTGCATTCCAGAAATTATAAAAAATCGATGCAGACAGGAAGTGCTGCAGCGAAGAAAGCTGGTGTTTTTCAGATCGCCGCTAATATAGAAAGGATAAAGAAAAAAGAAAAAAGAAGAAAAACAGATCATAAGGTCAATGGTAAAAACCAGGTCCAAAGGATCGGTAGGGTCTAATCTCACCTATATTCAAAACACACTAGAGAGTATCTTTATATTCCGTGCGGGTGAAGGCAGAAATACTGCACGGAGTGGACCAGATTCCACGATGGATGCGTGAAGCTGGTAACAAACAGCCGAAAGTCGATGAATAAACTAAAATTAAAGTAAACAAATACCGATCAAAAGTGTGGCACAGAGAACCCTCGCGCTACGCAAAAGCGGCATAGAGGAGCTAACAGTGCAGAAATACCTCAGTCGTCAAAAAGCCCTCGGAATTTTAACTCTACGTAAAAGCGGCTTCGAGATGTTATCAGAGCAGGAATACCCCAGTCATAAAAGCAGGCCTTGGAATTCTAACGCCATGCGGGAGCGGCAGGGAGGAGCTGACAATCGTAAGAAAGGCCTCGGAATTCTAACTCTAAGTAAAAGCGGCTTCGAGGAGTTATCAGAGCAGGAATACCCCCATCATCAAAAGAGCCCCTGGAATTCTAACGCCACGCAAGAGCGGCAGGGAGGAAATTACAGAGCAGGGATACCTCAGTCATTCGGCGGGCGTTACACACGGATAGAGCAACGTCTCTGAAACGGCGTCCGGAACGATGCAGTCACTAACGAGTGAAAAAACCGGAAAAGGTCAAACAATTTAAACCCTCCAATCAGAATAACATCAGTAGGGGGTGTGCACAAAAGGACTATGGCCTCAGATTTAAAGGGGAAGAATTCCTGTCAATTAAAAGATGAAAACACGAAAAAAAGGGAAGAACCAAATAAAACAAAACTTACTAAGAAAATGATAACAGGAAACCAGAAGCTGATTTAAAACAATAAGTGACCAAACAACAATACATGGATAAACAACAAAGTAAGGACACCACGATTTACGAATAAAGTAACATTTTGCACAAGTAAACTCCAGAAAGAACAGTTAATGATCAGAGAAGGCCAGATATGGTTACAGAAGCGCATTCTCCCAAGGGAGGGACTCATCAAGTCCCCTTTCCTTAGTGTTAAGGATAAAAATCCAAAAAACTTCGCGTTTTTTGCGGATGCTATCTGGATTATATCCTTTATGGGGACGTATTCTTTCAAGGATAGACCAACGCAGCTCACTTTCTGTATGATTTTTCTCCATCCAATGGGTCACAATAGGTGCAGTGTATTTGGAGCATCTTATATTGGATTTATGTTCCCCTATTCGGACCCGGACCTCTCTGGAGGTTTCACCCACATAGGAGAGGAGACAAGGACACTGAATCACATATATGCAGTTGGATGTTCTGCAATTGGTCATCTCCTTCAGGTCAGCGGTATAGCCATTAATGCATATGGAGGTGCCAATAATGGCATTGATGCAAGCATGGCAGGAGCCACATTTGTGGTTGCCATTAACAGGTGATGAACCATCAATGGATTTTTGTATCCAGGTGTTTCGATCTGAATCTTTAGCTCTGACTAACAGGTTTCTGAGGTTTTTGTTTTTGCGAAATGCAAAGATCGGTTTCGGGATAGGGGTAGTTTGTTCACCCAAATTTAAAAGATGCCATTCTGAGTTAATGGCTTGCCTTACTTTGTTGTTGAATGGAGAGTGTTTAGTGACACAGACGAGTTTATCGACTATGTTTTGCGGTTTAGGTTCAAACATAGCATCGCGGTTATAGAAACGCGCCCTTTTGAAGGCATTTCTCACCAATCTAGGAGGGTAGCCTCTGCTAATTAACTTAAGCTTCATTGTTTCCGCATGGATAAGATAATCTTTGACGGTAGTACAATTTCTGCGGAGGCGCAGAAATTGACTAAACGGAATCCCATCTTTTTGACTCCTAGGATGAAAGCTTTCAAAATGAAGCAAGGTGTTTCTCGCTGTGGGCTTCGTATATAGCGATACAGTAAGCTTACAATCGTGATGTTCAATCCAGATGTCGAGGAACTCAAGCTTGGTAGTGCTGACATGGGCGGTGAACCTGATGTTATGGTCCGCTGCATTCAGCCATTCAATATAGTCGTTTAGAGATGATTGGTCGCCTGTCCAAATGAGGAAAACATCATCGATGTAACGCGACCAATGCCTGACGTTCTCAAAAAAGGGGGCTACTTCGTTAAAGATGTTCTTCTTTTCGTAATCGCCCATGTACAGGCATGCAACACTCGGTGCACAGGCAGCGCCCATGCTAACTCCCTGCACCTGTTGGTAGAGTTGTCCGTCAAACTCGAAAAAGTTTTCTTCCAAGACAATCTCAAGGCAATGTGTCAGAAAAAGGCCGTTAACCAAAGAAGGATCGGTAGCAATGATGTTACTAACCACTTGGCAGGCCTCCCTTTGAGGAATATTAGAGTAAAGGGATTCGACATCCAGAGTGACAAGAATATCTCGCTCCGGGTCGTAGTCAAGGCCCTCGATCTTAGATATAAAATGACCGGTATCCTTCACATAAGACGGTAAACTTCCCACGATCGGCTGAAGGAATTTATCCAAATACTTGGACAGAGGTTCCGTCGCCGAGCTGATCGTAGAGACAATAGGCCTCAGGGGCGGGTCAAGTTGATTCTTATGTGTCTTAGGTAGACCATAGATAATAGGTGTACGGGTATGAGTTGGTGTGAGAAAAAGGGCCTCTGCCAAGCAGATGTCACCTCTCTCAACCGCTTGTTCCACTGCCCGCAGGATACGACGCTTGATCCTTGGTTCAGGATTTGTCAGGATCTTACAATAGTGTCTTGTTGAACCAAGGAGGTCAAGCATTTTTTCTTTATACCTGATGGTATCGAAAATGACAATGCCACCTCCCTTATCGCAGGGTTTAATCGTAAGTGCTTTGTCATTCTTCAATGTTTTAAGAGCAAGGTTTTCTTCACGGGTGGTGTTGTATGCAGGCTTAGGAACATATTTGACTGCCTTTTGGATTTTGTTAAGGACAGCCCTCTCAAACAGGTTCACTTCCGTGCCTACAGTCTCTAAGGACGGTGTAAAAGTAGACGGAGGCCTTAGCCCAGACAGGTTCTCTTGATTAGCGCTAGCTTCTTCATTCATAAAAAACTTTTTAAGACGCACTTTACGAAAAAATGCATGTAGGTCTTTAAAAAGTTCAAATTTGTTGATGGTAGTGGAGGGAATAAAGGACAGACCCTTTGTGAGAAGGGTCACAACGGGATAGTCCATGGTTCTTTTCGATAGATTAAAGATAGGGATGGTATTCATGTCCTCCAATATTGGTGCTGGCGAGTTTGAATATATCGTTGAGGCAACTCCTCGGAGTTGTTTCACCGAAACGCGCGTCGGCGTTTTTCCCAAGAGCCCCGCCCCCTTGATTGTTGAGCTTGGACTTAATATTTTGATACATCGTCTTCCCCTGAAATTTATATTCCATCTATAATTTCCATACTTATTTGTGTCCTTGAGTATCTTTGTGAAGACCTCCCTGAGGGCTGGGTCCTTGGTGTTTACCACTTATTCAGTTTTTGCACTAATAGCACAGTTATATATACCTTGATGAATGTGTGTGATTGGGTGTGAATGAAGGTGTATATGAGTAGAATTTGCTTCCTTTCAGTGGGAACCTGTGTGTGTATTTTGATATTTGTCATTTTGTATTTGTATTTGTTTTGTCTACCCTGAATTTGTCTTATTAAATAGCCATTAATGTATCATATTTATCCACAACATTCATTTAAAGTAATGAAATAAATGTTTGCATATTATTACTGGTTTTTTGTTCTTTTCTCCTTGTGTGTCTCTAGCTGGCATCTTAAGATATTTTTTGATACTGTGTACCTCTTTGATAAATAGGGTAGAGTTCTCCTCCGTTTATTCTGAATTAGTTTCCCCATCGTCTCTACCTCTATTTTTGCTTCTTTGGGGGGCCCTTTCTGTTGATTGGCTTGATTTCCCGGCCCTGTGCCGTGGGGTGTTCGTTGTTCTTTCCCCTGGAGACTGCGTGCTAGCACTTATTATTGTACTTTACCTTGGTTGTTGCACAATTTTTGTTCTTTTTCTGTAACCGTTTGTTAATTTTTTTGTTTCATGGATAGCATTAAGACCTTTGGATTCTCCGATGATGACCTTGCCCGCCTCTTAGGTCAAACCCTAGAGGGTGATCGCCCGCTTTCTTCTTTTTCTTCACTACAGGGCCCAAACGAGGATTGGTCCAAACTTTTCAATTTGAAAAAGAAAACAAAGCGTACAGAATCCCATGCCAACTTTATGTTGGAGTACCTTAGAGCAGGAACCATCCCCATCGGTCTCCGTGTGAAAAATATACCAGGACTCTTTGTTGACATCAGAAAATTTCTTGAAAAGTGGGCGCTTATCTCTAACAGGTGCTCCAGAGATTGGATGATCCTCATTATTGAGACAGCTAGGGAGGTCATCCAACTCTTAAATAAAGAAATTCAAGAGCTTGAAGAAAAGCTGAAACAGCTGCACAGTGTAGAGATCTGTAAGAAGAAACTGGAAGATATTACCACTGAACTTAACTCTTTCAGTGAGTACCTCCTCAAGAGAAAGACTGACAAACTAAGAAAGGATATCCGTAATTTCTCTCAGGAGCGGTGTATCCTTTTTTGATCGAAAACTTCTATGCAAATAGTGGCGAAAATACATCTACTAACAACTTTTCGAATTGGGGCAACAGACGTGTCACTACTTTCTCTGACACCACAGATTCGGGTAGTGAGGGTTCCCCGTATGATAATCCGCAACAAGGATCGTCCCTTGATAATTCTGAACAGGGACAATCTTTTGAACGTCCTCTGCAAGGCAACCGTTTTTTAGGCAACCGACGGGGCAATTATCGCCCGCGATACCAAAATCATTTCCAATCCCGCCCCCAGGGTTTTCATCAGAGAGGTCAATACCAGGGCCAAGCTCAGCCTCAACGATATATTCAAACTCGCCAGCACCAATATTGGAGGACATGAATACCATCCCTATCTTTAATCTATCGAAAAGAACCATGGACTATCCCGTTGTGACCCTTCTCACAAAGGGTCTGTCCTTTATTCCCTCCACTACCATCAACAAATTTGAACTTTTTAAAGACCTACATGCATTTTTTCGTAAAGTGCGTCTTAAAAAGTTTTTTATGAATGAAGAAGCTAGCGCTAATCAAGAGAACCTGTCTGGGCTAAGGCCTCCGTCTACTTTTACACCGTCCTTAGAGACTGTAGGCACGGAAGTGAACCTGTTTGAGAGGGCTGTCCTTAACAAAATCCAAAAGGCAGTCAAATATGTTCCTAAGCCTGCATACAACACCACCCGTGAAGAAAACCTTGCTCTTAAAACATTGAAGAATGACAAAGCACTTACGATTAAACCCTGCGATAAGGGAGGTGGCATTGTCATTTTCGATACCATCAGGTATAAAGAAAAAATGCTTGACCTCCTTGGTTCAACAAGACACTATTGTAAGATCCTGACAAATCCTGAACCAAGGATCAAGCGTCGTATCCTGCGGGCAGTGGAACAAGCGGTTGAGAGAGGTGACATCTGCTTGGCAGAGGCCCTTTTTCTCACACCAACTCATACCCGTACACCTATTATCTATGGTCTACCTAAGACACATAAGAATCAACTTGACCCGCCCCTGAGGCCTATTGTCTCTACGATCAGCTCGGCGACGGAACCTCTGTCCAAGTATTTGGATAAATTCCTTCAGCCGATCGTGGGAAGTTTACCGTCTTATGTGAAGGATACCGGTCATTTTATATCTAAGATCGAGGGCCTTGACTACGACCCGGAGCGAGATATTCTTGTCACTCTGGATGTCGAATCCCTTTACTCTAATATTCCTCAAAGGGAGGCCTGCCAAGTGGTTAGTAACATCATTGCTACCGATCCTTCTTTGGTTAACGGCCTTTTTCTGACACATTGCCTTGAGATTGTCTTGGAAGAAAACTTTTTCGAGTTTGACGGACAACTCTACCAACAGGTGCAGGGAGTTAGCATGGGCGCTGCCTGTGCACCGAGTGTTGCATGCCTGTACATGGGCGATTACGAAAAGAAGAACATCTTTAACGAAGTAGCCCCCTTTTTTGAGAACGTCAGGCATTGGTCGCGTTACATCGATGATGTTTTCTTCATTTGGACAGGCGACCAATCATCTCTAAACGACTATATTGAATGGCTGAATGCAGCGGACCATAACATCAGGTTCACCGCCCATGTCAGCACTACCAAGCTTGAGTTCCTCGACATCTGGATTGAACATCACGATTGTAAGCTTACTGTATCGCTATATACGAAGCCCACAGCGAGAAACACCTTGCTTCATTTTGAAAGCTTTCATCCTAGGAGTCAAAAAGATGGGATTCCGTTTAGTCAATTTCTGCGCCTCCGCAGAAATTGTACTACCGTCAAAGATTATCTTATCCATGCGGAAACAATGAAGCTTAAGTTAATTAGCAGAGGCTACCCTCCTAGATTGGTGAGAAATGCCTTCAAAAGGGCGCGTTTCTATAACCGCGATGCTATGTTTGAACCTAAACCGCAAAACATAGTCGATAAACTCGTCTGTGTCACTAAACACTCTCCATTCAACAACAAAGTAAGGCAAGCCATTAACTCAGAATGGCATCTTTTAAATTTGGGTGAACAAACTACCCCTATCCCGAAACCGATCTTTGCATTTCGCAAAAACAAAAACCTCAGAAACCTGTTAGTCAGAGCTAAAGATTCAGATCGAAACACCTGGATACAAAAATCCATTGATGGTTCATCACCTGTTAATGGCAACCACAAATGTGGCTCCTGCCATGCTTGCATCAATGCCATTATTGGCACCTCCATATGCATTAATGGCTATACCGCTGACCTGAAGGAGATGACCAATTGCAGAACATCCAACTGCATATATGTGATTCAGTGTCCTTGTCTCCTCTCCTATGTGGGTGAAACCTCCAGAGAGGTCCGGGTCCGAATAGGGGAACATAAATCCAATATAAGATGCTCCAAATACACTGCACCTATTGTGACCCATTGGATGGAGAAAAATCATACAGAAAGTGAGCTGCGTTGGTCTATCCTTGAAAGAATACGTCCCCATAAAGGATATAATCCAGATAGCATCCGCAAAAAACGCGAAGTTTTTTGGATTTTTATCCTTAACACTAAGGAAAGGGGACTTAATGAGTCCCTCCCTTGGGAGAATGCGCTTCTGTAACCATATCTGGCCTTCTCTGATCATTAACTGTTCTTTCTGGAGTTTACTTGTGCAAAATGTTACTTTATTCGTAAATCGTGGTGTCCTTACTTTGTTGTTTATCCATGTATTGTTGTTTGGTCACTTATTGTTTTAAATCAGCTTCTGGTTTCCTGTTATCATTTTCTTAGTAAGTTTTGTTTTATTTGGTTCTTCCCTTTTTTTCGTGTTTTCATCTTTTAATTGACAGGAATTCTTCCCCTTTAAATCTGAGGCCATAGTCCTTTTGTGCACACCCCCTACTGATGTTATTCTGATTGGAGGGTTTAAATTGTTTGACCTTTTCCGGTTTTTTCACTCGTTAGTGACTGCATCGTTCCGGACGCCGTTTCAGAGACGTTGCTCTATCCGTGTGTAACGCCCGCCGAATGACTGAGGTATCCCTGCTCTGTAATTTCCTCCCTGCCGCTCTTGCGTGGCGTTAGAATTCCAGGGGCTCTTTTGATGATGGGGGTATTCCTGCTCTGATAACTCCTCGAAGCCGCTTTTACTTAGAGTTAGAATTCCGAGGCCTTTCTTACGATTGTCAGCTCCTCCCTGCCGCTCCCGCATGGCGTTAGAATTCCAAGGCCTGCTTTTATGACTGGGGTATTCCTGCTCTGATAACATCTCGAAGCCGCTTTTACGTAGAGTTAAAATTCCGAGGGCTTTTTGACGACTGAGGTATTTCTGCACTGTTAGCTCCTCTATGCCGCTTTTGCGTAGCGCGAGGGTTCTCTGTGCCACACTTTTGATCGGTATTTGTTTACTTTAATTTTAGTTTATTCATCGACTTTCGGCTGTTTGTTACCAGCTTCACGCATCCATCGTGGAATCTGGTCCACTCCGTGCAGTATTTCTGCCTTCACCCGCACGGAATATAAAGATACTCTCTAGTGTGTTTTGAATATAGGTGAGTTTAGACCCTACTGATCCTTTGGACCTGGTTTTTACCATTGACCTTATGATCTGTTTTTCTTCTTTTTTCTTTTTTCTTTATCCTTTCTATATTAGCGGCGATCTGAAAAACACCAGCTTTCTTCGCTGCAGCACTTCCTGTCTGCATCGATTTTTTATAATTTCTGGAATGCAGACTATTTGACGTTATTATCCCTGGGCTTTCCTGGATCTGTATTTCTTTTTGGTAAATACATTCAGCATTCATTCATTGTCAGTCCGTTAATATGTTATCATGCATTTTCGCTGCCTACATTTACCTTTTCTTTTGCCTTTATTTATTTGTTGGTTTAGCCTGCAAATCGGTGAAATCATCCCAAATCTTGTAAATAGTCACCTCCTGGATTTTTTGTTACTTCTATCAATTCAGGTAACCTGTTTGCTTTAATTACATGTTTATTTGCACATTGGCCTTTTGAAGTTCTGTCGTGTTTTGTTTTTAGTTTATCTGTACATACATTCTTGTGTTTTTCTTTCAGGTTCCGGTGTCTTTCTTTGTTATATTTGTTTCATTTTTTTCTTTTATCTCTAGTGCACACGCTCAATCCCCTGATTTTAATAGCAATATTGTATATATCATTTCATTGATGCAGTAGAGACACCTTTTCTGTATGATAATCACAGATTGAAATTGTTTTTCATTCGAATGTTTCTATTTCTTTTCATGTACATACATTGTCCTTTCTGTTTTTATCCCAGGTCCCGTTCTTGATTTGTGTGGTTTTGTTTTTCGCCCTGAAGAAGGTGGTTCTCCGCTCCTCGGAGTTGTTTCACCGAAACGCGCGTCGGCGTTTTTCCCAAGAGCCCCGCCCCCTTGATTGTTGAGCTTGGACTTAATATTTTGATACATCGTCTTCCCCTGAAATTTATATTCCATCTATAATTTCCATACTTATTTGTGTCCTTGAGTATCTTTGTGAAGACCTCCCTGAGGGCTGGGTCCTTGGTGTTTACCACTTATTCAGTTTTTGCACTAATAGCACAGTTATATATACCTTGATGAATGTGTGTGATTGGGTGTGAATGAAGGTGTATATGAGTAGAATTTGCTTCCTTTCAGTGGGAACCTGTGTGTGTATTTTGATATTTGTCATTTTGTATTTGTATTTGTTTTGTCTACCCTGAATTTGTCTTATTAAATAGCCATTAATGTATCATATTTATCCACAACATTCATTTAAAGTAATGAAATAAATGTTTGCATATTATTACTGGTTTTTTGTTCTTTTCTCCTTGTGTGTCTCTAGCTGGCATCTTAAGATATTTTTTGATACTGTGTACCTCTTTGATAAATAGGGTAGAGTTCTCCTCCGTTTATTCTGAATTAGTTTCCCCATCGTCTCTACCTCTATTTTTGCTTCTTTGGGGGCCCCTTTCTGTTGATTGGCTTACCACCTGCTTTGAGTCAGTGCTATTTACCGATTCTTAAATACCGATTTTCAGCAAATTCGGTATTAGCGATTTATGGTACATGGCATTTGCGATTTTTTACCGATTCCATATTTTCCGATTCGGTATTTTTGTCTGAAAATCAGTAAATAAGGAATCAGTAACTGGTTTCCCTTATTTTTACCGATTCCTTATTTTCGGAATCGGTATTTTTGTCTGCAAATCGGTAAATAAGGAATCGTTAATTGGTTTCCCTTATTTTTACCGATTCCTTATTACCGTTGGCGTTCGGTAATTACTACATCGCGCATGGCTAAATACTGGTCGGTAACGCTGAAATTTACCGAATTTCACCGTTACCGACCGCTATTTAGCCAACTACATCTGGCCCCTAGTCTTTTATAGTACATCTTGTTGTTGCAATAGCTTGAACATCAATTGCGTCCCTAGGTAAGGCATCGCAGGGTACACCCTGTCCTTGGTCATGTTAAGGCTTCAAACATGGTAATCTGGCATCTGGATAGTTCCAGTGTCTGTAAAAATGTCCCTGCACCACCAAATAATATAGCACAAAATCCAGGACTTCCAGTCCACCTTTCTCATTTGATAATTTAAGGATTTCCCAGCTAATCCAGGGTTTTCAAGCCCAATTTCGTTTCATTAGTAATCTTCTGAGCATGCAAAAAAAGTTGCGTGAGAGAGATGGGTATATTCATGAATAAATATAAGAACCTGGGAAGGATAACCATTTTAATGATAGTGACTGTACCTGCAAGCTATAACGGTAAATCTACCCATTCCTCTATTTGCACTGGCAAACTATGAATTGCAGGTCCATCATTTAAGCACTGGTTTGTGTCTCTTTCTCTATGAAGATATACACCTACGAATTTAACTGAATCCTCCTTCAAACTTAGAGCAACGTTGAGCTTTGACGGTACCATACATTCAGTGAGAGGGCCCAATTGATGGCCAATCCAGAATAGTGGCTGAATCTTCCAACTAACTAATTTGGGTCATGAGATTATGCACAAAATCTTTAGTGAATAGGGATGTATTATATGCATAAACTGATAGCAATAGGTCGCCAGTGTGGAAGGCAAACACCCTATGGAGGTAGTGGTCTTGTCATTTACGTGTCAGAGTGACAGTGGGCACCCCTAGCTCTATACCTTTGTATATTGCTAGAGATCCAATGACATGCCATTTATAATGATACGGGTCACTGATTCCACATAATTCAGCTGAAGGAGTTTAGAACAGCCCTTGGGAATAACCACCTTCTTTAATATTTCCATGAGGAGTGGCCACTCCAGAGAGTCAAAGGCTGTTTCAGCATTAGCAGCACCACTGCCACTTTCACATTGGGAAGCCACATGATTTAGTACAGCAAAGATAGTGGGGCAAATAATGGGTGTAGATCTGTGGGACACATTGCAGATTGAACCGGAGATATCAACTGTTGCATGAGAAAGGACAGTCAGGTGGCTATCACTTTAGCTCATATTTTGTTATCTAACTTTATAACAGAGATGGGACTATATGGCGACTCGATTGCCAAAACCTTTGCCAGGTTTTGGCAATTGAGTGATTACAGCCTCACATAGAGAAGGAAGAAGTGTTCCATTTATCAATGATTCAAAAATATGTTATTTCCAAGAAATAAACTCTTATGGAAATAGTGCACATTTCCCAATTCAATAATGTAAACAATTTCGAATCTCATTCAATCAGTACTACATTACTACTACTCAAAGATTAAATCAATGTAACCAATAAATAACGTTGGTTTATAAGGGATATAGCAATATCAACATTTAATTCTCTCACACTAAAACTCTATGAAAAGTCAACCTCCCAAAATCACACAGTCCATCAATAAGTGACTCACTGAGTATTTCCTGCCTCGCTTACAGGGGCATTGACCATGATTCTCTGATATTTCTGTTTTTAGCCCCGGTAAACACCAACCAGGTCAACTCCTACGCTCAGCCTCAGAATTTCATTTTGTAAAAACTTATCAGGAATTTTGTGCAAATACGGAAAAAGGTTGATACTCTTCTGCAAGGCTAGGAAAGGAATATCTGAACTCTCTCTCACCCCTGAGATACTGAAGGTCCTCCCTCCAACTGGTTTTCTATTGCACATTGCCTTACAGTGCCCTTTATTTTACTGATTGGTACAGCTTGCATGTCTGGGACACCAGGTGCCTCAACATTATTACCAGAGGATTCCTCCGTCTGGAGAGAACTGACAACATTTCAGGTAAGATTAGTATCAACAGCTTCTCAAAAGGAGACCCATTTGTATTTGCAAAATAAAACCATAAGGCTCTGGAGTCTGCCAGAGCACTCCAGGCTACGGATCTCAACTTCCACCTTACAGTTTGAATAATCACATTTTTAGGTGAATCAATAAGCAACTTCAAAAACCTACCTTATAGGCCTTCCCATGAGACCCGTCTATCCATTGCCAGGACCTGTGCTCCGTTAAGAGCCTGGGCCATTACTTTTTCCTGAATAACTTTACTTAATGGTTCAAAGGTGTACCTGCCATGTTTGAGATCACAATTTTTCAGGCCATTCACTCCTGCTGATAGTGCAAGTCTCCAGAACGCCATATGCTTACCCCATCTCAAATCATCAGAAAAGATCCTACCCAGATACTTATATTCTCTGACCTGATCCAGCCACACAGTGCATTTATTTTTCTTTCTAGAGAAAAACAATGTCTTTGCCATGCCAACATTTATCATTGTTTTGTTTTCAAGACAGTAAGAATTCAGGGCATTTAATTTCCAATGGAGCTCTATAAGCGTAAGGTCCATTACTACCAAATCATTAAAATACATAAGGCAACTAATGTGCCTCTCCCTATCTTTGGAGAATAAATATGTGTACCACTTAATGTCAAGTGGAGATCAACACTCAACAAACTAAACAGAAGGGGTGCCAACAGATACCCCTGCCGTAAACAGTTCACTACTGGAATATTCCTCGATAGGCTGCTGCACCCGTCCAGGTCGACTTGGACCCAATTATCACTTTGAAGCTTCATCAGAAGATCTAAGAAGACTCCAGATATATTCCACTGCTGAAGTTTGCAATGTATCCCTCTGTCCACCCGGTCAAAAGCCACTAGGAAGTCAACAAAGCAGCAGCAAAGGCCACCTATTGATTCTATTGACATCCTGCAACTCCCCACAGTGTGAAACAATGGTCCATCATTGGGTACTCTGGTCTGAAGTTCCTTGCTCTACAGGAATTGGTCCAGTAGCAAACCTGAGGAAGCCAGATGTTTTAATAATGTTTATGCAATATGTTTGGAGGCTATGTTGAGTGGGAAAATCTGAAGAAAATTAGCATGCTTGTCCTTTTTGTGAATGGGTTCCACTATGGCTCCTTTCCACGAGTCTGGGAGGTTGCCTTTGCAAATTACCCACTGGAAAAACCCACTTAAAGTTAGTCCCCATTTCTGGGGTCTCTCTTAAATATCATTGACGGTAAACGATCCAGACCACCAGCTCTAGAAACGTTCATATTACTAATTATTTTGGACAGCATTATTGCCGTCTGAGTGTTCGCAATCAATCCTGCCTCCATTTCAGAGCTGGCCCTGTTCACAAATAAATTCTCAGAGTTTCCCCCACTGCACAGCAAGTAGATGAAAGTATACCAATATTCGCTTATATGGGCCTCTAGGGAATATGGAGAAGCAAGAGTTACAGAGTTCACTAGTCACCAGAAACGCTTACTATTATTATTGGTAACGGCAGCTATCATTAACTCCCAATTTACTCTATAAAACTCTCTCTTTTTATGAGCACATACATTTCAGTAGGCAAGTTTTGAGGCCACATGACTGTTCTTAGTCAGGTATCACCTGGATTTGACTTAAACTGCTGAATACTCCTGTTTACCACTCTCTACCCTCCCGGCAATCATCATCAAACAAACTGGTCACTTTGCCTCTTTTGCCACTTGTTGGGTGAGGTCCCCCTTTGCTCACTTAAAGTGGGCTACTAGTTGCCCTATTAACCTGACATACCAATCCAACGCATGCCCACCAATTTCAAGGTCTAAATGCTCAAAATTAACTAGAGAAAGAACATGCAATGCATCTTCAGTAATTAAAACACATATTCTCTTGTGATGAACTACCTGTAAGGGCAGAGAGGCATTTGGACCAGGCAGGAAAGCATGTTTAAACTCCAAACTAAGGGCAAGAAGATCACTGGGCCTCATACCAAGAACTCTAAAGTTTTTCACCCTATGGAATTGGGTGCTGTAACATCATTTTAATATTCTCTGTTCTTTGTGTCTTGAGTTTTGGGATGCACATGTTAGCACAAAGGTCGCAGATGGCGGGACCACAGTGCATACAAAGACAACAAGATAATACGATGGCTAAAACCATACCAAGGAATGTTAGCACTTTCCAACCCCATTTGGACAGTAGTCCCCAAAACCATCCCAATAACGACCAATCTCCTTCGTCCTGATGAATCGACTCAGAGATTATATGTAATGTAGAGATGGCCTGGTATACTGTCGGAACGTCATCAGGTATATAAATACAGCAACTTGATTTGATCAATTTACAGACTCCACCACGATCTGCAAGAATAACATCTAGGGCAACTCGGTTCTGCAAAGTCATAAGACGATCCGCCTGTAGTTCCGCTGTAATATTACTTAAAGCTCCTACAGTGATGTCTATGGTAGTCTCTACAACACGAACCAGTTGCCTCATATTCCTGCTGTTTGCCATGGAACCCCAAAAAGGAAGAAATCCCTTTAGGAAGTCTCCTCCCTCTTGTCCTGCTGTGTCTTTGGAATCAATAATTCCTCTGCCATATCTGTTCTTATGAAAATTTGAAGAAGCAGTGTATGTAGGGGGAAGAAGAAAAGCTATATAGCAAGTTCCAGAAAAACCAGTCGGTAACCATGTATAGGCTCTATCATGACAGATGAAATACGTGCCCTGAGATGGTACTAACGGCGGCGAATTCTGAGATGAATGGATGTACATATGGGAGCAAAAGCCTTTTCTCTGCTTGGTGTCAGCAGTCTGACCATTTATTTGCAAACAGAAATTGCCTTTATGAGGTATAGTCCAAATTGGTGGAGATTTTCCTTGTTTAACTTTATCACTAAGACTAGTGATATAATGAGTGACGTTCCAATTAGTGTATGCTTTTCTCTCATCGACAGCAATTTTACTATTTTCCATGATTTTAGCCATAGCTACCATTCCCTTGACTAAAATCTGGTCCACCAATATAGGAACTGACAGGTCGTTTGAATCGGCTTTGATAGGCGTTGGAGAAAATTACAAAATAAGCCCAAGCAGAACCTTCATAAGAGAATGGAAGGACTAAATATGGCATCCCTTTTTCTGTGGTATGGGGCATTAGTCCACATACCCAACAGTCAGTTGTATTAATCACTAATTGGTGTAGGTGTAATAACTGGATAAAGGAGTTATTGTAATATTCGGTTCTTCTTACGAGTTCATGTTGAGGAAGTGTATGAAAGAGATGCAGAGAGATAGTAGAATAAGAAGGCATAGTAATAGAAGAAGGGACAACTTTCTGCTGCATAGCAGAAACAATCCAACCGATGCACGCCATTAAAATACACAATAATATGAAAATACATAAGGTTATACCACAACGACTATATATTATTTTACAGTGGGTCTTCATTTTGTTCCTTTTCTCTCTTTCGCCTAATGTAGTTTCCATCTTCTAAATGGATGCTCACGGCAATCTTCCTTAATCACTTGGTCACGATTGTCTGCCGTCCTATGACACTGCAAATCCTGCAGGCCTATTGCCACTACTCAGGTCACAACCAAGACTCCTACTGTGACCCTGCAACCGGGATAGAAACTACATAGAAGAGAGATTCTCAGATTTCCTTCTTCAGTCTGGGTCTTAAATCGTAATGGGTCTTATCAGGCACAGTCTGATTCTGAAACAATGTTCGTGGATTTGTGGTGTTCAGACGAAGATGCGGTGGTACAGCTTCTTGGAGAATGTCGTCGCTTTCTTTCTCTGACAATGTTCCATTCAAGCGTGCATCACTAAAGGGTACAAAACGAGGGACCTTCTCGGTATCAGAGTTTCTTCTACCCTTGCGGACCCACTGATCAAAGGGCAAAGGCAAAGGAACCTTCTTGCAGTGTACACCGTGAATCCAGTTCTTCTTTCCTTCAACCTTCACTGCTGTACGGGTTGCTAGGAGGACCCGACGGGGCTCCCTCCAGCGAGGCTCCAAATTCTTCATCCTTTGAAAATTCTTCACGCAGACCCAATCACCTGGTCGGATGGAATGACCTGAGTCTGTGGAGGCCTCTGGTAGAGCGCTCTGAACCTGTTGATGGAGAACACGCAATTTAGTCGTGAGGTCATGCAAATAATCAATCAACATTGGGTATGGTATATCAGAGTACCTTTTAGGGCGAGGGACTCCCCATATGTTAGCTGGGCGTCTGAAAACAACCTCATAAGGGCTAAGTCCCAAACGAGAATGCACAGCCGTTCTGGTAGATAGAAGAGCCAAAGGTTGGGCATCGGGCCAACTAAGGCCTGTACTAGCCTGTACTTTAGCGAGCTTGAGCTTAAGGGTGCCATTATAGCACTCCACTAGACCCGCTGATTGTGGATGGTTTGCCGCATGGAATTTTTGCTTGATGCCAAGACCTGCACAAACCTTTTGCATGACTTGGCAACCAAATTCACTCCCATTGTCACTCCAGACTATGAGCGGCAAACCAAATCTAGGGAAAAACTCTTTTAGAAGTGCTTTGGCTGTAGATAAAGCAGTATTGTCTTTCAGGGGGTAAGCCTCTGTTCATCGGGAAAAGGCACATACCACCACTAGAACATACTTGAGATTGTTGCATCGTTCCATGTGAATGTAATCGATTTGCAACACCTCAAATGGATAGGTCGGAGGAGCAAAGTGACCTGCTGGAGTTGGGGTTCCCTTTCCCGGATTGTACATTAAGCAAACAATGCAATGTTTCACTACATTATCTGCACACTTCGGTATTCCCTCATTCTGCTATACTGGAGCCAA
The DNA here is from genome assembly GCF_964204655.1 of Triturus cristatus. Classification (NCBI taxonomy): domain Eukaryota; kingdom Metazoa; phylum Chordata; class Amphibia; order Caudata; family Salamandridae; genus Triturus; species Triturus cristatus. The sequence goes on from NC_140581.1 coordinate 954,035,660, forward strand.
AAGCTTGCATATTCCCTTTGCACTTAGGTGAGCTGGACCATGCGCCATAGTAACTACAGGTAGTACATAAGCGTCTGGTAACAGCCAACGTTGTTGTTCGACCAATTCCACCCAACAACCCATCTCATCTAACATTCCTGTTCTTTCTTTCCACTTACTCAATTCTTTCTCTGTAGCCTCTTCTTGAATTGATTTTACACTTTCTACTCTATGCTCATACATTCCTCTTTCTTTGACCCAATTTGCAGGGCCTGCAACATACATGTGACTTGCAGCATCTCTGGCTGTCTTTTTTGCTACCTCATCCGCAAATGCATTCCCACGACCAATATCGTCAGTAATCTTCCTGTGTGCACTACACTTCACAATTGCTATTTGGGTAGGCAAAGCAAGTGACTCAAGAAGGTCAGCCACCAATTGACCATGTTGTATTTTAGTGCCATGGGAAGTAAGGAATCCCCTTTCTTTCCACAGACGTCCAAAACTGAACGCCACGCCAAAAGCGTATTGGCTATCGGTTTACATGTTCACTCTTTTTCCCTTGGATAACACACACTCTCTGGTTAGGGCTATCAATTCAGCTGCCTGGGCTGAGTTATGTCTGATGCGTGCTGTTTCCACGACTGTATGCAATGTAGTAACCGCATAGGCTGAAGTTGCTTCTCCATTAGGAAGCTTAAAACAAGAACCATCTACCCATAGCGTTCCATCCGGATTCACTAACGGCGTATCTGTTAAGTCAATTCTACCTTTTGTCTCTTCCTCAGTACGAAAGAAACAATCATGTTGTTCCTGAACACCTTTCTCTTCTGGAAGAGGCAACAAAGTAGCTGGATTTAAAGCATTACATCGTTTGATGTGCACGTGACTAGCCAAAAGTGTCAGCTCGTATCCAGTTAAACGAGCACTCGTAAGATGCTACGTTTTTGTTCTGTTTAACAAAGTATCTACTGCATGCGGCACCATAACAATGAGAGTATTATCTAGCACCACTCCAGCAGACTGTCGAATAGAAATTGCTGCTGCTGCTGTCGCTTAAAGACAGCTAGGCAATGCTTTGGCTACTGGATCTAACGTAGCTGAGAAATAGGCACATGGCCACTGTTTATCTCCGAATTGCTGCGTTAAAACTGACAACGCACATCCTTCTCTTTCATGAACGTAGAGCGTAAAAGGCTTACTGTAATCAGGAGTACCTAGCACAGGAGTGGAACACAGAGCAATACGTAAGTCAGTAAAACTCCTCTGACACTCGTCAGTCCATGGAAGGGGCTGAGGCGTATCTTTCAAAGTAAGTGCCAACAAAGGTTTGGCCAACAGAGAGAAGTTAGGGATCCACTGCCTACAATAGGAAGTAATGCCCAGGAAGGCACGTACCTCTCTTTGTGTGGATGGCACAGACATTTGCGCAATTTCTTGGATACATTCTGGGGTAAATCGTCTTCCCTCCTTTGACAAGATATGACCCAAGTAGGTAACCTCTCGACGAACATATTGTAGCTTAGAAGGTGAAACCTTATGATTAAGATCGGACAAGTGTCGCAACAATGTAACCGTCACATTCTTACATATTTCCTCTGAATCAGCAGCAATCAATAAATCATCCATGTATTGAATGAGAGCAGCACCAGACGGCGAGGAAAAAGCATCAAGATGACATTTCAGAGCTTGACTGTAAATAGAAGGACTTTCACAATAGCCCTGGGGTGCGCGCTTAAACCGGAAGCTTCGGCCTCCAAGAGAGAAGCCAAAAATATACCTACTTTCTTTGGCAATGGGAATACTAAAGAAAGAATTTTTCAGATCGGTAACAGAAAACCAAACCGCTGTGGGAGGTATCATCGTCAACAGTGCAGTGATATCTGGGACAACAGGAAACTGTGGTACAACAATTTTGTTTATCTCCCGAAGAGCAATCACAAAACGATAAACAGGAGGCTGAGAAGGATCAGTGCGTTTGAGAACAGGAAGAATAGGGCTATTACATATGTTTCCTCTCGTTTCCTCAACCACTCCCTTCTGAATCAAATCATGAATGATTTCCAAAAGCGCTTTTTCACCTTCAGTGGAAATTCTATATTGAGGAACGCGTGGCAATTCAGCATTCGGCTTGAGAGTAACAACATACGGGGGGATCTCAAGACAACCAACATCATTTGGACCCGTAGCCCAAAGCGTTGTAGGAAGAGAGAGCAATTCAGGAGGAAATTGATCTTTCGACAAGTACATTGGAGAAGTTAGTTTCTGTCCTAAAGTGAGATATACACCAGAAGGAGAACAATATATCGTTGCATGCAATCTTTTCAATAGATCCAAGCCCAATAGATTCTCACCACAACCATTCGTTAAGAGAAGCGGAGCGTCCAAATCATAGGGGCCAATTGAAATAGGCAAAGGGCAAGAAACCGGATTACGAACTGGGGCGCCAGAAAAACCTACAGATACATTCGTTAAGCCAGACAAATGTGCCCCAGGGAGTTTTGAATGAATGATAGAACTTCTCATTGCACCAGTATCTAAAAGAAATGGCTCTGAAACACCCATTGTAGTGACATTAACATAAGGTCCATTCTGATCTACTGGAATCGACACAACTCCCTTACTTTGTCCATGGCTGTCCTAGTTAGCATGAAGACTTTCATTCCCGTCTTCAACATAATAATCCACATTGTAGTACTGTGTAGACCGAACGTTTTGCTGATCAAAGTAGTTCACGGAACTAGAGGGAGGAAGGGAACGCTGTTCTTGAGTCAACATACCTCGACCTCTACCTCTGTTTGCTGACTGGAGGCCAGCACGACCTCGCGAAGCAGATGGTGTGCCATTACGTTGCAATAAAACCGGACAACTATTCTTAAAATGACCTTCCTCTCTACAATAGGCACATTGATTAGGACCTAACAAAGGTCGCAGAATATATGGCTCAGGCTTTTGATACACCCTCTGAAACTGCGGAGGCTGTTGAAACTGGGGCTGAGCATGACGAGGTGGATAAGCCTGTTGCAAGAGAACCTTAGTTTTTAATTCTTTAGTCTTTTTCTCTTGCTTATCTTTTTCTTCTTTATCTCTATTTTCATAATATTGAGCAGTAGCCAATATCTGAGCTGAAGAAGAAACAGCCCATGAACTTTCGGAGTCTTTCAACTTGTGTGACAGCTCAGGAAGCAAATTAAATACGAACTTATCCACAAATAATCGCTGTCCACCCTCCGTAGTCATGTCCTGACCACTGTGATCAATGAATGTCTCCTCGAAACGAGTGAAGAAATCGGAGACACTCTCATCTTAATTTTGTTTACACGCGGTTAGTTTATCCCAGTAAACTCTCAAGGCAGGCATCATCGTTTTCATTAATGTAATAATCCTACCAGGGAGTTCTGAAATCAAAGCGTCAGGCTTTGCTCCACCCACTTGGTTTCTATCTGCGGCAATGATGGCATCCCAATTTCCACCTAATTCTTGGGCATGATTCTCTTTACGAATCCTAGCCCATAATGCTTGTGGAACTACATTCCCCATTAACATATCAATATCTGCTAAATTCATGATGCAAGCTTCAATAGTTTGTGACAATTCTTTATAATAACCTACAGGATTCTTGCGAGGATCTGGTAAAGACTGTTTAAGAGCCAAAACCTCAGATCTTTTCCAGGGGACATGTACCCATATTCGCTGGAAGTGAGCAGGAATAGCTAGATTAGCACCTGCTGCTGGAACCTCTTTTCTCCATACCGGAGGAACCTCTCTCATTGGATAATTTTTCAGTGTCAACCTAATTGAGAGATCGGAATCTGGAAAAGTCTGTGAGGTAAATAAGGTTCTAAAGGAAACAAGTGTCTTTACAGCGTCCTCAACCTTAGAACCCACAATGAGTCCCTTATCAAAATCAGCCTGAATATCTAACAGACCCTGAGGAACCAAACCCAAATCCATATCCTCCCATCCTTTAACAAGAGTATCACACATAGCATTGAAAACATATCTCTGCGTAGGCGCATTCCACTGTGAGAATGTAGGCATAATGTCGGGTATACTATACCGAGGACCCTTTTCAATCCATTTACGAGCGAGAGAGTCCAACATTTCTCATTCTTCGGAAGCTGGGAACTGACTATGAGACTGTCTTCGAGAAAAAGCCGGAGACACATTTAAGGCTTCAAAGAAAGGTGATAAAAGACCAGAAACCGTATCTGTGAGTCGTTTACGCATAGATGGCGAATTGGACATAAGGATAGGGGACAAATTATTAGGCGAACTAATTGAAAAGGAGTCGGTAATTACCGGGGGAGCAGAGGGCAAAGAAGATGAAGGCAAAGGAGTCGAAGGCAAAGCCGGCAGAGGCGGCAATACTTGAGAGGGCAAATGTGGAAGAGCCGGAGCAAGCGGAGGCGCAACTGGCGGCTGAACAGGCTGTAACAACGGGGGTGCATTAGCACCTTGTACATAGGGCGGAGGCAATCTCAATAGGTGAGACATCAAGGGATCTTCCTCTGAATCCTTTCTTTTATCAGAGGGGGAAGCTGGCAACATTGGATAGCATTTATCTATCGCCATACGATGTTGTCTTTCTGAAATTTCCTTCGCATTATCGACTTCATCATCTTTAAATTGTTGAGCAGCCTGTATAATCGTTATACCCTGTGTTTTCCTATCTTGTTTTTCTTGCTTAATTTTTCTCTGTTTGGCTTCCTTATGCCAAAGGCGGAAAGAGTCAAACATTGCCGGCCGGGCTTTTCTTTTAAATAAAATGGCTTCCAAATTATCTAGTATGTCAGGCTCAAAGCTACCATTTTCTGGCCATTTTAAAACACCATCATTCTTCGTGTATCGGATCCATGCTTCGTTAAAGGTAATGGGGCCAACACCATGTTTAGAATAGAGCCCATAAGTGGGAGTTCCAACCGAAGGAATCGGACAAGAGTCCTCCAGCCGGGAATCCCTATTAAAACCAAAACAACAAAGTTTCTCAAACTTAGTCAGACCAGGCATCGTTATTTTCACTGGACTGTTCACAAACATCAAGGGGGTTAAAATTCAGTTTAACACAGCACAAATGTACTTACCCCTCGGCTTCGGTTATTGCAATACCCAAATCAAAGAACCTAAGAACCTAAGAACCAAAGAACCAAAGGACCAAAGAACCAAAGAACCAAAGAACCAATGTGTGAGCGACCCACCAATACTTAACTAAGATGTCTTCTTACACCAACAGAGGCCCCGTCTATCGTCTCGCTTTACCATACATCATCGAAAGAGGGCCAAGGCAGGGCGGTAGTCAGGGCAGCAGTCGTCTGTAGCCGTCAGGAAGGAGTAATCACGCTGCAAAAGACCTTCGGACCACTTTCGACATACATGGGTCGCTTGACATGGCTCGCGATTCCTCCAGAATTTTCTTGCGGGGTTCCTCGCGACCTTCAGGCAGACCACTACCTCCGAAACCGACTCACGTTGGGCGCCAGTTGAAGAACCAAACCTTTTGGGTCCGGCGGCGCAGGGCACGCCTTCATCTCCTGGGTTCTCCTGCTTCAGCTAACAGAGACACGGGGACACTCTGTCGGCGTAAAAGATCAGATTTTATTAGCTGCAGCTAGTACAGTTGTCCTAGAAGTACACACGGTATGTTCTCAGGAGACTGCCACTTCACTCCGTGGCGCACAATCTTATATAGTACATAGGTAACATATACATTAACATAGAACACACCTAAAACATACATGGAGGACCAATACGGTAAGGTTAAAGACAGAACATGTCCAATAGGAAAGGTTGAAAAACAAAGATATCGAGTAACTCGAAGAAGCCTCTTCTCCAACGGTGTTTGCCATCCCTCCCACAGGTTAAGGTATTAACATGTTTGTAACTGGTTTGCAGGTGGCGAGATACGTTCGTGTGTTTTGGAGGACAGTTGTGAAACGAGAGAATACGTGCGGAGGACAGCAAAGGCCAAAAGATAAGATAAAGTCAGGAGAGAATAGTGTGAACCAACAGATAGTTGAGACAGGGATTAGAAGAACCAGACAGGGATTAGTGTACTCGGCCAGTTTCTAACACCAGCTTCGTAAACAGAGGCAGAAGGCTATTTTGACACAATATTGCAGGAAAAGCAGAAAAGACTTCGTCCGTCGTGCTGCCTGAGTGAGGGCAACACAAAATGGCGGCGGTTTACAAAATGGCGGGTCAGTACGATCGAGATCGAAAATCAAATTTCCTCATAATCAATAGGCATAATCAATAGGCAAATTGCTATTACCATATATAAAGGTTTCCGTGGGAGTCCCCCAAGGATCAACCCTATCCCCTACCCTCTTCAACCTTTATCTCGAACCTCTCACCGAGGTTCTGCGTGCCGCCAACATCTCATACCTTATGTACGCCGACGATACACAGGTCTACATTAAAATCTCTTCCCCCAGGACATTCTCTCCCTAAACATGGCAGTGAAGCTAACAGTCCATTGGCTCACTGCCAACCAACTTCAACTCAACGCCAACAAAACCGAATTCCTTCTGATCTCCCCACCCAAACCTAACCCAGACATCCAGGAATGGATCAAGACAATCACGGCACTAAACTGCCCGCCTACCATTGTTGACTCGGCAAAATCCCTGGGAATAACCCTTGACGGCAGCTTGAATATGCACAGCCATATAAACGCGATGGCCAAAACGGCTAGATTCCACCTGAGCTACCTAAGAAACCTAAAACCCTTCCTCGAGAGGTCCGACCTTAAAATGGCTACCCAGGCCCTTGTCATCTCCAGGCTTGAATATGGATGCTCTACTCTCGCAGGGCTACCCAAGAACTCTCTGGCCCCACTGAAAGCCTGCCTCAACTCCGCTGCCAGACTCATAACGGGCTCAAAAAAATTTGACCACATCTCTCCCCAAAGCTCTGAACTGGCTGCCCCTGGAGGCCAGAATACAATTTAAACTGGCCTGCATAACTCACAAAGCTCTATACGCGAACTCACCAACATTTCTTGCACAAAAACTCGTGATATCCGGACAGGCCAGAAATTCCCGATCTGCCAAAAACCTGCTGTTGCAGCCAGCAAAATTCCGGAAGAAAAAAACCTACAATCGAGCCTTCTCTGGAGCCGCTCCAAGAATCTGGAACTCTATCCCACCCGCCGTTAGAAGACTCCCGTCCTTGGCACACTTTAAGAGGGAGACCAAAACTTTCTTAATGGGAAAATACCTCATCTAGCGAACCCCTTACATTCAGACTTTCCGCGTGTGCCCTATAACTGCCTGCTCAAACTTTTTATCCCATTTGTAGCGTCAACTGCAGCTAGGATGCACCTCGTGGATTGGAAACTTTGTTTTGTATTGTTACTCTGCATACTTTAATTTTTCTCCCTCAGGTAGCTTGAACTTGAAATTGAATCTCCCCCTGTATCCCTTTCTCTCCCAGTGTGATCCCTCCCGTCCCTACGTCTTACTCCCCCCTCAATCCTGTAAAGCGCTCTGATACCCTCACGGGTCTGGTTCGCGCTATATAAAACTGTAAAAATGAAAATAAAATAAAATACAAATAAAAGGTTCTCACAACAGGAATATCATCATTGCACCTAACATTCAGGTTGATCATATTCAATTGAACTGAACTGGAGAGGACCTTCATCTCTCTTTCCCTGGGACTTTCCCAAAAATGCAGTTGGGGATGTTTAATTCAAGCTTCAATTCTTTCAGAGCCATATCAAACTCTTTCAAAGCTGATCTTTCATTACAATACCCCCAACCAACAACAAAGGGCCTGGATAATCAGAAGGCAACTTTTTCGCATCATTGACCAAGTTCAAGAGTTCCCACTTGGGAAGGGGGCGAGTTGAAGGAACATACACATTGAGACAAATCATTTGTTTTAACCCCTCACCATTTGTAAACAAATCAATTAGGCATGCAAAGACCCATGCCCAAGTAGTTTGAAGCTTTGTTACCTTCCTTACACATCGGACAGATGCCAAAACTGACAATCCTCCCACTGTTCTCCCATTTAACAAAGCCTTAGCATTTTGGGTTATGGTAAAAAAAAAAAACTCCACTGCAGGGCACTCCAACGACCAGGTTTCCTAGATGAACAGTGCATGGAAACTCATTAAAACCTCTGTATAATTTTCCGTTTCTATGAATGATTTAAAACCATGTACCTTCCATACCAGGACACATCCTAGCAGTAGATGCCCTGTCTGCCAACAATCAATTTCTTCAGCATCCCCACCACTCTAAGGGGTAATATGGCAATCATAAATATCTTTTGAGGAATGACTCTCCCCTGACCAGGGAATAAACCCCTGACAGCCACGGCTGCTTTTCCATGAATCTCGTCAAGCTCTGAGGGGTATGGGTTAGTATAAATTCTGAGCACTCTACTAGTTACAAGAATATGTTTTTACGCTTTGTATAATTCACCTCTCAAACCGTCTAACTTGGGGTTTTTGACCTGGAAAACTCTCAACAGCCCTCAGTGTTTCCTCAGAAGCTATGGGATCACTAAGAAACTGCTGATAGTTGTTGTCATTAAGGTAAGAGTGGATTGAGGCGTGTGATTCCTTAACACAGGAAGTGTATAACTGGCCATAATAGTGACAACTTCTTGAGGCATACTGTTATTTGCTAATAAAGTCTCATCTTCCTCAGTGTATAATTAAATTATATGATTACTGTGCAGATATTCTTTCAACAGCTTAGCTGATGTTCTGTCCAGTCTCTCCCCCTCCCCATATCTACAGGACTGTGTATTTGTCCCCAGATATGTACCCTAATGGTCACCTAGATCTCTAGAACACTGCAGCAGCTGATGTTGAGCATGAAGATACTCATGTAATGTTAGACATTTGAGTCCTCTAGTGTTTTTAGGTCCCGCTCAACCTTTGTCAGTTGTGTGTTGTGTATGAATGTTCGGCAGTACTCCGACTTGCTTAGGTTTCACAATACCCCTGATATACACTTTAAATGCTTCCCAAAGTGTTGGGTGAGTGTACCCAGCATTAGTTCTGAAATTTCCCAATATTGCCTCAGGCATCTCGCTACAGCAAACGTCATCCTTCAGGGCATCACCAAGGAAATGCAAAGGCAGGCGACAACATTTGGAGCACGGTATATTTAAAACTAATTTACTTGGAGAGTGATCAGAAAGCAAGTGTGGTAAGAGTGTAATAATCTGGGATGTTTTATATATCGTGACAAACCATAATCTATGTGTGATCACACCGGAAGCAGCACCAAAAAAAATGGACTTCTCTTTTAACACCATGTTGAAGGTGTCAGGTATATATGAGGTCAAATTGATGTAGGACATCCCCAAGTATGCCTGTGGAGTGCCTCTTCGCTGTGCTTATAGTGTAAGTACAGTTCCTTTCCAGGTCCATTGTTGTATGGCCTATACTTTCTCATTAAAAACTAATAATAAACTGCATCCATGTTACCATGCCGAAGTCCCAGTCAGGCCGTTATTGCTTTTGCTATTGTGACAGCTCTGTCACCAAACAGCCAAACCAAACAACAACATTTTACGTGATAAACTTAACCCTGGTACAGAATATTTAAAGCATTTGATAGTGCACCGTCGAAGTGGAAATGTAAGCAAAGCTCAGTTTGGAGAATATTATCCTACAAAGGCACGCAAATGTCACTGGGCCCGATTCACAGAATGAACTTAAGACTAAATCCTAAACTTACTACTTTGTGGTATTCACAGAATGCACTTACTACTTTTGGTATTCACAGACTGCACTTACTACTTTTGGTATTCACAGAATGGATTTACGACTACTAACTTTACGTCCGCACTCGGGCCGGTAATTCCAGCCCGGAGGCGGAGCTTCCGGCCCGGAGGTGGGGATTCCGGCTGGTGGCGGAGATTTAGCCATGGCCGAAATCTCCACCTCCGGGCCGGAAGCTCCGCCTCCGGCCCAGAAGCTCCACCTCCAGCCCAGAAGCTCCGCCTCCGGCCCAGAAGCCCCGCCTCCGGGCCGTAAGCTCCGCCTCCGGGCCGGAATTTCCAGCCCGAGTGCGGACTAGGATTTAGTAGTCGTAAATCCATTCTGTGAATACCAAAAGTAGTAAGTGCAGTCTGTGAATACCAAAAGTAGTAAGTGCATTCTGTGAATACCACAAAGTAGTAAGTTTAGGATTTAGTCTTAAGTTCATTCTGTGAATAGGGCCCTCCGTGTTTAAGAAAGAAGGCAAGTCAACAATGTGAGCATGTAAAATGGTGATGCATCTATCTGTCCTATAATGTGGCCACAGAACACAATGACCATATTCAAATCTCACCCTATGGAACAGTGTCTGCATTTGTGTGTCTAATGGCTACCAAGATCGAGTGAGAGAAATCTGGTGTCACAACATTAGGTGTGTATGTATTCACAATCGCACATCATGATCTTTGATTGATCCCTCCAACGCTATATATTGTCCATCTGGATCTTCATATTTATGGAGTATTTTGAAATTCACATGTTTTGTGGACCAGAATACAGGCTGTACAAGGGAACAAATCTGGATCGACCTCATTTTGAGGAATATGTATGCATCCTTCTCAGTGGCATATGTGTTTTTTGAAGGCAGACTAAATCTGCCCCATGATGTTTGAGCTATGTAAGCAGCTGCTTACATTTGCCAGGATTAATGGTCCCCCAGATGTTACAGGAGAGCAGTGTCAATCCCCAAATGTGCAGTCACAGAGTTACTTGAGGAAAATCCTAAAAATGAAAAGTAGCCCTGTTGTGTTCCTCAAAAAGGAATAGTAAATGACTTATTGACAAAAAGCACTGCAAACCCCCCATAGATCCCATGCATCTCCTGTCAATATCTAGTTGTGCCTGCTCAGACGTCTCCTACGACAATGCCTTTATGTGCCTGGGGATTTCTGGCATGGGAATTGAGTTCTTATCTTTGAAATGTTCCTTATGGAATGATTTTGACTTAAGAGGGGCTGGAGAATACATCCGATTTTAAATCTATGTCAATCTTCAGCCCTGCCATCTATATTAATGCATATCATACAGTCCTGTCACGCAGTATCTATTTTTTATGTCTGTAAATTTCTTACAGAGCTGCTGAACCAGCTGGATGAAATCTGGGAAAAAGGACACAGTGGATCCTTGGTATTTCTGCAGGCCTAGCCCTAGCAAGTCATAGGGGCATTTTCTCAAGAACGTGTGTTAGCCATCGCAAAAGTTACTTAATGCAACCTACAAAATCGCTGTCCAAAGCAGGAATTTTACGCCGTGTTAACCAGGTATTCACAACACGGCGGTACCATGCGATAGTCAAGAGATAACGCATCAAATGACTGCGTCAAAATCAACGCCACGCCGCAAAAATGCGAAACGAGAATGCAATAAATCTTGGGATGAGGCCAATCGCGGTACAAAAAGCATCGAAAACCAGCGACCGGCCTGCAAATCCCACGCGTCTGGCAGGAAAATGCAACATAAAAGCATCTTCATCATCATCGTCCAGTGCATCTGGCACTCGTATCCATGGGGCTTTGCTGCGTACACACACATGCAACGATCATCTTGCACACAAGGTCTGGGCTTTACAGGAGCTTACCATCTGTGATGTCCAGGCACCTGAAACGTGACTTCAACACACCAAATGTACGTTCCACGATGCCCCTGGTGTGTTTGTGGGCCAAATTGTACTGCCTCTGGGCCTGTGTGTTCGGGGCTTGGAGGGGTGTCCTCATCCAAGCGCAGAGTGCATATCCTTGGTCACCTGTGACAGTGCAGAGAGACATGAGTCGCGACTAGATACTGCATGATGTGTTGGCAGGCTCACTGGTTCATTGGTGTGTGATATGTGTGACTTAGTGTTTCCTGTTTGACATGTACTGCATGTTGCAAATGAGCTGCATCACTGTGTACTACGTAGCCTCACTGCTGCACCTCCCCCACGAGCACATTCACTAGTGTGCGCAGCGAGATTACATCACATGCACCCCTACGGCACACTATTGACATGCCTGTCTGCGCATGTCTACAGGCCAGAGTACGACACAGTGATGATGCTGCGCAGAATGTGGCCGGCCATGTGTGCGTAGGCCCATTGCAAGGGCAGGGCTGACACAGATGTAGAGCGACTGCCTGGCTGAATTCAACATGCAGTTCAGGGTACATTTTTTGCTCATGCTGCGCTAATAGCGACACACACAACAGTTGGCATGTGTGATCCCTGACCCCGAGCAGACATGCCCACCCGCATGTACCCATTCGGCCGACCACACACACCGGGGACATGCCACATAGCAACATTGTCGATTGCGTGACGGGTGGCGCAGACACTACAACAGAGACACACTCATCAGGCACAACCTTGGCAAGCCCCACACTGAACCACACCCAGATCCACGTGTGTACAAGCCACACCCCTATGCAGTACTGTTGTACGCAGGGCCAGCCCACTCCACTCATGCTTACAGGGGGGACGTAACAAGCTACATTTCCGGGATCTTCCCCACTGGCTGGGGTGACATGGTTGTGTCCACTGTCCACTACACTCCATAGACCAGCGGTGTATGTCTACATGGATATGTGTGTGTTCTGCATACTGAAATCAGGCCAGCACATCCACGCCACACTTGGCATTGTGTACATGCTTATTAATGGGTCACTTGCCACCTTCGCACATGCCTTGTTCCCACCTCTCCCCACAATCTGCTTTTTTGTGGCTGATGTGACATGCCGTTGGTGGCTCATGTACATTACCACAGTAAGTTGTGCTGGCGTGTCTGGTAGGTTGACATGTTGTTTGGCATATTGCATGTGAGTTTGTAATATGTGCATTCCCAGATTTGTGAGTTGCACGATTGTGGAGTTGAGGTGTGTGTTCATTTGGTACTTACCAATGAGCAGGGCATTTCCGTAGGTGCCATCCTGGAAGTGCCGATTGATGATGGACTGGCGGAAGAAGTAGGAATCATGCACACTGCCTGGGTAGTTGGCGACAACATTGGTGAAGAGTCCCCGGTTGTCCACTATTGCCTGCAAATTGATGGAATGCGTGTGTTTCTGTTGCGGTAATTGTGCGCAGTGTCGGCAGGGGGCACAAGTAGGACATGTGTGCAGTCAATTACCCCCAACACGTGTGGGAATGCAGCTATGGCATAGAAGCCTTGCTTGGTCTCCAGCTGTTCCTCCACAGTGTGGGGGAAGTATAGGTACTTGTGTACCAAGCTGATAATGGCATCCAGGACAGGTTTGAGGAACTTTGATAGGGCTGGCTGTGAGACCCCTCCGACTTTGGCGGTTGTTGGTTGGAAGGTACCAGAGGCCAACAGGTGCAGCACAGCCACCAGCTTTGTCTGAGGTGTGATGTTGGTTATCCGCTGTGTTGGTACAGTCAGCCTGTGGGAAATGATGTTCAGGATGTTTGCCGTTTTGAGCCTGTAGTGGGCAATGACATACTCTGGTGTTAGGTCTGTGAGGCTGGTGCGATTTCGGAAGGTTTGCGGTCTGTGTCTGTGCTGCCTCTGTGGTGGTCAGGGAGGGTCCGGGGGGGTCCGGGGGTGGTGGCGGGCCTGGGGGTGGTGGCGGTAGGTGTGGTGGGCCTGTTGGGGCTCCGAGCTGCATGATGAGTAGCTCCATGGCATCTGTTGTTCTTCAGGTGTGGCTGTGGGCTGGGCTCCCTTTTGTGGTGCCGGCTGCGGTCCGACTTTACACCAGGTCAGAGCAGGTGTTAATGTCCTGCTGCTAACGTGCCTTATTGCATGTTTTGTGGTCGTATCGCCGATGTGGCTGGTAGTTGAGAATGTTGTGGAGTGGTGTTGTAGCGGCTTTTTGCATGGGAAAGCCTACTCTGCATTTCATTAGCGATAGTTGCCGGGGTCATCTGTAGCGATGTTTTTTGCGGATGCTATCGCCGGAAAACTGGTGCTATGGGTTGCATGCACTAGCTTGTGAATGGGGGGATACATTTATCGTGACTTTGGCTGTGCCAAAGTGACATTAACTTGGAGATAGCTTCTTGAGAATATGGCCCATAGTGCAGTGTTGAGATCTTGAAAATTGAGAAGGTAGGCTGTTAGAGGCAGAGGGCACCCCAGAGGCGGGCGTGGACCTAGAGACCGATGGACCCACTTGCCAAGGATGAGTGCAAAGTAGCTGGATCTATTTAAAGAGCTTGGGAAGCATGTCTTCCATGAAGGTGTGGGAATGTCTATGTTTGCAAAATCCACTATTCTGGAGGACTCACCAGAGGAGCTTTCTTTGGTGTCTGAGCATGGAGTTGATTTTTCTGCTGCCTTTTTCTGCTTGAACTGTTTCCTTGCTCTGGTTGGTGCTCCTTAACCAATGGCAGCTAAGCACCGGTGTTCCTGCATAGAACAGCAACAGCAGTGGGTGACTGAGAACTCTAAAGAGTGTCAGATATCTCTCAGTGTATGTGCAGGAAGAATATCTTCCTCAGACTCTGTAGCCCAGAGACAACACTGCAAAGTGAGTCCCCCTCACATCAGATAGTCAGGGACAGTTTTGGCACAGCACACTGGACCACAATGCACAGGTATCGACAACAGTGTCTTCTAATAGCTGGTATATGCATCACTCCCCATTGTCTCCAATGTTCACCAACACTAAATGATTGTTATTCACTGTACAATGTGAAAGGATCAATGCCCAGTTCCGGCAACAGGCCCTTGCCTGTAAGTTCTTACAGCCTGAAGGGCCCACTAGTCTGGCTGACATCTTGCCGACAATGTGAGGCCTGCAGAAGCACTCCAAGCAGCAGACAAACTGGTTTGCCAAGCCAGGCCAGGGCAAAGGGTGCACTGATACAGCCTCATGGAAATTTGCAGCCCCTTTCACCACTGTGCCTCTGAGGAGCACATCAGCCTGTGTAAACACTGGAGTGCATAGGCCATGGTATGGGGCCATCTTGAGTCTACCCCCCTGGCATCCCCAGGTGCCCACTCCTCGTCACCACACACCCATTTCTCGTTCTAAGCCCTTGTTTGAAACATAATTGTTACAAACCCAATGTACTCCAAAAATAGGCCTAGGTAGTTGCACGACCTTTTACCTACATTTGTCCTACCTTGCTCTACATAACAGTTCTGACACTGACCTTTTACCTAGTTAGGTGTTGAATAAATGTTGTGGGATCTTCTCCAAACACTAGCCACATTTATTATGCATGAGGATTCTTAGTATCACAACAGGTTTACCATCTTCTGCATAATAACTCTGTATAAGGGTCACCACTATCGTCATCCTTGGCCGACATACAATGGCACATCTAGGTAGAACCCCTGAGGGTACCTTTTCGCTGGGTAAACCAAAGTAGAAAAATTTCAATGCTGACACTCTGACACGAGACGCTGAAGTCTCTTCACGCAGACACTCCAGCATGCAGTGGTCTGATATCCCTTGCGGGGGGTCCAACTCGAAACCGCGGCGGGCTTCTTCGCTCTCTCACATCAGGTAATTAGCCTGGCTCTTTCCTAGGGGGATTCTTGGTTTTACACCTACATACATGCTAGGTACACTAAGGTACACTTAGCTAGGATTAGCATTTTAGAAGTACGCCCAAGTACTGACATGTATCTATATACCTGCATATATTCACTGTTTTAGCAACATGGTAGAATTCTACCTTTTGTTTACTCTATTGGTGCTTGTAATTGTATGTATCTGTTTTTGTCTAATGGTTGTTGCAGCACACGTATTTTATACTATAATGACTTTGGTGCCATAAATTCTTATTGAAGACGTCCCCACCGTTTATTCTGTATATCTCTATGAAAACGAGTGAGCATGAGTGACAGAGCAAAAAGTACTGTACTGGTTCTACGATCCCTGACGGGTCAGGGTTTTGATGTTTAATAGTTGTCAGAAACTATTGGCTCCTTGGAAAGGTTGCGGGGCTTATAGTGGCACTGTGAGCTAGCTGATCTACAGACTAACATATCCTTTGGGGGTGTTGGGAATCATTCCAGACACCAATCCCTTACTATATGTTGTCTAAATGCGCAGATCCTATATAGATTTATAGGAACAACACGACATAATGAATGGGCTCAGAACCAGAGTTTAAGGCTAGGCAGCCATCTTGGAAGTCAGTGTGGCCATGCCCCCCAGAGTGATATAAGCAAAATTAAGTCTCTTCTATGCATGATTGCTTTCAGTATTACATAGGTCTTTCACATTCTTTCCAAGAACAGTGATAACGTTGACTCACATGCAAACACGTGTTTGTGCCTGAGTCTGCATTACAACCGAGTCAGTGTTACACATGGTGTACAAATACCAATCAAACAGAATTTGTCCATGCAAATGTAGGAAAATGTATGCCTGTCCTGATCTACGGATCTTAGAAAGAGGAGGGAATACTTCACTGAACTCTCAGTTAGAACATTTCTCTGAGATGTATTAACTGTCAATGATAGCGCTGGTCCTGTAATGAGAGATGATGTGAGGAATTCCTTATCAAGAGAGTAATGTATCAATTATGTTATTTTAATATTCAAATAAGACAAGTAGAAATCAAACAGAAGCCTCGGGATATGGCAAATAGAAAGTTTGCGCTTTTGTCAGGGAGTATTTGGCTGGAAAAAAAAACAGGGTCTGGAGTACATGGGAATTATGACCAGTCAAACCAGAGCAAGGAAGTATAGGGCCAGGAAGTTCTTAGACTTGCATGAGCCAGCTGTCAATGAACATCAGACCTAGGAAAGGATAGGATGATCTTCGACAGAACATGTTATTACACAGAGCCATGCAGGCAAGGAGCAGAAGGACGAGGACCAGGATGATCAGGACCAGGTTGAAGAGGACTAAGAAGATCAGGATCTGAAGGGCAGTGGCCAGTATGTCCAGAGTACTAGGATGAGCAGAACAGGGATTTGGAAGAGCGGGGGAGCAGTACTAAGGACACCCAGAATAACCGAGCAAGAGGACTAGTTAAACTAAAAGGATCACGACCAGAAGGACTGGAAACAAGGCTAAGGGGGTCATCAGAACCTAGTAGACCTGGGCTTGGATTACCAAATAGGGCAGAACAATCATTACATGTAGCAGGAACAGGGTGAGGTGGATCTGAGGTAAGAAGACCAACCAGAATCTGAAAGGCCAAGTAGAATTGACAGTGGTGACCAGGACCAAAATGACCAGTCTCAGGAGGACCCAAACAATGAAAACCTAGTGCAAGAGGAACTGGAGTAATTGCTGCAGTACCAGTAGGACTAAATGGAAAATGAACATATCCAGGAGAACAAGGACAAGCCAAACCAGGAGGAAAAAGACTAAGGGACAGATTTTTCATTCTTTCATGCAGTGTAACGCAGCAAGCCACCTTGCTGCTCTGCGAAGTGTGAAAGGGGAGGAATGCACCTTGTTTAGCATTATTCTGCACATTCCTGTCCTATCTTAGTGTTGGTACACTTTTGGCTACTTAGCATCAACACAGGCACCTTTGTTTAATGGTGCAATGGTGCCTGCAATGTAATTAGGATCGGTGTTGTGCAGGAAGGGACACCTTCCTTTATAAACATGATCCGAAGAGGCATTTTCCTCTTTCTACATGTGCTGGAGAATGCAGCACACGTACAAAGAGGTGAACTAAAGATATTTCTCCTTGTTATGCCTCACGTGGGGAGGCATAGCATATTGACACATTGCTAGGTCTACCACTAATGGTAAATCTGGGAATGCAGCAAGATCCATGGGTGGATGCATGGGAGCATCCACACTCCACCCATTGAACGCCCACCTTCTGCAGGGTAGTGCAAGGCAGTGACTGGCACTGCCTTGCATTACTCTAGATTTATCAATCCATGCAGGGCTATGCAGGTGCCCTTGTGCGGCCTGATAAATCTCACTTCGTTTTTGTGTCAACATTGTGCCTCTTTGTAGTGCAAGTATGACAAAAATCCTTGTCAAATTTGCCCCAAAAGTGGAAAGGCATGAGAAGTGTGATGGACCAGGACCTGCGGCACTAGGGCTAGGAGGTTGGCTGTGAAGAGAACTAGAACAAGGTGAAGATGACCACATAGGAATAGGGCCAGATGGGCTAAGACTGGAGGAACCAGGAAGGGACATGATGGCCAAAAGGTAAAGTTTATGATACCAAACATGACATTAGAAGAAGGACCAGAAAACAAGGGCCAAGGAGACCAAGAATAAGCTAGAAGGCTTGGTCAGGTACAGGATAACTAGATCCAAAAGAACCCAAACTTCTAGAAACAGATCCATCAAATGTTTGGTCAATAGACAGGAACCCCCATGACAGCAGTTCTTGTCAATGTAGATAGTTGTCCACAGGGCCAGCAGACAACTCTAAATTTGGTGGTTGGTGGTCCTTCAGGATGTCGAGGTATTGTTCTCCGCCATCTTGATGGAGTTAACTCTGTTCTCGAAACTCTAAATCAGGCCCACTGATTTACTTACTTCTGTAATGAGATTATAATGGAGCCTCTCAATTATACTGTGTTGGTCACTTCATGAGGGGCCCTATGCAATTGTTTCTACTTTGACCTTAAATATTAGAAAGGCTCTGTGTTACTGGGAAGCAACATTTCCATGCATGTTTTTTGCATTTACCAATCAATATTTTCAGGTGTTTTAATCTGATTTGTTTAATTGAACTCAGCAAAAATCAATAATTCCAGAATGCACCGATTTGCTGCAGCAAAAGAGGTGTTCTCATAGCATGGAGACTCACTTCTGGCCCTTTTACATTCCCATTGCTTTGTGAGTAAGAGTGAGTATATAGCTTTAGAAGATTAAACAGCTTTAATCAGTCTTGCACACGTTCTAATCAAGTTTATCATTAGCAAACACAAGAAAATGATGGGCGGAGTGCTAAAACTTTTCAGACACTTACCCCCAGTCACAGATCTGGGTTGAATCTTTCATCGTTCTTTAGCTCACTTCGCCACCCCGGTTTCGACCCATCCATATGCAATTCAGTCATGTCTCTGTTCCTGATGAGAACAGTCCAGCCCGAACTTCCAAGCCAGTTCTTCCCAGGACTGGAAACAAGCATATAGGGACCGGTTTAGGGGTAACGCTCCTCATCATCCAGGCTAGCTTGAATCCAGTGGCAAAGTGAGCAAGGACCCACGTCTGGCCATCCCCTGCCAACTTAGGGCGAACAAAGCAAACCCAAGGAAATGATGGACGGAGTGCTGAAACTTTTCAGACACTCACCCCCAGTCACAGATCTAGGTTGCATCCATTATCGTTCTTCAGCTCACTTCGCCACCCCAGTTCAGACCCAGCCATATGCAAATCAGTCTTGACCCTGTTCTTCGTGAGAACAGTCCAGCCTGAACTGCCTAACCAGGTCTGGGTTAGGTCTGTGACTGGGGGAGAGTGTCTGTAAAAAAAGAAAATCACTGAAAAAACAAAGTATACAGGGACGTGAATGGGTTTATGAATGGGTCCTTGGGGGCCAACTACTACTCCCTTTACCTCCAGTAAGTCCCACACAGTTGGATTGCTAAGAGGTTGTTGGAGACAACACTCCCTTTCTCCACCAGTCTGCAAATACGCCCCCTGGTGCACTACTTGTTGGAGGAAGAAGCCTACTTTAGTCCTGAGGTCCTCAGGAGTAAAGTGTAATTATTTCCCTAACCAGTAAAGTGCCAGGAGGAGCATTTACAGAGTGGTGGAGAAAGGGGGCATGGCCTTAGACCACCCCTCAGCAATCCTGCTGTGAGGGACTTACTGGAGGTAACAGGAGGTCTTGTTGTGCCCCAAGGACCTTCAGCAGCCAAGGGGACTTCATCCGCCAACAAGTAGCGCGCCAGGAGTTGCTATTGCAGAGTGGTGCAGAAAGGGGGCGGGCCTCTGGCATCGTGCTTCAGCTCTTTTTTTTCTCATTTTTGTTTCAATTATAAAGGAAGGGTGGCTCTGTGCCCCCCTTTCCCTGGCCGATTTTTGCCCAAGAGGCCACAGCCCCAGGGGCCTGCCTTTTTCTAAAAATGTATTTTTTGTTGTTAGAAATGGGATGGGGGCTGCTTGGCCCTTCTCTCGAGCCAATATTGGCCCCGAGGATTCCATCCCCAGGGCTTGGTCACAATACTGGGTGACCTGGTCCCTCCCAGGGCACCCAGTTTCTCACGTTGAGGACTGTGGGGGGACCCTGACGGCTGCTGCGGTCCCTGACTGTTCCCCGCAGCCAGCAAGAGCTGGCATTGCTTTTGGACAGAGAGAGCTGCTGAAAATGCAGCTTTCTCTGTCCAAAAGTAGTTCTGCTACGCTTCATGCATGCAAGAGCATTTTACATGCTCTCACTTGTACAGAGGGGAGCAGAGTTTGCTGTGGCTTTCCCGCCAAGCCATAGCAAACTGCGATGTCCTGGGTGGGCACCCTGGACATTGCAGGAGCCGGCCCTGGGGGTTGGCGGTCCCCAGGGCCATCTAGGACTCCAGGAGAGGGGTCGCACGGCCTTCCTCCTTGGTGCTAATTTGCCCCGGGAGTTGGTAGCCCCGCGGATGTGGGGGCTCTGTGGCCCCGCCTAACCTTACATTACAGCCTCAGGGAGGTCATGGTCCCAGTGTTAGAGATGCAGTATCATTGAGTCTTTCACACTAGAGCGTGGAGATCTGACTCCCTTGCATATTTAATTACAGTGATTTAATTTGTATTCTTCCTACACAGCTCATTAGGGAGCCAATCCCAGTACACATTTTGGTAAGGCACTCAGAATGAGGAGGACTGGCCTCTACCTGAACGTGCATGCTTAGATATAGACTTACTCCACTAGTTGATGAGCGATCCACTCCTACTTGTATTTTTTATACATGGGATGGTGGTATCTATCCAGGAGTCCTTCACCACTAAGGATACGACATACATCAGGAATGGGTATGGCTAAGTTACACTCCAGTGTAGATACATAGTGACACAGAAGCCGACATGTGTCACAGAGACCGAGACTCACGTAGGTGGTAGATGGTGACTGTGGTTAGCAGTCTAGCTCTTGCAGATAGTAGAGAGATAAAGAGATGTCGACTTCTGGATGCTATTTTTTAGTAAGTGTGGGTTTATCATTAAGATGTAATCAAGCACGACTACGTGTAGTTGGCCGTGTTGACAATTATATCACGTCATGTATTTGCAGATTATCTAAACAGACGATATACCGCTTTCTACTTAGCCAGGAATTGGAAGTGCAGGTAAAGTTTGTATGCATGGAGCATTTTTTGATATATTGGGATCTCTCTCTTTTTAACTGCATGCCGCTTATTTAATTATGAGTCACCCCTCGGTACGTGACTGCATGTGCGTTACAGGTCCATGGTGATATAGAACGAGCTCTTCGTGCCATGATTATAGATCCACCAGCACTCACCTTACACGGTTATGTAAGACATGCTTTGTTTACAGATGTATTGGTAGACACACAAATATAGCAGCACTTTGGGCCAGACATATCGACCATTGATTGGAATTGAAGGTAGACCAAGGATTTGGTTTTGAATTGGAAATGATGCACACTGTTTTTCCACTGAAGCATGAGTAATCGCATATACTTAACATGATAACTCTCACTAGCAATCCTCCCATGGAATACCACGATTGGTTTGCGTATGCATGAAATGCACCCTTATCACTTGTCAATTGTGCTTGCCTATGTTGTAATGCTCCTTTACACAAGACCTTTGGAGTGTATGAGAATTTGTTGATGCAGTGCACACGCTATGTATCATTAGTGTTGTCTGTACCTTCTGGTTCAAATAGACTATGTGTAATTTTTTCAGAATCACATTCAGGCACATTGAGACATGCCCAACAGTATTGGTGGTGACATTGGCATTACTACCTGAGAGCTGTATTACCCTGAAAAATTAAGCCAGACATCTATACGAGTCCCCAGACTGGACTACATCCTGCACAGTGGATAGATTTCTCCTGGTAAGTTATGGTGGCATGGTACATATATACTGGGATAATTACGTGGAAATTGGTTGATGATCTATTTTGGTTTCTGTCTTTTCAAATTTTGCAGGTAATAAGCCAGACGGCTTGTTACCTTACTACCGAAATTAAATAGGGGTCAAAACGTCTACAAATGTTTTCACTTGCTTTACATGTTGTAATGGGATATACACACATGTGACTTTCCATGTAAATACATAACCAGTGAACCTTTATATTTTGCTTCTTTTGTGTATATTTAATATATGGTTTTCACAATTGAGTACTTCGTCGCCTGCACTTATGTTACTCATTATATTATTATCTGCATATAGAACGTTTTTGAAAATAATACGGATATAACCACAGAAACCATTGTCACTATATATTTTTTGATCGTCGCCGCCAAGACCTGGAACACCCTCCCCCACCCCCCTATGACAGACAGAGGACCTTCTAACCTTCAGAAGACTCCTCAAGACCTGGCTATTCGAGCAGTAGCAGCATCCCCCACCAGCGCCTTGAAACCCTCACAGGTAAGTAGTGCGCTTTACAAATATTTTGATTAATTGATTGATTGATTGATCGTTGTTTGAACTCATGTTTGTATGAAGATTACCAAAGTGTGTAGGTACCACTTGGTGTTTATGAATAATACATTGAATTGGGGCTTCCCCAAACTGATGAAAGAAGGCTGCCAATATTTTTCTGAAAAGAGTCCCACGGTGGACACTGTTTTGCATATGAAAAGTCTTGAAGCATTGTTTTTGGACTTGAGGGTACTCATTCCCATACCAAACCTTCCAGCTAAGTGTGCCTTTTTAAATTCACTAATAGTGAATAATAGAATATTATTCATTATTAGTATAAAGACAAACAGGCTGAAAAGAAGGAATGCAGAGCCATCTTTGTGTTCTTGCCACTGAGTTTGTCACCTCTGAGACCTGGGGGTGTGAATGCAGTGCCGAGGGTTGCAAGGGGCAAGCCAGGGGTTGAAGTTGCAACCCCTGGTAATGCCCAAATGACGTCTATTGTTAAGAACAATGTTACACCATTAACATAATGTTTGTCCTTTTTTTTCTTTGTTGCATTATTGTTTCAAGAGGGAGCAACATTTGTTTCAGGGTCAGTATTTTGTTTCATTCGCTAAAATAACATTTTTAAGGCACTGCTTGTGTTTGGAATTCCACTTTACTAAACCACGTGCTTTGTAAATAAAAAAAGTTGTGTGTGTTTGTTTGTGTGTCTTCTCTAATCTTTAGAAGTGAGCAGTAACTTGTTTGTCCTTCAAAATATAAAAAAAAACACAGCCAGTATTTTTAGTCATACTTATTTTCATCAATTCAAAATCCATCTTTGTGGAATTCCAATTTCATTTTAATTATTTCAAGTGCACCACATTGGACCTTAAGCAATCACATCTTTAGATAAAATCGTTTACTCTTAAGATTAGAATTACTCTTGATAATTAGCTCCAAATTCGAAAGAAAAAAATGTAATTATTTTACTCCCTCTTTAGTGTAAATAAGGCTAATTATGAGAGTGGGAAGATTGGTGACTCGAAATACCGGTAAATAATTATGAAACTTTAATAGTTTTAATAAATTTTAAGTAAAGAACTTAAGTTAATCATCAATTCAAAGATCAATTCGTTACAACTTTTCACAGGATGCAAGGTATACGGTCCTCCACACAATCAGTATTATTCAACAATGCTCGAAATACGAAGCCTTCTGCCTAAGACATCAAGAAAGGTCACCTAAATTCGAAGAGTCTATTTGATTCAGCTAGCTTTGAAACTTTGGGTGTCTGGGCATATGAAGCAACAGAAGCTGGACCCATTCCTTTTCCTAAAAAGGCGCGTCAGTTTCCTTACCATAATGAGAAATAAAGAATAATGATTAGCGTTTGCCAGAAATGTAGCTCCTCTAGAAATTAGAAAGGCCTATTCCCTGTTCTCATATGATTTCTTAAGTCCTGTCCAATACTATTATTGTAACCTTGAACAATAGTGAGCAGAAGTTACCTTAAATGCCTAAACTGTAGATCAACATGATTGTCCTAATTTGATTTGTCATTACGTCCTAGATTGTCCAATCAATAGGTATAGGAGCCTTTTTACAAGGAGCTAGCACCGCCACAGTGTCATTTTTTTAGACGCAGCGACGGCGCAATCAGTGCTCCACACTCCTCCATATATACAAACTGACGCATTGGGCCCAATGCATCGGTTTGTAGAGGCCTGCGTCACATTAACCCTGCACCATGTATAATGTATGCAGGGTAGGCCTTCCCACATTAAAAGCCACACTGAGCTGACGCAGTGAAATTTACAACTTTTTTTCACTGCTTCACTCTACAATTTGACTGCGTCAAAACCCCTACGCTTTCTCATACCAGGTGTAAGGTTAATACAGGGATTTTAACATGGGACTCCCCTCTGTGTTCTGACCCATTGCTGGAATTGTCTCCAGCAATGGTCACTTTAGCATCAAAAGATGCATCAGAATTTCTGACGCATCAGTGAATCCTTGCACCATGGAGCACTGTATTGTAAATACATCACATCCATGGCGTTGTTAGGGCATTTGTGGCAGGTGCAAGAAATCTGACGCATCTTGTAAATATGCCCCCTAGTTCCATTATGAATTTTCCTAAAAAAATCAATTGTGATTTGGCATTTTAGGTAAATACGAGGGGGAAGATTTACATGCCCCTTGCGCCACTTTTGTGTCAGTTTTAACACGGGAAAAGTGACGCAAAAGTGGCGCAAGGGGCTTGTAAATCTGCACCAAGTTGTTTTGATCCTTGTTCCCATAGGAATTATCAGAACTGACCTACAGTAGGTCCTTCCACAGTAGAAAATGGTGACGCTCCAATGGGTATGATTGAACACAAGAACCTATAAAGACAGCACAGTTTTTAGAAAACACTCTGTTTTTCTCCTTGATTGGTAAGCAAGAACCTGAGGCAACTGGAATATTAGAACAGCAGATCACAGCATCTGCATCACAAATACATGATGTTTGCGCAATGCTCGGGGTGGACATAGCTGCACAGACTGGCATTGCTCACTGAGAGGTTATTTCAGATAGGAGGTTCCTGTGTAGGGGACATATACTTTCACATGGACAGTGTTGGCAACAGAAATGGCACTCACCTAATTCTCAGAGACAGTGAATTTTCCTCCTATTTAATTATCTGGGTTGTGATAAGAAACACAAGATATTGCATGGGAACATAGCCGTAGTTGATTTTTATTCCAGGCACATTTCATATACAGAATCAATAGAGATTACAGAAATGAAAAATGAAAAGATACTGTAAGAGCTGTCCTGGTGCACCTTTCAAGAAATTGGCACAAATTGAACTTCTTGGAGCTTTTTGAACATGACATTCTTTGATAATGTCTTTAAGGAAAAATTCTCATAGCACCAGATGATATCTCGAACAAGGTTTGCATTTGACAAATGGATTGGAGCCACTTTATATTTTGTGAATACCGCTGTTATGGGTGCCATCAAAGTGCAGACCTATATCAGATATGCAGTGGATTTACTGATCAGGTCTTAATAACCCACCTAACAGTAGTTGAAGGTTTTGAGATCTGTAGCAGTGTTCTGAAAACTGTGAGAGAGCAGTAAGGGCTGATTTCAAGTGATTGTACAAAAATGTTTTACATGCTGCATCCTTGCCAAAACATCCGCTCCGAGGCAGAGACCACCACCCACTTTGCAGGACCTCGGCCTCCAGGTTGGATACCTCTGCCTGGAAGGGAGCACAAGAATTACATACACCTGAACTAAATCACACATACCTGACACCCATTCCCTCCCAACAACATAAATACTGTCCACAACATAGGAGCTGCTTTATTTACTCTTCAACTTACCAGCCAAATGTATGCAGTTCTCTCACCTTAAGGAAAAAAGAAATTCTACAATGTATGAGAAAGCCTCTCCAGTAAAGATTGTGGTGAAATACTGCAAGCAGCTACATTGGCCACCTCCATTCACCGTCAATGTTGTCAGCAGCCAGAACAGCTCAACAATAAGATCAGATAGAGAAGGTGGAGGGGCTGGTTGAGGAGGAGTAAACCTTGAGAGAGAGAAGGACATTGTTGTCTCCATGGAGAACATCTGCAAGAAGGCCACTTCACGTTCACACAGCCGTGCTCCTCCTTAATCGCTTCTTAGTACTGCTAGTTCCCAGCCATTAGCTAAGCAGCCATATATGCTTCTTCACCTTTGCAAAACGTACCACCACATAGCCCTCAGCTAACTGGCACCTCCGATTCTCTGGTCGACTCTCAATCAAGTGCAGAGTAGAACAATATAGAGAAGACTGCCGCTGCCGAGGAGATATCCGGCATTCATCAATCCCCCCCACATTATCTTCCAGTTAGCACCCATTTGCATCTGGTCGTGCCAGTGGGTTGACATAGTGCAATGCTGTTCACTGGGAGAATCTGGTTTACCAACTGGAGTCTCTTGTGCAAGACTGCATGCCTTGGCCATGATAGGCAAAAAACACCAATGTCACTCTTCATGGTCAATGCAGGAATGGGATTCTGTAGAAGCACCTCAATGGAGGAGGGGAACACCATCTGCCAACTGGACACCTCTACCACAACCAATTGCAACATCCTCACCTCCTCAACCTTCAACACCATCAGCTCAATCACCCAGAGCGCAAGCTCAGACTCACTCATTCTAATTCACCAGAATTTGGTAGACGGAGTAACAGGAAGAAATTCCCAAATTAATAGTTTTTTTCCTGTAAAATTGCAACTCCATCCCTCACACAGTCACTCTCACCAGCTTTTAAAATAAAACTATAGACACTTCTTTCATCTCATACCTTTTTCTAACTTCCATGTGTATTGAATGTCTGATGTAGCATTTACTACGCAGGAAAGTGTTATATCTGTTAGGTTGTCGGTTTGCCTTCAAAGTGTAATACAAATAAATATTTTATTTTGATATTAAAAGCATCTACTAACTAATTAAAGATTTATTTTGCCTGAGATGTAATGCATTAATCACCAAATTTTAAAACACAGGAAGCAAGACTTTTGAGATTGAGTTATAAGTAACGTTTTATGAAGTTTGACATTTAAAGTATTTAGCCTACAAATACATTTTTTGATCAAACTAAAAATTGCAATTGGGCAGGTCCAAATTTAAATTTAATAGAGTTGTAAAGCAGAGGCCAAATACTAATTTGAATGGGGGTAGGCAAATGATAAAAACATGTTAGGAAATGCCAGGATAAATACAAATGGGGAAAAAAGTCCGCAGTCCTTAAAGAGTACAGAAACAAAAGTCCAAATCATAATACACTCATGTGCCCACACCAGAGTGTGTGTCAGAATCATGTTCCAGGCTGGGGGCAAAAGTACCTGACCACCCTCACTCTCTGTATTCACAACAATATTAAACACGACATGGATATCAAATGGCTAACCAGACTCCGCAGGGGAAGAATGAAATGGAGGAGCAGCATAGGAAGCAGGGATCATAGCTGAACTAGGAGATTCGAAAACAGGTAGGGGGCACTTTTGTGAGGCACACAAGACATAAGACCTGCTGTCAAGAAGGTCATGAGGGCACATAAAGTTTGAAGTTGTTCAGTCCCCATTCCAAGACACCATCTCTTTGAGTATTCAGACCTTGCCAACTAAGTCTCACATATCCCAAGAGATATATCGCTCAAACTCTATGATTGCCTAAAAGCCTCCTAGAGAGCAGCCAAGGACACATATTCAGGGGAAGAGAATGGGTTGCAGAAAAGGGGTGTTTGGTGTCAGGGGAAGAAGTGTCCCTCAACTCTAGTTCTTTTGGGCAGGCCCTAGAAGCTGATACATGGGCATGGGGTGTAGCTGCTGGCTTTAATAGAATAGTCTGGTTGCTACATATATGTGGCTGACCAGTCTCTTGTCAATGATGAATGGTGGATGACTAACACAATGTCCATATAAACCACCCTGAGACAAATCTATTTACTTTACATATTATTTTTTAAAACTTCTATTTATTTATTTTCAACCATTTTAGTCAGTACAAGTTTCATTGAATAGATATTGATTGACTTGGCCCTTTCTGCAGGGTCATCCCCAAATGTTTTGCCTTCACCCTTCCTGTTTATTGGATTTTATTTGTGTTGCATTAGGACTCTGTACTTTACCACTCCTAGCCAGGGCCTAAGTATTTGCCCTGCCTAGGAGTAAAACTGGTCTAGACTCCATCGGCGCATTTAATGTACTTCTAAATCCTTAGTAAATGGTAGTACATTTACTCATTGCCTGTAAATTATATAGTACTAGGGGGCCTGAAGCACTCATTGTATCACACACTTAAGTACTTGGGGAGAGGAGTTGCCTAACGGCTAGGGCACTCGACCTCGGACCTGGGGAACTGGGTTTGAGTCTCGGTAATGACGCTGAACATCCTGTGATTCTGGTCAAATCACTTAATCTCCCCATTCCTAACAGAAAAAATGAATGTGTGTCCTCATGTAACGTAACTGGTGCTATGTAAAGCGCTCTGATACGTGATTGGATGCGGCTCAAGTTCGTGCAATATAAAACTCTGCTGCAAAAAACAAAAGTAGCCCTTTAAAACATTTTTTAGGTCCTGCCATTGCAGCCTGTAGTGCCGTTTAAGACTGCTAATTCATGCTGGGAATATAAACCTTTTTCCGGGCCTAAACGCTTCCTTTTTAATACATATAACGCACCCATAAGGTAGGCCCTAAAAGTCCATAGGGCAGGGTGCACTATGCTTTCTCTCATTCGATAACACTTTATTAAATTTGCTAAGTGCTACTCTTATTTGGGAACAGATAGACATGTTATGTTTGGTCGAATTTGTAATTTGAAATTTTCTTTAATTGTAAAGTTGGATTTTAAGCCACAATTCTAAAAATTGAACTTTTAGAAAGTTGGCATTTCCTTGTCCTAACCATTTGATGCCTGCAACCTGTGTCATGGGTTACATGACTATGGATAGTTGCTCTTTGTGTATTCCTCCCAGACAGTGAGACAAAAAGAGACTACATGTTGGAAGAATTGGACATCCTGCCAGGATAGGTGGGGCAGAGTTGTTTCCTGCCCTACATACATTTCAAAGGGCTTGCCTCCATCACACTCACAAAGGAACTAGAGCCCAGTCAGAAGAAGGAAGGACATTTCCAGAACCAGATGGGGGGATTGCCTAGAAGATTCTCTCACTTCAAGGGATGGCACCAGGTATACATAGTGAACCCAACAACCAATTCTATAGTCCCGGACTCTTGGAAGAGGTGCTAATCCTGCTCCTCCAACCAAGACCTGAAACTTGGGACTTAAAATACATTTAACCAAAAAGTTGCCTGAGAACCATCTGCAGTCAAGGACCTACCTGCTTTCCGATCCACTGGAGGTGCATTGCCAGTCCCCCTAACTTTGCATAGCACCTGGTACGCTCTTCTCTGTGGCAACAAATTGTTTTCAGCGGGTTCTCTCAGAAAGAGTATCTAGTCTTGTGGAGCCCTCGTCTGCCACAGTTTGCAGCTTCGTCCCGCTACAGATTTTTGATTCTAAAAAAGTGACAAGTCTGACCTTAGAAATCTTTACTGCAACTTAGACACTGGCACCCAGATAATGAATCCTCCTCCTCAGACACCACTGGTTGAATTGCCCCATCGAACTTTACCTTCCCAGGAATTTTTATTCCAAATATCTCCTAGGTTCTTAGGTATGCCGAAACCGGGCACAAACCACTTTGGGGCATATTTCAAGAACATTTGATAACTACCGCAAAATTAGCTTAACACAACTCTACACATCGCATTCCATCGCGGAAAAATAACACTGTGTTAACATTGTATTCCCAACCCGGCGGCACCATGCGATAGTAGCAGGATAACGCACCAAATGACCGCCTAAAAATCAATGTGACACCGAAAAAATTTGAAATACGAACTTGAAAAAATCGCCGATGCCCCAACAGACCTGCAATTCCTGCACGTCATGTGGGAAAATGCACTATAAAAGCAACAAAAAAAATACCCAAAACAAAATCAAACTGCGTAACACAATGGATGCACCCACACCGAGTGCAGAGGACAACCCGAACCCTACAAGCCCCACTGAGGACCAGCCAGGAACCCTGTGTTCAGGGAAGGGCAGGAGAAGAGAAAGCGGAAGATGGGGTTCAGTCTGCAGGAAGACTGGATCATCGTCACAGAGGTGATAGAACACTACCAACAACTGCTCGTCACCTCCACTGTGTCATTGGCAACACAAACGGAAATATGGCAGTCCATCGTCACCAACGTGAATGCAGTCAGAGTGTCGAGGAGTCCAATGGAGGAGGCCACGAGGCGCTGGCATGATGTGCACAGCCAAACCAAGCAGAAACTCGCTGCCAACAGGAAGGCAGCAAAGGCGACTGGAGGTGGGAGTTCTGCGCCACAGGATGAGCTGGATGAGCTGAAGGAAATGGTGGCCACAGTCATCAGTGTGGACACGGTGGCAGGAGTTGGGGGTCTGGACACAGCTCGATATGACCTGACCCAACAGCAACAGGGTGAGTAACGACCAGGGACTGGGGGGACGGAGGGAGATGGGCACAATGGCACACATGCACAATCATGTATAGCACACTGAACACGCACAATGATTGTGGAACATGTCCCTGACACCCTTGGCACACTGCAGCACACATAGAAACACCAAGTAGGCCCCCGTCCACAATGTGCACAAATGGCCCACCCATATCACCAATGCCACAACCTACCCATGCACATGAGCTGAATCCAGGAAAGCTGTGGCTCTGTGAGCCACACTGACAATGCAAGTGACACTGCATGACTGAGAGCATGGCTGCAGTCAAAATACATGACAAGGTGCACGAGACGATATTGAGGTGGCTGAGTGTGGACCACATCCGTTAAGGAGCAGGTCACACTCTGACACATCCGCGTGCACCTACAAACCATGACGTCAAAAACACATCTGCAGACAAACAATGCACAAGAGTACAAAATCTGTCCAAGAGTACAACTGACCCAAGTCCCAAACATCCCAGCACCCGAAAAGCACACAAGTCAAAGGGACACCGCCTAAAAGGGATAAGTGCCCGTTAAATCAGAGCTGCAGGGGCGACTCGCCAACAATGCAGCACACACACATAGCAATCACAGCACATCAACATTGACGACAACGTGGTACATGGTGCAACACTTTCACCACAGAACAGAGGACACAAATGGTGCCCCTTGTGTGTAGAAACTGGCCAATCACATTTGGCATTGTATGACACTGTGAGATGACAATATATAAGTACAATCACACATCCATCATGTAGTCAAAATGTCCACTGGCTTCTATCAAATAGCCAGCTTCACCAACACTGTCACAATGTAGATTGTCATGCAGTCTGTATGTAAACATCTACAATGTGTCAACATACATATGACACACTGTTAACCTGCATCTCCCCTTTACATTGCAGAGGGACAATCAACACCTCCTTCAGAGCAGACCACACATCTCTTCAGTGATGATGAAGAGGACACCCTGCACATTTGCTCAGACAGCCTCCAACGGCTAATGGACAGCCTCCGCACCCCACCCCAGGAGCAGGGTAGCCCAGCTGTATCGAGGTGACCCCACCCCCTGCACAGATCACACAGCAGGAAGCAGCACCCACCACCACAGCTGCCTCCCAGGCCCCCCACGACCAACACATGGAATTCCAATGCTGTGTGTTAGGGTGCCAGGAGGAGATGGCTGATCATCTGCGGGTGGGATTCGACCTTGTGGCAGCCAAACTTGATGCCATACATGGGTGTCTGAGTCCCATCAAGGACCACTTACAGTCCCTAACGGACACCCACTGTCCGCACCATGCTCTCCAACAATCCTTGGCTGACATGGCTGGGGCCATTACTCGGATACAAGAACTGTCTAGTCATACAGGCTCCTCCAATGACAGCACAGAGTTGGCACAGATGCGGAGGACAATGGAGACCATAGAGCTGATGCAGGATGGAAGTATGGCTGCCACAGCCAAACACCAGCGAGATGTAGCTGGGATCTTACATGCCTTTCAGATCCTCATCTTGCCATCGCTGCCACTGAGCCTGTACCAGATAACTGCTGCAGGAACTTCGACACACACATCTCCAACCCTGATGTGTCATTGGCACAAAGTGATGCGGTCCTATCACCTCCGCACCCTGATGTGTTAGTGGCACCCAGTGATGCAGCCATAACACCACCACATACACCTGATACACCAGACACAGAAGACATCTCAGAGTAAGATGTGGAGGGTCATGATTGTGTGAGAAAGGAGGCAGTAGCATCCATCCCCACCATATGGCCTGTCCCTGCTTGGTTCAGCCCTATGCATCATGCCCTGGAACAACACCTCCCACTGTCCCCTGAAGCACTCTGCGACATATCTGCTCTGGTTACCAATGACACAGGCAATCCGTCTGCGGACTGAACTCTTCCTCTTCAGATTAACTTTTCATTCCCACAAGGACTCTGGTTGGCCCACCGCTGGGCAACCATGTAATGTGGGCTTGGCACGGCCATGTACTGCTTCAGCTCCGACATTCCCCAGAATGTGAATAAAAAATTCCAAATCACACAGATGTGTCATGTCTATGTTCACTCATGTATAAAAGTATGGATGAATGTAGGGATATTGATTTCACTAAAAGGTACACCCTGCTAAGTGACATCAATGCGCATGTTTGACCCTGACCCACATGGCCAATTAGATGACTGAGGAGGTGTGAACTAGCTGTGGCCTCATTGTACATGAACAACAATCTCGCTACCCCCCAATGTAGCCCAACGTCCATGTATCAAATAGGGCGGTTTGCAAAAATGTCAAATTCGGTAGCAGCCCTGAAGTGGTGTCCCCAGCACATGTGACAACAGAACGCCTCTTCGCATACATACTGACACACATCTGTGTGGACACAGTCTGTTTTGATGGATAACCTTGATCTCCTTGGCAAGAAATTGTACACCATACTCACATTGCTGAAGACACATAAGAGAACAGGTCTGCCAGCAACTATACCAACCACAATGTCTGGCTCACAGAGGTTGAGCTGTCAATAGGGACTCACCCCCAATGAACAAGCATCAGTCAGTCCCTCCTTGTGTACGGACAATGCTCATTGAGGCACACGATTTGTCAATCTAATCAACACTCATCACAGTTGTACACTAGTGAAGTTGTGTAGACTTTATTAGCATGTGCGTATCAGTACGGGCACGGCAAGGTCCACAACATGCAGACCAATGCTAAAGACACTTACAGGTAGCTTAGGAACATGTCGAGGTGCAAGACACAGGGAGGCAAAAATGAACACAAATCATTACGGATGGCAACGTGCTCAGCCCACCTTGCCTTGCTGGACGAGTCATGTGATGTTTGGCGTATGATCATTGCCCCGTGTCAGGGGACATGACTCACAGACCATGGGATCTGCATAGTGCTGTACCACCCGACTGCACCGAATGTGTGCTCTGCTGACATTGAGCAGGTGAAAGGGTCCTACAAGGTCACATGTCGTACAACATTGCCATGTGTGTACCCTACCTCCAGCAGTATGTCTGATTTCGGAATGTTGCCAAACGGCGCTGAGCTACTCTGCCCATTGGACTGCATCACCTTGCACAGGTGTGTGTACACACGTATAGGTCCACGCACTTGCATTCTGAGTCCAGGCGAAGGCAGATATGTCCACTGTTGTGGTGGGATATGTGACCATTCCTCCAAGATGCTACAAGGTGTGGGGACCTGTGCTCTGGGTGACAATCAGTTTTGGCTGCAGGAACGTAGTTACTCATCCATTAATGCAAGCACAGCTTCATGGGCAATCTGTTCCAGAAGTACGTCGTTGTCGAGTTCAAGGAACATTAGGGAGAGCCAATCCTTAACTGGTCCAGGCAGCTGTGCCATTTCACCAATCCGCAACACAGCCCAATAGGGGAGTGCCGCGATGTGGTCACTGCACACGAGGAGTTGTGCAATCTTATATGCACAACTGCCAGCACATACGCCAAATATCAATGCATCCCATGCACGGGTATCACAGTTACACTCCTGTTCGTGGGCCAACAGGGGGCGCACACACAAGTCATAATCCAGTTCAGCTACCATAGTGTTGGATAGGCAGACCTCCATGGGCCACTCGAATGTGCATGATCGGCAGTGGAACCAGGGCTGGACGCAGGTGACGTACGCAAGACGGAAACTAAGACGGTAACTGATGCGCAACAGTGCCAGTGATTCCAACAGATGCAGCATTCATGCACGGTACAGTTCCACGTGACAGGGGCTGTGAATATGCCCAGGATTGCCTGACATTGCATTTGTTGGTCTTGTAGCACTGGAACTCTTCTGACCGGCGGCAGTTATGTGGATGATATGCCACAGCTCGGAGCAATGAGTCGTATTTGTGTGTAACGTTTGGACGTATGGGTTGTTTTTTACTTATGTGTCAAGGGCATCCCATGCAGGTGTACCTCAAGCAGGGACAACTGTGTGTGGGGTGTGGACACGTTGGTCTTTCAGTAGCGCAGTTCGAAGTGTGGGAGTCATCTAGCTCTGGTATGGTATCTCTCGCAGGGGGTGCCAGCCACATTCAAGACCAAGGTCGGAGGTTCCGATGTCCTTCCGCCTTGTGTATTGAGACAAAGGGGCTTTATTGCCTAATGTTAGTCTGATGACTGCTTGCATTTTTTAAATATGATGTGGCCTTTGCATTGCAATTGATGGCAGGCCTTAGACTTAGCTTGCACCAATAGCGATACACACACAACTGTTGACATGTATGAGCCAAGAGCCCGATTGGCCTTGCGCTCCTTATACTATCTCTCTCTCTCTCTCTTTCTCTCTCTCTTTCTCTCTCTTTCTCTCTCTTTCTCTCTCTCCCTCTCTCTTTCTCTCTCTCTCTCTCTCTCTCTCTCTCCCTCTCCCACTCTCTCTCTAGCTCTCTCTCTCTCTCTCTCGCTCTCTCTCTCCCTTTTGCTTTGATGAGCACATGACACACCTTGTTATCTAGAATTTTGTTTTGCAGGCTGTGACTTACAGATTGCCCTGAGAGGACCCACCATGACTCTTCAAAATAGTTGTTTTGTGTTTATACTGAATTAAACAAATTATTTGGATATTCTAAGATGATAGTTTGATTCTCCTTTTTCTGACCACACATGTATGTTAGGTGTTGTAATTGTGCGACATCAGACAAACTGTTTTGTTCATGATTTCGTAACATTAATGTGACATATCTTTGTCCGAGGGGGGGCCCGGAGTAGGGCCGGGGGGGGGGGGATATAGTGGGGTCCTGGGGGTGGTGGCGATGTGTGTTGTTGCCCTCTTGGGGCTCTGGGATGCATGGTCAGTAGCTCCATGGCATCTGTTGTTCTTCAGGTGTGGCTCTGGGCTGGGCTCCCTCTAATGGTGCAGGTTGACGTCCAACTTTACCGCAGGTCAGAGCAGGTGTTAGATTCCTTCTGCTAACGCTCCTTATTGCATGTTTTGAGATCTTATCGCAGATCTGGCTGGTCATTGACAATGTTGCGGAGTGGTGTTGTCGTGGCTTTTTGCACCGGAAAGCCTACTCTGCATCTCATTAGCAATAGTTGCCGGGCTCATCTGTGGAGATGTTTTTTGTGGCTGCTATCACAGGTAAACTGGTGATATCGGCTGTTAGCATCAGCTTGTGAATGGGGCGATGAATTTATCAAGACTTTGGCTGAGATAAAGTGGCGATAACTCCTTGAGAATATGCCCCTTTGTGTATCCAAACCAGGCTCCATCTTGGTCAGCTTTAACTTTTGACTTAGCCCCGGTTTCGTGTGACCAGATATACGTGGTTGTCCCTATGATCTTTTAGGCACTATTTTTCAGTTAAATCTTAAAAAATTCATATCTTCAGTTCTACTGAATGGATTATGTCATTTTATTTATTAACGTTTTCTCCATCTATCTAAACTGGTGTGGTATTTTTCTTGTGTGGCATTTTTACAGTGCCTCTAAATTAAGCCTGACTGTCTTTGTGCCCAGCTAGCAGAAGGTTATGCACTGGTTAATGTAGTGACTTTTGGCTCACACTTACAAAGATTGTGGTTGTTGCTTAGGCAGTGTTTCCACCCTCTCAATCAAAAAACTATTTTCTACAGTTGCATAATACAGATTAATGCTATAAAGGTATTTTAAAGGTAGAGCAAAAATAAAAGAAATGGTACATCTTTATTAAGTTAATTTTGAAATAAATATGTTTTTAAATGTAAACATACTAAAGGTAATTAAAATATGTAATTTAAAGAGTTTAAAAAAAGAAAGCTAAAAGATTATTGAAATGCTTTTTAATAAAATAATACTTGTTTTTTGTTCATATACAAAGTTTTCAATATTTAATCACATTTCTACACATTTCATTAGGTCCAGATAATCACATTTTTTAATTGACCGAAAGCTTTGTTCGAAGTGGTTTGCAAGATATGGATAGGACCTAGATTAAACCAATTAAGTATCTAAACATTCTTCAATAAGGGTTTTATCCAATATTATTGAATGCCGGCCCAACAGTAGAACAAGGGTCTCCTGCCCTAAAACGTCCCGTTAAAGGTGGAAGACTTACTAGGGGCATATCAACAACAACCGGCGATAATTATCGCTAAGCGCACTTAGCGCTAGGATAATTATCGCCGGCTAGCGTTGATTTTTATCGCTGCGATAGCGTGCTATTAGCAACGCTTATCTCAATAGCGATAAAAATACTCACGCTAAGTGGCTAACGTGAGATTATCGCTGGAAACCCAGCGATAATCTCACGTTAGCTTGTTGATCAGGACAGACAAACTTAGCCATGATATCCTCCTTCCATAGGATATCATGGCTAAGTCAGAAAAATACCAGACGTAAAAAAGCAGCGTTAACCACGGTTAGCGCTTCTTTTTTTGTCTCTAACAGGGTTAGCGATATTCTTGATAATAGGAGAAATGTCGCTTAGCGACATTTCTCCTATTATTTTACTCTGGAACGCCCCCTTTGCATCTCATTAGAGATGCAAGGGGAAGCGTAGAGTAAAAGGGTGCTAACATGCAAATTTGCATGTTAGCACCCTGTTGTTGATAGAGTGTTAGTTTTATCTCTGCTTTTTTGGCTTTTAAAGCCAAAAAAGCAGAGATAAAGCCCTTGTTGATATGCCCCCAGGTGTCCAGTGGATGAGCCTCATTTGACTCTGCTAGTGGCAACCTATGAATAACATAAATCTCTGCTGTCAGAGTACTGGGGTTCTGTGAGGTAGTGGCTAACATGGCGAGCAAACAATGAGCCAAACCACATTAACAATTACTACTGTACAATAAATGCCCTAAATGCGCACACATTGGTGGGAATGTTTTTTTTTTGTTCTCTGATTTTAACACTTTTATTATTACAAAGGGATATCGTTTTAAATGAATATATATGCATGTGTGTATGTATGTATTTCTATATATAGTATAAACTTAGCTGCAAACTTTCGAATCTCTGTAATCAATCAAGTAATCTTTATTCGGTCAAAAAGACCATAAAAGCACAAGATTAAAAGAAACTGTTACAAAAAATCACACACACGAAGCGCTGTACATTACATAAGTGTTTGGGAACTTATCGTAAATCATATACATCAAGTGGGGATTACCCGAAAGTATTTTACACATATTTAACTGATCCATCTAGAAACATTGCTGATTCAATGTAGATTTTAATATTGGAATCTGCAACAAAGATAACTAGTTGGGAACGTGCAAATTCAGATTCTCCTCACGACTATTTAATGTGCTTTACTTCATAGTTTTTCGTAGAATCTGTACTTTTTGACATTGTCTGATGAGCACTGATGATTTCTGGTAAGTGAAATATATTGTTAACTGCGGAAATGTTAGTGCCTACAGCTAAAGTATCCTAAGAGCAGCACAGTACGAACACAGCGGGGGCAAAGAGAAAGCAATAATAGGAAAAATAGAGCAGTCTATAAGTGCAATGACTATTGCCGTGGGCCGAATCTGATCTGCCCTTTGGAAAGCACCCTCCTTTTATTTCCCTCTTCTGAAGGTATTGGTGGTTGTACTCTTGAAAAATCACACAGTTTTCTATTTCTTAGTAAAAAGAATTAACCTAGTTCATAAAAAGACCCATGTGTGTTTAGAAGCGTTAAGACATGCTTACATCGCTTTTTCAAGTGCATCTTTTGAGGGAGGTTAACACAATCTTTCCAGTTGTAAGCAAAGAGGATACTGCAATACATTCCAGCTAGCAATTTCTTACATGTTTTGTGATTTATGAAATGCAGTATAAGGTAATATTAAAGGTAACTTACTCACATTTTTTACAAGTAACACAAATAATTCACAATTGCTAATGTTAGTAGCTATTTAATTGGGCAAATATAATACAGGGAATTTGGGACAAATATTATTGTAAAAAATTGAGGTCTGAATAAAAGCTGACACCATAATAATTTACAAAGTGATGGCTGAGGCAGTAGAGCACACAACACTTATCATTTTTGTTACCAACAGAAAACGTCAAATCATCAATGGTGCATGAATTAAACTGTGATCAGCCACTACCATCCGCTATTAAGGGACAACCAAAAAAGTCACAAGAGAAATTGGAAGCAAACTCAGGCCTCAGAAATGTGGTAGGCCAATCCATACAGAGCTCCAGTCAGATATATGTAATATATATTTAAATATGGGAAACCTGCATGAGACAGACTGGCAGGAGGCACTCGCATCCCCACGAGAAGTGGCGATATCCCCAAAGTTAAGATTAGTACAGCTGAAGATACTCCATAGAATCTACTACACAAGAGTAACCCTCCATAAGCTAGGGAAGACTGATTGCCAACTCTGCCTAAGGAACTGCGGGGCAAACAGCACCTTTTATCATACGCTCTGGGAATGCCCGGAGATAGCGACATACTGGGGAGAAATTATGCATACAATCACACAAGCTAGCGGAGCAGCCGTATCACCAGAACCCAAGAGATGTCTCTTAAACATGTGGAACCAACAGATCTTAACCACACGGCTCAAGATTGGGCAAAGCTGGGCATGATGTTTGCCAAACGTAACATTGCCAAACACTGGGGAGCACACACTACTTCGACGCACCGAGAGTGGTGTAACGATATGGATGGAGCCATGGTGGCGAAGAAGGCAGTGTACACACATAGAGGGTGCCCTAAGAAGTGGGAGTGGGTATGGGGAAAGTGGAACAGCTTCAGAGGAAATGTTTGTACTCCACTTCCTGATGATTCGGCAATGGACACCACTTGATAATGGGTGCGAAAAATTGCTACTCAATTAATCATAAGTCGATGTAATGATTGTATAAGCCTACATAAGGATTCAGTTAGTAGTGTGAAGCATGGATATGTAACCATTCATTTTGTAATTGGACTATTGCACGTTAACGTATTCAATAAAAACATTTTATATAATATATATTTAAATATCAGTCCCTCAAAGATGGCTACATTGCATGAAGATCTGATGTAGGAATATAATCAATTCTTCATTCATGTTCTATTATCAAATCACATTCACTGTGTGCCGCACAAACATTTGATTTGTTTTAGCCAGCGCATTTCATTCTGTTTGAACTTCTTCAGGGCCACAAAATGTATATATGCAATATATATTACAATACATATTTACAGAATATATACCTAGTATATAATTAAAACAAGTCAAACAAAGTAAATTCCAATAAGAAGTAACCTGGTACCCAAGTTACAAGAAAGAATGCCTACTGCAACAGTAACAGTAACATCACACCAATAAACCAGTCCTAATAAATTACAAAATTATCTTTATCAGATATATTCTCTATGAAAGCCTGATGATAACCCTCTTCGGATCTACGTGCAATATATTTGACTTGGTAGGACTTATATTAAAATATATATTAGATCTATCTTACTAGTGCCATGACCACATCCTCTGTACACCCTACCACATAGTTTGCGCACCCCTCATCAGGTTATCCTCCAGATAGCCTGGTTCACAAGATCTTAGGTTGATCCCTTTACCTCTTGCCACAGTTAGCCTATGGGTCACTTCCTGAGACCTTGATTAAACCCCTTCCACCCGTCACTATGTGTCCCTTTACAGCCACCAAAGCAAACACAAGGAGATGATGGACCAAGCGCTGAAACTTTTCAGACACTCACCCCCAGTCACAGATCTGGTTTGAATCCATCATCATTCTTTAGCTCACTTCGCCACCTCAGTTCAGACCCAGCCATATGCAAATCTGTCTTGACCCTGTGCCTCATGGTAACAGTCCAGCCCGAACTGCCAAGCCAGGTCTTACCTGAACTGGAAGCAAGCACCCTGGCACCGGTTTCGGGGTACCATCCCTCATCAGCCAGGCTAGCTTGAATACAGAGGCAAAGTGAGCAAGGGAACCATGTCTGGGCATACCCTGCTAACTTAGGGCGAATAAAGCAAGCAATTAAACCCCTTCCATCCACCTCTATGTGTCCCTTCACCACCACCTACACATTGGTAATATCTTTAGAAACACACCATTTCCTTGCAGTCCCCAACTTGTTTAGATTCCTTGGCACCTACTGCTCCCAAGAAGCTCAGCCAGCTACGTTTCCCACTTCCGGACCGGGTGGCTCTCGGTCCCAGCAGCTCACGGCTCGCCGGTCTGCCGCTTGTCTTTCATTGTTCCACTGCGGAACCGCCGCAGAACCATCTGAGACTGAGCCCCGAACCCCAGCTGGCTGCACCTGTATCCTCCTCCACTGCTTGGAGCTGGGACACCAAGGAGGAGGAGGCAACAGTGTGAGAGGTAGGGGGCAGCCAGAGGGGGGTTGCGGGCTTCACCCAACTCCCTCCTCAGCTCCAGCCTGACATAGCCATGGCCCAGGCCACCCGCTCTCCCTCCCCCTCCCTCTCTGGCTGGTCAAAAGCAAGTAACACCACACCTTGTGAGTGTGGCAGCCACTAGTCAGCGGCTGTGGAGAGTGGCGCCAGGTGGACTATGGAGGCGGCTCGAACTAGCTCGAAGGCGGCCTGCGGTACTCTTGGAGGCCCCACTTACCACTGTTCCCACCCAGCCCCCCTCCAGTATGGTTTGTTCGACGCAGGATGTTTTTAGCACCTGGAACAACCCTTGAACCTCCAGGTGCCACCAGGGTGATCAGTGATCAAAGGGGCAACTAATTTGTCTACTTCACCAAGACCCCTAAGTCACTTCTGCCTTAGTTACAAGGAACAAGGAAGCGAGGCACCACACCAATACTATCGCAGCACTCTTCTGACCTTACCCTCAGTACCAACTGGGTAGAGGGAAAGGGAGAAGCATAGGCAGAGGCAGAGATCGAACTGCAATCTGGCAGTTTGGAAGAAGCGGGGTGAAGCATCCAC
Source organism: Triturus cristatus (assembly GCF_964204655.1). Taxonomy (NCBI): domain Eukaryota; kingdom Metazoa; phylum Chordata; class Amphibia; order Caudata; family Salamandridae; genus Triturus; species Triturus cristatus. The sequence goes on from NC_140581.1 coordinate 954,076,978, forward strand.
CCTTACCCTCCGTATGGAGAGCAGAATTCCAGTAACTGACCTCTCTCTACCAGACCCGCACTCTTGCCCTCCTTTTGGTAGAAAAGGGAAGGGAGAGGTGGAGAAGCAAACAAAAGTAGCAGCAGCACCAGTATAAGCTGCTCAAAGTGCATTAAGTGCAGCAAGTGAAAGTGGAAGTGCAAACCTGGTCCGTCCTCAATAGCAGTACGCCTGTCAACGGGAAGGCATCGTTTAACCATTCACCTGTAATCTACCGCGCGGGAATAGTATCAGATTAAACTGAAAAGAAGCACAGCAGGACATTAGAGAGACACAATTACGTATCCCAGGGCACTCCAATCAGATGACAGTCTGGGAATCCTCTGAGAGAGCGCCGGGGGCTCAGCACTTGGGCAAACCCTTTGAATTTGCAGCTAATCAGCTAAACCATGCTTTCCGGAAAATCGAGGGGTCCGGCGATTCCACTTAAGAAAGGGTAGCGGAGGGCTGACTGATTTGAACCCTAAGAAGTACCTGACCAGATACTTGACCTAACAGCAATCACACTACCGAGTAGCTTGCCAACCAATTAGAACCTAAACAGTCCAGAAACTAGACTCATGGGACCCGAAACCATCCTCTCCCTACCAAAAATTACATCCAAATTTGACTATAATGAGAATGCGTGCTCTGCCATTTTTCCAGCAAGTCGAGTATTAGGGGTCTGCCCATCCTCTTGGGCCCAATAGTGACATCAACCTCGATCCCCTATCCCCTAACTCAGGAACCCACCCTGGTAAAAGTGAATTCCTTGGGTCCCCCTAGCAAGACAGGAAGTCACCCTATAAGGAACTGGCATCAGCTCCTCATCCCCTTACATTGGTTAGGCCAGAGGGGCCAAACTGTCGACTCATACCCCACACCTTGGAGCACAGTAGGATCAGTGCAAGAAGAAAACAAACTTACTAACACGCCCGTCAGTAATTCTGTCTTCAAAAATTCGCCAATGGGACCCTGTACAGCTCCTACTCAACTCTTCTCCAGGTGGAAATTATCTACCCCCACTTAATTTTTAGGGTCAAAGAGGACGCAGAAGTAAAGAAGTGGGCGACCCATGGCAAGAAGAAAAGCAACCGAAAAAACAACGGAACAATTAGTGCATCTACCACTGCTTAGGGATGCCCCGAAAAAGCCAGATACAAGAACATCACAGGGAAAAAGACTTCTTCAACTGTTTCCCTATGAGGAAGACCCACTCAGACTTAGAAAAGGATCTATCCCATCTTACTGGAATGGGAAATTACGCTTTCATCCTACGGAAAAGAAGCCCCCCACAACACTACTGCCCCTCCTACTCCAAATGAGGAAAATAAATGGGAGTGGGCCTGGTCTACAGCCCAAGACATCCTACAGAGGTCGGTGGACGCTATGTTGTTCCATGCCAACAAAACAGACATACAAATAAGCCTACTAAACACTCTGGCCTTATATGTTGCCAGCATCAACAAAATGATCACAGACCTAAACAACCTGATAAAACGGGCCCAGACGGAGGCAGATCACCAGTGCCCATCTTGTAACTGCTTTGACAAACTTAGGCAAACTAAGTGTACTCCCGGAGGTGTTGGCAAAGCTTGCGGGGGACCTAGAAGAATTAACCAAGGAAAAGCCTCTAAACCCAAGTGGAAGAGCCGGGTTTGCAGGCGATAATTCAACAAAAAACTTCCAAGATGTGTCACCATACGGGGCAGGGGGGCTGCCAAATCAGATCCATCACAGCTCCTGGTTTCAACGGTCTGCAGCGCTGAAAGCAGCTGTTCGAAAGGGACCATAGTTGCCCAAAGCCTCGGGCCTAATCCTACACTCTCACCCGGTCAAAATATGGAAGATGTAGACTTTAAAGGTAAACAAGCAAAAAGGAGAAAAGGCAGAAAAAAAACCACCACACAAAGCACAATTTGGCGCCCTACCCCCTCTTTAAAATACGGAACCACGAAGACACCACCTGGAACAAGAAGCAAACTCAGTCCAGCGGGCCAGCAAGAGTGTTGGCTGATCCAAACTTAATCCCCAATCAGGCTGTAAAGCAACAGAGCATTACCCTAGCATCTACTGACGTGTGGGCCACAGCAGCCGGAACAGACTCTGCCATAATAGAAATTAGGGCCACCCCTGCAGATCATGTCAAAAACCCCAGACAAGATATGGCTACTGAAGTTCTGAGCCAAGTGGCGGGGAGAAACAGGACTTCGGCAATCATCCCATCACTGAGCAAAAACAGAGCCATTAGGCACCAAACAATCCACATCTAAGAACCTGCACAAGCTAGCGCTATGCACAACACCACTGACACAGCCACAACGTGTCTATAGGAGCCCAGTATTGCACTCGTCCCATCTCCTAAACCTTCAAATTCTGTTTTAGATTCTAACATGCTTACAGGAAGCTTTCCTACACACTCAAGTAATCAGACTGTTTCAACCTTTGGCCTAGTAGGAGTAGCCTCTGAGTTGCCTGACACCATCTTTGAACACAGACCAATCCATCCCACAAAACCAGGAAACAACTCACCTGCAATTCTTCATGACAGCCATTTAAATACAAGGCAAGCACAAGCACCAACTGCCTATACACTGTTCTACATGGAATATAAGTCAAAAGGCACATTTGATATCCTAAATCGGGGAAGCATCCTGGAGTTAATTCAAGCAACAGGCTTGATGGAAGAAGTCACATCGCACAAGTTGAGTTTGTGTTGAGTTTATCGCACCTGCCCATGGCCAGATCAGTGAACCAACCAAGGTAATCTTGTGATTGATGGACCTAGCCTCCAACATCCTGAGATACACGGACATCTTCAAGCAGTAGGGCATCTCCATCACACCTGGGAAGGAATTGGGCTATCCACACATCCTTGACAGTATGCCGGATGTGGTGAGTCTAGGTGTGATGCCAATATCTGTTTACTCAGTCCTGAGAGGTGCCCTTAGTACCACCCTGGTTTCCAGCTCAAGGTCTCAAAGGGTGGCCCCAAAATTCCATCCGCCAGCCCGGCGTGAGCAGATAACTGAGCATGGCTGCCTGGGACCATAAACACAACTTGATCGCTCAGGTGACAAAGCAACAGCAATAACATCCATTCAGAAAACCCACTCAAGATATGTTCCTGGAACATCAACGGCCTGGACAACAAACTGAGCTACCAGGGCACCGTATCCTATCTATGCTCCTTCGAAATCATCCTGTTGCAAGAGACATGGCTTCTTGGGATCAAGCAAGCAATACCTCAGGGCTTCAAGTAGTCGGCACCTCACTCAGTCCTGCCTACAGCCAGCCAATGAGCCTGACCCTGATAAATGTCTACATTAACCCAAATTTGGGCTCAAGGTAATCGATTACCAAGGAACTGACTACCATGGTGCTAAACCTCAGATCCTAGCACAGACATCTTAATTTCAGGACACTTTAATATGTGACTAATGACTGATCTTCCTGCTAATGAGATAACGCAGCTGCAAGAAGGCAACTGGGCTATACCACCACAGGATCACCCCGTGTTGGCCAAAGAGGACCCAAGATGACAGGCCCTTCAAGGAAACTTGGAACACCTTGGATTAAGAGTCCTCAATGGCCATTTTCATCCTGACAAGCCACCTGGTCTCTCATACTTAACTAACATCAGGGCCTCCTTGATTGATTACTTATTTGTCAGCCTTCCTCTACTGAACCAAATCTCTGCATACAGCTTTGGTGAAAAAATCGGCCCAGGGTGTAGTTCGCGAAGTTTCGCCATGCGGAGCTCCGCGAAGTGACAAAAAAACTCTGCGGAGTTACGCAAGTGGTGGAATGCAATGCAAGCTGCTGTTTGCGTTGGTCTTCCTGCCGCTCAGGTAGAAATTCTACCCGAGTGGCAGCTCGCGGTCATTAACTTATCATTTGCGAGCGTGGAAAAAACTCTGCTGCACTACGCAGAGTGCATTTACTGCACTCTGCAAGCTCTGCGGAGGGCAAAAAAACGCTGCAAACTCCACAAGCAGAGCAGGGTTAACCACCCAGGCCTATAATAAATGGACAGCGACCATCACCCCAAAGAGCTCACCCTCACCCTTCGGCTGACGCAGCACAACACGGCAGCAGACCAAGGTTTTGAAATCCACATCATCAATTTAATATGCATCAAGGGCACCATGAAAAGCCTCCCAAGTCTGGCAGCAGAAGCCAAGCAACTATTAGCCAACATCCACGAAACAGAGGGAGATCCAATTCTCAGCTGGTCAAAATTCTCCTTAAAACTGGTGGCTCGTTTTGCAATACCGGCACAACGCAAAACCAGGACACCGGCTTCACAAGGGGAAGGTACCAGTTATCCAATTGAGTCTGCGAAAATAGCATCAATCAGCTTTGGAGAAAACCTAAAATATCACCAATGGACCCTAAAATAATAAGTAAATTGAGAGATGTGCAAAGACAGCAGAAGGAGGCTAAACGCAAACACTGATGGTACACCTGGAACTCATTTCGGGCTAAACTATTGTATGATATAAGGACCAACAACTCAGCAACGTTTTGGGGCACCATAAATGGTCTAGAGGGCGTGCTTCCCAAGGCTGCCTTTTCCCACATTTCTGAGCCAGAAGGTACCTCTTTCTATAAGATCATTTTAATGTCCAACCATCGTTAGATCGAATTCTTGTGCAGGCCGAAGACTCTGCGGGCAGCACTGTCCGGTAAGTTTAAACCATGATTCAAGATCAGTCAACCCTCAGGCCCCTCTTTTCAGAGGCCTCAATCCAAAAACAAATCGCAAAGGGACGAAGGGACAGAGCTCCCAGCCCAGGCAGAATACCACTTGCCTTATACAAGAAAGATCCAGAATTCTGGGCCACCCAATTAGCCCCGCTTTATCTGTCCATGCTAGAAAAGAACTCCATCCCCACCTCAGGGCATGGCTCAATACTCGCTCAGATTTTTAAAAGTGGTGACAAAAAATCCCTCGGGAATTACCGCTTGATTACCCTAATCGATAATGAAGTGAAGTACTTTGCAGGCGTGTTGCCGGATTCCTTACGATCATGGACTGAGACAAATCAAATCATTTCACAATATCAGACCGGATTTCTAAGTCACACCAGGACAACAGTGAATCTCATTGCACTCTCTTTTTTGATCAACCAGGCCGAATCCAGTCCTATCTACATGGGGTTTATAGATTACAAATCTGCATTTGACAGGGCTGACAGAGGGAAGCTCTGGCAGAATCTTGCCCTGCTCAACATTCCCGACATATTGATCAGGGCCTTGCAGATAAGATAATAAGTAACCACTGTTTCTCATCAGCAGATATTGTGTGAAAATCCTTCCGGCCTGAATAAATAGGCCAGACTTGAGCTGAGAGCTGTTCTTGTGGGGAGTGGGAGGACACGCATCACCCCAGTACAATAGCCTGGAATTCAGGTGGGTGTCCCCAACAACTACGGCTCTGGAGCGATTGGTGTATCAGATGTTTTTAAGTGGTGACTTTTCTTCCAAGATCTGACACCATGGAAATATTGGAAAACTATACAGTTTTGAAAAGCTGGAGCCAAATTTTCAAGAACGGCGATAACATTATCGCCACTTTAGCGGCCGAAAACTGGCCCCTTATCACCACTTTAGCGGCAGTTTCCTGCCGCTAAAGCGACGCTAATGTTATCGCCGTTCTTGATAATATAGCCCGTAGACCTTTGAAAATGTTTGTAGTTAGCAAACAGGGCTAGAATAGGAGCTGTAAGGAAACAAGGAAAGGGTTTCTTGCCAGATTCTTGTTCGAATAAGGAAGGCAGAATATCAAGTTAGTCTGGGCTTCTATAGGATGGTTTGTTTGGGAATTTAGGGTTTTTCAAAATGATGTTGAAGCATACAATTTTAGGACTAACGTTAAATTGTATTTGCCACATGCTTTACAGACAGGTATTCATTTCATTCAATATCTTGCACTTTTTCTCTTAATTCCACATTTTCTCTTGACTGCACTAAGTCAACCATATGGCTTCAGGAAAATTTGAAGCCATTCTCTCACTGCTTTCTTTTGGGCTAGATTAGGTGAGAGTTCTCAACACAGCCACTCCCTGAAACAATTCTATGCTATCCATCAAGTTGGGGGTTCGCTAAGTCACCAACAGAAACCAGCATATATGTACATATACATTGTGTGCTACACTCATTTCATATGATTTGTCAAGATTTAAAAGTGTTTCTAATCTAATCACATTCTCGCAATCGCCTCTTGGTGTTAAGGATTTAAAGTACATAATTTTTAATTAAAAAGAAAATCAATATGAAAGTACATTTATTTAATCAAATCTTTGCTTCATAAAACAATGCATCAATGTTCATCTTCCCTAAACTATATTTGGCTAATTAACAGATCAATTTTGCTTTTGTATGAATCATCCATGTTTGTGCACACGCCATATACATAATACAAAAACAATGTGTGAGGTGCAGTGTTTTGCCACTCACATATCAATCAATCAATCAAACATTTGAAGAGCGCACTACATACCCGTGGGGGTCTCAAGGAGCAGGGAAGGGGGGGGGCGCTACTGATCCAACAGCCAGGTCTTGAGTAGCCTCCTGAAGGTCAGCAGGTCTTGGGTCTGTCGTAGGCTCAGTGGGAGGGTGGTCCAGGTCTTGGCAGCGAGGTGGGAGAAGGATCTCCGATCGGATGCGCGGGACGGTGGCGAGTGCGAGTTCGGCGGAGCGGAGCTGGCGGTTGGGGATGTAGAAGGAAAGTCGTCTGTTGAGGTAGGCTGGGCCGGTCTTGTGGAGTTCCTTGTGTGCGTGGATGAGGAGCTTGAAGGATATACTCTTGTTGATGGGGAGCCAGTGCAGGTTTCTCAGGTGGGGGGTGATGTGGCCGTGGAGTGGTACGTCGAGGATCAGTCGTGCCGAGGCGTTTTGGATACGTTGCAGTCGTTTGATGAGCTTGGTCGGGGCTCCCGCGTAGAGGGCGTTTCCATAGTCGAGTCTGCTGCTGACGAGGGCCTGGGTGACTGTTCTTCTTGTATCTGTCGGGATCCACCTGTAGATCTTGTGGAGCATGCGGAGGGTGTTGAAGCAGGAGGAGGAGGCGGCGTTGACTTGCTTGGTCATGGAGAGCGTTGAGTCGAGGATGATTCCCAGGTTGCGTGCATGGTCGGTGGGTGTCGGGGCTGCCCCCAGTGCCGTCGGCCACCAGGAGTTGTCCCAGGCTGAAGGATTGGAGCCGAGGATGAGGACCTCCATTTTGTCCGTGTTCAGCTTCAGTCGGCTGATCTTCATCTACATATGTAGCAAAACCTTATATATACATGCTGATATGCAGCTATGGGCACTATAGACGAGGCCTTAGTGTTAAAAACACAAAGCAACCCTGTTTTTTAATGTTTAAAGTTCTATATTTGGCACTAAGTAAGGCAACTTTCATGATTTCTGGTAAAGGTAATGTCTGGTTTCATAGTTTTCAAATTTAGAAAGGGGTTAGTTGTACCCACTTGAATTGTTTTAATAGTAAAATGGACTAAAGTACAATGCTTCCACTTGTCAAGGAACAGACACTGTAAAGGTGTGTTAAGTCCCATTTTTGCTTACCTGAGCATTGGGCAACTCCCCAATTTTATTAGCACCTAGGATAAGTATAAAGGCTCTCCTAAAGAGGGTTCCAGTTAGGAGGAAACACCATAAAGGATGAAAAATCTCCTCAGCACTCTTATAGTTCTTGATTGAAGAGGAAGATTAATACAGAAGATAATAACAAGGTACTGAACTCCAAATATTTCCGGGAAGAGGAAGGGGGCAAGCAAGATTTGGTCCCATCAAGTGCCCAATTGCAAAAAGCCAAAATCATAGAAAAAATGATTATCAAGGAAGCGAAAAATGGTATACAAATCAAGGTAACAAAGGCGCAGTTATGCGCCCATTACTTGAAAGGAACTGCTTTTAAATGATTCAAATGGACTAATATCAAAGGAACATAGTTATAATTTTCTTTTTTTTCTGGAGTTTTATATAGAGTCAACTTGACCCGAATGTATGGCAGCGCTTTACATGAGCACCAGTTGCATTACACAAGGACACATTTGTTTTTGTTAGGCACAGTGAAATTAAGTGATTTGCCAAGAATCACAGGATGTTGAGCATCATTGCCGAGACTCGAACCCAGTTCCCCAGATTTGAGATTGAATCCAGTTCCCCAGATTTGAGATCGACTGCCCTAGCTGTTAGTCCACATCCTCTCCCTATCTTGGACTGGATACCTCAGATAGAAGTCTTTGGATAGACCACAATCTTGGAAAGGGAATTTTATAAGGTTTATTCAAACCCCGTTCCTGAATCCCATGATATTTGTCTGTCACATGAAGAAGAATCCCAAGTTTGACATCCTTTGCACAGTACTGAATTCTGCTGTACTGTTGCCACCATGCTTCTGTGACACTTTTGCATAGCTCATGAAGCACTGTTCTCTGTGTCTGCAAACTTGGAAATGTGTTTTTTTAACTCCACACTGAGCGCGGTGTCCAGCAGCATGTTACTTAAACGTATACTGAGCACACCATTTGCCCTTGAATGCTTCAGTCTGATGAGCTCTCAGTAAGTATGTAATACCACACGTGGGACACATTTTGAGCACCACCCGTAATGCATTGGTAAAACTATCCAGTTTCAAAACCCTATGTATTTCTCATGTTGACTTAGAAAACAATAGGAATGATATCCTCATAACACATAGCTAATCGGCAAAAAAACTGTTTGTCAACATGCATTTTTATTTTATATATTTCAAGAATGATCTAAATTAGTGTTTTATTTCCTTGATTAAAAATAAAACAAACTGATTAGTGAGCATTTAATTACCTAAATTGTGCTGAAGTCCCTGCATTTAAAAACAATTCATTGTTTGCACCTTTTCTCAGGAAAGGGATAAATCTGCTCTGAAGCTTAGCTTCCTTAAGGACAAAAGAATTCATGAAGTCCTGCCTCCATTCTATTTTTACATCTGGCACAAGTAGCTTGTCCTGAACAAAGACCTATTCTGGCAAAGTAGAGTGCCACAAGCGCCTTCTGTTTCAGCTACCACCAAATCAAAGGTAGGATTAAAAAACAGATGTGGTGCTGGTGGGACAGTCTTTGGTACTAACACCACCGGATTGGACCAAAGACTAGAGGAGGGTTAATTTACCCCTAGCTCCAACATCTTGACGCTGGCTTTCACATTGTCAAGTAGCTTGCAGATCTTGTTTTTGGCAGACATACTGTCCCTGTATCAATAACATTGGTGTACCAAGTGTTGAGCCCTGCTGTTAGTGAGAATCAACAGGCAAGTTTCCCCAAAAGTGGCCGGTATCACCTCTGTTGGCCTTCTGTGAATGTGGGGGGAAGACTACTTCATCCACTGACTCATCTTTCTCCTTTTATGACAGGGGTCAGGGAGGGTCGACTCTTCTCCCCCTCTCCACCATACGTCACCTGGGCATGGTGATTTTGGATCTCTCAAAGTGTGGTTTCAAACTTCTTACACGTATGACCCTCTGGAATATTTTGGGTGTTTGGAGGTCTAACAAGTAGGTGAGCTCAATTTTCTTTTCCTTGACATCAGTGAGGCCTGGAAGACCAAGGGAAATTGGTTGTGTTGTAGACCATAAGTGTTATATGCAATCAGGCCAAAATTGCCATGTATAAATATAAATATCACAAATTCTCCACTTCTGGCGGGTTATGTTACAGGAGGTTTTGGTTATAATTCTCTTTTAGGCTTCACAAAGATAACCTATGATATATGGCCAAATATAATGAGAGTCTACCTAGTTAGTAGATAAGGGTTCTGCTCTCTATAAGGGTCCGAGTCGTGACCCTTATAGAGAGCAGAACCCTTATCTACTATTTATATTTATACATGGCAATTTTGGCCTGATTGCATATAACACTTATGGTCTACAACACAACCAATTTCCCTTGGTCTTCCATGTTCAGGGGGACAACAAAAGATCGCATTTATTCAGAACAGAAACAGAAATATACTTCTACCAGCAGCATTGTATAAGGCGACTACAGAAGCCCACGCTCCAATTAGGAAACGTGAAGTGATTCCTATAAAGGATCGTCAATATTATCCCAGGGGCGATTTTACATACCCTCTGGTTCTGGCAGACACATTTTATGTCTTGATAAAGGTGATTATAAGAAGGAGTTATCACCGAAACGCGTCGACGCAACCTAAAGCGTATAATTCAAGTCTCCAACACCATAATAGATACGCTGATTTGGTAGTGATACTACTCTGGTGTCATTAGAGCGGAGAAAGAATATACAAACCTGTATCCAACAAATGTGTGTTTTAACTGTTCTGTCTGCTTGTAATTGTGCAGGTCGCAATTATATATATTGTCTCAATTTTATCTTGTTTTAGTTCAGGGATTTAGTCTAGTTATCCCTAATGACTGTTTTTTAATATATTCAAATAAATGAACTTTTAACTTTTCCATATTTTGTTGTATGTATTTGTTAAGTTATAAGGTACATTATTTTATACCTGTTTTTATTTGTGCCTTAAGGGAACCCTTTCTCTTACCTAGGTTGAATAACCCTATTTCCCTTGGCCTTCACAAGGGGTACCTCTCTGTTTTTCATAGATACAACAATACAATCAGGTATCACAATTACAGGAATCTCTGTCGTGTCATTTCGAGTTCAACCGTTGGTGAAGTACACATTTCTCCCCGGTGGGCATTCCAGGCCCCCCACTTCTTATCCCACTTCTTAGGACATCCTCTAGTTTTGTAGACCTCCTTTTCAGCCACCATACATGTGTCCATTTCCGCCACCCAACCAATCAGCAACAGCTTGTCTGGGGCCCCCCATTTCATGGTTATAGCTCTTTTGACTAGGGTGTATCCCAGGGTGGTGAATTGTTGTTCTATGTCCGTAAGGTCAGTCGGTTCCCAAATGTTCAGGAGTCCTAATGGGGGTTTCAGCACTATTGATTTTCCCAGAGCATCTTGCATCTTGCCAGTAGCCCGCTCCCATATGTATCGTACGTAGGGGCAGTCCCATAGAATGTGATAGAAGGCGGCGACACAGTTACAGCCACGAAGGCAAAGCGCATCCTGTTGGGTCCCTATCTTGGCCAATGTCACCCCTGTGAGGTACGTCCTAAGTAGGATCTTCAACTGGATCAGTTAAAAACGTTGGTTAATAGCCGCGTCCCTGGGGGATATCAGAGCCGTCTGCCAGTCCTCATTGTCAAGTTGCCCTATGTGTGATTGTCATCTGTCTCTAAGGATAAGGAAGGGGTCCGGCAGGTTATTGCTTAATTTGCGATATGTAAGGGAGATGGCCTTGGCAAGGAGGGGTTCAGATAGAAGTCGGTCTTCCAGGGGGGACGAGTCTGGGACACTTGACATGTCTGCAGGGGCTGTGTGAAGTGCGTGTCGGATTTGTAGGCATCGGAATATTTTGCTGGGCGCCAATTCGTATTTTACTTGTAGGTCTTTAAACTTGAGTATTTTCCCCTTTTTAAGCAGATCTCCAACCGTGGAGATCCCTATCGTGTCCCATTTATCGAACCCTGCTTGATAGCACAATTATCCCAGTTGTTGAGAAGACCATAGCGGTGTAGCTTTCGTTAATTTCCCTGACCAACCCAGTCGCTTGTTAGCTATTTGCCAGATGGAGATCGTAAGAGCCATGGGATTGTGGTACCTCCCCTTACGGGGTTTGCTGTATAGGCCACCTAAGTATCCCTCCCGTCCGGTCTGATATCTCTCCAGGTGATATGCTGGGTTCGATGGGGGATCATACAGCCAGTGGTTGGTTGCCACCAGTTGTGACGCCCAATAATAGAGGCGAAGATCTGGGAGTGCGATGCCTCCATCGTACCAACTCTTCGTCAATTTCCCTATAGCGATACGAGGCGTCCCCCCATCCCACAACAGCGTATGTACCTCTGCTTCAATGCCCACAAAATAGGAGTCTGAAAGAGGACATGGGCAGTTCTGGAGTGCATAGAGGAATCTAGGCAAGGCCAACATTTTAAACAGGGCCGCACGTCCCAACAGTGACAGCGGCAGTGACCTCCAATGTCTGACATCTTCTTTAACCCTCTGTGGGGGGCAGCAAAATTGTTAATGTAGAAGAGTTTGGGATCAGGGGTGATGAAGATCCCCAAGTACGTGAAGCCCTCCTGTGCCACCGCTACATCACATCCCCTGGGTAGGCGGGGTGTGGGGCCATGGAGAACGTAAAGTACAGATTTTGCCCAGTTAATAGCGTAGCCGGAGTACTTCCCGAAATTAATAAAAACATTAAGTAAGTTGTGAATTGATGCATACGGGGAAGCTAAGTAGACCAGAATATCATCAGCATAGAGTGATATTTGATCTTCTGTGTCCTTGTCCCACTTTAGCCCGCATATGGTGACATCACGTCTTACCCATGCCGTCAGTGGCTCAAGGACTAGCGCGAATAGCAGGGGGGATAGGGGGCAGCCCTGCCTAGTTCCCCTGCGTAACTTAAATACCCTCGAGGTATGGTCGTTAACCCGCACCTGTCCCTGCAGATCAGTGTACAGCAATCAAACCCAGGCTATGAACTTGGGGCCAAATCCAAAGCGTGCAAGCACTTCAAAAAGGTATGGCCATTCTATTGAGTCGAAGGCCATGGAGGCGTCTAGTGGCATGATTACTGCGTCTTCCTCCAAATAGGGTTGCCTCGCGAGTACGTTGTGTACCCTATGAATATTTAATGCTGTGTTGTGACCAGTGACAAATCCAGACTGGTCCGCATGGACCAGGGACGGCAACACAGCATTCAGGAGTGAGGCCAGTAATTTCGCTACAACCTTAGCCTCTGCGTTTATTAATGAGATTGGTCTATATGAACCACAGCAGTCTGCGGCGTTCCCAGGTTTACGTATGACCACTATAGACGCCAGTCTCTGATCTGGCGGCAAGACGCCTTTTTCCAGGCTCTCCGAGTACATGAGGTTAAACTGGGGAGCTATTTTCATTGCCATGGATTTAAGAAACTCTATAGGGATGCCGTCCGGTCCCATCGCTTTCCCTGACTGGACACTATATATAGCCTTGCAGAGTTCCTCATTAGTAAAATCAGAATCCAAGCCGACCCTGTCTGTATCCGACAGGGAGGGCAGACTACTATCCGCAAGCAGTTGCCGGAAGTCTTCCGACTTGTATGTGGTGGAGGGCGTGTAGCCCTTCTCCAAATGGTCTGCAAACATATCCGCAATTTCTTGCGGGTAAGATATTTTCCCGCCCACGGTGGTGGATAGTTCGGGCACCCACCTATGTTCTTGTTCATGGCGTTCGAGCCATGCCAGCATCTTGCCCGCCCTCTCCCCCATCTCATACACACTCAGCAGTCATGCCCTCACCTTTTGTCGCATCAGGGCTGAGTACTCGAGATGTTTCGTTATAAGGCGGTGCGCTGTGTCATCGCTGGGCGATGAGTTATGGAGTGATGTCGCAGTTCACTCTCGATTTCAAGTATATGCTCGTTATGGTGCCGGGTGTTGCCCATCTGCAACGCCAGCGAGTGGCCCTTCAACACTGCTTTATAGGCCTCCTAAATCGTCTGGGCGGATTCCACCGATCCAAGGTTTTCCGCAAAGTAATGATCAGTCTGTTCAGTAAGTTGTTCCCTGATGGCGGGTATCTTAAGTAGCCATGGGTGTATTACTCTGGAGCTACGGTGCTTAGGGCGATGGAAGGTAAGCTCGATCCACACCGGGGAGTGGTCTGAGATTCCTCGCGGAAGCCCACGGGGATTTTGAAAGTGGCCCACGTCCGTCAGATGTGTAAGAAAGTAGTCTATCCGGGACATGCTCCTGTGTGCGTGGGAATAGTGGGTATAGTACGTCAACTGCGGTTGCAGTGAGCGCCATATATCTATGAGTCCCATGGCCTGAGTGAATTCCGCCATGAGGGTGTTGGGTCTTGTAGCCTGCTGTTGGGGGTGCCTATCTACTCTATCGTCCATTGTCAAGTTAAAGTCACCACCCATTTTCAAGGTGCCAACCGGCAAGTCCAACAATATAGCACCTAAGTCGCCAAGCGCTTCCTTTCCCAGTGCAGGGGGAGGTACGCCGAGATGACATTCAATACTTTCCCCTCCCAGGTGGCCTCCAAAACCGCAAACCTACCCTGTGGGTCTGCCCATGTGGGTGTGGGTGTAAGAGCTAGGCCTTGGCGAATTAGAATACCAGTCCCCCTGGAGCCAGAGGTAAATCCTGCGTGCACCAGTAACTTATAACCCCACCTGCTAAGAGCATTGCAACTATTACCTATGAGATGGGTTTCTTGCAACAGGAACACATCCGGTGCGTGCCTCTTGAGATATTGCGACACAACACCCCTCTTTATTTTATCTCCTAGGCCATTGACATTCCACGTCAAGGCGAACAGCTTAATATCAGTAACAGTAGGCATCGTAGAGTACAGGCACTACAAAAGAGGCACGAGGATAAGTGGCCCAGTGAAGCCGGGTACCCACTGTGGGGGATCGAAAACCTGTAGAGCTTCTAAATGACAACATTGACAGTCGGTCACCGCTCACCAAACCATGTAGGAGTTCCATTGCAGAATGACTATAAACAATAACAAAAACTACAACTCTAAATCCAAACTGCCCCCCCTCCACCCTGCCCCCCTGCCAGTGGATTTCAACCTACCCACCCCGCAACAAGGCAGAGTGCCTGTTGCCCTCCCTCCCATTTCGGGTGCCTGGTGTACAACCTTCCCATCCTCGCCGTGATTGAAGGATGGAGACATATTCCACAACATTCAGAAACATCCCTCCAGCCAGTCCCAAGTGTCTTCTGGGGATGAAAAGAACCTGGTCTTACCCTCCGATTTGACCCGGAGCTTGGCAGGGAAGAGCATAGAGTACTTAATCTCCTTGTCTCGTAGGGCCTTCTTAACCGCTAAGAAGCTGCAGCGCTGAGCCTGCACTTTGGTCGTGAAGTCTGGGAAGAATGAGATGACACTATTCTCTATTTGAAGGGGTGGTTTGGCCCGGGCCGTCTGAAGGATCACATCCCGGTCTCGAAAGTTGAAGACTCTTGCAATAATTGGTCGAGGGGGAGCACCGGGCTTGGGCCGCCCCCCCGGGACCCGATGAGCACGTCCAATGGAGAAATAACTGGACAGGCGTTTCGGCTGGAGCTTCCGCACCACCAGGTCCTCCACAAATAGGTCAGTTGCAGGCCCCTCCGCCCGCTCCGGGACCCCAAGAATGCGGACGTTATTCCTGCACGCTCTTCCTTCATAGTCGTCCAGGAGCGCCTCCATTTTCACCTGTTGGTCTTGGATCTGGGCTACTTGTTTTTTAAGGATGTCCGAGTCAGACGCCAAAAGTGTCGTGGTGTCTGTCACTTCTTTTACTCTGGCATCCATTTTGCGGAGGTCCGCTCTGATGAGGGAGACGTCTATGTTGACGCTGTCGATTCGGGTCTCCAAGGACGTCCGGACCCCGGCGATGGCCTCCATGACGTCTTGGAGGATAGGGGCAGACGGAGAAGATTTAGGGGGAGGGCCATGCGATCCACCCCCGGAGACCTGGTGGGAGTCATCACTTGTCTTCCCCCATGCAAATTTAGCAAGTGTCTTTTGGGCCTGGGCCCTGGAAGTCTTGCCGCTGGCCATCGCTGGATGTGACCTCTGATCCCGTGGAACCAATGCTGGTACTCGCCACCCCCTGCCCAGGGAAGGGAGAATCACAGCACCTCTCCCAGGCGGCCTGTCGGTTTTCCCGAGTCACCAAACAGTGTAGTCCGATTCTGGATCTGCCTGAGGCCCAACCAACAACGGAGAGAGGGCGCGATGGAGGGCCGAGGTGGGAACCTCTATGAAAATATGGGGCCCGACAGCCACTAGTAGCTTTCCACTGGGTGTTCCCGTAGGGGCACACGGCCTCCGGCTTCAGGATAGTGCAGGCCCTCAAACCACCCCACAGCACCCCAGACGAATTGGGTAGGCCCGAGAGGCATTGATGCGAGACAGCGAGAGTTACAGTATAGCGGAGGGACCCCCGATGCCACCAGGCCTCAACCCGGCATCAGACCGTAGAGGGCATTCGGGGGGGCGGAACACACGCCACCCCACTGGACAGTCACCTCCCCTCTCCTCTTCTGCGGTGTATTCAGCGTCCAGAGGGTCGTGTAGAGGGAAATGGTCTGCCCCCCACCAGGGCGACACCGCACCCGATGCAGCAGCGCTGTCTCCGATCTCCACGTCGCTCCCAGCAGCACCCCAGGGGACAATCCCCCACCTCAAAGCCCACCGGGGATCAGCAGTGCTGTGTATTCTATAGCTGGTCCAGTAAGGCAGGAAGTCCCACCCTCAGCTAGGCCTCAAACTGGGGTCTTGCGTAACCATCAGGCCGAGGCAGTAGCAGGACACGGGGGGAGGGATGCGGTGTAGCAATCAGTCGCGCTCCTCACCTCCTGTCCGCCCGATGGGACAGCGCTGGTCCGCAGCAGGCCACAACACCATGGGGGGGCCTCGGAGGCTCCTGTTCACCCATGCGCAGCGTCCCCACTGCTGCCATGAGTCAGGAGTGGGCCACCATGTCGCATCCGGCCGCAGCCCGGGGAGAGCCTCTCCGCCGATGCAGATGTCTGCAATGGAGATGCGGGGCGCCGAGTAAAAGGCGTCGCCGGAGTCCACGGGTTCTTGCCCCTCACATTGAGGGGCGAGCAGGCTGATACAGGCGGGATGACAGGAGAGGAACGGTGAGGATGGCGGAGCCACTTCAGGACGCGGCCATTCTGCTCGACTGCTAGCCACGCCCCCCGCCCTAGAGGCCCAACAATATTAACACCCACCCTCCCAAAGGGTGTTCTGGCCACAGGAAAATTCTTGGGGAAAGTCTTGTGCTTCCCACATGACTTGCCACTGGCTATGGCAATTATCACACAACCTGCAGTACACATCTGGATTGCTACTCATCTGCGGCCAATAAAAGCGGGTGTCCAGGAGGTCAAAGGTTTTGGCCTGCCCCAGACGTGCAATCAAGTAAATGTCTTGAGCTTGTCAAGTCAGAAGGCTGTATAATACTTGGAGACTACAGCACTCTTGTTAACCCAGACTCAGAAACCTTATGCTCACAATAAAGGAGACCATTCTACCAATAAATATGGTGATCATCAGAGGTGTTAATATATTTCTGAGCCTCAGCCTGTTGCCTAAGACCCTCAAGAGTGGGGTACCCATATGCACCTTTCAGAACTGTTACTGGGATGGTGTTACTGCAGCTTGTCACCCGACTCAGCTCAGGTAGGTCTCCCAGGGCAGATAAGACCTCCCCTGTAGGTGTCCGATCCTCCCCCTCGGCGCCAAACTCCTTCCAGACCGCGGGAATTTCAGAGGCCGGGTTTCCATGCCCCCTACTCCTCTCTTCTTGGTGGAAACCTGGGCCATTGTTTCAGGCTCCAGGTCCTTCTGACTCATCTGATAGGAAGCCATGGACCATGTGGTCATGTGCTCCCCCTCGATCTGAACATTTTACCATGTCACCAAGCTCTACCTTCCTGCAGATAGTTTTCTCCAGATCATTCCCTAGCAGACAATCAACAGTCATAGCAGGGAATCACAGCAACCTTCGGGAAATCAGAGACCCCACCCCAATCTAGGGCTAGATTTGCCACAGGTGGTGGCTCACCTAGCTGTCCGATGTCACTACTTGGTGGATTCCATTATTGACAACCTTCTCTGCAAACACCTGATCACATGTGATGAATGTCATACTGGCCCCAGTGTTTTTCAGAGTCTCCGCCCTCTGCTCATTGATGGTAAACCACTCCCTGCACTTTTTAGTATTATCAGGCATGTGGATTTTGGCTATCATCTACTTGTCACCGTGAGATACCTCTGAACTATTCTCAATGATCACTGAGGCAACCGTCTCTTCCTGCACTACTCTACCAATCCCTCTGGTAGGCCCTCCAGTGGGGGCTATTTCTTGGGGAAGATCATATCCCCTTTTCTGTCTTGTCTGGATACAGTCATAACTCCAAGCTGGTATGGCCACTAGGGCTTCTTCCCACTCCTTCTCTCCTGTGCCCTGAAGAATAATTGAGTCCCCTCCCTGTGAACATTTTAGTGGCCTTTAGAGAAATTTAGAGTGCTAATTTGCCTCCCCCTTCCTTTTGCTGATAGGGGACTCTTTGACCCTTCTTGTGGTCCCCCAGATACCTTCTTTGACACTTTTTTGATGAACCTGAGATTAGCTTCCTTCCTAAGCTCTCTGGGCTCAGTGAGCCAAGTGTCTATTTGATGTGTGTGCATTTCTGTAGAACAATCATTTAAAATGTGTCCTCTAATAATCAAATTGTACAGCCCATCATGATTTACTTACTGCGCTGCCCTTCACCCTTTCCATTCAGTGCCTTACTAGATAAACCCACACAATCTACTAATGAGTGTTATGACTGGTTCTTTCTTACCCTGAACCTCAGTAAATACTTCTAAGGGGCCAGACCAAACTCACAGATAAGGGCTTCTTTTATGGGGGCATACTTCCAGGGCCAATTGGGAATCTCACCCTACAACAGGCATATTCTTCCACAGATTATCTCCCCTGTCGTCTTCTGGGACTCCATGCATACGTAGGGCTACCTTATGTGCTACAAAACACTTACATGTGTCAACCCTCCCCACCTACCTAATTGCCAGATCTCTGGGGATGTGGACTCTTTTGCTTCTCCTAAACACTTCATTGCTGCTCCCACCATCCTCACTGGACCCAGGGGCTCTTTAGGACCTGAAGTCTATCTTGCACTGACTTCTCTTGTGGACCAGCAGGGTGTTCTTTTCAAGTCAAGTCAAGTCAAAGTATGCTTTATTCGAATTTCATTCATAAAAGCAAAATACAAATTACAGTAAAAGGAAATACATACAGCATTTTAAAATAGAATTAAATTCCAATCAGATAACATCGAAATGCAAAACATACTTCGTTAAAGTTTTCTGGCTTGATTACTAAGAGCTATATAAAATGCACTGTTCTATTAGCAATGGTGAGTTTAAAAAGTAATAAAATAATTTAAATAAAAATAGTTTAAAAATGACATGTGAAATAAAATGCAGAAAAGAATAGCATAACAGAGAATAGTCAAATGACTAGCAGTCTCTGTCTATTCAAGAGAATAGTCAAGTGACTCGCAATCTCTGTCTAATCAACCACGCCCATCCTAAGTACTTTGCGGTAGCTACTGAAATCCAAGTCAAAGTGCTAGTGCATATAATACGCAGAGCTACGATACTACTGGTTGTCCCTAGGTTTTTACACATCGGGGACAGCCAGATGCGCCTTGGAACCGCATAAGATTTACAAGAAAATAAAAAGTGACCAATGGTTTCTTTAGTAATACCACAAACAGGACAGCTATCACAAGATCCAACTACCCACTTAGCTGTCAAAAATTTCAGGGGAAGTGCACCTGCTCTAAGTTGGAAAAAGAGCTTCCTTTCTCCAGGCCTGGTTATGATATCCTAATAGGGTTCTAAACAGGGATACATCTTGGCCTCTAAAAATACTCCAGTCATGGAACCAGCACTGTAGCTACTCCAGTGCCGGGAGGCAACCATCTCCCAGTAGGTACTCTTTAAAGTATGTTTAGATGGAAAAATTGTTCTCGCCGGATCTTCCCAAAGTGAGTACATACCAAGCTCAGTCAGGGATATCTTAAGTGATTTTAACCATCCAATTTTGTGGTATACATCAGATCGTATAATATCTAAAAAGCCCTTGGCGTAATGAGAGAGCACAGGAGTCGTCCATAGCCTGCGCCAATACAAGATCGGGCGAAGCTTTACCAAATCTGAGACTGCTCTTCTACCTAAATCGCATTTGAGGGGCAACAGCGGGGTGCTTTTAGGAACACCAGTTATTGCCCTAAGAAATTTATTCTCCGAGGATTGAAGTGCAACCACCTTCTCAAAGCCCCAGAGCTCAGCACCATAAAGCGCAGAGCCTAGAGCCTTTGCTTCGTAGACCTGTAACGCAGGTTTTACAGGTTTGGTTAAAGATTTTCTGTGCTCTGTGCAAATAGCACCAGACAATTGCCTATGTCTAAGTGTGGCCATATCAATGTGATGCCGCCAGCTCTTCTCGCTAGATATATGTATACCTAAATATATAAAAGTGTTCACTACCTCTAGCGGGCGGTCATTCAAAGTAATTTTAGATTTAAAACTACGATGGGGATTAAAAATCATTAGTTTTGTTTTGGCTGTATTAACCTCTAAGCCATAATCCCCACAAAATTGGTCAAAAATAGACAAGGCACACTGCAAACCGCTAGGGGTTTTAGATAGGATGAGCATGTCATCTGCAAACATTAAAATAGGGATTTTAGTCCCAGCCAAAGAAGGGGCATCCGCTTGTGCAGAAAGCATACGGGTGAACAACATCGTTGATGTACAATGTAAAAAGCACGGGAGCCATCGAACATCCCTGCCGAACTCCTCTCTCGACAGGGAAGTCCGCAGTTACCGAGCCTAATCCCCCCCACTGAATTCTAGCATAGTTAGATTCATGTAGCCTCATTATCAGGGATAATAACTCGCTTGGGAGACCCTGCTTCTTGAGGACCGACCATAGCTTAGACCGGGGAACAAGGTCAAAAGCAGCCCGCAAGTCGACAAAAGCCGCATACAAACTTCCCTTACCCAACACAACGGTCCTCCATTGCAACAGGGTAAAACGAAAGACCTGGTCCACCGTACTTGTGGACCGACAAAAGCCTGCCTGGAAGGGTGAAAGGGCATTAGACTCCTCCGCCCAGTCCAGGAGCCTATTAACGATCACACGCCCCACAACCTTTTGAATAGTGTCTATAAGGCTTATTGGTCTATAGTTACCCGGCTGGGACCGGTCGCCTTTCTTAAAGACAGGTATGATTACTGCACCCTGCCAAGATGTTGGTACCGCTGCACCCAGTGCAATAGCATTCATAAGAAGACGAATGTACTTACACCAGTGCTCTTTATCATTAATGAATAAGTCAGCTGGCACCCCATCGAGACCAGGGGCGCGTCCACAAGCCACTGAACCAAGGGCCATCATGATTTCAGCAATACTGAAGAAATTATCTTGGAATTGATCTACACTAATTTCTGCGCCCAAGTTGGCATTATTTCGCTCGGCATACTGATTTTTAAATTTTTTTACCCATTCTTCTTCTGGCACATTGTTATGCGGGGGCTCGGGAGAACCCGAATTTCCCCACCTGACAATGTGCCAGAATAACCGTGAATCCTTTCTGTCACTAGCTGCCCTTAACTCAGACCAGTGGTGCTCGTCCCAGACTTTCTTTGCCCTGGATATGCTAGCTTTGTAATCCTTTCTAGCAGATTGAATTACAACAGATTGCCCCCCCTTAATGGCATTACCTAAAGCCAGTCGTGCTTCCCTACACTGGTCATTGTACCACCTAGCAGGCTTTGGGGCTCTGACTCCTTTATTTTTCACAGGTTTAAGGAAATAGTCTTTAATTGTGCAAAAAAGAGTGTTGTGTATTCCTACTACCTTGTCTAAGCCAGTGCTCAGTGAGTTAGAGTGCTCTATAGCCAATATTGCTTTGTCTACCTGTCCACTAATATTAGCGATAGCCTGATGGTTAGTTACTACATTTTCCCACCTTAATCTACGCATGTCATTAGTGGGAACAATCAGGGGGGGGATAATCTCAGGAGGGCCTATGGGACAGTTGATGTGGGACCACCATTTATGAATTGCACACAGGGGATTGTGGTCACTCTCTATCCTCCCAACGACCTCCATGTCGCAAATCAGGGGCCATAATTTAAGACTACATAGAACGTAGTCAATTCTACTATTGTATCGCCCATTGTCAAATGTGCTGGTCCCATTTCTGTCACCATTAGTCCTTCCATTTAGGGCTCTTAAACCCTTTTCGTAACATAGGGCATTTAGGCCGATCACATCATTGGAACAACGCACAACCGGAGTGAGCTCCAATTTAGGAACACCCCATTGCCGGTCCTCTTCGTCCCCGAAAAGGTCATCTTCATTGACTAGGGGTTCAAATGGTCTATTAAAATCACCCGCAATAACGATGTTGTTGCTTAAGGAGTGGGTATCAAGAAGACAACCCAAAGCTACCAAAGCCTCAGACCTCCCTCCCCTGTTACTTCGAACATAGACATTATAAATATCCAACATTCCTAGTTTATCTAGGTCCATTTTAATTAGTTGGATATCTCGATTATTGGTTTCAACAACTTTGATTGCTAGCTTTAGACTCTGGCGGACCCATATAGTTAAACCCCCCATAGGTCTCCCCCGTGGGCCCTTTAGTGCAGGCACAAAATAATTCAAATATCCCTGTAAAAAGAGAGGTTCACATAACCAAGTCTCCTGGAATATGCATAGATCAAATTTGTTAACAAAACATAACCAATCCTCAGATTATAGTTTAGAGGACAGCCCTGCAATATTCCAGGAGAGTAAATTCCCCGTGATAACCTCAATGTCAGCCAAATGGATGACAGATGGTAAAGGATCTGGGACAATGTAATGATTGATACAGGTGTCTGCACTTGCTTCTAGTATTGGATTCCTTAACTCATTAAAAGATGGAAATGTATCAGGAAATGGCTCATCGGGGACCAATGACGGAGCCTTGGGGTTATTGAGTCAATCCACGTCTTCAAGATTTGCTAATGCCTCATAGCGGTTTCTAAGCAGAATGGGAGGGTTGGGTTGGTTACGAGGTAAAGCCCCGGAATTAATAGTGGGAGTTGTCTGCGATCTGGGATAAAAATAAGTTAACTCCCAGGTGGTAATAACAGACCTCATATGATTTGTGTGCCAGTTAAGAATATGGCTAACAGCTCTAGGGTCCTTAAAATTAATTAAAATGATGTCCCCATTTATATTCTTTGGTGTATTGCCCAGCCAGGGTAAACGTCTAACATGTAAGATTTCCCCGTTAATATACGAGGGGAGCGGGCGGTTCTGTCCAAGCCAGTGAATCACCTTATTTTTTAACTGGAAATATCCCTCTGTTACACCGTCCTTTAAAATTGGGACACCCGCAAGGACAACTACAAGAGGGACAGCTTCTGGTGGCAAGTCAATAGAAAAAGGGCCTTGTATCTTTACAGTAGAAACTGGATGACGACCTTTTCTATCGTACATTGGGCCCTTTTGTATTGAGATATTTTCTCGCAGGGAGTCTCTGTCCTTGTTTAAAATAATGGGTTGCATTAACTTAGGGATAGTAGTTCCTCCTGCATTACTATTAGTTACATTAATAATACTTGAGTAGATTTGAGAGGTAGACTCTAGTGGTAATGCAATGGAGGGTGGTGCAGCAGAAATTGAAACGGTAGGGGACACTATGGTTGGCTTTGTGGAATTCATAATTGATACCCTATTGTTATCCATCAGGAGTTCTACTTTTTCTAGCCTTTTTTCAATTGCTTTTAAACTCTCAACAATAGGTGACATAAGAGATTTCAATAGCTGGTCAATGTTACCCAATAGCTCCGTGGTAGTTGTATCATTTACAGAAGGAGATGCAGACATACCTAAAAGAGATGCATTATCAGTACAGAATAAAGGACCTTTATCAATATGAACCACATCAAGCTTACGACTGTTTTTTTTTTTACTCCTTGCAAACTCAGTGTCTAACTTTCTCCTTTTTCTAGGTAATGGGCCAGAAAGTTTAGATTGCCTAGATAGATTAACCTTTTGATGTAAAGGCTTAATAACTTGTGATAATGACCCATTCAATACAACTGGTTCGGTAATTAGACTAAGGGGTAGGGGTGAGGCAATTGGGGACGGGTCATTGGATAACTCATCAGAGATTAAATTCCGAGATGATATTAAAGAATCATTGTTACCAGAGAGATAAGAAATCTCTTTGTGAGAAGGGCCACTCGTGCCTGGGGGAGTCGCTACATGAGGAAGGGCCATGGATAGAGGCGTACTTTTAATAAGCTCAATAGAGCTACGGCGCCTCGCCCTTAGTTCTGCAAGAGAGGCTTCACGATCTAGAGCCGAATTAACTTTAAATAAATAACCATCAAGAGTACCCCTATTAGCACATTCAGCCATGTTAATGAAGCTAAATAAAATACACCACTAGGTTAATGCATACAGCAAAGCTAAAAAGAACAAATCAAAAATGTCAATATAAAACACTAAACAAACACACCAGGACAAATTACATTACGATAAGATCAGTACAAATAAAAGTCAAGGGGGTGAGCCCGGCCCGGACTCCTTCGGCTCCGGAGGGCTACAGAGGGCCCGCCCTTTGCCCGGGCTTCGCCCGGCGCCGCCCGCGCGCGTCCCGCGACGCGTCGGGAGCCTCGAGCTTTTGTGCGCCTCCGGGCGCGAAAAGAACCGGAAGTTGGCCGCAAGGCAGCCTGGGAGCTGTAGTCTCCCCCTGTCGCGGGCACGATTGAATTAGGTGTCGACAGGGGAGACCCACAGCGTCAGCACCCCAGGAGCGGCAAGAGGATCAGGAGCAGGTCCGCTGGTAAGTGGCACTGAACTGAAAATATCACCCCCGCTCCACCGAGGGAGCCTCGAGCTTTTGTGCGCCTCCGGGCGCGAAGAGAACCGGAAGTTGGCCGCAAGGCAGCCTGGGAGCTGTAGTCTTCCCCTGTCGCGGGCACGATTGAATTAGGTGCCGACAGGGGAGACCCACAGCGTCAGCACCCCAGGAGCGGCAAGAGGATCAGGAGCAGGTCCGCAGGTCCGCTGGTAAGTGGCACTGAACTGAAAATATCACCCCCGCTCCACCGAGGGAGCCTCGACCTTTTGTGCGCCTCCGGGCACGAAGAGAACCGGAAGTTGGCCGCAAGGCAGCCTGGGAGCTGTAGTCACCCCCTGTCGCGGGCACGATTGAATTAGGTGCCGACAGGGGAGACCCACAGCGTCAGCACCCCAGGAGCGGCAAGAGGATCAGGAGCAGGTCCGCAGGTCCGCTGGTAAGTGGCACTGAACTGAAAATATCACCCCCGCTCCACCGAGAGAGCCTCGAGCTTTTGTGCGCCTCCAAGCGCGAAGAGAACCGGAAGTTGGCCGCAAGGCAGCCTGGGAGCTGTAGTCTCCCCCTGTCGCGGGCACGATTGAATTAGGTGCCGACAGAGGAGACCCACCGCGTCAGCACCCCAGGAGCGGCAAGAGGATCAGGAGCAGGTCTGCAGGTCCGCTGGTAAATGGCACTGAACTGAAAATATCACCCCGCTCCACCGAGGGAGCCTCGAGCTTTTGTGCGCCTCCGGACGCGAAGAGAACCGGAAGTTGGCCGCAAGGCAGCCTGGGAGCTGTAGTCTCCCCCTGTCGCGGGCACGATTGAATTAGGTGCCGACAGGGGAGACCCACAGCGTCAGCACCCCAGGAGCGGCAAGAGGATCAGGAGCAGGTCCGCAGGTCCGCAGGTCCGCAGGTCCGCTGGTAAGTGGCACTGAACTGAAAATATCACCCCCCGGCACTGAACTGAAAGTAAGACTAGAGTCGTATTTTTTTCTCAACAGCCAGAACCAGCTTTTCCTCCTTAGTAGCCAAGACCACATTTTTCACCTCCAAGAGTAAAGTACCTGCAGGAAGGTAGGATCTGCCTCTATGGTTACCCCCCTTTTTGCTTGATGTAAATCTATTTATGACTAGTCTGACCAGGGTCCTACTAATCAGGACCCCAGCCTCTCTGCTTTCTCCCTCAAATTGTTACGGCAAGTCCTTAGGTGCATCTCAGATTGGATACTGGGGTACCCTTATCAGTCCCTAGTATATGGTACTAAGGTACCCAGGGCATAGGTACCACAGAGGTCGCCCATAGGCTTAAGCATGTATTATGCCACCTATGGGAGACCATTCAAACTATCACTACAGGCCTGCCATTGCAGCCTGTGTAAGCTGGTGTTAGCAGCACTTACGAAAGGTATCATAGGTAAACCTATAAGTAACCCCTACAGCAGGCCTTTTCAATCCTAAGGCCAGGGTGCTTGGTTCTAAGTGTGAGGGTGCCCTTCCATTAGCATGACACACCTACAGCCTTCAGAGTCCATTCTCCCGGGTTGTAAGTGAGACAGCCATATCACATATAGAGGGGCACCGTGCCATTATGCGATGACCATCTCAAAACTGGCTGTGACGAACCCTGTCGTGTTTGGTGTCAAGCATGTTGGAATCATACCCCCACCATAAAAGGTGTGGGTGGTATGATTCAAGGCACTGTAACTCCTCAGTGCTCCCGGTACCAGTCTTCTAGACCCGGATAGCACAACATGGCTGCTGCTGACCAGAGACATGATTCTGCCCTCCTGCTGCTGAGCCAAGCTTGAGCAGGGGAAGACAGAACAATAGGCATCCTGTCACAGGGAGGTTTAGGGTATAAGGGAGGGTGGGAGCACTTGCATGTACCACATAATCTGCGTGCAGGGCACATTTGGTGCCCACCATGCATAGTTCAGTTGAAACCAGTTCAGGAAACCGTTGGCTCCTGCTCTGGACAAGGGACAGAGGAGTATCCCCACTTGTCCAGCCCCTCCTTAGGGAGGTACCCCTGTATTGTCCCAACCCTTTCCTTAGGGTACTTAAGGGCTTACCTGTGGGTGAGTCCCTAGGTTTGTTGTGGGACACAATACAATTCAGACACCACTTCAACTTCGACCGTCTGGGCACTCTGGACTTAGTTGTACTTCGCTCTGGGCATCAAGGCTGCAACCAGGAAGACTCCTGCGGTTCCTGATCTTTTCGCCCTGCTCGTCTGCTGTAATGTCCGTGCCTGTGCTCCATACAGTAATCCATCCAGGGCTTGTGAACACCAAAGACACCTGAAAGAATCTCCCTTGAAGTGAAGGAGTCACTC
Source organism: Triturus cristatus (assembly GCF_964204655.1). Classification (NCBI taxonomy): domain Eukaryota; kingdom Metazoa; phylum Chordata; class Amphibia; order Caudata; family Salamandridae; genus Triturus; species Triturus cristatus. Next base: position 954,103,847 of record NC_140581.1, read on the forward strand.
CCATCATCTGCAGGCACCACAACTAAGCTGAGCGGTCTGCTGATCCTAGGCTCCTACGTACTCCAGAAGGCTCAGCAACACAGGTGGTGGTACCTCACATCCCTTGAGGCCTGCCCTGTCGTCTCACCAAGTTTGAGGCCAGTATCCCTCATCGGAGCTGCTGGAACCAAACCGATGTGCACCGTATTGACTTGCAGTTGCAAAGGCTTGTTGGCTACCTTCCACCAAGATCTTCAGGCTCTAGGTAGCCCAAATCTCAAGCATCTCCAGTTACCAAGATCTTTGTCCCCACCACATCACTTGCACCGTGGGCCTGCATCTTTGGTGAGCTGCTTGAGGTCCTCTGCGACTCCAGTGCCTCCAGGCTGTGGGTCCAATTGAGGGTCACTTTTAAATTATTTTGCACTCCCCTGATTGCAAGGGGCCTGCACTGACTCCCCCTGCTTGTGGTAAGTCTCCTGGACCTTGTTGGTCCTGACATTGTACCTTCTTCTACTTCCACATTGATTGCAGTTGCCAAGGCTTGTTGTTTCTCCTTCTGGACACCGACCCCTCAACTCTCGACATCTGACATGCGACAGCTTGTGAATGGCTCCTGGTCTTCAACAGCATTGCCTGGTCCTCACAGCTGCAGCTCCAAGGGCACCATCAACTATGTTACAGCACTGAGATTGGTGGGCATTCGTCCTCCGTGCCTCCTGGTCACTTCCAAGTGGCATAGACTCAGTTCCCTCTGCTTTCAAGTACTTCTCGACTTGAATCCACCTTTGGGTTCCACCGGACCCTTTCACGTTCTCCATCAGCGGCATCTTCCTGAAGTCCTCCATTGGGTTCGACGGCGGTTTCCGATGCAGCTTCACACCTATGCACCTGGGTCCCCTGGGGCAGGTATCCTGGTTCCTAAGGTATCGACGAGTGGGTTTGGCTCTCCAACCTTCTTTCTTCCACAGGGTTTCTTAAGGATCCACCGGGAAAGGTCCTTCTTCTTTAAAATCGCAACCTCGACTTACACGTTGATTTGTATAGAGAACACGGTCGTGTTTTTACACTGCACCCGTCTTCTGTGGGGCTCCTAGATACTCACCTTGGGTGGTTCCTTGGATCCCCGGCACTTCTACATTCTCTGATTATTGTCCTGACTCTAGTCATGATTAGCATACCACTATTGTAGTATATGGTTTGGTCGCCCCCTGGTGACCACTGTGTTCTCTGTGCTACTTAGCTGTTTCTATTGTAAAGTATTGTGTACATTGTGTATATCTCCAGCTAGGAAATAATGTATGTGTTAGTGAGTGTCTTATAATAAATACATATTTTTATAAATACACTGTGTGGTTCTTTTTCACTTAGTCTATACCTATAAGATTGAGTTCTGGTAAAACTGGCTGCTTTACACTCCTTCTGGACTAAGCCTGAAGGCTGTTCTTCACAGCTACCACTTAGAAAGCTTTCAAAGGTTGTCTAAGACCACTAAAATCACCATAAGGGTTGCCTGGATCAGTGCAAGTTGTCCACTTTCATCAGTGAACATCATATACTTAGCCAGCCACTCACAGTAGCCAGCTGTAATAACAAATCCCTCTTTGCTTATCTGTTCTACAGCTCTGATGGAGACAAACTGTGGGCTAATGGACTACTCCTTGTCACAGACAATGTAGGTGAGGCTGCTCCTGGGGTTACACATCCTTCTGGCACTGGAGCTTCCTCAATGTTATCCTCCTGTCTCCCTATCACCTCACCCTCATGTTCCCTTGTTGATTGTAGCAGCCAGTCTTCCCAAGTCCAAGGACACTTTAAAAAGGGGTTTTTAATTTCAACTAAAATCCCTGAGTGGTACTTCAAAAACAAAAATCCTGGATTCCACAGCTGAACACCAATGTAAGAAACTAAATGTAAGAGACTTCGTTAGTAGATGAGGGGGCGACAACCCACTTTAAGAAACAACCAAAGTCTTTGTCAGGCTGAAACACTAAAGTCACTAAATTGACCTAAGCTTGAGCCCATGGTAGCTATGACATAGAGCACACAGTCTTAGAGGCAATGTGAAAAGCATTTATTCAGTGCCAAAATTGTAATAAAGTGAAAAACATAACACAATAAAAATCCCAAACTAAATTACAAAAAAAGTATATTTGAATTACAAAATTAAACCAAATAGATAAAAATCCTATCAGGAACCAGATATATAAATCTTTCAATATTTAATTGTTTAATTGTTTTAATGAAAATAGAGCCATCAAGTTTTAAGCACCAATTGTTGTCAAATGAAACTGGTAGACTGGGACCTAGGCACGATTAGAGACCAACTGCCATGGAGGGAGGTGAGATACAAAGACCAAGTTGGACCCATTAGAGGACTTACCTTGAGACTAAGGACCAGATGAACAAAGCTTTTTTGAGGTTGTAAAGGGCCCGATTCACAGAGGGGCCAGTGCAAATCTATGTATCAGGAATGTGCTCTTTTGAAAAGAAGTTGTACAACCTTTCATAATCATTAACTTCGCTGCTCCTCACCCAGCTCTTAAGAGCTTATCACATAATCCAGAAAATTCACCCATGTTTGTGTAGAGAGTTTGTGACTAGCCCTGAACCTTTTCCTGTACTTCTAATGTGTTAACCCAAACTTCCTGACTAAAATGGTCTTCATGGCAGTGTAGTTGGTCTGGTCCTCCACCTCTAGTGTAAGGAGTGTGTCCCTCCCCACCGTGGGCATACACCTCCAAAGGCTACCCCTTACAGAACTCCTCTGGAACCCTGTGCACTTTCAAAGCCACTTCATAGGCTGCCAACTATTTAACTCTGTCATCCCCCACATTGTAACTGGACACCATATCTTTTGGGATATGATATCTGGAATCATGTGCAGGCACTGCAGATATGTTGTCACCATTATTGTTGCTGCTGGCCCCCAGTTGGAGAGCTCTAAAATCCAGCTCTCTGAGGCTGAGCTCATGGGGCATCTTCCTTTCCTCCATGGCCAGCCTCTACTCCTTTAGAGCCTACTCTCTCCCTGATTTGGCTATGCTTGCTCCCTGTCAATTTTGGCAAGCTCTAGTCTGAGTTTCCTCTCCTTCCTCCTGTCCGCCAGCTCCTCTGAGAACAGGCTCATTGAAGACAGACTGCTGCCTGCTCTAGAGTGGACTATCATCCTGGGAGGAAATTGTTCCCTCATTCCATAGGCTACATGTCAAGAACCCGGTGTTGGATCCTGCTCTGATCCTTCCTCAGACACAGATCCCTCCTCATCCACTTTTGCTTCTGTTCGGACCTCTAGCTATGCTCCCAAGACTTTCTGCAGCTCTGCCTTCTTGGCACTTCTCTTGTGGAACACACCTTTCTCCTGGTAGAACCCTTATAGCTGAGCCACTGTGTATGCTCCCAGCTTGGCCAGCTCAAATTCCATCTTGCCAGGTAGGACACCAAATGTTGCAGAGAAAAATGGGACTTGGGCAAAAGGATTTTTGGGAAATATCAAAAGATGTCAGAACAGGGAGAATTGAAAAAGGCTCAAATTGGTCTCAGTATAGAGTTGTAGTGGACAATGATTTACTATATTGTATTGCATAAACACAAGCCCTGTCCTCAACGATGATCACCAATGCTATTTGTGCTGAAGAAACCAAGACCTTAGGGGCCTGGCGGCGCAGGGTACGCCTTAATCTCATGAGTTCACCTGCTTTGTCGAACAGAGACACGGGACACTCCGTTAGGCGTAGAAGATAGGGTTTATTAGCTGCAGCTAAGTACAGTTGTCCCAGAAGTACACTTGGTATGTTCTTAGGAGACTGCCACTTTAATTCGTGGCGCACAATCTTTTATAACATACATATTCACAAAGAACACTCCCAATGCATACAGGGTCAACCAATGAGAAGAATGTAAAAACAAGATATTAAGTAACTCAAATAAGCCTCTCTCCTAACTATGTTTGTCACCCTTCCCCACAAGTTAATCAGTGGTAGTGTTTATAAGTCGACTTGCAGGTGGCAGGACACATTTGTATGGCCCAGAGGACAGTTGTGAAACTAGAGAATACGAGTAAAGAATAGCGAAGGTCAGAGGATAAGATAAAGTCAGGAAAGAATGGTGCGAACCAACAGATAGTTGAAACAGGGATCAGTCCGACCAGACGAGGATAAGTGGAGTCGGCCGGACCCTGACAGCAGCTATAAACAGAGGCAGGAGGTTATTTGACACGTTGCAGTAGGATGAGGGAAAACAACACTTCGTTCACCATGCCGCCTGAGTGAGGGCAACACAAAATGGCAGAAAGACACAAAATGGTGGCTAAATACGAACGAGATCGGAAACTGAATTACCTCAGACCCTCCTTTTGCCATTACTCAAAGCAAGACACACAGACTCATTTTAATCTGAGTCGACGTCAATGGCCATGAGGTCATCAAGCTGTTGCTGCAACATCCTTTTAATGCTCTCCGTCTTTCGTGGCACAGGCCTTGGGACACACATAGTGGCACAAAGACCACAGATGGCGGGGCCACACTGCATACAGAGACAACAGGAAAAAATGATGGCCAAAACCACTCCAAGGAATGTTAATACCTTCCATTCCCATTTGGACAGTAATCCCCAAAACCATTCCACTAAAGACCAATCTCCTTCGTCCTGATGAATCGACTCGGAGATCACATGTAATTTGGAGATGGCTTGGTATACCGTAGGGGCGTCGTCAGGTATATATAAATGCAACAGCTAGATCCGATCAATTTACAAACTCCACCACGATCTGCAAGAATAACATCCAAAGCAATCCGGTTCTGCAATGTCATGAGACGATCCGCCTGAAGATCAGCTGTGAGATTGCTCAAGGCTCCCACAGTGACATCTATGGTAGTCTCAACAACACGAACTAATTGTCTCATGTTTCTACTCTTGGCTATTGGGCCCCAAAAAGGAAGAAATCCTTTAAGGAAATCACCTCCCTCTTGTCCTGCCGTGTCTTTGGAATCAATAATCCCTCTGCCATATCTGTTTCTGTGATGTCCCGAAGGAGCAGTGTATGTAGGGGGGAGAAGAAAGGCTATATAGCATGTTCCTGAAAAGTCCGTTGGTAGCCACGTGTACGCTCTATCGTGGCAAACAAAATACGTGCCCTGGGATGGCACTAACGGTAGTGAATTCTGAGATGTGTGAATGTATGTATGGGAACAAACACTCTTTCCTTGTCCTGTGTCAGTAGTCTGGCCATTTATTTGTAAACAGAAGTTACCTTGATGAGGCACAGTCCAAATTGGTGGAGATCTTCCCTGTTTAATCCTATCTGTAAGGCTAGTGGTGTAACGAGTCACGCTCCAAGCATCATATGCCCGTTTCTCATCAACAGGAATCTTACTATTCTCCACAATTCTAGCCATAGCCACTATTCCTTTTATCAGAGAACTATGACTAAAATCTTGTCCACTACCATATGAACCAGCTGGACGTCTAAATCGGTTCTGATATGCATTTGAAAACATCACAAAATAGGCCCAAGCGGAACCTTCATAAGAAAATGGAAGGGCTAAATATGGCATCCCTTTTTCGGTGGTATGAGGCATAAGTCCGCACACCCAGCAGTCGGTTGTGTTGATTACCAATTGGTGTTGATGCAATAACTGGACAAATGAATTGTTAAAATATTCTGTTCTCCTGATTAGTTCATGTTGGGGAAGCGTATATAATTGGTGTGGGGAGATAGTAGAATGAAAAGGCAAAGAAATAGAAGTAGGGACAGATTTGTGCTGCAAAGCATGAATAATCCAACCTATACAAGCCAATAAGATACTAGAAAACATAAGAACACACAATGTTATGCCACATTGACTGTACACTAATTTACAATATTTCTTTTTCATCTCTTCCTTCTTATTTTTCTTTCCCAATTTGACATCCATCCTCTAAAATAGTTGCTCACGGCAATCTTCCTTACTCACTTGGCTGTGATTATTAGCCGTCCTATGACACTGCAAGTCCTGGGGGCCTAGCCACTATACAGGTCACGAACCAAGACTCCTACTGTGACCCTGCAACCTGGACAGATGATACATGTCATAAAAGAGATGAAATTTCAGGTGTCCTTGACCAGTCTAGGCCTTAAATTATATCGAGTTCTGTTCAGTACAGTTTGGTCCTGAAATAGTGTCTGTGGATCTGTAGTGTTCAATCGGAGATGTGGCGGTACTGCTTCTTGTAAAACGTCGTCATCTTCTTTCTCTGACCGAGCTCCATCTAGGTGTGCACTACTGAAAGGTACTAACCGAGGGACCCTTTCGCCTTCAAAATCACCTACACCCTTACGGGCCCACTGGTCAAAAGGCAAGGGCACCTTTTTGCAGTGCATGCCATGGATCCAGTTCTTTTTCCCTTCGGCCTTCACTGCTGTACGTGTTACTAGAAGAACCTGTCGATGCGCCCTCCATAGAGGTTCCAAATTCCTTGTCCTCTGAAACTTTTTCACACACACCCAGTCTCCCGGTTGGATAGAATGACCTGGGTCTGTGGAGGCCTCTGGTAAAGCGTCTCGAACCTGTTGGTGGAAAACATGTAATTTAGTGGTGAGGTCATGCAAGTAATCAGTCAGCATTGGATACTGTATGTCAGAATACTTTTTAGGGCGAGGAACTCCCCAAACATTAGCCAGGCGCCCAAAAACAACCTCGTATGGGCTGAGTCCCAAATGAGAATGTACAGCTGTTCTAGTGGATAGGAGAGTCAAAGGTAAAGCATCAGGCCAGGCAAGTCCCGTGCTGGCCTGTACCTTTGCAAGCTTAAGTTTGAGAGTGCCGTTATAGCACTCTACCAAACCCGCTGATTGGGGATGGTTCGCCGCATGGAATTTTTGGACGATACCTAGACCGGCACACACCTTTTTCATAATTTGGCCCACAAATTCACTTTCATTGTCACTCCAGACAATGCGTGGCAAACCAAACCTAGGGAAGAACTCTTTCAGAAGAACTTTGGCAGTGGACAAATCAGTGTTGTCTTTCAGGGGGTAGGCCTCTATCCATCTGGAGAAGGCACACACCACCACCAAAACATATTTGAGATTTTTGCATCGTTCCATGTGAATATAATCAATTTGCAACACCTCAAAAGGATATGTTGGGGGAGCAAAATGACCTGCTGGAGTTGGGGTTCCCTTTCCTGGATTATGCATCAAGCAAACGATACAATGCTTCACTAAATTATCTGCACATTTTGGAATCCCTTCGTTCAGCCACACTGGAGCCAGAAGCTTACATATTCCTTTCGCAATGATGTGGGCTGGACCATGTACCATAGCAACTACAGGCAGTACATAGGCATCTGGTAACAGCCAACGCTGATGTTCTGACAGTTCTATCCAACATCCCATCGCGTCTAACATTCCTGTACTCTCTTTCCACTTACTCAACTCTTTCTCTGTAGCCTCTCCTTGAATCGATCTCACACTTTCTATTGTATCCTCACACATTCCTTTTTCCTTGACCCAATTTGCAGGGCCCGCAACATACATGCGACTCATAGCATCTCTGGCTGTTTCTTTCGCTACCTCATCCGCAAAAGCATTCCCACGACCAACATCATCAGTAATCCTCTTATGCGCACTACACTTTATGATTGCTATCTGGGTAGGCAAAGCAGGTGACTCAAGCAGATCAGTTACCAACTGACCATGCTGTATTTTAGTACCGTGGGAGGTAAAGAATCCTCTTTCCTTCCACAAACGACCAAAGCTATGTGCCACACCAAACGCATACTGGCTGTCGGTATATACATTCACTCTCTTCCCCTTAGATAACACACATGCTCTGGTCAAAGCTATCAATTCAGCCACCTGAGCTGAATTATGTCTGATGCGTGCTGTCTCCACGACTGTATGCAAGGTGGTAACAGCGTAAGCTGAAGTTGTTTCACCATTAGGGAGCTTAAAACAAGAACCATCCACCCATAGGATCCCATCCGGGTCCATTAGTGGTGTATCTTTCAAATCAATCCTACCTTTTGTCTCCTCCTTAGTATGGAGAAAACAATCATGTTGTTCCTGAATACCTTTCTCTTCTGGAAGAGGTAACAATGTGGCTGGATTCAAAGTGTTACATCGTTTGATGTGCACGTGACTAGCCAAGAGCGTCAGTTCATACCCAGACAAGCGAGCACTTGTAAGATGCTGTGTTTTCGTCCTATTTAGCAAGGTATCCACTGCATGTGGTACCATGACAATAAGAGTGTTATCAAGCACCACTCCAGCAGATTGACGAATAGAAATTGCTGCTGCTGCTGTAGCTTTAAGACAACTAGGCAATGCCTTGGCTACTGGATCTAATGTAGCCGAAAAGTATGCACATGGCCGCTGCTTGTCTCCAAATCGTTGTGTTAAGACTGACAACGCACAACCCTCTCTTTCATGGACATGGAGCGTGAAGGGCTTACTGTAATCCGGAGTACCCAACACAGGAGCAGAGCACAGAGCAGCACGTAAATCAAAAAAACTCTTCTGACATTCATCAGTCCAAGGAAGGGGTTGGGGTGTGTCTTTCAAAGTGAGTGCCAACAAAGGTTTAGCCAACAAAGACAAATTTGGAATCCACTGTCTACAATAAGAGGTAATGCCCAGAAAGGCATGCACTTCTCTTTGTGTGGATGGCACAGACATTTGTGCAATCGCTTAAATACGTTCTGGGGTCAGTCGCCTTCCCTCCTTCGACAAGAGATGACCTAGATAGGTAACCTCTTGGTGGGCATTTTGTAATTTAGAAGGTGAAACCTTATGGTGAAGGTCAGACAAGTGACGCAATAGTGCAATAGTCACATTTTTGCAAATATTCCTCTGAATCAGCAGCAATCAATAAATCATCCACATACTGAATAAGGGTAGCACCTGGCAGCAAAGGCAAAGCATCAAGCTGGCATTTCAGAGCTTGGCTATAGATGGAGGGACTTTCACAATAGCCTTGGGGTGCGCGCTTGAACCGGAAACTTCGGCCTCCTAAAGAGAAGCCAAAAATATCCCTACTCTTTTCAGCAATTGAGATGCTGAAGAAAGCATTTTTCAGATCGAAAACCAAGCTGCCGAGGCAGGTATCATAGTTAACAGGGCAGTGATATCTGGAACAACAGGAAACTGTGGTACAACAATTTTTTTAACCTCCCGGAGATCAATAACAAAGCGATAAACAGGAGGCTGAGAAGGATCAGTGCGTTTAAGAACGGGAAGCACAGTACTATTGCATACATTTCCCCTCGTCTCCTCGACCACACTCTTCTGAACCAAATCATAAATAATAGCAAAAAGTGGTCTTTCACCATCATTGAGAATTTTGTATTGAGGGATGCGTGGCAATTTAGCATTGGACTTGAGGGTAACAATATAGGGTGGGATCTCAAGACAACCAACATCATTTGGACCCGTAGCCCAAAGTGTTGCAGGGAGAGAGAGCAATTCAGGTGGAAATTGATCTTTAGACAAATACATTGGAGAAGTCAGTTTCTGCCCCAAAACGAGATGTACACCAGAAGGAGAACAGTATATCGTTGCATGCAGTCTTTTCAATAAATCCAAACCCAACAGATTTTCGCCGCAACCAGTCGTTAAAAGAAGCGGAGCTTCCAAATCATAAGAACCAATTGAAATAGGCAGAGGACAAGAGACCGGGCTATGAACTGGGGCACCAGAAAATCCTACGGATACGTTTGTTAAGCCAGACAAAGGTGCCCCAGGGAGTTTGGAGTGAATAATAGAACTTCTCATCGCACCAGTATCTAAAAGAAATGGCTCTGACACACCCATTGTAGTGACATTAACAAAAGGCCCATTCTGATCTACTGGAATCGATACAACTCCCTCACTTTGTCTATGGCTGTCCTAGTTAGCGTGAAGACCGTAATTCTCACCTTCAACATAGTAATCATCATTGTAATACTGTGTAGACTGAGTATTTTGCTGATCAAAGTAGTTCATAGAATGTGGAGGTGGAGGGGAACGCTGTGCCTGGGGCGACATACCTCGACCTCTACCCCTGGGCGCTAACTGGGAACCACCACGGCCTCGTGGAGTAGATAGTCCTCCATTACGCTGTAATAAAACCGGGCAGCTATTCTTAAAATGACCTTCCTCCCTACAATAGGCGCATTGGTTGGGACCTAACAAAGGCCGCGGAATATAGGGCTCAGGCTTTTGAAACACCCTCTGAAACTGGGGAGGCTGTTGAAACTGGCGCTGAGCAGAGCGAGGAGGATAAGCTTGTTGCAGAAGAACCTTCGTTTTTAATTCTTTAGTCTTTTTCTCTTGCTTGTCTTTTTCCTCTTTGTCCCTGTTTTCGTAATATTGAGCAGTAGCCAATATCTGAGCCGAAGAAGAAACAGCCCATGAACTTTCAGAGTCTTTTAACTTATGTGACAACTCGGGGAGCAAATTGAATACAAATTTATCTACAAATAATCGCTGTCCACCCTCCGTAGTCATATCCTGACCATTGTGATCAATAAACGTCTCCTCAAAACGAGTGAAGAAATCAGAGACACTCTCATCTTTCTTCTGTTTACACGCGGCTAATTTATCCCAATTAACTCGTAAGGTGGGCATCATTGTTTTTATTAAAGTAATAATCTTACCAGGGAGTTCTGTGATCAAAACATCAGGCTTAGCACCACCCACGTGTGCTCTATCCGAGGCAGTTATAGCATCCCATGTACCACCCAATTCTTGAAAGTGATCCTCTCTACGAATCCAAGCCCATAACGCTTGTGGGACTACATTTCCCATCAGCATGTCAATATCTGCTAAATTCATACTACAGGCATCAACAGTCTGAGACAATTCTTTATAGTAACCAGCAGGGTTTTTACGGGGATCCGGTAAAGATTGTTTGAGGGCCAAAACATCAGATCTCTTCCAGGGCACATGTGCCCATATACGCTGGAAGTGAGCAGGAATAGCTGGATTATTACCTGCTTGCGCAACCTCTTCCCTCCATATCGGAGGAACCTCTCTCATTGGGTAATGTTTCAATGTCTGCCGAACAGAAGGATCAGAATCAAGACAAGTTTGTGAAGAAAATAACAACCTAAAAGTAACAAGTGTCCTTACGGCGTCCTCAACCTTAGAACCCACAATGAGTCCTTTATCGAAATTAGCCTGAACATCCAACAGACCCTGGGGAAGTAAACCCAAATCCATATCCTCCCATTCTTTAGTGAGAGTGTCACACATAACATTAAATACATATCTCTGCGTGGGCGCCTCCCACTGATGAAAGGTGGTCATGATATCTTTCACACTATACTGGGGACCCTTCTCGATCCATTTGCGGGCGAGAGAGTCCATACCACCCGTTCGTCAGAACCTGGAAGTTGACTACGAGACTGTCTTCGAGAAAAAAACGGAGACATGTTCAGAGTCTCAAATCAAGGGGACAAGAAACCAGATATTCGTTTGCGCATAGTAGGAGAATTAGACATAAGGACAGGGGACAAGGTATTATGCGATACAGGAGAGGAACTGGCAGTTATAAGGGGAGCCGAAGGCAAAGAAGATTGAGGTTCAGGAGATGGAGACAAAGGAATCGGTGGCACGAGAGGTGGGAGTAGCAATACCGGAAGAGGCAAATGTGGAAGAACCAGAACAGGTGGGGGGACAACAGGTAACTGAACAGGTTGTAAAAACGGGGGTGCATTAGCACCTTGTACATAGGGTGGAGGCAACCTCAATAGGTGAGACATCCAAGGGTCTTCCTCCAGATCCTTACTTTTATCAGAAGGGGAATTAGGCAACACCGGATAGCATCTATCTATTGCCATACAATGCTGTCTCTCCAAATTTCCATTGCATTATCAATCTCATTATCTTTAAACTGCTGGGCAGCCTGTATAATCGTCATATTTTGTGCTTTCTTATCTCGGTTTGCCTGCTTAATTTCTTTCTGTTTGGCTTCCTTACGCCAGAGGCGGAAAGAGTCAAACATTGCCGGCCGGGCTTGTCTTTTGAACAATATCGCTTCCAAATTGTCTAATATGTCAGGCTCAAAACTACCATTTTGTGGCCACTGTAGAACGCCATCGTTCTTCGTGTATCTGATCCATGCCTTATTAAAGAAGTTGGGGCCGACACCATGTTTTGAATAAAGCTCATAGGTGGGAGTTCCAACCGGAGGAATCGGACAAGAGTCCTTCAGCCGGGAATCCCTATTACAACCAAAGCAACAGAACTTCCTAAACTTATTCAGACCCGGCATCGTTATTTCACTGGACTGTTCACAAACATCAAGGGGTTAAATCAAATAATATAGCACAAATGTACTCACCCCTTGGCTTCGGCTTTTGCAGTAGCCGAATCAAAGACCCAAATCAAAACAAAATAGTGGGAGCTACCCACCAATACTTAACTAAGTGTCTTCTTACGCCAACAGAGGCCCGTCTAATGTCTCGCGATAACAAACATCATCAAAGGGACCAAAGCAGGACGGCAGTCAGGGCAGCAGTCATCAGCAGCCGTCAGAAAGGAGAACCCGCGCTGCAAAAGACCTTCGGACCACTTTGACATACAGGGGTCGCTTGACGTGGTTCGTGATTCCTCCAGAATTTTCCTGCGGGGCTCCTCACGATCCTCGGGCAAGAACTGCTACCTTTGAAGCCGGCCCACGTTCGGGCGGCAATTGAAGAAACCAAGACATTAGGGGCCTGGCGGTGCAGGGTATGCCTTATTCTCCTGAGTTCACCTGCTTTGTCGAACAGAGACACGGTACACTCCGTTAGGCGTAGAAGATAGGGTTTATTAGCTGCAGCTAAGTACAGTTGTCCCAGAAGTACACTCGGTATGTTCTTAGGAGACTGCCACTTTACTTCGTGGCGCACAATCTTTTATAACATACATATTCACAAAGAACACTCCCAATGCATACAGGGTCAACCAATGAGAAGAATGTAAAAACAAGATATTAAGTAACTCAAATAAGCCTCTCTCCCAACTGTGTTTGTCACCCTTCCCCACAAGTTAATCAGTGGTAGTGTTTATAAGTCGACTTGCAGGGGGCAGGACACATTTGTATGGCCCAGAGGACAGTTGTGAAATGAGAGAATACGAGTAAAGAATAGCAAAGGTCAGAGGATAAGATAAAGTCAGGAAAGAATGGTGCGAACCAACAGATAGTTGAAACAGGGATCAGTCTGACCAGACGAGGATAAGTGGAGTCGGCCGGACCCTGACATCAGCTATAAACAGAGGCAGGAGGTTATTTGACACGTTGCAGTAGGACGAGGGAAAACAACACTTCGTTCACCGTGCCGCCTGAGTGAGGGCAACACAAAATGGCAGAAAGACACAAAATGGTGGCTAAATACGAACGAGATCGGAAACTGAATTACCTCAGTGCAACACACAGACACTAACACAATGAATACACAACAAAAGGACTACACACCTGTTTAGAAAAATAGATATCTAAGCAAAATAAGACCACAATGACAAAAATCCAATAAGTAGAAGTCGAGATATGGGTTTTTAAAAATTAAATCAAAAATATTGCTTAGAAGTCAATAGCAGTCAAAAGGTTACATGATGAAGCAAGGGACCAGTGAAAATACAAAGTTGAGGCTGACCTTGATCGATGGCAGGCTGGGTACAGGACCCAGACAGGTCCCACTGAAGAAATACTTTGGATGGAGCTTTGGTCATCGCCGAGAGGTTACTGTGTCATCATTGAGCCATTTAAAGGGGGCCCCTCGTTGTCATTGAGCTCTGTTGAAGTGAATGCAATGCATCGTCATCAAACCGCGCAGAGCTTTATCATCGAGCCATGCAGGCTGAAGAACCACTGTTTTCGGGTAGCATCTGCTTTGGCGTAGAATGGCGATCCCACAGAATTTCTCATGCTACTGATGCAATGCATCTGTTTTTTTATGAAAACAGCTGCAAACCCCACTTCTGAGGTACAAAGAATGAGGCCGGCACTTCAGGCAAGGGTAAGACTCAGAGAAAGCAAATTCCAGCAGCACCTGAAGAATTGTAGGAAACCTTTTGTCTCCCTGAGACTTCAGAAAACAGGAGTCAAGCCAGCAAGCTCTTGGAGATCACTTGGAGGAAAGGAAGAGTTTTTCCCGCAGAGTCAGCCCTGTGACAGAGGTTCAGATGAAGATCCAGTACTTAAACCTAAAACAATTTTTGATGTAGGAGGTGACTACAAAGGAACTCATTTGAAGTGCAAAAGGATCCCTTTCAACCCAGTCATGTCTGCCAAGCTGACTCTGCAGAGGGGGGAAATCAGTGCTTTGCCTGTGGACAGGACACATACTAATGAAGTGTGTCAGTTCCTCAAATGTCCCAGGAAGACCCATCAGAATTCAGATGATGCAGATGAGTGCTCAGAAGACTCATCTTCCTGTATTTGTGGCTGTCAAAGAGAGAATGCAAAATGTAGCTGTCACTCAACCCAAACAGGTTATGGAGACAGACTGTCAGGCAAAAAGATCAGTAAGTACAGAGAACTGTCCACTTTCTAAATGTGCCATTTCAAAAACAGTAAGGTTAAATCCAACTTTACCAGTAAGGAGACTGTACAATTACCAGTCCAAACATATCATACATGAATAAGTTACTCCTATCTGATCAGGAATTACAGCTTAAGAGTACATAAAGGAATTACCAATGCTTGCCAATGAGAGGGGTAGGCCTCACAGTAGTGAAAAATGAAATAAGCTGCTTTTCACTACCAGGACATGGAAAACATAAAGGTACATGTCCTACCTTTTTCTTACATAGCACGCAACCCTTAAGGTTACTTAGGTTCTACTTTAGTGGTGACTAACATGTAATAATAGGGGAGTTAAATGCTTGGCAAGTAGTTACTACAGTGGCAGGCCTGAAAAAGTTTGAAAGGCTACTTCTATGGGTGGCACAGTCAGTACTGTAGGCCACTAGACAGATTTGAAGTACAGGCCCTGGGTATATGGATTACCACTTTAAAAGGAACTTACCAGTACAACAAATATGCCAATCAGGTATTTACCAATGTTATCATGTTTAGAGGAGAAGTATATGCACTTGAGCACTGGTTAGCTGTGGTAAAGTGTCAACAAAACCAATCATGAAGTATGGGATGCAAATGGCAAAATGTTGTGGGGAAGACCACCCTAAGGATGACAGGCCTAACAACTTGTAATTATATTTTTGTGAGAAGCTGGCTTGGTATATGATGTTCACTAATGTAAGTGGGCACCTTGCGCCAGTCCAGACAACCCTTATGGGGATTTAGGAGGTCTCAGACAACCTTAGAAAGCTATCCAAGTGGTAGCTGTGGAGAGCAGCCTTCAGGCTTAGTCTTTTAGGAGTGTAAAGCAGGTTGTTTCACCAGAATGCAATCTTATAGTATAGATTAAATGAAAAAGAACCAAACAAAGTATTTATAAAATTATGAATGTATTATATAACACTATCTAGTACATTACAGTTTCTCCCACACATAGAGATATACACAAAGCACACAATACTTTAACAAAGAAATCACAGTAAATTGCACTAATAAACAGTGGGCCCAAGGGGGGAGACCAGACCATATACTAAGAAAGTGTTATAAGAACCATGACTCGAGTCAGGACAATGTCAAGAGGACGTAGAAATGCTGGGGACCCACTGAACCACCCTAGGTAAGTAGATAGGGAACCCACAGAGAGCGTGTGCAGTGTGTGTACACGACTGCGTGCTCATTACAAGTCTATGTGTAAGTCGCGGTTCAACTTTTAAAGATTAGGGACCCTTCACAGTGGACCCTGAAGAAACCCCATAGAAAACAGAAGGTTGTAGAGCCACCCCACCCGTGGATACTGTGGTACCCAAGTTACCTATCCCTGGGAAGCCGGGTGCATAGGTATGAAGTGGTGTCGGACTCTGCAGTTGAACCCACTGGAGGACTTCAGGAGAGTGCCACTGCTGGAAGGGGAGAAGATGTCCGAAGAAATCCAAACATGGATTCTTGAAGAGGAGTACCTGAGAGCAGAGGGGACAGAGTCTGTGTCACTCAGGGGTGACCAGGAGACTTGGAAGACGAATGCCCTCTGATGTCGGTGCTTCAGGAAAGATGACTGTGATCTTGACTCTGCAGCTGCGAGGACCAGGCAACACTGAGGACAACCAGGAAATGGATACTAGCTGTCCCATGAAGGATGTTGAGTGCTGAGGGGTCGGTGTCCGGCGGGAGCACCAACAAGCCGTGGCAAATGCAACCCACACAGGAAGTCAAGAAGGTGCAACGTTGGGACCAGCAAGGTCCAGGAGACTCACCACAAGCAGGAGAGTCAGAGCAGGCCCCAAGCAATCATGGGAGACCAAGGAAAATAAATGGACCCACAGGCCAGAGGCACAGGAGTCGCGAGAGGACCTCAAGCAGCTCGCCAAAAGATGCAGGCCACGATGCAAACGATGCGGTGTGGCTGAAGATTCTGGTCACTGGAGGTGCAAGAGGTTAGGGCTACTTGGAGTCCGAAGATCTTCTTGCAAAGCTGTCAACAAGCCTTTGCAACTGCAGATGGGACGCAGTACTCAGGGGTTCGGTTATTGCAACCCCCACGAGAACTACTGCCCTTAAACTTAGTGAGAGGGTAGAGCAGGCCTCGGGAGCTGAGGAGAACCACCACCCATGTTGCAGGAGAGGAGCTCAGGATCTGCAGACCAGTTGACTTAGTTGCGGTGCCTCTGAAGGCAGGGGAGTGAATCCTTTACCCCAAGGGAGATTTTTTCAGTAGCCCTTGATTCTTCACAGGCCTTGGAAGGTTCCTGTAAGATGCAGCAGACTGGAAGGGAGATGAAGTTAGGCCCAAACAAAGTCCATCAAAGTCCAGAGTGCTCAGACGGTAGAAGTGAAGTGGTTTCAGTTCTGAATCTTATCCCATGATGAATCTAGGGACCTACACCCAGGTAAGCCCTTAAGTGCCCTAAGGAGAGGGTTGGGAAGATTCAGGGGACCCTCCCAGGGGAGGGTCTAGACAGGAGGGAGGTTCCTCCCATGTCCTTTGCACAGTTTCACATCAGAGGGGGAGCCACGGCTCCCAAGACTGGTTTGAACTGGACTATGCACAGGGACACAAAATGTGCCCCTCATGCAGACTTTTAGGTGCTGACAAGCTCACCCACCCAGCCCTAATACACGAAATCCTGTCTGGGAGGTGGTCACACCTCCCTATGACAGGATGCCTATTGTTCTGCTTTCTCCTGCTGAAGCTTGGCTCAGCAGCAGAAGGGCAGAAATGTGTCTCTTGTCGGCAGCAACCATTTTGTGCTGTCCGGGACTAGAACGCTGGTACCGGGAACACTGAGAGACTAGCGGAAGGCTCTTCCTGTGCTTCGAGTCATACCCCCCACACCGTTTACGGTGTGGGAGGTATGATTCCAACATGTTTGATACTAATCATGATCCGATTTGTTTCAGCCATTTATGAGATGGTGATTGCGCGATTACGCTGTGCTTCTCTATATAGTATATGGCTGCTTCACTGACAACCTGTGAGAATGGACTCCGTAGGCTGCAGGGGTTTCCTGCTCATGCAGGGGCACCATCTCACTTAGAACCAAGCAGCCTTCCTTCAGAGTTGTGAATGCCGGCTATAGGGGTGACTTACAGGTTTTAAGTGCGGTGACCATTAGATATAGTAAACCTATATCTTTAGTAAGTGGTGCATGCACCAACTTACACAGGCTGCAATGGCAGGCCTTTAGTTCCATTTTGAATGGTCTCTCATGTGTGGCATAATACATGCTGCAGCCCATAGGTGACCTCTGGTGTACCTATGCCCTGGGTACATGGGTACCACATACTAGGGTCTGACAAGCGTATTACAGTATCCAATCTTGGATGTGCTGAACAAAACGATTTAGAGAGAAAGCAGATAGACTGGGGTCCTGAATAGCAGGATCCAAGTCAGACTAATCAAAAACAGCATCACATCAAGCAAAAAGTGGGGGTAACCATAAGAAGCAGGTCCTACTTTCCTACAATTTCTTTGTCATGCATTTTTATATTTTGTTGAATGGACTCTAATGACATTATCCCTTCAACATTTTTGAATTCATCATTATTAATGACGTTTTTTCTTTTTGCACAACAGAGTGTGTGAATTTTTGTGTGTAGAACTGTAAATTGCAGAAAATAAAAACACATTATGGCACATGTAACATTTCTGCAACAAATTACCTGTATAGTGCGATACCATATTTCTAATTTCCTGAACAGCGAAGCTCCATGTTTCATTTTTTTACACCCCGTAAACTTTTCAGATAATGTCAGAATTGTATTTAAGTGTCTCTTATGATCATACTCTGTCCATAAAACATTTAACTGCTAATGCAGGATAAGGGACTCTGTCACTCCTTTTACCATGCAGTTATCTCCTACCTCTGTACCACTAATTGTCCCCAGTGCTTTTAAGAATGAAGTTGATGAGCCTGCTGCAGAGTGTCTGGTGTGCTTACTGTTCATAGTAAGTACAGAAGCAACTAAGGCTGCAGACAGAGCTCCCCAGACATTTCTTCTGAAAGAGCAACCTGTTAGCGTTCACCTCAGGGAAGCGTTTCTAAAAGCAAAGGACTATGCAGTACCTTTTTAGAGATGCCTTAAAGACCAATAATCCATAAAGGGAAAGCAACGCAGCCCGCAACATGCTGGCTGCCATCAATTCTTCACTGTGAAAAGGCAAGTGGAAAATTGGAAACACAGAGAATGCATTTTAAAATGCAAACAGGCTTTATAGTGTGTACAGCTGGACATTTGAAATGTTCCACTTTATTTTCGAACCCTAAAGCCTATGAATGCCATGTGATTCAAAGGAACCATGACTTCTACCTGCTGCTGCTTCAAGAGGTTTCCAAGTATTGTGCCTGAGACAAATGCCACAATTCTTGCATTCATTCATTCATCAACTGTTTCTTCCCTTCTTTTGACACTTAATCAGTGAATGGAAAGCTTACTCACTATGGGAAAGGCCTGTGCTTAATTTGCAAAGTATTAGCAGTTGGGTCCACATTTTTCCTTAGCAGCCTGCTGCTGGGCCTGTCAAGTCTGGGGTTGCGAATAAGGCTGCTTCACCCTGATTTCAACTCATGCCTTTTTCTTCCATCACCCTAATCTGCCTGTCATCCCCACTTTCTAGCATTGTCACTATTTTCCAATTTCTCTCTTTCTCATTATTTTTCAGTTTTTTGCCTTTCTCCCTTTTGCTCTGGGAATGTCCATCTTTTGCATGGTGTTCCCTCAGATGTTTGCCTTGACTGTTTTGCCTGGATGTGGACGGCAGCACCCATTGTGTCATACACTACAGTAACAGTGTAAACATGAGTGCGGGACTGTCAGATGTAGCTTGACTGCACAGGTTTGACATGCAAATTTGACCTGTCAAAATAACCCCTTTTTCACAGGCCAAAACCTTCCTTTTAAATATTAGTATGTCTCTCCCATAGTAGGTCTTATTGTCATAAGGCAGGGTGAATGGTATTTAAAAATATGACATGTAATAGTTTATTGCTAGACATGTCCTTACAGTGAAGAGTTCCTAAACGCTATTTTCACTGTAGCCGGGATGGCTGCTCCTTATGAAAGCATTGGGATACAATACCACATTTAATAATGTCATCTCTGGCTAGGAAGCAACTCCAATTTAATTCTTGGACTTTTGTTTATTACATGCCTAATTTACTGGTGAAGTTGGATGTTTAATAAATATTTTGGAAAAGGTACATTTAGAAAGTTACTTTTCCCATTGTGAAGCCCCTGGCTACCCATCTGCTTGAGCCCGTTGTCACCTACTCACCTTACATCTGAATAGCTTCCTTGATGAGATCTGAACTTTCTCCCAGAATTGGACAACAACAGTGGGTGTGGTAAGACGTTCTGCTCCTTTGGCAGGATGATCATCTGTGCTGTGGCCAGTAACCTAATTAACGTCAAAGAGACCTACCTTCTAATGGGAAAATGTTAGCTGACACTTGGGCAGGGCTCTTCCTTTGTCCCCACAAATCCCAGTGGGAGAGGAGCTGCCTCCAAAACTGGTTTTGAGTTACCACAGAGTAGAGGTTACTCATTTCCCTGGCCAACACCTCTGTGGTGGACACATGGACCCTATACAAAGGGTGTCACCATCCTGGAATTAGCAGAGAGTAGCTCTGTTGGACTGTTTGCTGTAGAGCACTTAGGAAGTGATACAAACATGGGTGGGGTTGCTCCTCTAAACTTTTACCCTATTAGTTAGGTACAGCCAGAAGTCATCCCCAACCACAGGCTGGTAGAAGGCATAAATGTTGCACACTCAGAACCCTCCTCAGAACATTTTCGGGAGCTTTGAAAGAACAGAAGAGGGCTTGACCTGCTGTCTGGCATCTGAAAAGGGCTAGAAGACTGGACCTTCTTTCCCTCTTGTACCTAGCACAAAGAAGTGGTCTCGAAGGGTCGTAAGAGTTACCTCCTGTTCAAGCTACTGGGAAACAACAAGCAAGAAGAGGCCATTTCTTCAACTGCCCAGCTGGCCATTTCCAACTGAACAAGCCCTGGGTCCTGCTGCTGGCCTCTTCCAGTGTTGACCCCATACACCATACCTACATTCCTGGACCTTTGGCTGGTGTCAAAGTGTACTCCCCCTAACAAATACTGAAACCTAGGACTTAGAAACATTTTTGTTCTAAAGATCTCTGGAGGTCCAGCACCAACCTGCCAAGTTCATCTGACAAAGTTGCATTACCCCTGAGCCAAAGAATCAAGTTGCTCCTCTTCATGGCTTTTCCTCCGCAGCAAATCCAATTCTGAAGGACAGCGCAGAGAAGGTATCCAGCCTAGTGGAGCCCTCTTTGGCTACAGCCTTCCCGCAGGAGGAATCCAAGCTGGAAAAAAGTGACTAAGGGCCTGATTACGAGTTTGGCAGTCTTACCCCATACCATCAGGGTGACAATCCCTAGTACACCGCTGAGTTGGCAGTCTCCTGCCTGCCATATTATGATGTTCCTAATGGGCAGGTGTTCTCTTGGCAGCGGAGTCCCGACGGAGTGATATTTTCCTGCTGGAAAGCTAGGTAAGTACAATGAATGTGTATCTGAAACCCATATGTATGTTCTGTATGTGTCGTAATGTATATATAGGTCATGTGTATTGTATGTTTTGTCGCATATTAAACATGACAAACTGTTACCAAGCACTACATTGGAGAAGTGATGGTGAAGCCTACCTTTGAATCCAGTGACAGCGGGGTTGTAGAGCATTGTGATCTGATGTCAGCAGCACAGGAAGGACCTGGACAATAATGTCTGACACGGATTCCAAAGTGGGACCCCATCCCATAAAAGGTGTGTTTTCATCTCTTTTTGTGCCTTTCTTCTGACTTGCAGAAGGCGGTGTCCTCACCAGAAACATCTCTATGGAAGGGCAGAACATAATCCGGACTGTCGGAATCTTGGTGGGACTGCCCCAAGGACTTACCTCTGGCTTTCCCGCCATCAAAGCAGTAGCAGGAATATCGCAAGCGGTGGTGGCGGTCGAGCGGCTGTATGTAGCCCAGTTACCAGCATGAACATAATCGGGCAGTTGGACCACCATTGCGGTGAGCCAGAAGGCTGCCAAAAAAGCGCCGGCAGTGCATTTCTGTCAAACTCGTAATCAGGCCCTACGTCTGAAGATAGAAATCTTCACTGGGTGAAGGCATGAAAAGTATATGGCCAGTCAGGGGCTTTCTCTAGGCTCAAAATTCAACTTTCTCCTGCTCAAGGCTTTCTCGTCAATAGCCTAAGGTTTCAAAGAGACAAGGTCCAGCGGCCATCTGATGACATAGAGCCCTCTTCAGCTACAGCTGCTGTCTTGCCCCATTAAGGATTTTTGACTTCCATTTCAGAGACTAAGGGCCTTATCTTGAGTTTGGCAGTCCCACGGTGGCAGTGTGGCTACCGTCACACCTTTAGTCTGACCGCCCTATAACAAGTTGTGCAGTCGGACCGCCATGGGATCGCTGCTGCTGCCAGCGATCCATGATCCCACATGGCCTCCAGATGCCTGATGCCCCTAATTTGCTGGTGGTACCGCTGCGGCACCACAAAGCATATTAAGAGTTTCCTCACCACCACAGTTTTCATGACAGTGAACCCGCCATGAAAAGTGTGGTGGTTAGGAAACAAAGGGGGACCTAGTGTACACCCGGGGATGCATGCAGGGGGGCTCATGGTGTGCCCACCTGTCTGCATGCACCTCCAAATCCTGCCAGGCATGGATTTGTCCGTCCATGCCCTGCAGGAACGTGCAATGGCGATCCCAATGGGGTGCTGTGGAATCAGGTGGGAAGTCGCATTATGGCTTTGGCAGTGTGTTAGCAGAGCGTTAGTGTGCCAGCCCAATGCCTTTCCGCCCAAGTCATAAGTAGGCACTAAGTCTAAAGGTAGAACTTCCAACCTGGTCAAACCTGGTATGTCCTCAAAGCATGAAAGCACCAGGAGCAATTAAGCACCTGTAATGCTGCAACAGGAGTACTGAAGCATCAGTAAATCAGGCCTCCTTTGCTTTCAACCAAACCACATACTTACTTTCTGCATAAAGATGGTCACCGTTGGGCCTGGTCATTTTTAATGTCAGTCTCACTCCACCAGATGGCTTCGACCCACTTCCCAAGAAGTTCTGTTCCTGTTTCACAGAAGCAATAACAATTTGGAGCAGAAACTTCCATACCATTTTTGCATATTTACTTAACTGAATTGGCACATCATTCCATCCCGGAACACTGTAGCAGGCATTCACAAAGAAAAAAGGTACACATAAGTTAATCTACATGTGTACATTTACTCTTCCAATTTGTTTTAAATGTACTACTTTAGGTTATTCAACATTTAGAAATGTAAATATGCTACAAAATGTGTGCTCACTTGTATCCACCCCTCAGTTCAGGAGGTGTAGCCTACTTTACAAGTGTGAAGTTACTTCTTGTAATTATTAACATTTAGGCTTGCCTCTCTGCCACCTCTGCCATAGCTCTCACTATTGTAAACTCTAGGAAATTGTTTAAAAGATTATAACATATTTAAAAAAAGATATATTTTAAGATATATATTAATTTAATTTAAAATATTCATTTTAAATGTAGAACATGCTAAAAAAATACTACAACAACATTGATATTATGTTTCTTAAGATTTAAATATAAAATCATTTCTGGCCTAAAAACTGGGATTTGCATCCTTTCCCTCACTATTTACACCAATCTAATACAACTCAGACTCCACATCAGCATCTTCCCCCTACAATTTAAGATATGCCAAGAGGAGACATTCCTTATCGTTGACTCTCTCTTAAATTAGCAACTATTACCTTTTAAAGAAATTATGCTGCAGTTCAGCATCTTTGTGCCTAAACCACTCAAACTACATCAAGCTTTCTCATTGGGTTCTTCATCCATCACTTATGGGTCTTAAAGTTATTCCACACGACAAGGCCCTTATCTCAACTATTTATCAGTTCCTCGTAGATTTCCTGGAGGACAAAAAAAACAGATAAAAAACTAGGCCATGAGATGATGCATAAAAATTGACAGAATATATATGACAGAGCCAAAACATTTGCACTAAATGTGCGATAACGAGAAACACAGTATACAATCCTGACACTGTGGTATAGAACCCCTGGAAAAAGTGCAAAATAGAATCCTCAAAGTGTAATCCATGTTGGGTAGACTATGTGGTGACGGTCTCTGGCTCTCCTGTTTTAAGGCACTGCCCCAAATTAGATAGATATTGCGAAGGGGTCCTTTCTGAACTGGACAGATTTTGCACACCAAGATCCCTAGAGATCCAGCTTTCTTACTGCTGGGTAGACCATATGCCTCCAAGAGGTCACAGAAATTGCTCAGGGGAAAAGAATTTGATAAATCCTTATTAGACATTATTAAACGCCTGCCAGTACACTGGGACAAGACTAGCTCCAATAAGTTCTCTTTTTGGATAACTAGAATTTGAGACTCACTAAGTATGGAAATGATAGCTTTAGCCACAGAAAATAAACTGAAATAGTATGAAGTAAGTGGAAGTAATTTATACCACTCCTGGCCCTTGACTTTCAGAAGCTCACTAGCCTGAGAATTCTTTGAGCAGTTAGACTAATCCCTAAAGAGATATCCTAACTTATCCTGAGGCAAGCGTCCTAGATATGCCATAGCCATGGATCTTCCATTAGCTCAAAAGATACAGTTTGCGACCGCCTTGAAGGCGGTCGCATTGTAATTTGTATTGCCGAGACCACTGACAGCACAGCAGGCGATCCAGTATCCTATATGATGGCGGTCTGACTGCCATCATAATAAGGCCCTGAGTGAGGGTAGTGACGGATGGGAAAAGGAGCTGATTCTTTTTGAATGTTGTGTTATAAAAATGTTTCATACTCCTTGCAGATTGGAAGTTTGTTTACAATGGTATGTGCTGCAAATAAAAGTACAGTTAAACCTAAAAAATATTTCCACCTAAAGTATAATATCTATTCATTATGGAGTAAAGAGTATTACTTGTTAAGTTATGTTATGTTAATTATTTTAATTTACTTCATTTATTACAAAATGTAGTTATATACATGTTTAATCTAAAAATGTTATTAAAATATTTTATAAAACAAGAATGATTATTTTTTTTAATAAATATTTATCTTAACGGTAACTTAAATGTATTTAACGTTTTTAAAATGTTAAACAAATTTAATGTATCATTTGTCCCTATGGGTTTCTATTTTAAATCCCTACTTCCATTATTTTCTATGGGAGAGTGTTGCAGTTCCAGTGGTTGGTCATATGTGGTGCTGCTAGATTATGGGTGTTAAGGGGACATTTTGTTTGGAGGGACTATAGAAACTCAGTTTGTGAATAGCATTGAATTTACCCTTTAGTGGGTTCAGCAGGTTTCTTCCTAAGCCCCTCCCTAACCATCTCTTAACCTCCCTCCTTGTTCCTCCCCTAATCCCTACTGTTTCATAGTTAGTATTGCCCATTTTCCAGTCACTCTTACCTGTCCCTCCCACATTCACTCAAAAAACGTACACCTACGTGTGCAGAGATCCTCATTGTTGGGGGGAGAGACCTCTAAAAGATAGAGAGGGAGGGGGATTGACCTTCCTATGTAGTTTTGTGAATTGCAGTTTGTAGTATGTTAGTAGTAATAGCACTTAATGTACTGCAAAATGCAGTTTGTGAATAGGCTCCTCCATTCACGACTAGCCCCAGTGTTACTTGACGCTGTCATTGAGTCCCATAAACATAAGGGGCTATTCACAGAGGTAACTTTACAGATGAGTAAATCTATACTTGTAACATTACTCTTGCACTATTGAGTAACTTTACTACTTTTGGCTATTCACCATTGCAGACGTACATGTCCTGAAATCCTGAGATAGGTGGTGAAGTCAGTAAAAATAGCAAATAGGATGGTAGAGCTTTTACCAGTGTGGAGTCCGTCTTTATAATTTGATTCCAAATACCTAATCTATCGACCTGCACAAAGTTGACACAAAAGTATTAGACAAATGCTTGTACTTTTCCATGACTCAGAAAGAAAGCTGCTCCCACACTGCAAGGCTTGTGCAAGAATTTCATTCCAACAGCACCTGATGCTAGCTTAGTCACAAGCGCTTGAGCATATCATATTTGGCAGTAACACTGCTACATGCTCATCATCAGATTAGATATTGCAATCACTTCTATGGAAAGGTACAGAGGCCGGTACATTGCATTAGCCTGGACAGTCCCAAAGTGTCATGTACACTAGACACATAGGCAGCAATAGTATAGCTCAGCCATAAAAGGTATCACGCAGTTTTAGCCTTTTCTGATTAGACAAAATGTATTATGCTTAACCTGTATTGCATACCTGTTGAACTTGGCCCTTTTGGCAGGTTTATTCCAAAACTTTTTGCATTCTCCTAGCCTTTTTCTGTAACCTGGTGTTGGTGATTTTAGGCCTCTGAGCACTTTAGCACTGTGGTCCAGTGTAAAGTGCATGCTCTCTCTGTGTACATTAGTGAGATTGGCCTGCTCTCCCAATGGAATGCATTGGGGATTCCCTGATCAGCGTGTGTCAGTGGTAATTCATGGTATGGGAGGAGCAGAGTGGTCGAGTTTGGTATGTATGAAATTGTGAGAATAAATGCTGTGTGATGGTGTGCGCAGATTCATTAGGACTATGGGAGAAATGCCAGTTTTAGAAGTTGACATTTCTGTGTGCTATGTGTCTGCCTGCCTGGTGTGAATTGCATGTCTGGCTTGTGAGTGACGGACTGGGAGGTGTGTGTGGCTCCAGGAGGGGCAGGGTGAGTCAGCACTAGGCTGAATGGGACATCTGGGCTGGGACTTGTCGGAGGAGTAATCGGCTAACCCTGAATAGGTCTGTGCCCAGCCTCCACAATGCTGGCCCCGCCCCCTGTGGTGCATCTGATCACCAAGCCCCCACCTGACAAAGGGGAACAGGAGCTTGCAAAACAAAGTGCTCCAAATCCCCCCTGAACCAGCTGCATCTGGTTCCCCCCTGCCCTGCACTACAGACAAAGGATTAGGTGGTATAAGTAGAGGGGCTGTGACCCCATGAAAGTTGTTAAGTTTTTGTTCCTGAATCCTGCCATGGCGTGCTGCTGCTGGTGCCCAGGGGGGGGCTGCCATGAGGGCTTGCCTCCCTAGGCCCTGCATTGCACCTTCATCTCTGAGGACTTTTTGGGACCCTTCTGCTTTTCTTTGTGTCTTCAGGACCCAGGACCTTTGCTGCATTTTCAGCACCCTGTGAGCGCTTTTATTTTAATTTACTTGACCTGGAAGATTTATTTGCTGCAGCTAGCGCCTCGTGAGCACTATATTTTAATGATTCCCCAAAGGGAGAGAGCAGGGGCTTCGCAGCGCACCGCTACAGCCCTTGGAGAAGGAATCCCAGCATGAGGAATTCCCCTGTGATGCCTGAATTGCGGGTGCCCACCCCGATTTTGCTTTATATCTTAAATTACGAGGGAGCCTACCCCTCATTGCCGCCAAAAGAAGAAGATCTCCGATGCGATTCGTGGGCTGCCTGGTTGTGGGTGGGGCCTGACGGAAGGAAGTGGAATAGCCAAGGTGAAGGCGGCGTCTGCTCGAGCAGGGCTCCCGTGTGGGTGGGAGCCCTGCCTGTGCCCAGAGAAGTCCCGGGTCCCAGAGGGGGCCCGGGCGAAGTGAGAAGAGGAGCAGGAGAAGTGCCGCATTCCAAGACCCAGGCGGAAGCCCCCCCCCATGCTGGGATGTGCACCGGAGATAGTCTGGAGCCTTGCGGGCTCCACATCCAAGTCCCGGGTCCCAGGAGTGGGCCTGGGTGAAGCCAGGAAAGCCCCGCATGTGGAGAGGAGAGGCCCCGGGAGCAGGGCCGATCCACGCACACTGCCGGTGCCTGCCCAGTCCCAGCAGAGAGCCGGTGAGTTGAGACAGCTGGTGGGAGGCAAGATCGAGGCACAGGTGCCGATCTGCTGAGCGGCCCGCTTGACAATGAGCCACTCCAACATGGCCACATCGTGTTACAAAGTCCCAGAATGGGGCTTGGGGGCATTTCTTGGCACAGTTTGCGGTGCCAGCCCAGGCCCAGTGCCTATTTGCTGAGCGGACCCACTGTTGCGGGCCGCTCCAATGAGGGAGCATCTTTGTATTACGAGAGCCCAGAAGGGCCCGTGCTCTTGGTTTCTGCACAGCTGCGCCGCCGTAGCGGGCAGGTGCAACAATGGGGACATTTTTAATAGAGTTCCAGTGGGGGCTAGAAAGGCACAATGGTGCCAGGCCCTTTACCTTGCTCTCAGCTGCGCCGTACCAGCGCGGGCAGCTGCAACGTTTTGCTTATGTGGTTGAGTCCTAGTGGGGACTCCAGAGGGCACAGTGAGTGCCAGGCCTTCTTTGCTTCACAGCTGCACGGCAAGTAGCATCAGCTGCAACGTTTAGGTCACAGTTCTTTGGGGGCATGTTTGAATGAGATGGGAGTGAGATGCACTCCTCTGCCCCAGCGCAATGGCGCGCTTTAGTGATTCTGCTGCATTGGCAGCTGCCCCGACATTGGGACATAGGGCATTTGAGCCCCATTGAGAAGGCCAGTTGGCCAGGGGGACTGTTAAGTTTGTAGGGCGTCGGGTCCGAATGTGTCTTATGTGGTGCTAGGAAATGTAATTCATTTACTGAGATTTACATAAACTGTTTTATGCCTAATGTAAGTTATGCTTAGGAGGTTATGGTATAATGCGTTTAGACTTATGAGATGATTGCATAATGTGTTTAGGCTGGTGAGGTTGGTGCAGAATATATTTCACGTCTAATGTGGTTTGTGTTACAGGATCATGCTGAGAACAATATTTGCCAATAATTACTGGTTGTGTTCTACACTTATGATATGTTATACATTTACTATGCTCATTAAGTGATGGTTCTGACAGTTGTCCAATTGGCCCTGTCATGTGTATATAATCGCTTGTAGATATTACCTAGTGTATATTATGTGATTACTATTCTAATGTGTTATGAGAATACAAAGGCAATTTTTTATATAACCTTCTGTGGAGTTCCTTTTGTGGTGTGCCTGGTATGTTGTTGCTGTGTGCGTGTGCAAGCGCTTTACACATTTCCTCTGAGATAAGCCTGACTGCTCGTGCCAAGCTACCAAGGGGGTGAGCAGGGGTTATCTTCAGCGTGGAGAATTCTTTGGCCCAAGATACCTGATTTCTGCAACGGGCTGCGGTCTTCACCATCGTTCAGAAGTTTGAGGTTTGACCACACTGCCTCCCTGCCTTTGAAGTCTCTTTCTCTCCCTCCGCTCTGTGACTGAATGCTTTCGTCGTCTGTGAGTAAGCAGTGGTGGTTTCTCTGGTTCCTTTTGCTTCCTCTCTCTAAGCACATACTAATCGATGTTTTCTATAATATTATATACCCTTTCTTTATTTTAATCACCATCATCACTGGCATAATTTTCTTCCTACTTTGCGACAACTAAATAGCTGTAGTGGCAGCTATCTTGCTTGCGTTCATTCGTATGCTCTTTGTGGCTTTGTTAATATATTTTTTATTCTGTCATCAATCAGCTGAATACCACTGTTTGAGGTTAGATCTCACTTATTAGTATTCCCTGTGGTATCATAGAGATTGTCGAGTTCCACAGCCTATGCTGTTTACATCTGGCGAAACTGCCGGACCCTGCTCTCCTCCCTAATTTGCATTTCATTTTCCATTCTAGTTGCTGAGCTGTTGCCCTCACCCCTACAGGTCATAGAGGGCATCCTTCCGCATTTCCCCTTGCCAGCAGTCACTCTCTGGTGCTAAGCAGCAATTGGCTGACAATGCATTAAGGAGGTCGCACTTCTGCACTTTGTTGCCTGCGTAGACTCCCTGGCCAGGGGGAGATAGCGGAGATTCCACTACTGAGAGGAGCAGAGGGTGATAGGCATTGCCAGATCAGAATTCTTTCATTGATACTGCTGGAGGCATCCCCTCCTATGGGTTGGGTAGTAGCAGGTATAGCCCATCGTTGTAGAATAGTGGCAGGTGGCAGGTGTTTGCTCCCCAGAACAAGGGTGGAAGCGGGAGTAGCTCCCCTTGGGTTGCACAGGTTTTCTGCAAGGGAACAATATTGTGGGAGTGGAAGCAGCGTATGCTCCTCCTTTTGTTGCAACAGGTTCTTAGGCACTGGCTGACCGTTTGCAATAGCTCAGGCTTGGGTGCTGGCCACCAGCCTCAGTGCAGCCAGAGGGTGGTCGGCTCTGGGGCATTGCCTCCTGCTGGACGTCGGAGGTGGC
The DNA here is from genome assembly GCF_964204655.1 of Triturus cristatus. Taxonomy (NCBI): domain Eukaryota; kingdom Metazoa; phylum Chordata; class Amphibia; order Caudata; family Salamandridae; genus Triturus; species Triturus cristatus. Next base: position 954,133,591 of record NC_140581.1, read on the forward strand.
CTCCAGCTGTGCCTAGGTTTACACATGGGCACAATGGGGAGGGAGTGTAGTTTGGACTAGTTGGGTTTGCTTTGAATGGCATCATCTGTACTTATTGTGTTTTTATCCTGTGCCTCTCGTTATTGTAGTGGATTAATGTTATTGTGATAACTAGCATTTCAATTGTTACAGGTTGTTTTCAGTGCTCTTGAGATTTTCATTGTGTTTGGGTATTACAGACTCTATGTGACTGACAATTTATAGGCTGCTAATTCTCAGATGACTGACTACCTGTCCCCTCCCTGTAGTAACAATTGCTACCTTAAACATGCCACTAAATTTTGTGACACTACAAAGATGGACTGGGTGGTAGATTTATTGATCTTTACAGTGTACTGTACATTACCACCCGCCTATGTGCTACTTTTTATCCCCTTTGAAGGACCACTTATAATTTTCCTATATCCCCTATTGTTATTCTGGCACTAGGATTGCTATATATCACTAACTCGTAGGACACAGCATCATACAGCGCTGCTGCATAGGGACTAAAATTCCTGTTTTTGTATTTCATGTGTATGCCTGAACGGTATGAGGAGTTCACCATTTCTGCTCTATAAACATGTATGCCTGACCCAGCCGCTCAGCCACAGAAGTCTTTAAGTCTGTCTAGCTGCACCCTTCACCCTTTGGAAAATAACAGAGGAACACAAAGGGACAGAAACATTATTAACTCTTCCTCCTACTTTTTCCGTCTTCTTTTCTTCTCTTCCATGAGACACCAGTACCGCCGGGTTACCACCACCCAGGACATTTCTCCCTTTCTTGCTTGTGAATGCTTTGGTGAGCAATTAGCAACTACACTGTTTGATGAATGGCAGACGGCTTCCTCTGCTTTGGCAAAGCAGCAGGTTGGCTGAAGATATGTGATAATGCTCATCCTCCCATTATGTCAATTGTCATAAATTCAACACGCAGCTACTTCTCCCTCTGTGGCCAGTATAACTGAACTGTCACTAACGCAAGTAGGACTTGCGCTTATAGACACCACAAATACATCACGCCACACAACATCACTCATTTTAGCATGGGTAACCCTTTAAGTAAGAATGATTCAAATAGCAGCCAGCCATCTGGTCCATAGGACTCCCCATCATATCACGTGCCCTATGCCAAGGACTTGGTTCCATCCATTTTATACACAAATGGCATGAATTATTAGCGAAGAGACAGGACTTGCAATTTCTAATTGATGGGACCTATGACTTGAATAAGTTGTCATATCTGAGGCAGATGCTGAAGTTGAAAGGGAAGAAAATAAGGCCAAAAGAGTGGGAGTTATTTTATGAGTGGGATTTGGTTTTGAGAGATATGCGTACAATAAGTGATGTGAAAAGTAAAGTGCATAAGAAATTCCTAGAGGTGAAGAATGGATTGTTAAATGAGATGGCAAAGAAAAAGATGATTGAGAACTAGAGGAAAACACAATTAGATGTTATAGGCGTTGTTCCATGCATTCCAGTGGCGGGTGACAAAATGCAGCAGGATAAAGGGGAAGTAGAGGAGGACGCAGTCCTCGAAGACATAAAAAATGGGCAGAATAACGGGTAGGCAACAGGCTCTCCTTTTAAAGACAGACAGCACACTCAAATTCGCCACCACTGGGACACAACACACTGAGCTGTCCGAGGTGGAACAGACCATTTGCAAAGCTCTCGTGCACAAGGTCATGAATGAGGAAGTTACCAAAATAGAACTTTATAGTGTTTCAAATATCGCTTCTCTTGTAATAATGAGACAGGAAGCAGCCTTTTCGGCTTCCTGGTTCTGTAGAAGGAAAATCGAACCGTTAAAACTATGCACAGACTAAGGTGTTACAATACCACGTCTTATTAATCATACGTGGAAACAAACTTTTGATGACAACTCACTAGATCAAACATTTAGCGCCAGAGTCTGGCAAAATTTGATATGGGATATCTACACTTACACACATCAGACAACACACAACATCCTTACATTAGAACAGGCCCTGAGTAGAACACAATTAGCTCCTTCCACACAGGCCCATGTCTGTTGCTCCAGTTCCACCGCCACCATGCCACATCATCCCCTGTCATACAGAAGAAAATATTGTAAAGTGACTCCTAGGAATCTTTAGATCAGTTGGTGGAAGGGAAATTACAAGTAAGCATATTTATATCAACGCACAGTAGAATATACCAGGAAAAATTCCTTTCATTTGCACACGCTGAACTAATGGCCAAAGGACCACAGGCGCAATGTGCGTATGTGCAGGAAGCCAAACACATAAGCAAAGAAGGACTCCCAAAGCCACCATCTCTCCCTTCCCAGTACGACTGGGACATAGCCAAATTTAGCTTCACAGATTCAGAACAACCAACATGGGATGATGCTAGGACTGCAGATACATTGAAATATGCAGTAGAAAAATTACAACAGTGGAAGGACTTCACAAACACCATGGCAGGAATAGAAGTAGTACAGACTTTGCCACCGTGCACTCATGCTGCCCAGACCCCGCAGCACCAACACTTATAATGCCCCTGCAAGAAGTGCCCCCTCCACCTGGAGGCAAAGCAAATGAAATAGCATATGCCCATGTACCATGGTCCAGAGCAGATCTCTTGTTTTTTACCAAAGACTTCCCGAAATGACGAGAAGAGCCAAGAAGTTGGTACACAGAATTAGAAAGGATGGCAGCTATAGGAGGATTGTTGTGTAGAGATTTTGATGTTCTCTTGTATGTGATAGTGGCAAAAGATTTATAGGAAGATTGCAAAGTAAGAATAAAGTGGCCAAAGAGGGAGCCAGACAGGGGAGAAGGAGGAATACCTGAAGATGAGATAGAACAGAAATACAAAGCAGTAGTAAAATATCTGAAAGAAAAGGTTCCAGACAACAAGGTAGACTGGAATAAAATAACATACACAATACAGAAAAAAGACGAAAGCATAAACTTATTCTTTGATCACCTTCTGCTGGTTTACCAGCAGAATAGAGGATTAAAGAACTCAATGGAAGATGCTATGCCAGCATTTTTCACCACTTTCGTTCAAAGACTAAGGCAAACTATTAAGGCACAGCTGAGACATCCTTTGTATGTGGGCAGCAGAAACCGATAGAAAAAGTATTTGCAGCAGCCAAATATTGCGCTGATTACCAGTTACGTGCAAAAACCATGGAGACAAAGAAAATTAAGAAAGATGATAGCGCAAGAAATGTTTTACAGTGGTCAGCAAAACAGAGGTAGAGGTAGGGGGCGAAAAAGGGGCACGGGCAGACAACGAGATGATCGGACAGCTTTACTACCTTCCACAGGAACTGCATGCTTTTACTGTAAGGACCCCAACCACTGGAAGGCAGACTGTCCCTTACTTCAAAACAAAAGTAAGGCCAACAGGCCAGCACAATACAGAACACAGGCCCAACAACAATATCAGCAGAATACATAGTATCGAGACAATAGTCCTGACTCTCAGCAGGAACACAACACAGCACAGTGTAAATATGCCCCAAATGACATGCTTCCACCTCCATCCCAGAATAGAAGAAACACAGATGAATGGGTAGTATTAGATGAAGGGGTGCCAGAGGATGATGACAATGTTTTGCCAACCCCTCAAGGAATGTTCTAGGGATGCCCGGGAGTGGGAGACTGCCTGATAGCTCCAGCAATAACAGTGGATCAAGCTGGTACCTACATGGAGGGATTAATATTAGACAAAACTGTTCCATTCCTAGTAGACATAGGAGCTCAAAGATCAATGCTAAAGGTGTCACATATGCCAGAAGCACTCTTTGGTACACAAATAACTGCAGTCTGCCTGACAGGACAACCAGTGAACGAATACCTTACCAAACCTTTGAAGTTAGTAGTTGTCCCCCTTGCTGTCCACCATCAATTTATCAGCAGCAAGTACTGCCCTGTTAATTTATTGGGCAGGGACCTGCTCTGTAAATTAGAGTGTATTATATATTGCTCACCATCAGGAGTCTTCTTAGAAAGCAGAGCAAATGGCTTGCTGTTACAAGGATTCATGACATGCACTGACCCAGTGATACCACCAGAACTTTGTGTTTGCGTGCCACATAATGTATGGGCATGCACTAACAATGATGTGGGGCGGGTGTTGAATTATCCTCAAGTACTGATTAAATTGATACCAGGAGCACCATTGCCATGAGTGCCACAGCACAACATTTCAACAGTTGGGGGGGTGGGTATAGCACCAGTCATAAAAGACCTTCATACGTTGTAGCCCATGCAACACACTGATCAAGAAAGCCTCCAGGGGCTGGGTGGGGCACCCATATATTGTTTTACACAAGACCTCAGAGAATTAAACATGATACTGGTCCTATCCTTTCCTGCAGTCCACAACCCAGCTATAATATTGTCCAACATTCCAGTTACAGCCACACATTTTACCATGCTGGATCTTAGCTCTGCCTTCTTTACCATCGTCCTACACCCATCAGCCAGTACCTTTTCTCATTTTGTTACCGCTCAAGAAGATTTACATGGTGTAGGGTCCACCAAGTGTACAGAGAGCCCCCCTACATCTTTACAAATGCACTAAAGGCTGATTTGGACTCACTAGTGCTAAAGGAAAGTTCTACTCTTATCCAGTACATAGACGACCCTTTACTAGCTTCACCTTACAGGGAAGCCTGCGTGACAGACACTATTGCCCTCCTGCAGCATCTAGCCCTGAGGGGCTACAAGGTTTCCACCACAGTTAAATGCTTGGGCCACAAATTGTCCAAAGGGATAAGAAAATTACTGCCTGACAGAATATCCACATTCACCCACTTTCCCTGATCCCACACACAAAAGGAGGTGCAGGCCTTCCTGGGGGTGAGAGGATATTGCAGGCATTAGATACCTAATTTTTCCTTGATCGCCAAACCATTACAAGAACTCACTCACAAGGATGTGCCAGACATAATACCATGGTACCATGACTGCGACAGAGCCTTTTACATACTCAAAAATGAACTGAGTGGGGCCCTAGCTTTGGGCCTCCCATATTACAGAAAAGATTTGCACCTCTTCTATCATGAGAAAGGGGGTTGTTCCTTGGGGTTCAGAAAAGCATAGATCCTTCTACTGTATGTTCAGCAAATGGACAGAGGCATATCCAACAAATATCTGTGATGCACAAACTGTTGCCAAATGCCTTTCAAAAGAACGTATCCCACGTTTTGGGGTACCAGCACTTTTGAGCTCTGACAATGGACCTGCATTAATTTCCCATGTGATGGGGGAATATGCAAAGGGCTCGTGGTCAAACAACAATTGCACTGTACTTATCCTCCACCAGCAGCAGGAGCTGTAGAAATGAAACATGGGGTGTTGAAAAATAAAATAGGGAAGATTTGTGGATCAACTGAACTATCTGGGGTAGACGCACTGCCATTGGCTCTGTTGTCAATGAGGAGTACCCCCGACAGAGTAACTAAATTGAGCCCCCACAATATTCTGTTTGGCCGCCCAATGATCATTTCAGGCCACATGTCCACTGGTCTACTGTCAATATCAGACGATCTGTAGTTCTGAAATTGTACGAAATTAACAGAGACATTGCGTTATCTTCATCACCAGACCCTGCAGGCTGTTTCAGAAGCAGTGACACCACTGGCTCATGACCTGCCGCCAGGCGACTGGGTTGGGAGAAAAGGCCACACCAGGCAACACTACCTCCACCCAATCTGGAAAGGCCCTTAACCTGTTCTCTGGACAACAGCCACTGCCATAAAATGTGAGGGGCTGACCTCCTGGATCCACAGCTCCCACACCAAGAGAGCACCAGGGCCTGAGCAAGAAGGACAGGCTCCAATTGCACCATCAGCTGCATCCGAGGCAGCCTGTAGGTACCACCTTTGCTCCAGCAAAGGAGCAGCAGCAAGTAAGAGTTGAAAGAGGCAGATCCCTGCTGCATGTCATCACCGGACCAGGAAAGCACAGCAGGCCAGGCCTCTGGACACCATCTGTTCAAGGATCTTCTTTTTTTCTTCAAGTGCCTGGTGATGTCATGTACTAGTGACCTCTGACAGTACAACAAAAGGGCACCAACGATTTCTTTTGAAAGAGTTGCTGGCGCCTGCCTCAAATGGAGCCCATGACCAGATAGTTAGACATAGATGTTGACTGCTTCGCCCAGAGACTACATAGGTTCCCAATATCAAGAATTCCAGACAACGGTTAGGACAATGCCGAGAACAAGGAGAGTGGAAAAAAATTGGCCAGCGGTGCTGACAGCGGTCCAGTCTCCAGTTCCAGGAATAATAACAGTACTTGTTGTGCTATATTCAAAAGACATTGCAATACCGTTCCTTAATGGCCAGTTGGGTTATGGGAACAACACAAAGATAATATTTGGAGAATTTAAAATGAATAGCACAAAGCAAGACAACATGGGAGAGGTTGAGGTTGGAGGAGAAGGGGAAAGAGAACTATGGGACGAGTACAAAGGAAACAGATATGTGAAAATGCTGAAAAAGTTTGTATGCGTTATGAACATATCCGGGTGTTATGTCTGCACACATCTGCCAATACGTACAGGAAATAGCTTTTGTTACAATGTGATAACATTTTCTAAGTACGTTGGATGTGTTTCAATGAGGGACATGCTCCTTAGAACGCACAACATGTCCATAGCGGTGGGACCTCCTACGAAAGGTGAAATTTCTATTGGGCAGACAACAGCAATGCCCAGGACAAAGAGAGTACCGTGCATGAACTTGCAACCAACAAAAAGGGACAAGGTGATGCTGGACACATTTGACACAACATAGAGGAATAAGGTGTGGAAGAATAGGACAGGTTGGGCGGCCCGGGAAAGGAGAAGGGAAAAGAGCTCAAAATATACATTTTCAGGATAGAACAACAACTTACTGCCCCATCTCGCATCCAGAATGACAAAAAACACCTCCCAAGCAACAAGCTATGCATGTAGGGTCACCAAAAGACACATACATAATACAACAGTTAGTTAAGGGTAAGGAAGAATGGAAGAAATGCATGTTTAGGTGCAGTATAAAGGAAATGGCAGTGGGTGAACAAGGACAAAGAGAATGTGAAAGGAGGAACAACGAAGTATTTGGAATTTCAGACAAAAACGATAGTACACCTATTTTTGTTGATGAAAGCAAATGCTCACATGTCATAAAGTTATGTCAGCGGTCATCAGCAGGGTTAGTGAGTTATAAGGGATTGTTTTTTGTCTGTGGTCAGTGGGCATACTTCTATCTGCCCCCAGGATGGTACAGGAGCTGCTACCTTGCATCCCTCCTGCCCCTAATGACCCATGTCACTTATCTAGTACAGATTGAGCACCAGGGGTATCACCAAGGGAGAGCTAGTAAGACAGCAGAATGGGAAGACAATATGATGACAGGAATAGGACTGGTGATACCAGGTTCATGGATAGCATACACAACATACAGAATACACCAGCTAGCAAGGATGTTTGAGGATCTAGCAGATTCAACAGCAGCAGCTCTAGGAAATATCACTGAGGAGCTTACCAGGGTGAGGGCTGTGGTAATACAGAACAGTGTTAGACATCATCTTGGCTAAGGAGGGTGGAGTCTGTTGCGTCATTCAGCAGATTTGCTGTTCTTATATCCCAAATAACAGCGATAACATCAACAATGCGATCAATAAAATAAATAAGGTTAAAGATTAAGCACACAGCGTACACACACAGTGTTTTGGTATGGTTGGGGAGCTGGGGATCATGGATATAGGAAGTGATTATAACAGAGATAGCAGCACTGATTACCTTATACATAATGATCCAAGTTTGCCTTGCATGTTTTTCAGCTTTGGGATCAGGCTGTGCACGCTGTGTGCCATGAAATAAATTGAATGAACACCACAAATTCAAGACTGATCTAAGTTATGAAGGTGAAGAGATGATGACGAGGCATGATAATGAGTAAGATGTAGTGATTTGTTATCAGAAGGGGTAATGTGGAAACTGTCTTTATAATTTAATACCAAATACCTAATCTACAGGCTTGCACAAAGTTGACACGAAAGTATTAGACAAATGTTTGTATTTTTCCATGGCTCTAAAAGAAAGCTGCTCTCACAATGCAAGGCTTGCTCAAGAACTTCATTCAAACAGCACATGATGCTAGCTTAGCCACAAGAGCTTGAGCGTAACACTGCTGTGTGCTAGGGTAAGGAATGGCAACTTCTGACTGGACAAAATATACTGTGCTCAACCTGTATTGCATACCTAATGACGTTCTTCCTTCTGTGGTTTGTCAATAAAAACTTTGAAAGAGTTCCGCTCTTTGGACACTCAGTGGCTATGCTGACTGTCTCCGTGCTGCATGCATTGTCTTATCTTGTTGACCTATAATAAATCTTATTCTCCGTATGTGCTGACAGAGTGTTGGTATTATTTGTTTAAGGCTTCTACACCAGTAGTGACTTGACAACTATATTTTATGTCTTCATATTTGTCTAAGACTTCTGCAATCAGGGAGGAGATCTCTCTATAGTAAAGTATGAGGTAATCAATAAAAGTTTAATACATTGTTGATACAAATATGCGTTTGTTTAAGCGTAGAATAATTTTTAAAAAATGTTACTGCACTGTTAATCACATTCTAAATAAAAATGTTATTAGATTTATCTAGTGATACTAAAGTATATTGAATTAATTTAAATATATGCTGGCCTGTTTTTTAAAAAGAACCCCATTTAAAGTATATGTATTTATTATATAATTAAAGTTACTAAAAAATGAGCAAAGAATGACATGCATTTATTTTCAAGTAATTCATTTTTTTAGCTACTTTTATTTTTAAATTGAAAAAAGCTTAATAAATTATTTTAAAATGAAACAAAAATTATTTATTATTGAAATATGAAACATTTGGATTAGTTTATTCTGTCATGTGGAGTTATATTTGAGGTACCCACCTCTATTAATTTCCATTGGAAAGGGTTGCAGCACCTGTCAGGGGCCATGGATGGAGCAGAACTTACTCCAGGTCTGGGACGGAGTACATGTACTACTGTTTTTGGTATTATTTGGCTGTAATAACTTTAGAAGTGCATTTTGAGAATAGCAATGGTCTTAATCTTTAGTTTTGGGGTACATGTCGCTCCACAAATTCCTTTTCATTCCTCCCTTAACTCCTTAATACTTCTTTTTAAACCCTTATCATTTAGTCATAGGTATTCTCCATTTTCCAGCCACTCATTTATCCTCTCCAAATGTATTACTTAAATCTCTGCAGTAGGGGAGGACATCTCTGGATACAAAAGATAGGAGAGGCGGAGGCATGAACCGCTGCCCATATGTTAGCAAACAGCATTTTGAGGTACATTTAGTAGTATTATTGTATAACAATACAATATGCAGTTGTGAATAGCCCCTTTCCCCAATGTGTCAGCCCGAAGGTTTGTCTTGTTTTTTGTGAGAAACTGGGTTGTTGGTTGAGTGTGGTGTTAAACCTGCTTAAGCAACAGCCACGATCACTGTCAGGGTGAACAACTAAAGTCGCTAAATTAACCTGTGCTTAACCCAAAAAGCTAACTGATAGCTTTGTTGTGACCCTGGTGCTGAGTCAGCAGTCTGCCACTTTAGTCAGCTCCCTGTGGTCAGAGAGCTTAATAACAACATGGTTTTGGCACAGCTAAGTAAAACAACTGCTGAACATGTGCTCCTTGGCAATCAAATTGTACAGCCCTTGGTAATCACTGACAGCACTGCCCTTTACCCAACCGTTCAGTGCCTTGCATAAGTGGCTCACAAAGTCTACCTAGGACTGCCTATAGTTTTCTGGGGTAGGCCCATATTTGCTCATGAGAGTGCCGTTCGTGCAGGGATACCTCATCCTTTCCCCTTTCCCTAAGGTTAACAGGGCATCCTGCCCTTCATTGGAAACGTGCTTCTAGAGAATGGCCACCCAATCCTCTTCAAGGACCATTTGCATCTTCATAGCAACTTCTAGGCCTCAAACCATATTCTAACTAATCTCCTACTGCAGAGTTAGACACCAGATCCTTGGCGATGTAAACCCTCCTGTCTTCAGTGGGCACTGATGTATTGCTGCCACTATTGCTGATGGATTCTGAGGTCTGCCTGACTTTGCTACTTCAGGCCCATCCCATTTGCCGATAAATGTTTCTTTTCAGTCAAGGCTGTTTGTGCCTCAGCTTTCTCTCTGGCCAAGGTTCTCACTGCCTCAGCCTTCCTCTCCTCTGCTTCCAGTTTCATCTTGGACAGCTGAAGTTTGAGTTCCCTTTCAGCCTCCTTGTCCTCCAGTTGCTTTGGGGATAGACCCTGAGAAGACACACTACTTCCTGCCCCCTCATGGGTTTCCTCTGGGGGTGAGTTGTGTTCTTCCTGCAGCTCAGGACTCAGGTTTGGGTCCTCCTCCTCTTCCTCATCATCCAAGTGTGCTTCCTCCTTTTTAGGGTCAGCCTTCTCTATGGTGGCCCACCACCTCTTGATCAACTTCAGCCCCCTTGTCTTGCAGAGCCCTAGCATCTCAACCCTGGTGAGGATGTCAATGTTGAACAACCCTTTTTCCATGGTAAAAAAATAGAAGGTAGCATGCTTATATTTGGGAAAAGGCGATAACAGACAATGTAAAACTCAGATGAATTATAAAACAGGTCAGCTCTGATGTGAAACTATTTATATTTGATTTTTGTTTTACACAAATCACTGTATGGCACACCAATGTGAGAAATTGCTTTGTTGGCTGAGTGGGGTGTTACCCTGTTACCCTGGTGAACTACAAAAATCACTAAGTGAACTTTTGCCTAACCCTCTGGTAGTTTGGCATAAAGCAGTCAGGATTAATGTAGAGGCACTGTATAAAGAATTTATGCAGCTTATAATCAGCATTAAAGTGAAAACATAACACAAGAAAAATCCTACACTAATTATAAAATAAATTGATAAATTATTTGATACCAAAATGTCAAAAATCAGTAGAGCTGGAGGTATATATTATAAAGTTTAAGGTAAAAACAAGTGCCTAAAAGTTCAAAGCATTAACCACGCACATCAAGTTGAGGGAGACCGGCTCAAAGTTGAAAAACATGGCCAAAGCGATGGAGCTCGAGTCAGACACAAAATGTGGATTGGGCCCAGACGGCACTTACCTTCAGACTTTACAGAAATTAAATTCTAGCAAAAAAGTCTCTGAGAATGTAGAAGTTCAACAGTACTGGGCTAGAGGTGGTGTCCACGGAGGAGACATCATTGAAAAGCTGCTGGACAAAGTTGTAGTGAAGATTTCAATGTTTAGACTTAGGGCCTTATTCCGATGTCGGGTGGAGTATCCTCTGCCCGACATCCTCTCGGTCATGGGACTGACCGGCACCCGGTCGGCAGTCCCGACCGACTAATTAGGATGCCACTGAACACTGTTTGTCACATTCCTATACTTTACAATGGAAGCATGTATTCCGGCCATGCTCCCATTGTAAAATAGGAGGTGCAGTTCATCCCTGCACCCTGTGGCAGGCACCTTCAGGTGGGCTGGAGGCCATACACCCAAGGGGGCCCTGCTGGGGGCTCCCAAAGTTGAGTTACGAAACCCTTTCTGTGTCAGAAAAGCTGGCACCGAAAGGCTGCCTAAACCTGACATTGCAATCCCTAGGGCAGAAAAAGGCGCCCTTGGGATTACTGGCTGCATTCCAACTGGCGGATGGGCTCTCCGAGCCATCGGAAGGCAGTTGGAATGACCATTCGGATTCCTTTCCGACCGCCTCCATCATAATCAGGTGGTCAGAAATTAATCTGTCCGGCTTATTACAATGTGGTCAGAAAGGCTTTGGCCAACGGTCAGAGCCATTGCGACCTCATCGCAATCGGACCCTAGGTCTCACTTTCGGAAGTCAAAATCTCTAGCGGGACGAGGCTGACTGCTGCAGCTGAAAAGGGCTCCATGAAGCTGGAAACATCTCAGCAAAGGATTGACGTACAGAATTTTCTGCTGCGGGGAAGGACGTAGTGGGAGCTGCCATGAAGTCAGGCCAACCGCTGATAGACTAGAAGGTCTCCTCTTGGTTCTCAGAGCAGTTTTTGCCAAAAAAAGTCTAATTCCCAAGCTTTTGATTTTGGCTATCTGTGCACCTTTAGAACCATTCACAAGAGTTCAGGGCCGGTGTGGCACCACTTGGAGGTTTGAGACTCACATAGTCTTTGTCCAGGTGCAGGTTTAAGATGGTTGGGGCCTTTTATGTCCCTAGTGTTCTGATTGGGATGCCAGCCAACTAGCCATTGAAGTCACTCTGGTAGCCCTGTAATAATGTAGTGGAACAGGGCTCAAGCAACAAGGAAGGCCTCTAAGGGTTCAATGCAGGCTTCAGGCAAAAGATCAATTCCTCCAGGTACATAAAAGCAGCCCTCTGAAATATACAGAAGGCTACAACAGTGAACTGAAAAGTGTGTCTGAGGGTATTATTTTTATATGTTCTGCCTTCTTTTAAGTAGGAGAAGTTTCTAGAGAATTCCCTTTGAAATGCTTGGAGTTTCCTGCCTCCCAGCCCTGGCTCAAAGCTGGCTGCATTAACAAAGAAATGGTGTCAAGTCCTTTGTGGGAAGGCTGGGCACAGCCTATTGATTTGCATGCAGATTTGAAAGTAGGGCTGTGCCCAGTTCCGCCCACCATCCTGAAAGTGATGGCCCATCCAGGCATAGCTAATCCCTCTATTTTGTGGCTTTCTGGGAGGAATAAACAAAGTCCAACTGCCAACTACACTCAGTCATGTGACCCAAGAACAGGCTGCAGTCACGAAATAGGGCAGGAATTGCCAACTTTCTAAAACAGCATTTTCGAAGTTGTGACTTGAAATCTGAGTTTAGCATTAAAGAGGAGTTTAAATTACAGTCACTCAGACTCCAAACATGAAATGTTTACCTATTCTCAATCAAATTTCAGCATGTACTAAGACAACCCAATTTCATCCAATAGCAGATATAGACTTCGTAGTAGAATATGTCTAACCTTTTACTTTCAATGTGTTCTGCCGTTTAGGCTACCTAAAGCCTACCTTACAGGTAACTTATATGCAAAAAAATATGAGTTTAAAAATTGGCAAGGCAGTTATATTTCCAAGTCAAATTGGCAGTTTAAAACTGCATTCAGGATGCAATGACAGGCTTGGAGCATGTTTAAAGTAACCCCGGGCGTAGCACTCCGCTTCGCCCACGGAGTGTATGTAGCGCTGCCTGCTTCGCAGTTTTCGAAGTAGGCGTAGCAGGCAGCGCTACGCACACGCCAGGGCGAAGCAGAGCTGCCTGCCCCCCGCCACCCACCTCCCGCCCGCCCTCCTTTTAAAATAATATAAAGTATGATAAAAACATTAAATAGAATGACTTACCTGCAGCGCGGCGTCTCCGGGGTTCCCTCTTCCTCGTTCACAACTTCTTTTCACAAATGCGCATGCGCGGACGCCCGCGCATGCGCATTTCTTGCGAGGAATGCGCATGCACGGGCGTCCGCGCATGCGCATTTGTGAAAAGAAGTTGTGAACGAGGAAGAGGGAGCCCCGGAGACGCCGCGCTGCAGGTAAGTCATTCTATTTAATTTTTTTATCATACTTTATATTATTTTAAAAGGAGGGCGGGCGGGAGGCGGGCGGCGCGTAGTGGGGCTACGTGGAGCGTGCGAGTGTGCGTAGATTTGGCCACACTACGCGCTGCTCCACGTAGCCCCACTACGCCCACTACGCCCAGGCCTGGTTTAAAGGGACTACTTAAGTGGATGGCACAATAAGTGCTGCAGGCCCACTAGTAGCATTTACTTTACAGGATGTGGGTACATGGTGCACCACTTTATTATGGAATTATAAGTAAATTAAATATGCCGATCAGGTGTAATCCAATTTTACTAAGTTTTAGGGAGTGAGGACAAGCACTCTAGCACTGGTTAGCAGTGGTAAAGTGCACAGAGTCCTAGACCAACAAAAAACATCTACTTCAGCAAAATAGAGGGTTAAAGCTAAATGTTTGGGGGAAGACTGACAGGACTTTAAGTATTTTTAGACAGGTTTTAGTAGTAACATTAGTGTTAGACCTGGTAATGGTAAAGTCAGATTTTAAATGCCAGTTTTGAAAATGCCCATTTTTTTAATGTTGCATTTTCCTACCCTATTTAGTGGTTACAGCTGGTTCTGGGTCACATGAAAGAGTGTAGCTGGCAGTTGGACTTTGTTTATTCCTCTCAGACAATAAGAAGGGTTATCAACCCACTCAACAAACAAACTAATTTCTCACTCTTAGTCTGACTTACCCAAAAAAGTAGTCATCACAACCTGCATCAACTTCATGGCCAACCACACAAAGGAACACTTCAAAATAGTCAAAGAATTCTCCAACCCAACAGCCATAGAGAACACCATCCACCCCTTCTTTGCGACACTCTCTTAGACTACTTCCACAGCAAGATCACCAACATGTACAACAATTTCAACCTCCAACCCACCACCCTGAAACACAATGACCTCGTTCAACCAGCAATCATCAGCCAAACCAGTACCACCTGGTTTACGTTCACCTCCCTGACCACCTCAGCCATCATGTCTTTCATCCACTCCAGGACGTCCACTGAACCCTGCCCCACCACCTCTACAACCTCACAACAAACCCAATTAGTATGCAACTCACCAGCATCATCTTCACCTCCATCTCCACAGCATCCTTCTCTGACAGATGTAAGCACTTAGACGTCAGACCCCTCCTAAATAAAGCCTCCGCTGACCCCAGTGATCTAAAAAATTATTGCCCAATCTCCCTGCTTCCCTACCCAGTCAAAGTAATCGAGATAGCCATCAACCAGCAGATCACCAAATTCCTGGAACAAAACCACCTACTAGACGCCTCACAATCAGGATTCCATGCAGTGAGACTGCACTGATTGCCACTGAAGACGACATTAAAACACTCCTCGACCCCGGAGAAACTGTGACCCTGATCCTTCTTGACCTCTTGTGGAATTCGACACTGTCTCCCACAGCACCCTCATCAACAGTCTCGCCAACATAGGAATACAAGACCCCCTCAAGTGGATCGCTTCCTTCCTTATAGGATGCACACAGGGCATCCGTCTGCCTCCCTTCATCTCGGACCCCAAAGACATCATATGCGGCGTACCACAAGGATCATCCCACAGCCCCACCCTGTTCAACATCTACATGACCCCCATCACAGACGTTTTCAGATCCTAGGGACTCAACATAATCTCCTACGCAGATGACACGCAACTAATCCTCTCACTCACCGAGGACCTCTACAATGCCAAAGCCATCTTCTACAACATCATGACCAATGTAGCCAAATGGATGAGAGGCAACTGCCTCCATCTTAACTCTAACAAACTGAAGTGCTGATCTTCAGTAAAAACACCTCCACATGGGAACACAGCTGGTGGCCTGCAGAACCCGGACCAAGTCCCATGCCGACTGACCATGCATTAAACCTCGGCCTCATATTGGACAGCCAACTGACGAAAACGAAAAGTCAACGCAATCACCCCCTATTGCTTCCACACACTTCGTATACTCTGCAGAATCTTCAGATGGATCACAATCAACACCAGAAAGACCATCACTCAGGCCCTCGCCACCAGCTACATCGACTACGGCAACTCCTTGAATGCCGGCATCTCTACCCAGCTCTTCAGAAGACTCCAGACCATACAGAACGCCGTAGCCAGACTCATCCTGAACCTCCCCAAATTGCTCCCCACCTGAGAGACCTCCTCTGGCTCCTTATCCAGAATAGATCCTAGTTCAAGATCCTCATACATGCCTATAAAGTTCTACACAACCTAAGACCAGCATACATCAACTGTACTTCTACTAACCCTCTAGAAACCTGCACTCCTCTTCACTTGCCCTCGCACACACCCCTGTTTCCATCAGAGCCATGGTGGCCACTCCTTCTCCTTCATCACAACAAAGTCCTGGATCGATCTTTCCATCAAGCTCCATACATCCCCCGGTTGGCAGACTTCAGAAACAGACTCAAGACCAGGCTCTCTGATGGAGACACAGTGCCCAGATACCCCTATGGGTGACAGTGTTGTGCTTTACAAATGCTGATTGATAGATTGACTGATTGATTGATTGAATGATTAGGCATATTTGGGCCGACTGCCTTGCAAATCATCTTCTTAACATTCAATGCACTAGAAACTCGAAAAATATATAGAAATCAATATTACTTTGTACAGATTATAAATATTCATAGAGATTTGTCAAATTTAACAGTCATTGTCTGTCTACACACTTTGCAAAAGACTTATGAAGATGTACTTGTTTTGGAATAAACAATGATTAATGATATGTTACTGAATATATATAAAAATCAATTTATGTGAAGATTTCAGTGTTACGACAAGCAAATACAAATGTATAAGTCAAATTGTCTGTGATTACCTTCTTAAAGCAAAGATTTTTAAAACAAAAATAGTACCTTTTAGGGGAAAAAATAATTTTCTTATTCTAATTGGACACTTGGGGGAAACCCGATAGAGGTAGTTAAATAATATAGCTATCTGGGGAGAATTTTTTTGCAAACATTTCAAACCTCATCCCATTTCCAACAAAGTGGACGCCCATATTGGTGCACTGAAGCGCCTATATTCTTCCTCTGGGTATAGACATTTTTACTCTTTATTAGATGTTTTCCGTATGAAAATAACTTCTATCTTATATTATGCTCTAGAATACATCCCAATGAATAATTGGCAAGCAAAAAACATAAAAACAGAAGGGAACCTGCCACATAAAATTATAAAAGTTAATCAAGCGGTTCATGTCCGAGCATTATGTCTTGACCTGTCTCCTGTCAGCTCCTATGCTAGGGCAAATGCAAATATAACAAGATGAGCACACGATTTAGTACACACCAAACTGGGGTGCATATTATCAAGTACGGTGCAAAAATTATCGCCGGTTTAGCGGCAGAAAACTGCCCCTAAAGCGGCGATAATGGGTTTGATAATATGCCTTGGAGAATTCCAATAGAACCCTATGTTCACACCAGAACATGGACTTCTATTGGAATTCTCAAGGGCATATTATCAAGCCCATTATCGCCGCTTTAGCGCCAGTTTTCTGCCGCTAAACCGGCGATAATTTTTAAGGCCGTCCTTGATAATATGCCCCTAGGATCCTTAAGGAGCATACTAAAGCTGGAGACTTTATAAATGAGTGTTTGCAATATAGTATAAGTACAAATCTTAGCATAGCATTAAGGACCAGATGTACGACGGTCAAAATAGCGCCTCGCAAATTGTGAGTATTTTGCGACTCGCAATTTGTGAGGCGCTATTTAGGATGTTCAACTGTGTATAACACACTGTTAGCGATTCCCAATAGGGTCGCAAATAGAGAGGCTCATGAATATTAATGAGCCCCTCGCAATTTGCGTCCCCATTGGAAATGGCAGGCCCTCCCAAGTATGGTGGCCTGCTGGGCTCAGCAGACCACCATGTCTGGGACTGCTTTTTAAAAAAGTAGTTTTTTTTTCAAATGCAGCCCATTTTCCTTAAAGGAAAATGGGATGCATTAAAAAAAAAAAGTGAAACGTTTTCGTTAAATTTTTTAGAGGCAGGCAGTGGTCCCTGAGACCACTGCCTGTCCTTAAAAAATATTTTCCCCTGTGTTCGCAATTACCACCCCCTTGAAGAGGGTTGTAATTTTCGAGTGTTTTGCATCTACAATATCGGACACAAAACATCTGTACATAGGATTGTGCCCTCTATTCCTAATAGCGAGTTGCAAACCCTATTTTGCGAGTCACAAAAAATTGCGAGTCGCAAAATAGAGTTTGTACATACCCCATGCCATTTTTGCATGCGCAAACAGGTTCACAAACCCGTTTCAGCATGCAAGAATGGTCGTACATCTGGCCCTAAATCTTTTAAACTGCATCATAGTACTTTAAAAATCTTGAACCCCATACACCTGAGGTTATTCTTAAAACACATGACCCCAAGAATAAGCCATGATCTTGATGTCAAGCATTATTCCCAATTAAAACAGTACGAACAGTAGGTAGATACCGTAGAATATAAAACTAAGCAATGATATCTATAATTTACATTAGTTCACAGGATGGACAACTGCATTATTTTTAATGCAGCTGGGGATTTTACCATTAAAAACTTGTGATTTGTGTAATGGAGGTGTGCAAGATATACCACATGTATTGTTTGTCCAAACTTAACCCTGGTAGAGGCCAGACGTCGCCATTTAAAACCAATCTGTTGTGGATACAATATATCCATTGTGCAAGGTTTATTAATATTTTTTAAATCACCATCTAATATGTTAAAGTGTTTCTGAAAAATATTTTAAAGAACGTACAGTATAACTGGTTTTGTAAAGGAAAAGTAAGATGTTGTTTATCTATTTGTTGACCTCTGTAGAGGTCTTAATCAAATTAAATAAAAATCTTGAATCTGTGATACCTACAATTAACTGATTGTTGAAGTTGTGAGATTGTTCAGTATTGAACCATCATATGCTAATCTGCAGTTCCTCACAACTTAAATAGGTATCCTGTTTTCAACTTGTTTCTTTTTTATGTTGGAGTTTAGGTTATTAATTTTATAAAATACATATGACTGATCATGGATACTGTCAGCTTCTTAGTGGGTTTAATGCCAAAATCAATCACCGAGGGAATTTCATCCAATATCTTTAATTTCAGTCTTTAAAAGAAAGAAAAAGTCTGTAGTCCCAAATTATTAAGCTTCTTCTCCTCTTCCTTTCTTTAGGCCCTCGGAAAGTTCCTGTTCACCGGTACCCTCAACAGAATGGAGAGTTCAGGTAATTCACTGTTATAGGGATTTTTGTATTTTTAGTGTGAAGGTTAGTTCAGTGAACCTATGTAGAATTTCTCCAAGGAAGTGGGTTTAATAGGAAAGGTGCTTCAAGCAAATAAGGTCGGTAAATAGTGGAAAGAAGAACCTCTAATCCCCAGAAATATTCGGAGTGACAGGACAATAGAGTTTACCTGTTTACCTCCCATCTTCTCACAAGAAAATCATTATCTCCTTCTATTCCTGCTCCCTCCCATTTATTACTTTCCTACTCATTGACAGCTCTATTAAGGATCCTTCCACAAACCTGACTAAGCCACATCCCTCCTAGAATGTAGCTAGGGTCAGACTTGACCGGCCACCCAAACATGTCTCCCGTGCACCATTTGCAGCCGAGATCTTGTTGATGCTCACACAGGCCTCCGGTTCTTCCCATCTCCACTCCTCCAGCTCCTTGGGCTCCAAGTCCGAAATTGGTAGCTTGGGGTCTCTTGACACAACCAAGCCTTTGGTGAGCACACAGCAGCTGTTAGGATCCAGATCCAGTAGCACCTTCTGGGCACGTAACACATATATAAACTCCCAAAAACTACAAGTCCCAGGAGGCTTGGTAGAGAAGAGGAGGAGGCGCAGGGTGCAATTTCTACTATCACACGCGAGCCGGTGTGCGTAGTTCTGAATCAACCTTTGTTTGGACTTGTTTGGCTGAATGAGTCAGTTTCCTCTCCTTCAGTGATTGGAGGACTTCATGTTTCTTCCGTGACTGGGAGTCTCGTTCAGCGGTTTCAGTTTCAGTGGCTCTCCGTGTCTGAGAGCGGCTTTCGTCTGGGTTCATGTCAATTACCAGTGGCGGGGGACAGCTGCTCTCTGCTACTACCTGGATCATCCAGAGTTCAGGACACGGTAGACACTTTGGTGCCGATCACGATCCTGTAAAAACCGGGTACGAACCGTCGGACAGAGCATATTCTCCGACCGACACGTACCCGGTCGTAAAAATATACAAACATGGAAGTACGATTCGCACGGAAATACCATTTCCGTACGAATCGTACAAAACCCCGACCGACGAAAATAAACATACAAATGTGATCCGGGAAAGCGCCAACGTGACGTCGGGACGCACGCAGCCTGCCATTCACGAACCAGGAATTACGATTCGCACCGACCTCATCCCGCACGGACAATATTTTCCGGCAGCCAAAAACTGCCGGGAAATCAGGACGACGCGAACAAGGAGTACCTGCACGCGACGGACAGACATGGACCCGAACCTACGTGTCATCCCGGCCCTCATAGCAGTCGACCTCCTCTACAGGTTACGACGCAGACGCCGCAGAAGGTCAGAACAACAAAGGGAGGGGGGAAAGGGGGGGGGCAGGACCAGGGGCAGACCACAAAACCCCCACCAAAGTCACACAGCACACATGTCCTGGACATACCTGACCCCCAGGCCCTGGTCACCACGAGGGGGTTGGGGCGTGTCCAGCAAAGCCAGCGTCCGCCACAACGGAAGTGCTTGACGACGCGAACCGGAAACACAACAATACAGGTACGTCCCGTACCCACGCCTTAAGAGCGTGGGTACGAGTCGTACCCCGCCCACACCTACGTCACCCCAACAATGGCGGGACGGCTGTACCCACGTGGCAAAGGTCTGGGTACGGCCCGCACAAGCATTACATAGCGTGGGTACGGATATGTACGGACCGTACCCCCACCCCCGTATGCATGGAGTGTACCCCCACCCCAACCGTGTAAGTACGACCCGTACCCTCACCCGCGTACGTATGGAGCGTACCCCCCACCCCAACAGTGTAAGTACGACCCGTACCCTCACCCGCTTATGTATGGAGCGTACCCCCCACCCCAACAGTGTAAGTACGACCCGTACCCTCACCCGCGTATGTATGGAGCTTACCCCCCACCCCAACAGTGTAAGTACGACCCGTACCCTCACCCACGTACGTATGGATCGTACCCCCACCCCAACAGTGTAAGTACGACCCGTACCCTCACCCGCGTACGTATGGAGCGTACCCCCCACCCCAACAGTGTAAGTACAAACCATACCCTCACCCGCGTACATATGGAGCGTACCCCCCACCCCAACAGTGTAAGTACGACCCGTACCCTCACCCGCGTATGCATGGAGCGTACCCCCACCCCAACCGTGTATGTACGACCCGTACCCTCACCTGCGTACGTATGGAGCGTACCCCCACCCCAACAGTGTATGTACGACCCGTACCCTCACCCGCATATGCATGGAGCGTACCCCCACCCCAACCGTGTATGTACGACCCGTACCCGCATACGTATGGAGCGTACCCCCACCCCAACAGTGTATGTACGACCCGTACCCTCACCCGCGTATGCATGGAGCGTACCCCCACCCCAACAGTGTAAGTACGACCCGTACCCTCACCCGCGTACGTATGGAGCGTACCCCCCCACCCCAACAGTGTAAGTACGACCCGTACCCTCACCCGCGTACGTATGGAGCATACCCCCCACCCCAACAGTGTAAGTACGACCCGTACCCTCACCCGCGTATGCATGGAGTGTACCCCCACCCCAACCGTGTATGTACGACCCGTACCTTCACCCGCGTACGTATGGAGCATACCCCCACCCCAACAGTGTATGTACGACCCGTACCCTCACCCGCGTATGCATGGAGCGTACCCCCACCCCAACCGTGTATGTACGACCCGTACCCTCACCCGCGTATGCATGGAGAGTACCCCCACCCCAACAGTGTAAGTACGACCCGTACCCTCACCCACGTACGTATGGAGCGTACCCCCCACCCCAACAGTGTAAGTACGACCCGTACCCTCACCCGCATACGTATGGAGTGTACCCCCCACCCCAACAGTGTAAGTACGACCCGTACCCTCACCCGCGTACGTATGGAGCGTACCCCCTATCCCAACAGTGTACGTACGGACCGTACCCCCACCTCGTATGCATGAAGCAAACCCACACCCGTGTATGTTCTAAGCGTACATATCCTGAAATATGGGTGTGTGCAGAGTCCTCCCAGCAGTGCCCAGACACAGGAGGGGTGTGTGCAGAGTCCTCCCAGCAGTGCCCAGACACAGGAGGGGTGGGTGCCTAACACTCCCAGCAGTGCCCCTGCAAAGAAAAGGGTGGAGTACCCACAGATCCAATGCCCACAAATGTCAGGTGCACAAAGATCCTGCAGTACATGTACCACATGTGTGCGAGGCTGGGAGTATACACATGCATAGCGCCAAAAAGAAAACATGTGCACATGAAGTCATGACAACAGTCTACATACACAAGTACAGTGACCACCGAGGACGCCATGAATGATGCAGGTGGAGACATCGCTCAGCATGCATGGCCCAAGTCAAACGAGTCCGTCACACACCCAGCCAATGTAGACACAGCTCAGCACCACATATTGGAAAGACCCTGCAGGGAAGATGTCAGGTTACACAGAGGAAGGAACACACCTTGGGACGATGTCACCATGCAGTAACTGCTTACATGAACAAAGTTATGTAGCCAACAGCTTGTGATGGCACACAGATACCAGGATCCACCCTATGACCAGCAGAAGACTACAATTCCCACACACCCAACATATTATCACCACCCAAAATAATGGGGCAGGTCCACCAACAGCAGTACCAGACAGACAGTAGTGTACTAAGGAAAAATAAATTGCTTCATTCAGCATCCAAAAATCAGTTTGTCCATTGAAAGTTCAAAATGTACAATGCCCGTAGGGCAATCCAAAGTTCACATCCAGGTGGGGGACACAGTGGGACGCGTGTCCCCTAGCTTGCCTGCACAGTCAGACTCCTTCGTCTTCCAGAGCGGGGAGGGCATCATGTGGGGGGGAAGGACCAGGCACCGCAGGGACATGAGGGCGAAGGGTAGGCGTCGTGGGTGCAGGGATGGAGGACTCCACCACAGGGGGTGGGGCAGGGCCAAAGGCGGAGGCCAGGATGGCGCTGCACACCTTAGCAAGGTCCTCCAGCGACTCCCCTGCACCCGAAGGAACCACAGGCCCCAAGGAGGGGGGGGGCGGAGGGATAGGTCGCAGCGCCACTGGGGGAGGGTGTGGACAGGGGGGGGACTCAACCACCCTGACCGGGGACTCCCTTGACCGCTTGCGGGGTGGTGTCACAGTGGGGCTCAGGGACAGAGCGGCCATGAAGGAGTCTTTGCTGGATATGTGGCCAGGAGAGCTGAGGGGAGGGGATTTGGAGGGAGTGGATTTGGTGGAATGCGGACTCCCACTCTGGCTGTGTGACTTACATTTGCCCCCCGACCCAGTGGGTGTGCCTACTTCACCCTGTGTGTGCGTCCCAGGAGGTGTGCGTATGACCTTCCCTGCTGGTGTGGTGCCTGTGTCTGTTGTGGTGGGTGCCTGCTGACGTCTGGGTGTACGTGGGACAGGCATGGGAGTGGGAAGTGTGGATTGGGCAGGGGTAGGGGGTGGGACGTAGCGCTGCAGGAGACCCACTGCTGCAGTCAGTGTCGAGTCTATGGACCTCAGCAAGTTGCGTTGGTCAGCCTGCGATGAAAAAATGCCCTCCAAGTATGCCTCCATGTTGTTCAGCACTTGGCTGTGGCCATGGAGGACATTAAGCATCGCAGCTTGACCAACCTGCAACTGCCGATGGATGTTCACAGACTCGGCATTGGCGGCAGCAGTGGAGACAGGGGCAGGGGGTGCGGTGCCTGGCAGGAAGGAGACATGTGGTGACCGGGCACGCTGGGAAGGGACACGAGCAAGTGGAAGGCGGCTGATGGCAATGGAGGGGGCGGGGTGAGATGTTGTGCCGCTGTCAGCTGCTGGTGCAGCCTCCGCCGACTCGGAGAGATCATCCTCGGACCCGTCAGCTTCATCTTCTGTCGTGCCAGTGGACAGGTCCTCGGCCTCACTCTCCTCCGCCTCAGTTCCACTCAATGTGCCAGCCACGATGTCAACGCTGGCACTGGTGCTCGGTCCCTCCGCTCCGTCTGTGCTCATGTCTCCCTCCGTGTCCCCCGATGATGCTGTGGGCAAGGTGAAGAGACAGCAATTAATCATACACCTGTATACATATGTCACATGAGTCCAATCTACATAGGTTACAGTGCATAGCCTGAAAAGAAAGATCAGTAACATCTACAAAACAAGGTACAGATGTAGGGCATGCAACACACAGTTGGTTGACCCACCATGCCACTGAAAAACCATGGAGAGTATGACACAATAGCAAATGACATGAAATGGAGTTTGACAGTGGAGCCAGGCCCTGGGGACAATCCAGCACTGCATCTGCACCACACAGCGTTGCCGAAAATAGGGATGAGCAGGGACCATATCCATGAACTTGAGGCACATGCTGCATAGGTAATACTGAAAACATGCCCACCATGACTGCCTCACTGCACCTTGAGTGTATGTCCAGACAAACATCACACACTGGCCAGACCTAGCAAGGAGACATCAGGATTTGACATGTAGGCTTTGCCCGCACCAACCACCCCCTACATGAGACAATTTGTTGAGACACATGAAGCACTTACATCTCTTAGTCTGGGTGAAATACACAGGGGCTGCATAAATGCAAGATTGGACGCCAAATACCCAAGGTGCGCCTGTCCAAATAATCATGTACCATGTACAAATGGACATCATCAGATGATTGTAACAAGACACACAGGCACTGGCCACCGTGAGTATGAACAAGGAAAATCAGGTCAGGCTGTACAGTGGACACTTGTACTACATTTTACGTCAATATACATGGTGCCAGGGGACAATGGCACAGAGCACAACCTATGCTGTAGACACTGAGAGTGTCCACATTTTGTGATGACACACATGACACCTAGGAAAATATGCCCCAGGGGACAGTAGTGGCCACACAACTCCATGGTCCTGAATGGGAATGACTGCAACACACGCCACCATCCCTGCACTATGCGTATCGCACACTCATGCACATCATGTCACAGGCCACAACATAGGACATGCGTGCTGTAAGGCATGACACTTGAGAGACTAACTCCCATGTCTGGACTCAGCATCAGTGCCAACTGACATGGAACCCACATGTACTGAACTGGACAAGGCACAGGCAAGGTCCCAAAACCTGTTACACACCACCCCCACACATGATGCTACAGGCATAGTTCACGTGGAGAAAGGGCCAGCCTACATAACCTTGTGAAGGAGTGACTACACACAGAACAGGGAACACATTGCAAGGAGGGGAAGGGAGGCAGGAGAGCACCGCTATACTGTGGGTAACTGGATCTGCACAGCACCTTTAAACCCTGGCAGTGTATCCATGCAACTGTGCACTTACAAATGCTGGTGACACACAACAAACACACATGTACCTACCCCCTTCCTGCTGCTGCTTCTCCTGTAAGCGCCTGTCCAAGTCTGGAAATACCACCGCCAGCACACGCTTGTGGATGTGGGTCAGACGGCGGCGCCCGCAGTTCTTATGGGTCTCAGGTGAGTCCCCCAGCAGGACCCGTGCGATCCTCCGCGTCCAGCACCGGATATCCTGCCAGCGTTTCCTCACCTGGGCCAGGCGCCGCTTGCGACCCTCCGTCCTCCTCACGGCACTGACGGCGTTCATCCATATATGCTTCTTGGCAGAGGCGCCTACCTGTGAGGATGAACAAGTGACACTACATCAATACACCTGGCACATGTCACAGAGACACATATTAGAACAAATTTGCTGTTTACAAGGCATAGTATGCATCCAACGCATTGCACCTTTGTCATAGGGACATGATCCTCTGGGGAAGGGCAAAAGCAGTATGTGCCATTGAAAGTACACAGGTGGAATGAGGGCAACGACACAATCAATGATCCAGGCTCACACTGTGCATCACAAGCTACATCAGGATAATGTGCAGCACCTCTAAGCAGTCACATGCCACAGGCAACTGACGCTACTGCAGCAGAGTACACAGACACACACAGGCACACGACATTCACCTGCCATTGCCAAATGCAGCGACAAACCTCACTCTGCACATGTGCCACTAGGCGGGGGGGGGCTCACAGGTGTGGGGCTGGCTCTGCACGTCAGACACACAGCACTGCTCCCTGCTCACATCACATGGGCAGGGTATATCCATCCCTCATGCAGCCCGGGTGCCACACTCCACATATGCACCCACCCACATGACAGGGGACTTACACACACACCGATGTCCAGGGTACGAACACATCATGTGGACACTCTCAGCACAGGTACACAGAACTAACACACATCTGTGGGTACAGTCACCTGTCACACTGGGCTGACCACATAATAAAATGAGGACTGTAGAGGCTACATTCCCAGGAGGACAAGACAGGCAGAATGTGGCATGCACCATGCAGTGATTGTCACAGTAAACACAATGCAAGTGAGGACGGCAGACATGCACCACAGCATGCACTGGCTGGGAGACATCAGGCATTCCCCCCCTGGGACCCCCCCTACAGTACATAGCATGTGTGTCACACCTGGAAACAATGCCAGAAGTCACAGTCACAAACAAGGGACGCAGTCTGTGCTAGTAGACTCTGCACTCACCTGATACCCTGGTCGCCCATACAGCAGGGGGTACTGTGGGAGGATCACATCCAGCAAAGCCAGGTTCTCCTCCAGGGTGAAAGGCTGTGACCTCTCCACAGACCTTGACATGGTTCCAGGGAATCAGTAGCAGCAGCTGGGTCGTAGAATCCAAAGATGTGCAGGCAAGTGCTCCCTCATGGGACCTGGCTGCCTTATATCTGCCTTGCTGGCCTGTTTCATGCACAGGAGTACAGAGTGATTGGTCACTCACATTTGCATCCTATGTTTCCTCCAATCCCTTCAAACCTAGCACAGTCAGTGGGTTCTTATTGTGTTTTTTCTTGAGCATGATGTCAACTCCAGAACCACATTGCAACAAAGTAGATTCATTCAAACTGACTACTGCTGTGCACCTGCTGAAAAAAATTCAAACTTTAAACTTGGTCTCCATGACAACCAGCATGCATGTAGGCCTTTATACTTGTCCCTCATGTGTCCCCTATGTAATTTTGAGTTTCACACACAGGTACGGTGCGTACCGGGGCCCTAGGGCACCCCAAATGCATAGCAACGGCCCGTACAGGCGTGTGTACGGTCCGTATCACTATGGGTGTGCTCGCGTATGCGTACCCATAGTGATAGTGAGCGTACGCACGCGTGTACGGTCCGTACCACTATGAGTACGCATACGCGAGAACACCCATAGTGATAGTGAGCGTACGCACGCGTGTACGGTCCGTACCACTATGAGTACGCATACGCGAGAACACCCATAGTGATAGTGAGCGTACGCACAAGTGTACGGTCCGTACCACTATGAGTACGCATACGCGAGAACACCCATAGTGGTACGGATTGTACACACGCCTGTACGCTCACTATCACTATGGGTGTTCTCGCGTATGCGTACCCATAGTGATACGGACCGTACACACGCCTGTACGCTCACTATCACTATGGGTGTTCTCGCGTATGCGTACCCATAGTGATACGGACCGTACACGCGTGCGTACGCTCACTATCACTATGGGTACACATACGGCAGCACTCCCATAGTGATAGGCAACGTACACAGGCCCTCTGAGCGAATGTACGGTGCCTTTCACACATCACAGTGGTGACAGGCAGCACACAGGAAGGAATAGGGCTGACATACTTGTCCATGGATGGACATCAAGGCATTGTCTGGGCAGTACTACATGTGTGGGGCACAGGTGTGAAAGGCTGTGATGTGGCACATTACTCCTGAGTCGAGAAGGCACCAGATGTATGATGAGATGTGTACAGATGTTATGTGTGACGGTGTAATGTGTGCCAGGCATGCCCTTAACTCCTTTGACATGTGTGCATGTCGTACTGCACACTTGGGATGAGCGTCACTGGCATGGCACAGTCAACAATACATGCAAGTGTCCCCTGATGCCCGCTACAGGGGTTACCACACCAGACATGTGACTACCCACGGTGCACGATGTGTCTATGTCATGTATGTGTGGGGTGTTCCCATTATCTTGATGTTGGTGCTCCCTCAAAAGCATCAGCTGTTGCAGCAACCAACATGTGTCTGTGTGTAGATGGACATGGCACACTGTTACGCACACCAGGCCACATGTGGTATCGGATGTGAGGTGCGTATGTATGCATGGGACACGGAGTAGCGTAACAAGGACATGTCTGCATCCTCTCTATGAATGTGTGGTGAGTCATTACATGTAGACCTTATTGGCAAGGTGTGTGGGCTGTCCTAGTGTAATGTCATGTGACCTGTGGCTCTAGTGTTCCGCTACCAGTCTCTGAAATCGACATTCTACTTCTGCTGATGTGTTGATGTATGTCACTCCTGTGTTGCGTCTGGCTGTTCACTTACACTGGGACACAGCTAATCCCATGCCATGGCATGTGGAGGTTCACAATCTCCGTGTGTAGCTGGGTCTTGGTAGGAGTGTCACCTGGCAGCCATACGTGTCCAGGGCATGTGGCACATACCTGACTCCGTATGTCACATATGTGTATTGACAGATTAACATGTGCTCAGTACAAATAAATTGTTGTTGTAGTGCACTCACTCTTCCTTGTCACTTCCAAATTACTGCAGAGCGCCGCCTCTTCCCCGACCAATTCCGGACTTGGCTGACATGCGGGAGAATGACTGTATCCGGTGCTACCGCTTCCCCCAACCGTTGATTGAGGAGTTGACGGCGAGGCTGGCACCACACCTGCAACTGCTGCACAGGTATCCTACGGCACTGACACCCAAGCTGAAGGTAATGGCAGCCCTACATTTTCTTGCCACGGGTACCTTTCAATATACCATAGCTCATGTTGGTGGCATGTCCCAGAACATGTTCAGCCGTGTGCTGCATGATTTCTTAGAGGCCATGTTGCTTCACCTGGATGAGTTCATCCATTTTCCAACTCCTGAAATGTTGACTGGGGTCAAGCGTGGATTCTATGCCCTGGGAGGGATGCCCCATGTCATTGGGTCCATAGATGGGACACATGTGGCTTTGGTACCACCACAGGCACAGGAGGTAGCGTACAGGAATCGCAAGCACTACCACTCCATCAATGCCCTTGTGGTGTGTCTGTCCAACATGGTGATTTCACATGTCTGTGTTCGTTTTCCAGGATCAGCACACGATGCCTACATCATGAGGCATAGCAGGGTGCCTGAAATGATGACGCAGCTGCGCAACGAACGAGCATGTGTTGTTGGTGGGTACACTCTGTTTGTCCTGTATTTTGCATAGACTTCCAGCACGACCGCTTCTCCTGTCCTACTAATGTCCATGTGGTTTCCATGTAGGGGACGCTGGCTATCCCAACATGCCATGGCTGATCACACCTCAAGGCGAGTGATAGAGAGGACATTTGGCCTCCTGAAGAGCTGATTCAGATGCCTCCACAAGACCGGCGGCGCCCTCCCATATGCCCCGGCGAAGGTCTGCAAAATCTTCATGGTCTGCTGCATGCTGCACAACATGGCAGTTGAGAAAGCTGTGCCACTCATCCTGGATCAAGATGATCAGGACCATCCACCCGTGGAGGACGAAGGTCTTGGCAATGGGGCTAGTGATGTGGAGGATGTGGTTCCGCAAGAGGACATCCGGAGTCGGCTCATACGCGACTTCTTTGCTTAGTGGTGAGTACCAGTGTCTGTGTGTGCACGCATTGGTCCCCATGTGGCATGTGTTGCGATGTGTGTGTCCATCTGCATGTATGGCACATGAGTCAGAGGTGTGTGTGGATGTGTCACTGGAGTGATGGTGCCAGTGATGAGTGTATTTCCCCAGTCATAATTGTGACCTAGCATGTTGTCATCTTTACATGTGTCGAGTACATGCACATGCAAGTGGCTGTGCTTTTTGTGGCTGACTTCTTGTGTGTCTCTCATCCCTAGGTACTTGCGCATGCCGTCTGCTGGTTGCATTGTTCTGGCACTGCTATTCCTCATGGACACGTCATCGTGTGCTGACTCAGCGTTACACGCACGGACAAGTTTGGAAGTCTCCTTAGGGTAAGGGATGCATCAGGGGTGTATTGGGTGTGGCAGTTGTTTACGATGTGTGCACACTGCCCCTGTCGATGTTTGGTTCCTCTGCAGACATGTCGCATCACCATGGGACACATGACATGCAGCTGGGTACACCTGAATAGATGGTCAGACTTGTTGACAGTCATCAGTGATGGGATTGTGGATTGTGATGATGGCATCAATGTGTGTTACACTGCCCTTGGACACATACGGTTTGCATTGGCTTGACATGGTGTGGGACTTCCACATCAGAGGATCAATGGTGTATGGCAGCCTCTCTGTGAGCAGCAGGGGGTGTTTAGCTGTTAGCCGACACTTGTGTGCCAGTTCCATGGCTATCACGCATTTGTGCTGCAGAAGGGGGGTTCCAGTGTTGGACCCACATGTTACTCCACATGACCTGTTCATGTGTACTCCGAGTTGCCTCTGCATTCCCGAATACATGAATAATAAAGGTGTCCCTATGCCTCCAAGGTGCCTCTTCTCAGTCAATGCTGGTGTGTTGCCACGGTGCATCCGGCATGTCTGGCATGGTTTTCCGTGATAGTGGCTATGTGTCTATGTGTAGAGTAGCAAGATGCAAGCTATTTGTGTGGGATTAGACTGTGTATTGTGCATGATGTCCATGACTGTGTGTGTATTGTGACATGTGCCATTCCCATGCATCCAACGTTGGCCAGGCCACCATTCTCTGCATCCACCTGACTCAAGCTTGCAGGACATGGTTCTGCAACCTGTCCACACATACCAGGGTGCCCCACAGGACACTCCACATGATCCCTGACCTCTGTGCATGGCTGTCGCTGTACTCAATATGTCTGTCGGCACGGTTGTGCGGCCACCCCCTCAGCTGGTTGGGCCCATCACGGGTGTGTATGGTGCTCCATGTCTGTCTTGCCTAATACAATGTGACCCATGTGTGTCCTGTGCCAGACTCAGGCCCCAGGGTGTGGATGGTTGAAGTCAAATGAGAACTCAGGCATGGTTAGACTTTACAAGACACATATAAGGTAATAATGCAAAATGTAGGCATCTTCTCTTTATGGTGTAACTTTTTATTTTGGTTGGGGTACGTGGGGGGGGGTATGACATGAGGGGCTTTCCGGGAATCCAAAGTTCACTAGGGGAGTTGGTGTCCTTGCCATTGGAAATCCTCAGAGTCCATACCACAGTCTTTGTCAACATTGGTCAGACAGTGACCAGCAAGTCCATGTGGCAGAGAATGTCTTTTGCTGCTGTGCTGCTGTTGGTCCAGTGGGCCAGGTGCCAGGCCAGGTGTCCTGGGAGATGGTGCTGTTGCGCTGACCCTCACGGTCTTTTCCGTGGACGAACCGCCCTCCTGCGGGGACCCTCAGAAGCAGGCCGTGACGATGTTTGGGATGCTCCGTCGGATGTCTCCTCCTCCTCCTCCTGATCCCTCCCTGTGGGTGGTGATGTTCTACGCCTGATGGCACAGGGAGGGTTGCCCATGTTGTCGGCTATCCGACGGAGTGTAC
Organism: Triturus cristatus; assembly: GCF_964204655.1. Lineage (NCBI taxonomy): Eukaryota > Metazoa > Chordata > Amphibia > Caudata > Salamandridae > Triturus > Triturus cristatus. The sequence continues at coordinate 954,165,000 of NC_140581.1, forward strand.
TGTGAATTCCCGTGAACACCGTCACGAGCTCAGCCTGTCTGTCCTCCATCCGCCCTTGGTGTCGCAGTAGACAGGCATGTTGCTCCGCATGTTGCTGGGCCTGCTGGGTCTTGATCTCCTCGAGGATGGACACAACCTGGGCCATGCCCGTGGTGTCCTGCCGGTATGTGTCCAGGATGTTTCTGACATGGGAATATACTGGTTCCGCAGCCAACAGGTCAGGCTCGCGCCTCCACCGTCCTCCACTCCCACCACCCCTGCCCACTTGCACCTGGCCTGCCCTTGTGGGCACATCGGGTCTCCGGGACCCCTGAGGGGTGGCATTGGCGTTGTCGCCTGCCTCCTCCTGGGTGCCCGGTACACCGTGTCCCTCCTGGCCAGCCTGGCTGCATTGTGGTGGTGGGGCAGGGATCCTGGGTGTCTCCTGGGATGTGGCAGGAGTGGGGGTGGTGGTTGGCCCAGTTGTACCTGACGCAGGTGCTGCAGGTGGTTGGACACCAGAGGGGCCAGGTTGGTCGGGGTCGGGTTTGTCCACAGAGTGGTGAGAGTCGTCGCTGCCGGTGGGTCCGTCATCCCGCCGAGCCGGGTCCTGTGAGTCTTCCCCCCCAGTGTTGGGGGGTGATCCACGACGTTGACCTGTGTGTGAGAGAGACAATGTTAATTTTGTTCCATGCAACATCCATGTTTCGTTCGTTTCTAAGTTGGCACATTTCCTCTGGGAATTTGGATATGTCTTGCATTCCACTCACAGTGCACTTGTGCATGGGTATGTCCCTTGGCCACAGCTTTTGCGACTTTACCTATGTGTGGCACAGTCTTACTTGCTGCGTCAATTGTGACTGCAGTCAGCAGTGGAGTGAGCAGGTGTGGCGAGCCGAGCATTGGCGCCTTCCGTGTTGCACTGTACGTGGGCACATGGAGTTGTTCCACACACTTAGATAATGCAGGTAGCTGGCGTTGTGCTCGTGCACAGGTTGAGACATGGCCCTGTGTTTTGCCATGGAGAAGAGGGGGGGTTCAGGCACTGGCCACCCTTGTCTACATGCACGCAGTCCACCTGCTGACGAGCAGACATTCCCACACCCCCCAAGGCTGAATTGGGCTCCCTGTGTGTCCCTTTCTCACTCCCTCTCTGTCCCCCTCTCCCTCCCTCTGTGTGTCAGCCTCCTCCCTCTGTCCGTCTCCCTGTGTCTCCCTCCCTCTCTCTCCCCCTCTCTCTCTCTCTGTGTGTCACCCTCTGTCACCTCAGCACAGCTTCCTAGGCACACACTTTTAGCAGATCTTTGAATGACCCTTGGCTTGTTGATGTGAGTTTGTTTGTGATCTCCAGGCACCCATTGGGTGTAGTGTCTGTGTCTGCGCTGCTGCTGTGGTGGTGTGTGCTGCCACTCTTTCACAGTGTTGGCTGTTCATTAGCTGCTGTCATGTGCAAAAATGTGCCGTCACCCCCATGTGTTAATGCAAGGCCTCCGCCTTTTGCTGGCAAGTCTTTCCTGTGTGGGGACACACTGTTTGTCTGGCTGTGACCTGGGCCATATGGGCAGGGGGCATTGTTGTCTGCTTCTGAGTTGCACTATGTGATGTTTGGGGCCCACACTCCCGCCATACGGCTTACCGTATCTTGTGTTGGTGTTTTCTGTGGCCTGTGACTTTGCATTGTCCAGCTGGGTGCATGGGGCGTGGTGGTGCCAGTGGCATGTGCGTGTTCATGGAGTGTGGTTGAGTCATGCGATGGCTTGGGGTGGTTGCGTGCCTGTTTGTGAGTTTGGTTGTGGATGACGTTCCCCCATGTGAGGTGAGTTGTTTGTGTACTCACCCGGGTCTCGGAGTCCTTCTAATCCGTCCACTGACACCACCGGCAGTATGGCCATCACCCTCTCCTCCCAGGGATGGTAGTGTACAGGTCTGCGGGGCGGCCCTCCTCCAGTGACGTTGGCCTGGTTGTGGTCGTCGGTCATTTTGGCTCGGACTCTCCTCCGCAGATCGTACCACCTGGCTTGGCATTCATGCCTGGTCCTTCTGGTGGCCGCAACAGCATTGACAGCATCGACAATCCTCTGCCACATGGCTGTTTTTTCGGACATGCAGGTCTGTCTGACCAATGTTCCAAAGAGGTGTGGCTCGACTCTGAGGATTTCGTCTACAAGGACCTCCAACTCTCGGCTAGTGAACTTTGGATTCTTGTTAGTGGGCATGGTGAGGGGTGTGGGTGTGGATGGTTGGGGGGGTGTGTGGATGGTTGTGGGTGTGTGGGTGTGGTTGTGCAGGTGTGTGTGTGAATGTGATGAGGGGGTGTTTGTGAAGGTGTGTGTGTGAAGGTGTGCAAGTGTAAGGTGTAGTAAAGGTTCAAGTATCGTGCTGTGGGTTGTCTGTGGGGTCTGGCAGCAGTGAGTCTGTTGCAAAGGCTCATGGTTTGTGTGTGTGGGTCCTTTTTATTGGTCCATTGGTGGGTGTGGCTGTGTTTGAAGTTTGGGTGGGTGTGTTATAAGGAGTGGTTGTGTTTTGGGCCTCTGTTTGGGATTTTGGCAGTTGCAGGTCAGTGAATGTGTTGTTTTTGTGCTTGTTGGACATGTTTTGTGGCTTTGTGCCATTCGAATGGTGTATTCTTGTGTTGTTTTGCTTTGTCTTGGTTGTGTAAGTGCGTTTTTAGCGTGTGTACGGTGTGTACTTCGGGAATTTTGTTGTACAGTGCTGTCCTTGTGTCTGGTTTGGTACGACTTGTACATGCGCGAAGTTGTGTGAAGGTCCTGGTGTTGGGGCCTGGGGTGCGCTCCGTACTTAGAATGTTGGGGTGGGGGTACGCTCCATACGTACGCGGGTGAGGGTACGTGTCATACATACACGGTTGGGGTGGGGGTACGGTCCGTACATACACTGTTGGGGTGGGGGTACGGTCCGTACATACACGGTTGGGGTGGGGGTATGCTCCATACGTACGCGGGTGAGGGTACAGGTCGTACATACACGGTTGGGGTGGGGGTACGGTCCGTACATACACTGTTGGGGTGGGGGTACGGTCCGTACATACACGGTTGGGGTGGGGGTACACTCCATACGTACGCGGGTGAGGGTACGGGTCATACATACACGGTTGGGGTGGGGGTACGGTCCGTACATACACGGTTGGGGTGGGGGTACGCTCTATACGTACGCGGGTGAGGGTATGGGTCGTACATACACGGTTGGGGTGGGGGTACGCTCCATGCATACGCGGGTGAGGGTACGGGTCGTACATACACTGTTGGGGTGGGGGTACACTCCATACGTACGCGGGTGAGGGTACGGGTCGTACATACACGGTTGGGGTGGGGGTACGCTCCATGCATACGCGGGTGAGGGTACGGGTCGTACATACACTGTTGGGGTAGGGGTACGCTCCATACGTACGCGGGTGAGGGTACGGGTCGTACATACACAGTTGGGGTGGGGGTACGCTCCATACATTCACGGGTGGGGGTACGTCTCGTACATACACGGGTGTACATACACGGGTGGGGATTCGACTCATACATAGGAGGGCTGGGGGGAGTGTTGGGCGCGTATGCGGGCACATGTCTCCATGGTTGCTATGGGAGTTCGGTGAGGACTGTGTTTTTTCCATACGGTTGTAACATCGGACGCACGGGATGGATCGTACTTCCGCGGTCGGACTTCACTTTTCACATTTGTACGGTAAATCGTCCGAGGACGTGTCGGACACATTTTCTGACCCGAGGACGTGTGGGGAATGATTCCCAATGCGATTCGTATGGACTTTTTCCCCATGCGAATCGTAGTTGGCAGTTTGTACGGCACTTGTACGATTCGTACGGTAAAAAGACCGGATACGAGTCGTACGGGGAATTTTTTTCCAGGATCGTAATCGGCACCTTTGTCTAACCATATTCAAGGAGAGACTCTCGTAGCATTAACAGCCAGCTGGGCTGTGTCACAGATAAGGTCAGAGCTTCCAGGAATTAATTACTACAGCAGCGGTAAGAGATTTATTACTGGCTCCTTTTCTTTTCTTCACTTCTCTTTAGCCCTGATGGGCACACCGACTTCCAGGTAGAAATGTATACGATAAACCCTTTGCAGCTCCATTACATGAATCAGGTTTCCTTCGGGCTATGGAAAGACCTGCTATTGCTAAAACGTGTTTCTTCCAGGCATCTGCATTGATAAACCAGTCTAGTGGATTCTGCAGCTGTGGAGTGAGTGACATTTCGTGAACTCCTTTTCTTTTGGGACGAATGATCTTTGAATATAAGGCAATACTTGGGATAGTAATTAAGTATTAGCCTAACTATTTTTTACACCTCTCTATTTTGACATCCTTTTACTTTTTTCCATGTGTATGATTTTGGTATGTATAAATGTTGTGAGACCAAATCAGTGTTTGAGGTTGAATTTAAAGGAAGAGATTTGAATTAATACTGTGTTTATCTCTATAGGTGTTTTTTGCCAGGAGACTTGGTGGCTCATTTCAGAGTCAGAGGCAGGTTTTGAGTAGAAGACTACTTGTTGACGTATAACTCTGTTCATAGTGAGATCATATGAGAGTAGGAAAGTTTTACACATATTCCTCATTGTGTTCTCTATCTTTTGCAGGTCTCCTTTACCCAGCTGTTCCTTTCCTGACTCCCTTCCCTCACTTGATCGCCCTAATACTCTGCGGTTTATATATCTGAGTTGGAGATGTCAAGAGGTGGACATCTTTGTGCTTCACACGGATTCTGAGGAGTTTGCGGTTCATGTTCGTGAGAGCCTTACAGCATCTCTCTTCTCCAGCCTCCAGTCTCTTCCTTTGCCTAGTTACGCATGAGTCCCAAGGGAGTTCCAGTTTCCCCGGGGTTGCCTGACTTCCAGTCTCACCGTATCGGCCCTGTAATAGAAGAAGGGTGCAGTCGGCTGCAGGGAGATAAATCCCCTCGTCTTCAGCCCCAGGTTTGTGACATATCCACATCCCCGGATATTCCTAATCGAGAAACATGGGAAATCTGGATAGGAAGTCCAGCCCTGTTAAATCCTTCCCATATTTATGTTTAACTTCAAACTGGAAAGATTGAAGTGAAATAAACCATCTAATGACTATGGGGTTGTTTCCTTTATTACAACTTAACCAGGTTAACGGAGCATGATCAGTATAATGCAGAAATGGTTTGCCCTCAAGATAATAATCAAGTTTATCGACTGGCCACTTGATGGCTAAACATTCCTTCTCTATAGCGGAATATGCAGTTTCTCTGGGAAGTAGCTTTCAGCTTATATAAAGGACAGGTTTCTCTACTTCTTCATCATTCGTTTGGGAGAGAATAGCTCCTATACCTACATCAGAGGCATCTATTTTCAGGATAAAGGGTTTCTTAAAATTGGGGGAGATTAGGGTTGGGGTCCAAGATGAGGTAACAACCTTTTTAAGAGTTTGGAATGCTTTCATGGCCTCATTGATGGGTGTTGGAACTTTTCCATTAGGGCCCCCCCCCCCATTTTTAAAAGGTCAGTTAATGGTGTAGCTATCATTGAGCACCCTGGAATAAATCTTTGGTAGTACCCAATTAACCTCAAAAAGGTTCCTAATGCTTTTTAATTGGCAGGAAAAGGAACTTTAGTTATAGCTTTAATTTGTTCGGTTTGTGGTTCTAGGACTCCATTTCCTAAGAGGTATCCTACGTATTTGATCTTGTTGTAACACACTCTTGATTTTTTTGCATTTATATGTAAGTTAGCTTTCATTAACTCACTTAGGATCTTTGTTAGATGTACTAAATGTTCTTCCCAAGTACGGCTGAATATAATAATATCATCTAGGTAGGCTGAAAAATACTCTTGATGACTTTTTAGGGTTAGGTTCATTAGCTGCTGAAAAGAAGCAGGGGCCCTGTGAAGACTGAAGGGAACAAAAGTAAATTGGAAAAACCCAAAAGGTGTAAAAAAGGCTGTCTTTTCTTTAGCCTCTTTTTTAACGGGACTTGCCAATAGCCCTTGGTAAGGTCTATAGTGGTTATATACTTGGCATCTCATAGTCTCTCAATCAGTTTGTCAACCGTGGGAAGATTCTCAGTATCCAATTTAGTGATATTATTAATTGTTCGGAAGTCTATACAAAATTGTATACTCCCATCGGATTTTAGGACCAAAACTATGGGAGAAGACCAGTTACTCTGGGAAGCTCATATAACCTTCCTCTTTGACATTTGATCTATCTCATTATGAACAGCTTGGCATTTTGCTGTGGGAATCCGATAGGGTCTTAACTTAACAACTTTCCCTTTGGGGGTAGGAAGAGCGTGTTTTTTTAGGTCAGTTTTTCCCGGTCAGTCTGAGAATATAGTGGAAAAGGGTTGTAAATTCTCTCTCACCCCCTTCTTTTGCTCTTTAGCTATGTCTTCATTTATGTGTAACTGGTCTATAGTAGAACCGGTCCTATTTTCAGGCTGTATAGCATGTATGTGTTTTAGTAGAGGTTCTAGGCATTTCTTTAGGAGATTTTTATGGAAGGTTTGTTCCTTATGGGTTCCCGTCTTTAGTTTATACAAGAGTTTTCCAATTTTTTCAAAACTTTGAAAGTGGCCTCTTCATTCAGATTTTATTTTATGAGTGGAATTAGGTAGTAAGACTAGAACCCAGTCACCTGGTTGGTATACACTTAATTTCTTTCACTTATCATAAACTAGTTTTTGGTTTCTTTGGCTCTCCTCCATATTTGTATATGTCAGTTCTCTAAGTTTCCCTATATAGGCTTTTAACTGTAGGGTATATTCTAGAAGATCATTTGCTTCAGGTTTCACATCCTTTTCCTGCGTTATCTTTAAGAGTGTGTGGGGTTTTTTACCCATAGAGTAATTCGAGTGAAGAGCACCATAGACTACTTTGATCTTGATTTCTGAACTCAAAAAGTGCTAGGGGAAACATTTAGTCCCAGTTTTTACCTTCTCCAGAAGCATTTTCTTTAAGATGAGTTTTAGAGACCCATTACATCTTTCGACCAAACCATCTGTTGGGGGGTGATACATCGAAGTTTTGATATGTTTAATGCCTAATTGTTTACATATCTGAGCCATTAGTTGTGATACAAAGGGGGCACCTGATCTGTGAGGATCTCCTTCAGGAACCCAACCAAGAGAAAAAACTCTCTCAAATGTTGAGCGATAGTTTTTGGTATCTCAGCTAAGTATAGAAAAGGCCTCAGGATATTAGGCAGCGTAGTCTACCAACACCAGACCATATTGATGTCCTTTTGATGAGTTTGGCAAGGGTCTAATTAGATCCATATCAATCCTTTCAAATGGGGTGCCGATTATGGTCCAAGGGCGGAGAGCTGCTTTAGGAGTAAGGGTTTTTCTTTCTGCAAACTTTACAGTCTTGACAGTATTTCTTTATATGTGCAAAAATGCCAGACCAGTAAAAGTTTTTAAAGAATTTCCTTGGTTGTATTCTTGGGTCCTGAATGCCCTGTTAATAAATGTGACTGGGAATAAAACATAATTTGATCGTGGAAATCTCTAGGCACTAGTAGCTGAGGAGGATCAGAGGGTCCTGCTATTTGATATAGGAGTCCATTTCTTATTTGAAAATGAGGATAAGTATGGGTATGGATATAACAAGCATTATCCCAAATAGGTTGGAGAAGAGTGTCATTCATCTGTGTAAAGCAAAAGTAGTGGTCTATCATCCATGGTTCAGGAGTTAGTAAGGCATCTTGTAGAGTCGAAGTTTGAACCCTTACTTGTTCTTTGGACCCCTGCACCTCATGGAACAAGTGTAAAAAATGTGGGTTATCAGTCCCCAGAATAACATCTTCAGGTAGACTTCGAAGTATCCCGACTTAAATTTCTACATTTTTAGTCAAGGTCGTGGAGATTACCAGTCGTGATATGGGATAAATCTTAATGTCCCCATGTAAACATCTAATCTTAACACATTTCCAGGGTATAATCTGTGAGGGAAGTTAGCTTGTACTACTCATTGTTTGCAATCTGAATCCAACAAAGCGGTTGTCCATTTGTGGTTAATTTGCACTCTTACAAAAAAAGCAAGGACCCATCACTTGAGTGAAATAAACAGAGTTCGGAGAGTAGTTGACCTCCCTTGGTTCCTCCAAGAATCTTTTTTTTTTCTGAAACAGGCTATTTGGCCCCATTCACCACATTTAAAACATTGTGAACCAGAAGGAATCTGAAGTTCTGGTTTTTCAGACTCGAACACCCACCCGAATCTGTCCTCCATTCACCTGCTACAGCCGAGGTCTACTCGATGCTCGCACAGGTCTCTGTTTCTTCCCGTATCCACTCCTCCGGCTCCTTTCGCTCTGAGTACAAAACTGGTAGCTTGGAGTCTCCTGCCACAACCCCGCCTGGATGAGCACACAGCAGTTCTCTTATCCAGCCTCTAGTCTCCACCTTTGCCCTCCACACCCTATTCTAGTTACGCCTGAGTCCCAAGGGAGTTCCTGTTTCCTCAAGGTTTCCTGACTTCCGATCTCACCGTTTTGGCCCTGTAATAGAGCAAGGGCGCAGGCAGCTCCAGGGAGATAAATCACCTCATCTTCAGCTCCAGGTTTGTGACAGATATAAAAATGTAAAAAAGTTTAAAGACAACTGCCATAGCAATTGAGAAACCAATACAAGTATAAATGTAAACCATGGCCCTTGTTAGGATGTCAGTCAGAGCTGCCTCCGACCGACATCCCTGCGGTTTTGGGACCGACCGACCTCGGGTCGGCAGCCCAAAACTGCAACTATGATGTGACCGCACATGGTTGCAGACTCACATTTCCCTATAGGGAGCTTGTGCGGCGGTCAGAAACTGTCCGCAGCACAAGCTCCCATAGAGAAATGGGAGTTACTGGAAATCCCTGCAGAGCGCAGGGATTTACAGGGTGGCACCATGGGTGCCCCATCGGCACCCAACCGGAGGCCGGTGAAGCAAGGGGGCCTTTCTAGGGGCCCTCAAAGTTATTTTCCGACATGCTTTCCATGTTGGAAAGCCCAAAATGGAAAGCCTGTCTAAAACCGACATCATAATCCGGACAGCAGAAACATCATCTGTAAGGGATTATGTTCGGTTTCTGATTGGCCATCGGGCTCCTTAAGCCCATTGGTAGCCTGCCGGATTGCCCGACTGGTTTGAATTCCGACCGCCATAATGGTAATACAGCAGTCAGAATTCAAACCAAGGATTTCAGCACCCTAATTAGGGCCTTAGTGTCTATATTAATTAACTACAACAGATTAAATAAATGTGGACTAATTACAAAATATTATTCACAATAATAAAATGTATTGACAGTCATATATCGAACTATTGAACCAGAATAAAAGTAAAATATGAATAACTATTCAAAGATAAATTAGTTACATAAAGAGCAATAGTCATTCAAAAGAGTGATGATCTGGAGTAATTTTATGAATATAGTTTATGGAAATATCTGCCCCTTTTCCAATAAATATAATCCAAGCCCATATTTTTGGACAAACAGTAATTTAAGATCCTTTCAGTTAGTGATAATACATTTACTACATGATGAAATGAGAAAATCGAACAGTTTAAATTTAATTATGGACAGTGAGGATAAAAAGCAAATGATTTACCTATCACTGTAATAAATCAAATATTACTTGAGATATTCAAATTAGAGGAAAAAAGGGTGGACACTTATGTTATAGGGAGTCGTTTTTCAGTTTACAATGCCAATATAAAGGGAAGTCCACTAGATTGTTTCTCTATATTTTATTGGAAGTCCATATACATTTAAATAGCACAAATATGTCAGTCAGATAAATGGACATTTGCAACGAACCTGAGATATTGTAAAGCCACATTTTCTCCATTGCTCAGCAGAGAGAGTAACACTCTTCATTCTAAGATGCAGCTAATGTATCTAAATTACTTGACTTGCAATTAAAATTATTTTATTATTCTGCCAATCACCAGTAACGTGTGAACTATTTACATATATCACTGTTCTTTAATTGTAGCCTCTGAGAAGGTATTTGGAAATACATGTAATACATCATTATATAAGATTTCATATTTACAATAATTATCAGAAGGGAGTTTGTGTTTAGCTTTGAAATCATAAAAAGATATTAAATATTTCATTGGCATTTTTTATGCAGGAAAAATATAACTGAATCAATCCAATATTTCCAACGAGAATCATTATACCTTAACTTTGAATGAGGATTATACCAAAGAAATATTTTTTTAGAACACGTAAATTTAAAAGGAAAATATAGTCAAATTCTAAAAGGGCTTGTCATTTTGTTTGTTGGAATTACATTGTTTAATTAATTATTGGAAATTAATAAAATAGCTGGTAATGGAAGAAGTATAATCAAATTTACACGCCTCTGTACCAAAGAGAGGCAAGACTAAACAAGAAAGTTGTACTTGCAAATATCTGTTAGACCTAAACATCCATTTATTGTGTAGTTTTTGAGATTTTTTTGTTCTTCTAGGGATTTATAATTTCTGACAAGTTTAGAAATGATTATTTCTACATTATGTAAAAGTTGTAGGAATTGTAAAGGAAACATGGGAAACAAAGCTACAATTTGTGCAAAAGTAAACATTCTTTCTGATTCAATTCTGCCCATCATCTAAGGAACAGATAGGATCATTTTTGAGCCTTTCAGCGTTATAGATCAAGACCTTAATCAACAGTATGTTTAACAAATATAGAGAAAGAAATGCCTCGATATTTTAGAGTATTAAGACACCAGAGAATAAATCAATTATACAGTCTGTCTGGAGTCGGGGACGCGTTCAATGGGGAAAATCATTTCTACACATTTATAGTGTTTCCGAAAACTTGGCATCATTTAAAGTATATGAGGAATGGTAATGGACAGTCCTCAGTAAAAATATTTGTCTGCCAGAGTTTTCAGAGGAACACTCTAACACAAATGTCTTCATTAATGTAAAAATGACTAATTAACTATACCTATGGTCCAAAATAGGATTTGAATGCTCGATAGAATTTTTAAAATGGTTGCAGGTTATATTGACATCAGGCCCTTTGAGACTCAATTAGAGTTGGGAACTGAGGGAAATATTTCCGGTTAATGGAAGTGATCCATCTTCCTCTTGAAGATTCTGCATTGCAATAGGGATACTATGGAAGATGTAATTCTTCTGGAGGCTATTTCAGTGGTAGAGAATTTGCAAACAAATGATTTAATACATCCTCCACACATCGATGCATCGAGGATTTTGCAATGATACTGAATCAAAAACCATGGGAACATTCATGTTCACTTCCTATAGGATCACAAAGATTTATTTTTATGATTTTAAGGCAGGTCATTAACTTGAGGAACAGTGCTGCTATCAGACTGAAACAAAAGTAATCAGGCTGAAACAATATCAAAGTGTGCCATTTTGATATTGAAACATTTGTGTAGTCCCCATTTCTGCTCGACTTGTCACCATTTTGTAATGTTTATGTTATTTATGTTGTATAACATACCCCATGTATAAGCAGAACTACATGATCAATACCTGGCCATCATTTTAACTGCTAGTTTAATAATAAATCTGTTGCTACCATTGCAGGTTAATACTTAATATAGGACTCCAGAATGGTTTCCCTGGGTCATCATTCTTCATTTCCTGCACAAATGTAGGGCACTGCTAAAAAGGCTAATTGTCCTCCAAATTAGCAGGCCATGCTGCTCATGTGCTTTCAGCAAACAATTGTCAATGATGCTACACCTAGCAGTCACAAGATCCACAAGGCATGGCCAGCTGAGTGTTCCTCCCAGGGGGTGAGACCTGCTTTCCCCCATGAGGTCCCTTTTTCGTCACCTTGTAAGTGCTTCAGCTGCTGTTAAGACCACCAAGGCACCGCAGTGTGCTTCCCCACACCAGCGTTTGTCCCCCCATAACCTGAAATGCAGTATTAATACATGACCACCCTGCCCTCCTCACCCTTACAGTCCTTCCCTGTATTTACTCCCCAAGTTAACAGTTTGAGTTCCACTCTTGGGTACGATGCCAGGAGGCAACACCTCCCTCATGGAGCTTAAGGGGATTTCAGCCCCCTCGGGCTCTGTGAGGCCTTTGTTTTACAAATGAGAACATTCTGCCCTCTACAGGTGGAATCTTCTAATAGCCCTAGAGCCATCCGTAGCAGTCTCAACCAGCCATTAGAGGCCCGGTCCTTTGTTGAAGCTGGGGTGGGCCTTTAATGGCTGGTAGAGCCCGCTACATTGGGCTCTAAGGCTATATTAGCACTGATGGAGAGGAAGTCTCATATTTCATTTTCTATAGGGGTGCATCATAATCATGTGAGGAGCGCACCTGCATTTAATCCTGTATTGTGTAAATGTGAGTGTTAGAATTGTGAGCCGTGTTTATGTACCTTCTTGACATAATTTAGGTTACTAACAAGTAGTATAAGGAGTAAAGGTAGGAAATAAATGTAGCTAGCAGAAAGCGCTAACATGAAGAAATTGTGTTGTGAAGTTTGACACTCCTCACGTAATAAATGTGTTTATTCATAATACTTTCCATAATTAGGTAAAGTTGTTGGTTGAAATGTAAAATTAGTTATGCAACATGTAAGGCTTAATTGATATGTTCTCATGTTAGTCGAAGTTGTAGGCCTAAAATGCAAGCCCCTAATACACTCTTGCTTTAAGATTAATGTGCTGAATTTCATGTGCACTGTGGAAGCTGTTCTTTCTCACGTTTTGTATTGCAGGTGGAGAAGCATTCTCTTTGGTAAGCTAATGTCTTGTTTTAGCAGTTCGGCAAGGAGAGAAAAGGTTACAGTTACATGGCTCGAAGGCGATAAGAGAAACGGTTGGTTTTACATGGAAGAAGGCACAGGAACCAAGGACGAATTGTTGTAAAGGATGCATATAGAGAACATCATGGACGAGAATGCTCATGACTGTATCCATTGAGGAGTACATGCGAGAAGTGCATCATCAGAATTCTACCTGTAGATAACTAGTTGTTGGATTTAGGGATAGCAGCCCAGAAATTTTTGCCTTTTGGAGCGGGAGCATCTTAGAACGAGCTCTTCCTCTTGTGATTGCAGCTTTATGCTACTTGACCCATTTCAACAGTGGAGAGACTTCTTAGGAAGACTCCACAACTGACACATTTTCCTCTTGATTTGAAATGCTTACTCATTAACGTGGGTATGTCATTTTAGTGATAGAGTATGGATAGATTTAGATGTTCTTCATCCAACAACCCTCGATGCAGGGAAATTTGGACTCTTGCTTTTTCCTTGTTCTTATTCTTGTTGCACCATCTGAACTTTATACTGTTTCCATTGTATTTCTATACCCTCATGTTGAGGAGTGTCTATGTTCAATTATTTTTGGTTTTGTAATAAACATAATTAACTTTCCTTATTTATCTTTTGGTTATTATTTATCAGGAAGTGTTATTTATAAATTGACTGTGAATTAGTGATTTTCTCCTCTTCACACTTTCATGCTGCTTAAAAGACCCATTGGAATTTTTCTCTAGAAAAGCTCCAGAATGAATCTAGACGGGCCATTCAGCACTTTAGAGGTAAGACTTCATAATATACCCCACCTGCCTGTACAAAACGAATTTCTCCTCTATACAGCCGCAGAGACAAAACATGTGACTTCCCACACTAAGCCAACTTCAAGGAGTTTTGCAGACCTGCATGCCCCTAAATGGAAGCTTTGTTAGGAAAGATAACATGGAAAATCAAAATATGGTTCCTGACTAATCCCTGCATTTCATGACAAGTACTCATTTGTCTCAAAGTGCTGTATCAGCGCTTGAAGGCATCTTATCAAAACTTCTTAAAAGCATAACTAAAAACAGGGACAAAGGCAGGTGGTGAGACTAAGCCAGTATTCTCTCACATTTGGTTCTCTGCATAGCAGTTGCATGATAATTATGCAAAATATTAAATTACACATTGAAAATCACAAACTTTACTAAAACAATAAAAAAATATTTTCATAATAGAATAGAAATAATATGACAAGTAATATACATCAAATTAATTAAAAGCGATATTTAATACAACTCCATTGAGGTAAACAACAATATATACAAATATATTTAAACAGACAATATCATATACATGAAAAACAATATTCTTATCTGATTGTATTTTTGACTGAATACATTTGGATCAAAATATTTTTCCATGATATTTAATGCGTTTTACATTGTCAGAATGAGTGGGATTGTCCTCAAAAGCAAATTAACAATATGCATATTGATTCACGTAGCTCACATAGCCATACAGATGTTGTAAAATGTAATGTTTTGAGAATGCTTTAACAATAAACTGCACAGGATAGTTTTCCATTTATCATGGTCATCATTATAATACCATTTACCCAACTCTGGCATTCTTTTTGGCATTCTGTGCCATTATCTCAGACAATCGACAGGACTATATGTTCTTCTGTATTACTTAATAATGCAGCCGTTTCCGTTGTACACATTCTGTAGACAAGAAAATGTAAACGTTGGAATCCGTGCCCTAGACTAAGAGCATCCTCAAGTCCTATGCAGCCTTAAATATGTCAAAATAGCTCTTTATGTTATATGTACACTTGTGCACGTGTAGTTAGGAGAAAGATTTTACTTTTAGGGTTGTGTGAGTCATGAGGACCACTGAACAACATTACTGATAAAACACTAGTAACACTTGTGGGAAGATTTACTAATATTTGTTGTAACACAACACAGTCAGAAAACTTGCTGCACTGCGTCAATGGAAAGGGGCAGGAATGTGCCATATCTACAAAGACTTGGTGCATTGCTGCTCTCTCTCTGCACTGGCAAACTAGTAGCTGCCAAGCGCCAATGCAATCATCCACCATGGTTATAGCCATGTTACGGCCAGGATTGGTTTTGTGCAGAAGGGAATAACTTCCCCAAAACAATCCCCAGAGGCTTTTTCTTCTTTCTCTGTCTGCTGCATTCTGCTTTGCAATTAGAAAAAGGAACTGGCAGACCTGGGAATGTGTTTGATTTGTACTACTCCACACCAGAGGAACAACAAGGTGAAATATCTTTATTTCTCCTCATTGTTTTCTCTTTCTAAGTGTGCCGCATTCTGCAGCAAACTTAGAAAAATGAAAATACCTCTGAGAATTGTTTTTCTGCAGGAAGCTACCCCTTCCTGCACAAAAACAATCCTCCCAACAACGCAGGTTCTCTTGCACCATGGTGCAAGGGTGCCTGCAGTGGTGTTAAGCAGAAGTTTATGCGACAGCACAGGCAGAGAGCTGGAATGCAACATAAAATATTAAATATGATGAATTTCTGCCTTCCACCTTTCAAGCACAGCAGCGCACCAAGTGACATGATGTGTTGTGTTGCGTGAAATGTTGATAAATATGGGCCCCAGTCAGGGCTGGACTGGCCATAGCAGGCATCCCCGGGAGGCTGGAAGGGTGGGCCGTTTTTTACAGCCGTGGGGGCCAGTTTGTTACTGGGGGCTAGTTTTGCAAAAACAACACTTGATGGACAGAATGCAGAACAATGTCATACATTCACCCCAGTACAGAGATCTGGGCCTAAATCCATCGTTTTTTTGCTCACCATGCCGTTCCAGTTTGAACCCAGCCATATGCAAATCAGTCTTGACCCTGTGCCTCCTGGGAACAGTCCAGCCCGAACTGCCAAGCCAGGTCCTCCCTGGACTGGAAATAAGCATCCTAGAACCGGTTTCGGGGTTTCACCCCTCTCCAGCCAGGATAGCTCGATTACAGTGGCACAGTGAGCCGGGACCCATGTCTGGGCATACCCTTCCCACTCGGGGTGACAAATGCACTTGATGGACAGAATGCAGAACCGTTCTAATACATTCACCACAGTACAGGCTAGTTTTGCAGCAAAGCTCCAATATTGACCCCCAGTAACAAAAGCAGAAGTGCTTTAAACCTATAGACCCCCTGTTAGAAATGGGGGTCTCTAGTTGGCAGAGGTAGGTACCTTTGTCCAAATAGGGACCCTTGTTTCTAGTTAGGGTAATGGGATACACAATTTAGATAACCCCTGCTCAACCCCTTGGTAGCTTAGCACGAGCAGACAGGCTTATCCCAAAGGCAATGTGTAAAGTATTTGTACCAACACTCAGAGTAACATAGTAAAAACACCAGAAATGGACACCACACCAGTTTAGAAAAATAAAATATCTTTATCGAAACTTAACAAGAAGACAACTACAAAAATCCAACATTCACAGTTAAAAATATGACTTTACAAAGGTTTCAAGACCTTGTACAAAAGAAAACTATGGATGCGTGACATTTACACAAAGTACTTATAGTTGAGTAAAAATTCACAAAGCCAAGCAGCCGCAGAGTGAAGATGCGTAGAAAACAAAAAGATGCATCAGTTCCTGAGATCTTGGGGAGGCGATGCGACAGTTCTGCTGCACGCAGGAGAAGTGATGTGTCGAATCTGATCTGTAGGGAGAAGTGATGCGTCAATTATTCATGACTGTTGTGATCCGCAGGTGATGCATGGGAAAAACTTGTCGAACAGGTGCAATGTAGGCAAATCCGGGATGCGTCGGTAATTAATGCAGTGGCTGCAAGCGACGCTGCATTAGTTTTTTTCAGCCGCGACCCCTTAATGCACTGATTTTCTAGTTCTTTAAGATTTTTCTCTCTTGCAGCTCCCAAACAGCAGCAACATCCTCTAGAGGTCCAAAACTGGCACAGGCACCTCCTGGCAGGTCAGAACTCACATACACTGCACCATGTCCACAGGGGTACCGTGGGCCTACCTTAGGGGTGACTAACATGTAAGAAAAGGGAAGGTTAGTGCCTTGCAAGTGGGTGTGCTTGCCAGATTTTCATGGCAGTGTACAAACTGTGCACAGGCACTGAGGTGGCAGGCCTGAGTTACCTTTGCAGAGCAACTCATGTGGGTAGCACAATCAGTGCTACAGGGCCACTAGTAGCATTTGATTTACCAGCCCTGGCACAATCAGTGCACTTTACTAGAGGCTTATCAGTAAATCAAATATGCCAAACATAGATAACCAATCCTGATAACAATTTACACAGAGAGCATATGCACGTTAGCACTGATTAGCAGTGGTAAAGTGCCAGGAGTCCAAAAGCCAACAATAACAAGTCAGGTAAAAATAGGAGGAAGAGGCAAAAGTTTGGGGATAATCCTGCAAAAAGGGCCATTTCCAACGCCCCCCTGCCCCCCAAAAGGGCTGGTCCAACAACATTTCCAGGGCTGCTTTGGGTTCCCAGTCCAGTATTGGCCCCAATGTGATAGACATTATTCTTTCACCTTGAGCGTGTGTGTGTGACATAATGAAGCTGCACGAAAACTGCTCAAGTTTTCTCCATAGAGTCATCCATGTCATAGGTCAGTCAATTTTTGATATAGGTTTCCCAATTAATGCAAATATCTTCATTAAACAAAAGACATGTTTTAAAGTCGGGAAGATTGCATTTGTCAGTTCACAGAATCATTTTTTTTGCCCATTTTCAGCAGTAAGGAATAAGTGCTGATGGAACAAGGCCCACATCATTTATACTACATTCAGTTATCCTGCTGCATTTCACTTGTTTCAGTAAAGTACCAAGTCCATCAATGCTTTATAGCTGATATTCGATGAGACATCTGTGGCAGCGATTAAAACAGATTACATAGATAGGATATTCATTGGCACACTCGCAGTTTTAAAGAAGGGACAGGTCTGGCGAAAGAAGTGCAACACATTAGTCTGCGAATATTGTGATCCATGTGTGGTGGTTGACCCGCTGTGGAGAGACATTCAGCTTCACCAGTAGACACAAGTCATAATGCTAACTATGGGTGTGCAAAGTTATGTACTCCAAAGACACCTAAGGGCCAGATGTACGACCCTATTTTGCATGCACAAACGGGTTTGTGACCAGTTTGTGCATGCAAAATATCACGGGGCCATGTCCAATTCCTAATTAGCGAGCCACAATTTATTTGCGACTCCCTATTTAGGGATTGCGAGTCACTATTAGGAAGGGGCGTTCCCTTCCTAATAGTGACCCCAAAGCCATGTATGAATGTTTTGCGACTGCAATTGCTGTCGCAAAACACTTGCAATTTACCACCCTCTTCAAGAGGGTGGTAATGCACTCGCAAAAGGGAAGGGGTCCCCAGGGAACCCCTTTCCTTCTGTAAATACATGGGAAAATAATTTTTTAAGGGAAGGCAGTGGTCCCAGGGAGCACTGCCTGCTCTTAAAAAATGAAACGAAAACTTTCTTTTTTTTTTACTGCATCCCGCTTTCCTTTAAGGAAAACGGGCTGCATTAAAAAAAAAACCTTTTATTGAAAAGCAGTCCCAGACATGGTGGTCTTCTGAGTCCAGCAGAACACCATCCCTGGGAGACCCAGCCATTCCCAAGGGAGTCGCAAATTGTGAGTGGCTCATTAATATTCATGAGCCTCACATTTTGCGACCCCATTGGGAATCGCAATTAGTGTCTCTGACACTGTAGTGCATTATAAATTGTGCCTCGCAATTTGCGACTTACCATCGAGCACAAATTGTGAGGCGCAATTTACAAGGGCCGTAAATCTGGCCCCTATTTCATTAAACTATGAGAAGCTCTGCAAAGTGCTCTGGATTAAGAGAAAATGAGGGAAATCATTTCCTGGCCCGTGACAGAAGGTGACAATTGTTTCCTCAATTGTGAGGAGCAACTCAGGGCAATAATGCCACTTGACACCCATGCTCTCATCCTTCTTCGCTTCTTACCAGAGATTGCCAGCTAACTGTACAATATACTTAACATGCTGAGTAATATTCCCCTGTATTTTAGGCAGACAAGATATGTGAACTCTGTCAAAATACCACCAACTTTGAGAGAACAATTCCATTGCCCAAATTAGATGGGAAGAAATGTCAACGTGTATCCAGTAACTATTCCCCACCCCCCAAACTAGCTACTCCCAATAAACTGAAACCCTCTGTTGCCATGGTGGCAAATACCACTAATAGATTAACAAAGAGCAACAAAGGAGGACTGATTTTCTGCAAGAATAACTATTTTGTATTTACTAAGGCCCTTACTATGACTTTGGTGGTCTTCCAATAGGGCTGCCACCGTGGGGGTCCCAGGAAAACAGATAAGGTCATGATAAGCCCGCCCGCCGGATTACGAGTGTAATTCAGGGCAGGTGGGAGGTGTTGCTGCGGTCTCATATCGGCGGCTGTGTTAGGCTCATAGGAGAGCCTAACCAGCATACTCTGCTGTGAGAATGCCTGCAGCACATTCCTGCACAGTGTGGCATGCACCATGTCGCGCGTGCCACATCATGCAGGAATGTGGGTGCAATTCCAGGGAGGCACAACATGTGCCCCCTCTGCATACACGCCCAGGCCCAGAATCAGGCGGGAGCCCTGTTAGGGACCCCTTACCTGCATGTCGGCCACCTTTTTCATGATAGCATAGTCGCCATGAAAAGGGCGGTGGATATGCAGTTTGGAATATGCTCAGCGGTGCCGGCATCGGCACTGCCAGCATATTCAGACTGTTGTAAAACTGCCACCTCAGCGGGATCCTTGATCCTAGTGGAGGCGGCAGTCTTGTGGCGGTCCCACCGCCACACTCGTACTAGGGTGGACAGCTGGTGGTTGGACCACCACCATGAGTACGGCAATCCCAGGACCCCCATACTCATAATAAGACCCTAAATTTCCGTGCTGGCGAATGTGCAACACATACAGATGTGACACATAGCGCAAGACTGAAAATCATGCAAAAAAACCTTGGGGCATATTTACGAGTTGGTTTGCATAGGTTATGCACCACACAACGTGGTACATATGTGATGCAAGCCTTACATGTGGTTTATGAAGCCGCAAAAGGCCACTTTGTGTAGCCCTGAGTGGCTCTATAAATCTGGAGTAAGTCAGTGCAACACAAATCGCTGCGTTGCCTTACTCCGCCCTGGGAAGGCATTCAATTGGTGTTGTGTGGGTGTTCCCATTCAACTCCCATGGGTTTTGACGCATTCCCAGATTTACCTTGAACTGGAAGACCTAAAGATACGTCTTCCCGGGGAGGTTTTATTGAGGATGAATATCTTTATTTCTCCTCTTTACTTCTTCTTTCTATGTGTGCTGCATACTACAGCACACCTAGATAGAGGAATATGCCTCAGGGGATTATTTTCTGTGCAGGAAAGTATCCCTTCCTGTACACCACAGGCACTCACCCTTACACCATGTTGCAAGGGTGCCTGCGTTGGTGCTAGGCAGCCCACTGTGCAACGTTGTGCACCAGCGCTGGGTAAAGGACAGGAATGCGCTGTTTTGTCTTAAAACCTGCACATTCCTGCCCTTTCCCTCTGGTGCAGCGCAGCAAGGTGACTTGCTGCACTGCACTGCAACACATTCTCATAAATAGGTCCCGTGTTTTACCATTAGCACCGCAAAAACATTTATCCATAGATGCCACTTGCTAAATGTAGTGCTGAGAAATTGCGGGGTCCTCCCTCAAAACTGATTCTTCCTATTTTTCTCGGTTAGTTTGCGAGAAGAACAGTAAAAATAAAAAACGAAGCTCTATCTCCACAGAAAGAGTTTTGAGCTTTCGTAGGGGCTGTAAAAAACATGTTCCTGCCAGGAAATAAGCCTAAATCACAAATCCGAGCCAGTGTATTGGAATCTATTTTATTAAAATATGGAATCTGATTAATTATGAAGGGTATTATTAATAAAAGTACATTGCGAGAGTATTTCCTGGCCCATTTCTGTTAAATAGACTCTGAATGATGTCAGGAAAAGGATATTAGAAAGAGTACAAGTCTCTGAAGGCAAACTGATGGCTAACCTTTTTTGCAAGCTTTACTTCTTTTTGGAATTGATTTCGAACGGTAAGTGTACCTTACTTGAGTTACTTTCTGACCTGGCATTTAAACTGTGTTGTAATACGTTATAAGCTTCACAATAGTGGCAGATGCAGAACGAAAATGTATGATTGTAAATAGATAACTCAAAGCGTGTGTATATGCTACTGCTCTTGTGTGTAGGAGTCCCACAAAAACTTCACAACCTTTCCACATTGTGTATGCTCGCATAAAAAATAAGGATATTTGTGAAAATGTTGTTCTGCACTTAGCCTATTAAAGGTGAAAGAACAGCAACATAAACTAATGCAATGTCATCCCAATGCTTACTTTTTATTTGCATATCTTCTATAGCATTATTTAAAGCTTTTAAATAGGAAATCTAGGAAAAACTAAACGCAGTGTAGGTATACCATTGCAAATGCTTCTAGCACCATAGGCCAAATATATAATAGCGGTTCATAGGTCTTCCAGGTCAGAGAAGCTGTGGCCTTTGCTACTCTGACATAGACCATCCACTATATTTAGACATTATCGCCAACAAGGTGGCGATTCAACTGCTTTCTGCGGAGGCTTTACTGTGGCAGGTCAAATGAGGGCACTGAAGCATTGTCAAGCAGCCTCCACTCTTGATGTACTTGCTCTGCACATTTGTAGCTTTCTGTAAATTGGCTCGGTTCAGAAATGGTACTTTGCCCCTCACACTGGCCTGAAATTGTAAAGGTATATTTGTGCTTCATGAGCCAGATGTAGAACGATTACATTCACAAAAAGAAGTCACAGATTGTGCACCAAGTTTTATATGAATAAGCTCTGATTTTGCGAACCGACTTACGTGCAAATAGTTTAGTTAAAAAAATGTCAAATTGCAGGCAGTCCCAGAATGACCTGCTTAATTAGGATTTAGAAGGCAGGTTGCAATACACAGCACCTTGCTTGTTTCCGGTCCAAGGAGGACCTGGTCTAGCCATTCTGGCTGGACTGCTACCATGGCGCAGGGTCAAGACTGATTTGCATATGGCTGAGACCAAACTCGAATGCCATAGTGAACAAGAAAGGGATGGATTTAGACCCAGATCTTTGACTCTGAGTGAGTGTTTGATGTTGTTCAGCGTTCCGCCCATCCCTTGTTCTTTTTGTATTATACGAGCGTTGCCACCAATTTCTGGATGTCTGTCTTGTAATTTCGTTTCACAGTAGGAAACCTTTCATAACTCAGTGTACATTTTTTTTATCACACACGTCGTTGGTAAGTAAATAACATGGCCACACTGACTATTTTCTGACTACACTAACACATTTCACGTTTCATATATTATTTCCCTGATTTTAATGTGAACCACACACAAAAAACCTTTCCACACCTCAACACATATTTTCCTGATATTTGTTCTGACATACACCGCAGTCATATTTATAGTTTCTGTCAGATAGTACCATTAAAAAACTTGAAATTGAACTATATAGCATTCCCAATCGGTAAACCTTTAAATGTCACAGGTTTTATCTAGACACCGCATTGTATGTAGTCCTTATGTTTATAGCTACCCTTTATACGTGCAGATACCCGAATAATGATTTAGCCTATCGCTACAAAGAGTGTAATGACTGATGCAACATCACAGCAGGGATATTTTAAGGCGAATTTCATAAGAGTACTATCTCACTGCAACGTCGAAAGATTTCTACAACTGTCGGGCAACTAAAAAGAGACAATTATAAACCAACAGTTGCTGAATTACATCCCGCTAATGGTTAGCGCAACACATTTATCCTGCACAGTTCGTGACTTTTATAGAGAGTACAGTGTTTTCCTTCCCTCTGGCTGATGCAGTAATTGGCACCGCCTTTCACATTTGTTTGTCGACCTGTTTCTTCTTACAGGCCTTTGCTGCTAGAAAAGCAATGCAATATAGCACACCAGGCAATCACTTCAGTACCGAGTGCAGCATTGATGTTTTGAAAGCAATTTATTGACGCCTGCAAGAATCTGATAGAAAGTCCACATTTGTGTGGAGCAGCATTATCGCTGTCCTTTAGGGAGCATGATTATATGCAAATAAGCCAACACTTCAGGTGAAAATTATTCCCATGGCTAGGGCTGTAGCAGGCTATATGTCCAAGTTCAAAATGTAAAATAATTAGTATTTCAAGAAAAAAATGCAATGAGGTGCACTTATGCTTTAAGCACCGGAGCCAACACACTTTTACAGCTCTTGTAAAACTCAGCCGGGATGGCGTCCTCCCCAGTCGCCTTCCCCAACTGGAGCCCCCCTATTGCTTCCTCGATTTCCTCCACAGTGATTTCCTGCTCTAATAAGAGCGAATCTTCTTCCCTCAAAGCCGGGAGGTTGTTCCTTTCCAGATAGCTCTGCATACCAGTCAGATCTTGTCCTGGGTCTGGAGAGTATAATTGCTGATAGGAAATAGAAAATTGATCCGCAATATCCTGGGGGTGTCTATATAATGTAACCCCCTCGCCCTTGATAACTTTAATCATCGTATTAAGATGGTTGTCCATAAGCTGGTGGGCAAGTACCTTCCCTATTCGATCTCCATACTCATATTGTAATGTCTTGTGCTTAATGAAACTAGCCGCTACCTTCTCTTTTAAAACCCTATTTATCGCCACCCTGTCCTCCACTAAGGAGGCATACAAAGAGTCCTGATTTACCGCCCCCTGTCGGACAGCCTCAGCATGTTGGAGCTCGCTAGCTGTGAGCCTTTGATAGGCTTCCTTAGCTAGCTTCTCTCGTTCTCTATTCTGTTGCAAAACAAACTGCTGGGTAACTCCGCGAATATATGCTTTCATTGCATCCCATATCACACAGGGAGAAGCGGACCCTAAATTTTCTTCCAAATAGTCCAATAGTATTTTAGAAATAAACGGCAGATATTCAGAGTCCGTAACCAGATAACGCGGAAAAGAAAATGGGCAGGATGTTTTAGGCCCAGGGTTGGCCGAAAAAGATAGTAATAAGGTAATTATGCAAATTGGGGTAACTGGTCGAGTTCCAAACTCATGGAATATTGCCAACATAAGTTTAAAAAAAAAAGGATAAAGCACCTGAGGAACGGGCTTCTTATTGCCCAATTTCTTTAATAAATGCAGATGCCAAGGTGTTTGCTAAGATACTGGCAACCCGGTTAGTTCCAATGATGGCCGGTCTGGTTTCTCCCCAGCAGCATGGATTTATACAAGGGAGAGATACCACTGCCCATGTCAACACAGCAGTGGCGGCTTTTGATGCTGTGGGGAAGTTAAAAACCAACCTGGCATGGTTCTATTGGATGCAGAAAAAGCATTTGACCGGGTGGCTTGGGAATATCTTTGGGCAACACTTACTGCATTTGGGGTCAGGGAGAAATTCCGGAAATGGGTTCAAGCTATGTATCACAGCCCTATGGCTAGATCACTTTACTCTAATATTCAAACTGCTCCTTTTTTTATTCGCTGTGGCACAAGACAGTGCTGTCCCCTCTCTCCCCTTCTTTTTGCTCTTTATATAGAACCATTTATTAGGGCACTCCTGGCCAATGTCATGATATGTCCACTGAACATTGAGCAACGCTCGCTGAAACTCACTCCGTACGCGGATGACTTCGCTATTTTTTCAGCTGAGTCAAAATCGGGAATAGAGGGTATTAACATGGACGCTAAGAAGTTTGCCCTTTTTTCAGGCCACGAATTAAACATTAACAAAACGCAAGTGCTTCTTAACTTCCAGAAGGAACTCCCGGTGGAAGGGGTATGCCCGACAGCTATGTATTTAGGGGTACGTATCTTGCCTAAAGTCGAACTTATTCATTCATTAAATTATGATCCTCTTTTAGTTGTTATTACAAAGCAACGGAAACTGTGGCACAAGCTTCCAATCAGTATTTTGGGTAGATGCAACATCATTAAGATGAAGATACTACCTAAGAATCGTGTACTTATTTAGGTCGATCCCGTTGAGAATTCCTAATTTGTTTTTTAGTAAATTGGATGGGGTTTTGAGTAGTTTTATTTGGGGCTATAAGAAATCAAGGCGTGCTACTGGTCTAATGAAGCTTCCGTACAACCAGGGAGGTTTACAACTCCCTGATTTTAAATTGTATTTTTGGGCTGCATTTGTTGGTCGCCTGCGCAGTCTCTTGAACCCAGATAAAGCGGATTTTTGGCATTGGCTTGTTCTTGGCCTAGAGAGTCAGATTTTTTAAATCAAATCAATAACCCTAACTACTTTAAACGTGCACGCTTCAAGACCATTAGAGACTGTGTTCATATAGGGCAGGACATCAAGGCTAGATCTTCTCTATCACTTATGCATGATAAGCTTCCTCTTTGGGGTAACCCGATGCTGCCTGGGATATTTCAAGACCCTACGGGCCTGCAATGGACAAAGTATGGTGTGTACTATATCGGGCAACTGTATGACTGTAATGGTTTTAAATCATTCAAGAACCTACAGCTTACGTTTAAGATCCCTCAGCGGATGTTTTTTAAATATATTCAGGTTAGGGATTATCTTGTTAGACATTTAGCTATCCGGAGTGTTTCAGGCTCAAAGATGTGGGAGTGCTTGTGTGCTCAGAACCAACAGGCTGCCATCAGTAGGATGTATCAATCTCTCTATCAGCTTAGATTAGATGGCTGCGAAAAATTAGCGTCAAGATGGAGCAAGACCTTAGGGATAAATATTACTATAGGAGAGGTGAAGACTGCTTTTGATACTATAGCATGCTCTGTACATTCGGTTTGTCTACGATTGCAACAATTTCAGACAATCTGTGCACTCTATCATACCCTTGAGTGGATCGCTAGATGGTCCCAAAGTGGGGTCAGATGGGGGGGTTTACGAAGGGGCACGCTGTAACTGCCCCAAATGTGGGCTATATGCAGCTGATATGATTCATATGTTTGTTACGTGCCCAGCTCTAAGTCTTTTTTGGGAGAAGATATTATTTGTTATTAAACTCCAACTTGGCGTCGAATATACATTTACGATAGTTGAGAAGATGTTCGGCAAGAAAGAGGGTAGCGGTCGGCATAGATCTATAACTGCAGTGATGTTAGTTGCTGGCCGGCTGGCAATCGCTAGAGCCTGGATCTCTCCCAAACCTCCCACTGTGATGGAATGGTGGTTAATTGTTAGGGAAAATGGCAAAAGAGAGAAGGCTTTAGCTAAAGCAAAGAGTATCCATGCTGTGCAAAAATGTGGTTCTATATGGGGTTGCTTAAATGACTCATAGGCCAATTTTCTGATGGGATTAGTATGTGTTTCTTATTTTTGTTGTTTTAGTATCTCTTGATTTTCAGATAACTTTTTTTGCATATGCATATTTTAATGTATATTCTTATTCTACCGATATTCTATTTCCTTGCTACAAACTCTGTATAGTCTCCTCCTTCTCTTTCTTTTTTCTCACTTATATTGTATTTTTGTGGATCAGAATTTTCTTTTTTGAATGTATTTCTTTTTGACAATATATTTTTTTTTAAAAAAATGTGCACTTCTGCTGCCTAGATACAGACTGAGGGCTTCATTCAGAGTGCCCCAGTAATCCAGACCAGATTTACTAATGTTCTGTGCAAGGCAATGGACAGGGCAGGAATGCACCATATCTACTATCTGTTGTCTGTCCTGTTTTATAAGTTGTGCTTTGAGTTTTGGTGATGTCCTTAAATTTCTTGGTACTAGTCAGACGTGAGTTGATACAATGGGACTATGTTATGTACATAGTCAAAGCTAACAATTCTATGCAGTTTTGAAATGCGTTATTTACGCTGAACCTCTGTTATCGGGTTACACAAAGCTGCACTTCTCAATGAAAACGATCTCAGATTCCAGGTTATTCATAGTTTCTAAATGTTCACTAACTTTTACTGACATGTTCAAACACCTCGCAGTCAAGTTTTGCTATTGAAATGAGCAAAATATTATGGAGTGTAGAGTGTGGAAAACTATACTAAGTATCTAGTTTAATCAAATAGAAAACGGGTAAGACGGGAGAGGGAGGGATTGGCTGGGGAAAATGCCAGGCATATAAAGAATGCCCTCCACAGCAGTGTGCGGTGAAAGTTAAATTTATTTAAAAGTCATTATTTTTGGTTGTACAAAAAGAATGAGGCTTGTGGTTATTCTTCTTGAATGCAAAGCCCACTGTGAGCATCTGGGCAATCGTAAACGAGATTGTGGAAGCCAAAATCAGCTGTAATTCTGTCACCGAAAATACAATTCTTTTTTAGGGATTGTCTTAATATTGATGTTCACCTTCCTTTCATTTTGTTTGGGGTATATTGTGCTGTCCAAATTATTGATTATGCAATCATTTGCAGTTTCAATTTATCTTCTGGATTTCTCTATATCTAAATATTTTAGTGTAATCATCGTACAGGTTCCTCCACTGGTCATATGGACTTTTGGTTGTCAACTGAAAGTGTATGAAAGGAGCTAGCATCAGCAATACATTTCAAGGAGAGTGAAGTCAAGTGGCTCCACAAATAGGATGGTGTCCAAATTATGAATGTTTATTTTCAAAATTGTAGTCGTTACAATCAACCAATAATTAAATCTATCCAACAGGTATGTATATCAATATAAATGTGAAGTCTGAATTTGAATATTCTAAAGAAGAAAATACAAAATATAACAAGGTACAAAGCACTTAACACAAGGGGACCCAAGTCAGACCTTGTTTGGAAAGCATACCGAACAATTCGGGTCCGGAATGCTTTCCAGACGACTCAGATTCGGAGAATCCAACCGAATGAGTACAATGCATTTGATTGCATCCAGATAGGATTTGGTCAGGCTCCCATTGGCTTTAACGGGAGCCTGTGTTCTGACCATGAACACAGGCTCGCATTGACAAAAAGGGTAGTTGAGGATAATCGTGCAGCCTGTGGCGGGCACACCTTGGTGCCTGCCATATAGTGCATGGTTGGGCAGAGGGGACCCATGGGTACCCCACGGGCCCAATTCGGAGGGCCCCAGGTGAATTGCAGCAGCTACGGCCGTTAAAGACAGATTCCGGCTTGGAGATTGATTTATAACCCATCTTCTAACCAATATGAGACTAGTGCATAATTATGGAAATGTTCGAGTGGGTTGATCTCCAATCACAATGTGCCATTAATTGTCAGAACTTCAAGGTCCATAATGAATGTAATGGTCTGTAGATATCCTTAGCATCCTTCCACAAGTACCCACTTCTTACAAGTCTTAATATGCGGGAAACAATGTACTTCCAGTCTCAAAATGATTCAATTCTGTATAGGGCATGCCAAAAGTTCACTCGCATTTCACTTTCAGCACCATCCTCGTGCATTTAAACTCACAAGGAGGGTGCTGAAAGTGAAGGATATCTACAGATCGGTTGGAAAATGGGTTTTAAATCGATCTCCAAGTGGCTATGAAACATGAAAGTGTATTTAAAGTGACATTACACAAATAAAATATGTGCACTGTTAGCCCTTCCTTACTGTTTATCACCTCAGTATATTTAAACCCATCAGAAACTGACTCTCATAATCGGCATATGATTAAGACCCAGCCAGGTCGAAACGCGTAATTCCATATTCATGTAGTACTTGCTGCAATAAAGGGACCTGTTTTTCACTTAATCCTGACTGGAGGGGCTTGTTGTTCATGTAGTGATTACTTTATGAGTTTTCATTTGCATATATCTATCTATCTATCTATCTATCTATCTATCTATCTATCTATCTATCTATCTATCTATCTATCTATCTATCTATCTATCTATCTATCTATCTATCTATCTATCTATCTATCTATCTATCTATCTATCTATCTATCTATCTATCTATCTATCTATCTATCTATCTATCTATCTATCTATCTATCTATCTATCTATCTATCTATCTATCTATCTATCTATCTCTCTATCTCTCTATCTATCTATCTATCTATCACATGGAAAAGAAGGGGGGGTCACACAGCCCCTCTTCTAAAACCAAAAAAAAAAGAAAAAGACCGGCATCGCGCCGGAGGCCACGCCCCCTACCTGCATCACTCTGCAATCGCGCCCCCTGTACTCAGTATACACCAGGGAGCTGCATTGCAGAAAGGTGTTCTGAGGCCACGCCCCTTTTTACACCTCTCTGCAACGCAGCTCTGTGGCGCTTACTGGAGGTAGCTAGTGGGCTACTTGCACCCCAGGGACCCTCAGTATTCAAGGGGAGTTAATCCCCCAACTTAAAACGCGCCACAGGTGCGTTTGCACAGTGGTGAAGGGAGGGGGCGGGGCCTGAGTTCACATGTGTGCAAACGCCCTGTGGCGCGGTTTAAGTTGGGGAATTAATTCCATGTCAATACTGAGGGTCCCTGGGGGCCAACTAGCCCACCAGGTACCTCCAGTAAGCGCCACGGAGCTGCGTTGCAGAGTGTTGTAAAAAGAGGCATTGCCTCTGAACACCTCTCTGCAACGCAGCCTCCTGGCGCATACTGGAGGTACCTGGTGGGCTGCTTGGCACCCAGGAACCCACAGGTTTGAGGAGGAATTAATTATTTAACTTTAAACGCGCCACAGGGTGTGTTTGCAGACATATCACCTCAGACCACGCCCCCTTCCTTCACCACTGTGCAAACGCGTCCTGTGGCGCGTTTTAGGTTGGGGAATTAATTCTCTTTCAATACTGAAGGTCCCTGAGGGCCAAATAGCCCAACAGGTATCTCCAGTATGCGCCAGGGAGCTGCGTTGCAGACAGGTGTTCAGAGGCCACGCCCCTTTTTACACCTCTCTCCCACTCAGCTCTGTGGCGCTTACTGGAGGTACCTAGTGGGTTAGTTTGACCCTAGAGACCCTTAGGATTGAAGGGGACTTAATCTCTCAACTTAGAACGGTGACAGGGCGCGTTTACACGGTGGTGAAGGGAGGGGATGGGGCATGACGTGATGTGTGCAAACACGCCCTGTGGCGCGTTTTAAGTTGGGGAAAAAATTCCACTTCAAACCTTAGGGACCATGGAGGCCAGGTAGCCCACCAGGTGCTTCCAGGAAGAGCCACTGCGCTGCATTGCAGAGAGGTGGTGCAGGCCGTGCCCCTTTTTACATCTCTCTGCTACGCAGCTCTGGGGCGCTTACTGGATGTACTAAGAATTCCGATTTACTCACCTGTTATCAGGAGAGAACCCAGTGCTGCATCTTTTAGCCCAGCACTGACCCTGAAAAGTAATTCTAACCGTACTTACCAGTAACTTGTATTTCCTTCCATAGGAATCCATTGTCTGGTTTTCACCAGAAAAGTTTCAAAGTGTCTATTTTCGCAAACTAAAGATATTCCTAAAAAATCGCCTCTATGACTTTTACGCATTCTTTCAACTGTTTACAGGAGATTCACCAGTGCTGGATCCAGGATCCACCACTGAGTAAGAAAAAGTAACAATAACACTACTTACCTGCTAAATGAATTTCCTTTAATAGGGTAACATTGACTGGTTTAATAAATTCTTCAACGTGTGGAGTTTTCGAACTTTAAAATATTCCTATAAAAGCAGCAGAACTACGAATTCCGATTTACTCACCTGTTATCAAGAGAGACCTCAGTGCTGCATCTTTGAGCCCAGTACTGATCCTGAAAAGTAATTCTAACCATACTTACCAGTAACTTGAATTTCCTTCCATTGGCTAACATTGACTGGTTTCACTTAGAAATTCTTCTAAGTGTGATGTTTTGTAACTTTAAAATATTCCTATAAAATCTGCAGAACTACGAATTCCGATTTACTTACCTGTTATCAGGAGAGATGTCAGTGCTGCAGCTTTGAGCCCAGTACTGATCCTGAAAAGTAATTCTAACCATACTTACCAGTAACTTGTATTTCCTTCCATAGGCTAACATTGACTGCTTTCACTTGGAAATTCTTCGGTGTGGAGTTTTGGAACTTTAAATAATTCACATCAAATCATCCGAACAGAGAATTCCGATTTACTCACCTGTTATCAGGAGAGAATCCAGTGCTGCATCTTTTGGCCCAGCACTGACCCTGAAAAGTAATTCTGACCGTACTTACCAGTAACTTGTATTTCCTTCCATAGGAATCCATTGTCTGGTTTTCACCTGAAAAGTTTCTAAGTGTCTATTTTCACAAACTAAAAATATTCCTAAAAAATCGCCAATATATTTAGTGAGACACTATAAAAAATTAGTCAAGTAAACAGTCAATCACACTGCTACTAAATCCTCCATCCCGATATTTATATTTATATTTTTATTTATTTATATTATTTATACTCATTCTTCAATGCAAATTGCTATATATCTAATACATATTTAAATAATGAACCAAACCACATTCACTGGATGATGTCATCAGTGATGCCATCAGTGATGCATTTGAGATGTCATCAGTGATGTCACTGACCATGTCATGAATGATGTAATATGTGACATCATCAGCAGTGGATTGCGGGCGCGCGAGATGTAGTTAGTACAACTAACTATATCGGAGGAATTTCAATGGTTTTGTACGAGTGAAATGTCCAGCTAACTATAACACCCCTAAAACCTATGTTTTTTTTAGTGAATTTCTATGGTTTTTTAAATGCTAATTCCTAACTATATCAGGCCTGAAACCGATGTTTTTTTCAGTGAAAAATATATATATATATATATATATATATATATATTCACGGAAAAATCATCGGTTTCAGAGACGTTATAGTTAGAAATTAGCATTTAAAAAATCTTTGAAATTCACTGAAAAAACCATAGGTTTCAGAGACGTTATAGTTAGAAATTAGCATTTAAAATACCTTAGAAATTCACAGAAAAAACCATAGGTTTCAGGGGTGTTATAGTAAGCTGGCCATTTCACTCGTACAAAACCATAGAAATTCCTCCGTTATAGTTAGTTCTGCTAACTATAACTTGCGCGCCCGCAATGCGCTGCTGATGATGTCACATCATTCATGACATGGTCAGTGACATCACTGATGACATCACTGATGACATCTCAAATTAAAAAAAAATGTCAAACTGAAATATTGATTAATTTTCTTGTTTTCATTTTTTATTTTAATATATTTATATTATTTTCTTTAAAAAAATTATTTATTTTTTTCAGAGTCGCGCATTCAAAGCGTACACATCACGTTGGGTGTGCGCATTCTAGCCGCCATTCTAGAAAAGTCGTGAAGGATCCGTGTACGGTGTGCGACGGCTGCGTGTTTTTCAGTTACATCATATACATTTAATATTACGTGATGTGCTTGATTGGTATGTGAGCAGTTTGCGACTCCTGCTCCTGCGCATTCGCGACACATGCGCATTACGTTACAAGATGCTTGCGCGGTTGCGGGTCCCACGTGTCGTCCTACACGTGCTAGGGCACGTTGGGTGCGCGACTCCTGCAAAAAAAAATGATGTTCCAAAATAATATGTATGTGTCTTTAATATACATATTAGGGCAAGAGATTATCTAAGATATTCATAAAAATAATATATTTGTACTTATAATAAACGTATATTATTTTTAAATATATTTTCGCGAAGTTGGGTATGTGCATAGTGAGTGCAGAGAACCAGGTCAGCAGAGCTGCTGTAGAACCAGAGAAACCAGGTCAGCAGAGCCGTTGTAAAGCCAGAGAACCAGGTCAGCAGAGCTGCTCTAGAGCCTAAGAAGCAGGTCAGCAGAGCTGCTCTAGAACCAGAGACCCTGGTCAGCAGAGCTGCTCTAGAGCCAGAGACCCAGGTCAACAGAGCTGCTCTAGAGGCCGAGAACCAGGTCAGCAGAGCTGCTGTAGAGCCAGAGAAACCAGGTCAGCAGAGCTGCTTTAGAGGGAGAGAACCAGGTCAGCAGAGCTGCTTTAGAGGGAGAGAACCAGGTCAGCAGAGCTGCTCTAGAGCCAGAGAACCAGGTCAGCAGAGCTGCTCTAGAGCCAGAGAACCAGGTCAGCAGAGCTGCTCTAGAGCCAGAGAAACCAGGTCAGCAGAGCTGCTTTAGAGCCAGAGAACCAGGTCAGCAGAGCTGCTCTAGAGCCAGAGAATCAGGTCAACAGAGCTGCTTTAGAGCCATAGAACCAGGTCAGCAGAGCTGCTCTAGAGGCAGAGAACCAGGTCAGTAGAGCTGATTTAGAGGTAGAGAACCAGGTCAGCAGAGCTGCTCTAGAGGCAGAGAACCAGGTCAGTAGAGCTGATTTAGAGGTAGAGAACCAGGTCAGCAGAGCTGCTTTAGAGCCAGAGAACCAGGTCAGCAGAGCTGCTCCAGAGCGAGAGAACCAGGTCAGCAGAGCTGCTTTAGAGCCATAGAACCAGGTTAGCAGAGCTGCTCTAGAGCCTAAGAACTGGGTCAGCAGAGCTGCTCTAGAGTCAGAGAACCAGGTCAGCAGAGCTGCTGCAGAGCCAGAGAAACCAGGTCAGTAGAGCTGCTTTAGAACGAGAGAACCAGGTCAGCAGAGCTGCTTTAGAGGGAGAGAACCAGGTCAGCAGAGCTGCTTTAGAGCCAGAGAACCAGGTCAGCAGAACTGCTTTAGAGCCATAGAACCAGGTCAGCAAAGCTGCTTTAGAGCCAGAGAACCAGGTCAGCAGAGCAGTTGTAGAGGCAGAGAACCAGGTCAGCAGAGCTGCTCTAGAGCCTAAGAACTAGGTCAGCAGAGCTGCTTTAGAACCAGAGCACCAGGTCAGCAGAGCTGCTGTAGAGCCAGAGAATCAAGGTCAGCAGCTCTGCTTTAGAGGGAGAGAACCAGGTCAGAAGCACTGCTTTAGAGCCAGAGAACCAGGCCAACAGAGCTGCTTTAGAGCCAGAGAACCAGGTCAACAGAGCTGCTTTAGAGCCAGAGAACCAGGTCAGCAGAGCTGCTCTAGAGCCAGAGAACCAAGTCAGCAGTTGTAGAGGCAGAGAACCAGAGAACCAGGTCAGCAGTGCTGCTCTGTAGCCTAAGAACTAGGTCAGCAGAGCTGCTCTAGAGCCAGAGAACCAGGTCAGCAGACCTGCTGTAGAGCCAGAGAAACCAGGTCAGGAGAGCTGCTTTAGAGGGAGAGAACCAGGTCAGCAGAGCTGCTTTAGAGCCAGAGAACCAGGTCAGCAGAGCTGCTCTAGCGGACACTGACTGACTAACTCTGACTGACTGACACTGACTGATTGACACTGACTGACACTGATTGACAGACACTGACACTGACTGACACTGACTGACTGACACTGACACTGACTGTTAGCACTCTAGTTGTTCTTTGGAACACTCTGGGAAGCTGCAGTAGAACACAAAGGAATCAATTGACAGTCTCTGCCCTTGTTGGATGTACATGTTTTACTGAGAATGTCAGACTTCATTCTCACATGACTGAGAAAGATAATGTGAATTTACAGAAAATATGCTCTCAGTTTAGCTTATAGATCACCTTACAAACCTCTGTGGGAAAAGCATGAGAAAATAGTTTTCTCTCAAACATGATTCATGATATCCCAGCAGAAGGCTTTTTCACATGGTAAAATCACCTTGGAACACACCACAATTCCTAAAATGAGTATGGTACCATCAACAAATGATTTATAATGTAATTAAAGTCTTAAAACCTTCTATTAACTGCAATGCTTTTTAATGAGGTGCTATCCTGTATATTGGTCCCAAGATGGCTGCCAACACTTCTTGGATGAAGTGCTGACAGCCAATCAGATCTCACAATGAGATGTGTGGTTAGGTTCTGCCCAGATATATATGTGATTTTACTTTTGATTTTCTCAGGAACTACTGAACGGATTTACACCATTTAAGCAAAAGGCACAAGTCTGAACTGAGGACTACCTTTCTGCCAAATTTGGTGTAATTCCGTTCAGCAGTTCAGGCTGTAGCTGCGGCTAAAGGTCCTATGGGAAATTGCATGGGCAAAACACCTTTTGGGACCCCCCTTTTTTCTCGGCCCCCACTACACGAATCATCCCATCAGGATAGGAGCGGACCGGAGCTGGCCAAAAGTTTTGAAAATTTCGCAAAGATTCGTCAATCGGCGCCAAAGTTATTGGGAATAGAATGTTTCAGATTTCCTATGGAAAATAGGTCCTAACTATAACTACCTACTGGCGGTCGCCAGTAGGTAATATATATATATATATATCTATCTATATATATATATATATATATATATTATCTACTGGCGGTCGCCAGTAGATAGTTATAGTTAGGACCTTGTTTCCATAGGAAATCCGCAACATTCTATTTGGAATAACTTTGGCGCCGATTGATGAATCCTGGCGAAATTTTCAAAATAGATGGGGTGCTCCGCTCTGCTCCTTCCCTGAAAGTCTCGGGGGAATTCGTCAAGCGGGGGCTGAGAAAAAGGGGGGGTCCCAAAACGCTTTTTCCCCATGCATTTTTCCATAGGACCTTTAGTCCAAGCTACAGCCCGAACGGCTGAACAGAATTTCTTGAAATTTGGCAGAGAGGTAGTCCTCAGGTCAGGGATGTGCCTTTTGCAGGTCTGGTGTAAATCTGTTCGGTATTTCCTGAGAAAATAGCATTTAAAAGCATATATATATCTATAGGCGCGCTCCGTGCGCGTACAGTAAAACTTACCGTACGCGCGCGCTGCCGTGCGCGAGCGCGATTCTGATTGGTTATTAGATCTTAGTAAACATTCGAATCGGTCAAAACCAGGAAGTGTCGGCCGCCATTTTGTCTCTTGCAGTGTGAGGGGATAAAAAACAAAGGTGGAGAACGTGAAAAGGGGGCAGGGTGGACAGTTCCTGACCCCCTAGCGTTTGTCAGGGGGTCCCAGAAGGACCCCTAAGGGCCAAAATGTAGTTTAATTTTTTTACAAAAAATCGCGGAGTACGCGTAGCGTGCGCGTACGGTATAAACGGAAAAATTCCGCGATGGTTCCGCACGGAGCGCGCACGGTGAAAAACCTTTAAAAAAAAAAAAAAATACATAACTTAGCATTTAAAAAACCGTACAAGTTCACTGAAAAAACCATAGGTTTCACACACGTTATAGTTAGGAATTAGCATTTAAAAAACCTTGCAAATTCACTTAAAAAACCATAGGTTTCACACATGTTATAGTTAGCTGGAAATTTCACTCGTGAAAAACCATTGAAATTCCCCCGTTATAGTTAGTGCAGGCAACTATAACTCACGCGACCGCAATCCTCTGCTGATGACGTCAGATATTACATCACTGATGACATATGTGTCTTTCTGAAAAAAAAATATTTGTAATATATGTATAGCTAAAAATTAATGGAAGAAGACATGGGTAAATAAGTGTCTAAATACAGTGATGTAATATCTGACGTCATCAGCAGAGGATTGCGGTCGCGTGAGTTATAGTTGCCTGCACTAACTATAACGGGGGAATTTCAATGGTTTTTCACGAGAGAAATGTCCAGCTAACTATAACATGTGTGAAACCTATGGTTTTTTAAATGAATTTGCAAGGTTTTTTAAATGCTAATTCCTAACTATAACGTGTGTTAAACCTATGGTTTTTTCAGTGAATATATATATATATATATATATATTATATATATATATATAGATATATATATATATATATATATATTCACTGAAAAAATACAAATATTTCAGGGGCGTTATAATTAGAAATTGGCATTTAAATAACCTTAGAAATTCACTAAAAAACCCATAGGTTTCAGGGGCGCTATAGTTAGCACGACATTTCCCTCATACAAAACCCTAGAAATTCCCCTGTTATAGTTAGTTCAGCTAACTATTACTCGTGCCCCCGCAATGCACTGCTGATGATGTCACATATTACATCACTCATGACATGGTCAGTGACATCACTGATGACATCACTGATGACATCTGAAATGATATCACTGATGTCTTCACTGATGACATCATCCAGTGAATGTGTGTTTTTCTGAAAAGTTTAAATATGTTTTATATATTTATAGTGAAAGGCCTATGGAAGAATGAGTGGGTGTATAAGTGTGTGAATGGGTGATTTTCTAGGTGCGTAACTGACTCTATAAGTGAGTCATTAAATGCATCTTACTGCAGACTAGTGACTAAACTATGTGAATGTCTGTATGTCTGTGTGTTGGTGTATAAGTGGCTGCATGGTTTTGTGAATAGCTATATGAGTGTCTATATGGGTTATTGATAGGTTGTATGGGTGCCTGAGTGTTTGTGTGGGTAGGGTGTGTGTGACTCTGTACATAGATGTGTGAGTGGGTGATTCAATGGGTGCATGGTTGTAAGAGTGCATCTGTGATGGACTATATGGTTTGGTGACTGTATGTAAGAGTGTGTTCGTGATTTAATGTATATCTCAGTTTTACATGTGTCAGTAACTACATATGTGAAACGAAGTGTATATGTGTGTACGTGTATATAACTATCTATATGTGAGAGTGTGTGATTTTGGGAGTGGCTGTATGGATGAGTGTGTGCTTGTATCAGTAATTGTATAAGAGAGTCAGAATTTGTTAGTATTTTTATGAGAAAGTGAACTTGTGTGTGTTTAACTGTATAGGTGAGTAAATTGGACTGTGAATAATTATTTGCATGACTGACTAAATGTGTCAGTACCTCAATGGATGATTGGTGGTGTGTGAGTGTCTATATAGGTGTATAAATGCATACGATAGTCCTGTACAGAGTGACTGTAAGTATGAGTGACTGTACAGGTGAGTGAGTGGACATGTATGTAGACCTAAGAGTCAATGAGTGGGTGTGTAGTTATTGGTATTGGAGTATCTATGGTTTTCAAAATGGCCGTCTGAAATTTTGAGTCAGTGTATCAAAGGTTATATTAGGGTATGAGAAGATGCACTAATTTATCACATGGATGACGTCATCAGTGATGTCATCAGTGATGTCACCAGTGATGTCATTTGAGATGTCATCAGTGATGTCATCAGTGATGTCACTGCACATGTCATGAGTGATGTAATATGTGACATCATCAGCAGTGCATTGCGGGGGCGCGAGTTATAGTTAGCTGAACTAACTATAACAGGGGAATTTCTAGGGTTTTGTACGAGGGAAATGTCCAGCTAACTATAACGCCCCTGAAACCTATGTTTTTTTTTGGTGAATTTCTAAGGTTTTTTAAATGCCAATTCCTAACTATAACGCCCCTGAAACCTTTGGTTTTTTCAGTGAATTTCAAAGGTTTTTTAAATGCCTATTCCTAACTATAACGTGCATGAAACCTATGGTTTTTTCAGTGAATTTCAAAGGTTTTTTAAATGCTAATTCCTATCTATAACTTATCTCTAAAGATATAATGTTTAATGATTTTCATTGGATTTCTGTATTTTTCAAATTCAGTGTGTCAATTTCATTAATTATGTTTTTTGAAATTCTTTTTATCACCATTTTTTAAATGTATATTTTTAATTAATTCTTTTAAAAATTAAAAAATATTATTTTTTTTTATTGAGTTTTTCAAACATATTTTTTTATATTTTTAAAAATATTTCTTTGACTATATGTTCAAAACTTTATTTTATATATTTTTTTTCCAATGATTTTGGATCCGCGCACCCTATGCGCACTGTTCTCGATCCCTACGCGTTAGCATCCACGCATGGTATGCATTGGGTACGTGTTTAGTGCGCGATTGCAATGCGACAGGTACGCGACTCCCAGCCTATACGCGGCACGTTCGATGTACGTAACGCAACGTTTACGCGCTTCCGCGATGCGTCATCTGCGTCTATGACGCGGTAGGTGCGCGGATCCAGCGAAATATTTTACATTTAAAAAAATATATTACCTACTGGCGGTCGCCAGTAGGTAGTTATAGTTAGGACCACGTTTCCATAGGAAATCCGCAACATTCTATTTTGAATAACTTTTGCGCCGGTCGACGAATCCTCGCGAATTTTTCAAATAGGTGTGGTGCTACGCTCCGCTCCTACCCTGAAAGTCTCGGGGGGATTTGTCAAGCGGGGGCTGAGATAAAAGGGGGGTCCCAAAACGCGTTTTTCCCATGCATTTTTCCATAGGACCTTTAGACACAGCTACAGCCCGAACGGCTGAACAGAATTACTTGAAATTTGGCAGAGAGGTAGTCCTCAGGTCAAGGAAGTGCCTTTTGTAGGTTTGGTGTAAATCTGTTCAGTAGATTCTGAGAAAACAGCCTTTAAATCAATATATATATCTGAGCCAGCTTACGGTGCGCTTACGGTGCGCTTACCGTACGCGTACGGTGACGTGCGCGAGCGCGATTCTGATTGGCTCTTAGATCTTAGTAAACATTCAAATCGGCCGAAACCAGGAAGCGGCGGCCGCCATTTTCTCTCTCGCACTCTGAGTGGGGCAGCATAAATGAAGCCCAAAAATGTGTAAAGGGGCAGTATATTGAGATAATAATCACCCAGCAGTGATATACGGGCCCCCAAACAACCCCCAAGGCCAAAAGAATTTTTTTTTTTTTTCGAAAAATCGCCGATTACGCTTACCGTACGCGTACGGATAAAAAAATTTTAAAAAAAATAATTATCCACACTCTCCCCACCCCATGTGCAAATGGTGCCCGAAGGGCACCCTTTGTGCATGGCATATCAAAGCAATGAAAATAATAAACAAAACATTTCACAACGATGCGCATAATATGTCCCCCATGTGCGCACGGTGCACGAAGCGCATCGTGCGTACATGGCCCATCCCGCATAATGTGGGCACGCGGTGCGCGCAGCGCACCGCGTGACCACCGTGCGTGCATGGCACTAACTGCGTAAAGTGGGCGCGCGGTGCGCGAAGCGCACCGCGTGCTCACTGTGCACGCACGGTGCACGAAGCGCACCGTGCGCACACGGAATGAACTGCGTTAACTGGGCGCGCACGCCACGAATGGCGTAAAGTAAGTTAGCATTTAAAAAAACGTACAAATTCACTGAAAAAACCATAGGTTTCACACACGTTATAGTTAGGAATTAGCATTTAAAAAACCTTGCAAATTCACTGAAAAAACCATAGGTTTCACACATGTTATAGTTAGCTGTACATTTTACTGATAAAAAACCAATGAAATTCCCCCGTTATAGTTACTGTAGGCAACTATAACTCACGCGACCGTAATCCTCTGCTGATGACATATGTGTCTTTATGAAAAAAAAAAATTTGTAATATATGTATAGCTAAAATTTAATGGAAGAAGACATGGGCAAATAAGTGTCTAAATACAGTATTAGCATCAGCAGAGGATTACGGTCGCGTGAGTTATAGTTGCCTACAGTAACTATAACGGGGGAATTTCATTGGTTTTTTATCAGTAAAATGTACAGCTAACTATAACATGTGTGAAACCTATGGTTTTTTCAGTGAATATATATATATATGTATTTCATGTGAATATTAATTGAAGACAAACTCTAAACTAGTCTTAAAACGAATATATTTTTACATCTAATCCTATAATTTTTTTTAATTGTCAATAAATCTGTTTCTGCTTTTCTCCGAGACTATAGAATGGGGTCCATTTACAATAACAATCTGTGCTTTCATATGCAAGAGATGTATAGTAGAGATGGAGTACACTTTACTGATGAAGGAAACAGAGTCTTCCTCAACAACTTTAGACTCTGTATAGGTACTTACTTATCAGTACCAAAATCTCTCAATGAGCACAACGGCTCTTTTTAGAGCCACTCAAGAACAAAAGACTTAAGCTTGATGTTTATCTCCCAAAAATTTAATTTTTTTTCCCTTGGATCCGCGCACCCAACGCGTTAGGAGCCGCTCACCCAACGCGTGAGAATCCGTGCACCCAACGCGATAGGATGCGTGCACCCTGTGCGCATTTCGCCGTTTAAAAAAAAAGAAAAAAAGGGGGCCCCAGGGGGTCTTTCTGGGACCCCCTAAGCACCTCTAGAGGGTCAGAGTATTTCCACTCTGCCCCCTTTATATGTTTTACACACTTATTCCCCTTGCTTCTTCAGCCTCGCTTCTACCGAGGCAGAAAATGGCTGCCAACAGTTCCTGGTTTCGAATGTAGACAGACACTCAACAGCCAATTAGCATTCAGCGCGCGATCGGGAGGGTGCGCGCTTGGTTCGGGGAGGGTGCGCTTACGGTGCGGGTAGGGTCCGCGGATCCTCTCCGGCCATAGATGTCACTAACATTTTTACCCTAATTTTCTCAGGAACTACTAAACAGATTCACACCATTTATGCAAAAGGCACGAGTCTGAACTGAGGACTACCTCTTTGCCAAATTTGGTGTCATTCCGTTCAGCGGT
The DNA here is from genome assembly GCF_964204655.1 of Triturus cristatus. Classification (NCBI taxonomy): domain Eukaryota; kingdom Metazoa; phylum Chordata; class Amphibia; order Caudata; family Salamandridae; genus Triturus; species Triturus cristatus. The sequence goes on from NC_140581.1 coordinate 954,205,967, forward strand.
TCGGGCTGTAGCTGCGACAACAGATCCTATTGGAAATTTCATGGGGAAACTGCGTTTTGGGACCCCCTTTTTCCTTGGCCCCCGCTTGATGGATCACCGCGAAACTTTCAGGGTACGGGCGGAGCGGAGCTGGCCAAAAGTTTGGAAATTTTTACAAGGATTCATCAACCGGCGCCAGACTTATTGGGAATAGAATGTTGCGGATTTTCTATGGAAAATAGGTCCTAACTATAACTATCTACTGGCGACCGCCAGTAGATGTAGATTTTATATATATATATATATATATATATATATATATATATGAAAGTTCCACAAGTTGCCCAAAGACGAAGCGCACTCGCACCAGAACAAATAACTCTGCAGCACACCAACAGACAGCGTGTCAGTTCCTTTTGATAATATTGCCCAACGCGTTTCAGATTCATACATCCTTGTTCACGGGCAGCAGCATTAGAAACCACAATGATCTCAGGGGACTCTCAATAAATACCCATTTTAATGTTGATTCTCATCAGGTGAGTCCATGGTGAATACCAAGCATTGTGGGATAGGTAGTCCCGATTATGATAATACTTCACAATGCCGCTAAATACATCTTGCCATTTTAGTAAACCATGATAAGTTTGGAAAACACACGGTGCTGTGATGCGCTAAATACCGCAATCTGGTGCTCTGCCAGGCTCCACTGTAATGAGGCCCCAGATCCGCTTTTCAGATATCAACGGTGGTGCAGCTTCCACGGCAGGGCTGCCGTGCATATGAAAGTTCCACAAGTTGCCCAAAGACGAAGCGCACTCGCACCAGAACAAATAACTCTGCAGCACACCAACAGACAGCGTGTCAGTTCCTTTTGATAATATTGCCCAACGCGTTTCAGATTCATACATCCTTGTTCACGGGCAGCAGCATTAGAAACCACAATGATCTCAGGGGACTCTCAATAAATACCCATTTTAATGTTGATTCTCATCAGGTGAGTCCATGGTGAATACCAAGCATTGTGGGATAGGTAGTCCCGATTATGATAATACTTCACAATGCCGCTAAATACATCTTGCCATTTTAGTAAACCATGATAAGTTTGGAAAACACACGGTGCTGTGATGCGCTAAATACCGCAATCTGGTGCTCTGCCAGGCTCCACTGTAATGAGGCCCCAGATCCGCTTTTCAGATATCAACGGTGGTGCAGCTTCCACAGCAGGGCTGCCGTGCATATGAAAGTTCCACAAGTTGCCCAAAGACGAAGCGCACTCGCACCAGAACAAATAACTCTGCAGCACACCAACAGACAGCGTGTCAGTTCCTTTTGATAATATTGCCCAACGCGTTTCAGATTCATACATCCTTGTTCACGGGCAGCAGCATTAGAAACCACAATGATCTCAGGGGACTCTCAATAAATACCCATTTTAATGTTGATTCTCATCAGGTGAGTCCATGGTGAATACCAAGCATTGTGGGATAGGTAGTCCCGATTATGATAATACTTCACAATGCCGCTAAATACATCTTGCCATTTTAGTAAACCATGATAAGTTTGGAAAACACACGGTGCTGTGATGCGCTAAATACCGCAATCTGGTGCTCTGCCAGGCTCCACTGTAATGAGGCCCCAGATCCGCTTTTCAGATATCAACGGTGGTGCAGCTTCCACGGCAGGGCTGCCGTGCATATGAAAGTTCCACAAGTTGCCCAAAGACGAAGCGCACTCGCACCAGAACAAATAACTCTGCAGCACACCAACAGACAGCGTGTCAGTTCCTTTTAATAATATTGCCCAACGCGTTTCAGATTCATACATCCTTGTTCACGGGCAGCAGCATTAGAAACCACAATGATCTCAGGGGACTCTCAATAAATACCCATTTTAATGTTGATTCTCATCAGGTGAGTCCATGGTGAATACCAAGCATTGTGGGATAGGTAGTCCCGATTATGATAATACTTCACAATGCCGCTAAATACATCTTGCCATTTTAGTAAACCATGATAAGTTTGGAAAACACACGGTGCTGTGATGCGCTAAATACCGCAATCTGGTGCTCTGCCAGGCTCCACTGTAATGAGGCCCCAGATCCGCTTTTCAGATATCAACGGTGGTGCAGCTTCCACGGCAGGGCTGCCGTGCATATGAAAGTTCCACAAGTTGCCCAAAGACGAAGCGCACTCGCACCAGAACAAATAACTCTGCAGCACACCAACAGACAGCGTGTCAGTTCCTTTTGATCATATTGCCCAACGCGTTTCAGATTCATACATCCTTGTTCACGGGCAGCAGCATTAGAAACCACAATGATCTCAGGGGACTCTCAATAAATACCCATTTTAATGTTGATTCTCATCAGGTGAGTCCATGGTGAATACCAAGCATTGTGGGATAGGTAGTCCCGATTATGATAATACTTCACAATGCCGCTAAATACATCTTGCCATTTTAGTAAACCATGATAAGTTTGGAAAACACACGGTGCTGTGATGCGCTAAATACCGCAATCTGGTGCTCTGCCAGGCTCCACTGTAATGAGGCCCCAGATCCGCTTTTCAGATATCAACGGTGGTGCAGCTTCCACGGCAGGGCTGCCGTGCATATGAAAGTTCCACAAGTTGCCCAAAGACGAAGCGCACTCGCACCAGAACAAATAACTCTGCAGCACACCAACAGACAGCGTGTCAGTTCCTTTTGATAATATTGCCCAACGCGTTTCAGATTCATACATCCTTGTTCACGGGCAGCAGCATTAGAAACCACAATGATCTCAGGGGACTCTCAATAAATACCCATTTTAATGTTGATTCTCATCAGGTGAGTCCATGGTGAATACCAAGCATTGTGGGATAGGTAGTCCCGATTATGATAATACTTCACAATGCCGCTAAATACATCATATATATATATATATATATATATATATATATATATATATCCAGGAACAAGAACAGGTGGGAGAACCTTCTCCTACATCGAGGCCAAGACCTGGAACAAACTCCCAATTGACATCAGACCTGCCCCGACCCTGCATATCTTCAGGAAGACCTTCAAAATCTGGCTCTACAACTAACCGGAGCTGCTCCCCCCACCCCCTGTGTCTTGAGACCCTCACGCGTGAGTGGCATGCCTTAAATTCCCTGATTGATTGATCCTTCTCTTTAGTCTAATACCAGGGGATCCTCAGTGGATGGGGTGGCAGGCGGTAGGGATGAGCCTATGCTGTCCTAAATGTCATTCTCCCTTTAAAGACCAGTTTGGCTAACCCTCCTCCCTCCTGCCATCTTCCTCTGCGTTTTCAGTACTCCTCCAACAGGAAACCCATTGTCTCTCTAGAAGGCTACTTCACACCTCATTAAGAAGGCTTGGTTCAGCCTGACAGAGGCTAGCCACTTAGGAGAGAGCAGCTGGAAGGCTAGATTTTGGCTTATAGAAAAGAAAGATTAATAACTTGGGGGCTGATTACGATGGCGGGTGATCCTTACATGAATTACCCACCACCATATTAAGATGGCAGCGGGTATCACGGCGGATGGGCAGATCTGGGGATCATATATGGTGGCGGTGCCTATCCGGCACTGCCATCCATATTATGATTTTGGTTTACAAGGCCTTTCCATGGCAGCGATGCTGCCATAGAAAGGCTGGCTGGGATTTGCTTTGAGGGCCCGTTGCCGGCCCCTGCATGGGGGGTGAGGGGCAGGGGGGTGCACTTGGGGGTACCCATGGTACCCCTTGCATGTCCATGCACAAGGTGGCAGGCACGACGCGGTGCCTGCCACGTTGTGCATGGAAATGCACAACATGACATTCCACCATTGCAGCGGGTGCGGCAGCCAGCAGTACCCACCGCAATGTTAGAATGCCAGATGCGACCGCGGCGGTGGCAGTTTCATCATAATTGGGGTGGCGGGACCGCCACATGGCAGGCGGGTGGTCCCTTTATTTTCTGTGATAGTTATTATACCTATTGATATTGCTGAACAATATTTTTATCTTGCTCCTGTAAATATTTATACTTGAATAAAATATTTCCATGCTAGCCTACAGAGCTAATTACCTACAATGTGGAAAACACATTTGGCAGTTTTTCCCTCACCAGGGCTTCTAAAACATCTTTTATAATGTCCCTGATTATAGTTACATGGCACCCTAACCCTGGGAACCTAAGAGAGGCCCTAGGATTGACATATGTAAAAATAAGGTAGATTACTACTTTGGAAGTACCTTTAATTCTAAAGTCTAATTTGCGTAAAATTTAATTATAGAGACAGTCTGCGAAGCGGGGCTTCCTTTAAAATGACAGCAGGCAACACAGCAGTGCACACTCCTGGGCAGAAAATGTACTGGGCTTCAAAATCTCCCTGCCCTATAAAATATTAGGGACTTATACACAGTTTGTATGCCCCTTGCCTTATTATATACTAGGGACTTACAGGGTCTGTCATTGCCAATTGTAATTCCACCTAATCACAAAACGAAGCAGAGCACTGGTCCTGGGTCTGGTAAGCAGAGCCCTGGTCATTATCAGAGTCAATTACTACCAGTACGAATCAAATAAATGTGGGTGATCAGGGGCAAAAGGATGCCTTTCTCACAAGTAGTATAACAAAACAAATGAAATGCATGTGAGAGATGGGCCATTGAGAGATGAGGGGCACTGCGTAAGGGTGGTAGTGAGGGATCTGAGGAGAAGGAGGTCATTAGGAAGATCATTAAAACGATTGTCACACCAAGTACCACCAGGGCTAAAGTCGGTACTGGTCATCCAGGACAACCTCATTGATACCTGCATTGACATCTACACACTAATCACGTGCTCTGTCTGGGCACCTTTTCTGTAACAGTTTGACTGAGTAATACAAGTAATTTGATTTCTTTTTAAATATTTTCTCCCGCCTGCCAGATGGTTGGCAGTTCAATGCAAGTCCATTGATATTATCTCAGCTAAATTTGACTGAGAAGTAACAAAAGGAGATTGAGGTGAAGCTGTGCATATTATACAAGAATAGAGGGTGACATGTTTTTCATCACTAATGAACACAGCCATTCGTCACTTCTTTCAAGATTAAAGAAAGTTGCTTCAGCTCAAAAAACAAAATGCAATTGAATGATTGATTTTTTTTACTACTGAGTTTTTGAGTAAGCTATTTTGAATAATATCTGATGAATGCTCAGTCATGCCATATTTTTGTACATTAGTAGGTACTTTTTCTACTCTATGTATATACATAATAACAAAAATAACAAATATTATGGGGACACTATAGTTAGGAAATAGCATTAAAATAAGTAGAAATACACTGAAAAAACAAAGTTTACAGGGATGTTACAGTTAGGAAATAGAATTAAGAATACCTTAGAAATTCACTGAAAAAACCAAAGGTTAAAGGAACTTTATAGTTAGGCTCAGATTGTACACACACAAAACCATAGAAATTTGAGCAACTATAGTTACCTGAGCTAATTATAACACTCCCGCAATGCATTGCTTATGACCTCACATATTACAGAACTCATTACATGGTCAGCGACATCACTGAAGACATTACTGATTGTTTAATTTGATATCATGTCAGTGATCCACTCTATACGTTGATATTGTGTCAGTGCTCCACTCTAACAGAACAATAGCGAAGTTTGCTTGGTGCAAACAATTTGCCTTTGCTTGAGTCACCATAGAGCTCATTGTCAATTGCTGGGGCTTTATTATTATCTGAGTGAAAGCATGCAACATTATGAAAGAAACTTTACTTTCAGAGATCTCTGCGATTTATAGAAACATCTATGTAAAAAAGTAAGGTTTTGTTTTTAGAACTTTCACTTTGTGGTGTATTGAAATAGCTGCTTTATGATCAGTTAGACATATCCATTATTTAGCTGACTGCATCCAAATAAAATTTCAGATTTTTGGACACATCATTTGTTTCACCCAGATCATTATTTTAGTTATGGAATTGTTGCTGTATACTAAAATCGATTAATGTAAAAATAGGATTTGAACATGAACTTTGTAATCTGTCAAGTATACAAACTTTTCAAGAGATTGCTTAAGAACTATATTGGCATTCAAATTGCGCACATCAATCAAATGTAGATGTTAAAAAACACATGTTGGCAAGGCATTTGTGACACGTAGATGCATTGGAACTTCCACAATTAAAACAATGTGAGCTGATATCTTTATTTAAATAAAATCAGAGTTGGTGCATTCAGAATTGAGGAAATCATTGAGATACTGAAAGGATTTTTTTGTCATAATAGAGACTGTTGTTGATAATTTACCGATTTACCACGGTGCTCCCAACACCAATGAACTTAAAATCCATACTGCTAAACTATGGAAAATGAGCTAGGTTAATTACTCATCTCAGAAGGATAGAAATAACTGACCCAATTTTACACACTGTCACCCACTGCTTTCACCTCAATTTTTATAGCACATTCTCAGGCAGTGTCTGCCTAGTCAGTCCCAAAACGTTCGCAAAGGTCACTGAAAGTACTGAATACAGCCCTAATTTCTCCCATTTCCCAGTGAGAGCTTATTGGTATCATCTACATTCATTTATAATTTTAGCACCTGGGATCTATTAAGCAGAGCCAAAAATGTCACATAGAATAATTTAAAAAGCGAGGGACAACATGGTGGCAGATTGATAGCAACTAGATAAAAACACATGAACCACGCTAAAACAATTCCAGCCAGATAAATATCCTGTGGGTGATTAGTCAAGGAAAACGGTTCACAGCATCAAATTCCACTAGAAGTTGCTAAGAATCGGGGAGACAACAAACCTGCTATCAGCCTTTCGGTGCTCATTAAATTGAAGTTTAAGGATTCCTGACTCCATTATCCTTTGCGGGCAAATCGATCATTGGTTTCCTGAATGTTTGTTCTTTGAACCTTTTCTTTTTAAGTTTTAAAAGATAGCTTTATTGTGGGTGAACAAAATGCAATTTGAAAATGATTATGATTCATAATACAAACATAACTAAAAATAGAAATATATGACACATGGAATAATGAGAGGATATACATTTTTCACGAGTGTAACTTGGATCATGCAGAAAAAATATATTAATACATATGAATAAAAGTCGAGATTGGCATAAGGGGGAAGTGAGGGCGGTCTAAGAACCTCTTCATTTGGTTGATGACCAAAAGAAAGCAAGTGAAATAGGGTGCATGTATGCTGTCTCTAATCTGTGACAAACTGTTTAACACCATACTTGAAATGATAGTTGGGTGGAGTCTTTCCAATTATTTGTTATTTGCTGGTATCCCAAAGCCAATAACTGATCCAATATCCATATATCCATTAAAACATGCTTCCAGTCATCCGATAGACTTTCCAAGAAAATATTAATAACAGTAAAAGGGACATGTGTGTGACAAATTGAGTTTATTTGATTCCTACTTCGCATCTATAAAATATGGATATGAGGATGCATGAAAAGCAGATGTTTGAGATCTGCATGTTGTGAGGTACACAATCAACATGTATCCCGGAGGTCTGGGTATATTATGTGAAGAGTTTAAAGAGGAAGCAGAAGTCTGTTATATATATGGAAAAGTGTTTATGTAGCATTCGCTGCCAGAGATGATTTCCTGATTTTTGTCCATATTTTCCTCTGCAATATGATAGGTCATTACACACCAAAATTCTGCTCCCAAGATAGTTCTGTATCTGTTTTATTTCTATCAACTGACATATGGTGAAAATGGCAATAAACAGAGAAGGCCTTTGGGAGTGTAAAGAAGAGATCTTCTAAACAATTATTGGGGGGTTAGGTGAAATGAGTGTTAGATTGAAAACAAGTAAAAGAAGCAGATATGGTTTCTTGTAAAACTCAGAATTTAGTTTGCAATGAAGAACATATTCTGAAAAGAGTTTGAGCTTGTGTAAAGAATAACAGTTGATTGTATGAGATAAGTTTATTATCCCAAATCAGACCCCTTCCTCCTGATGCTTTGCTATGGAGTTACTGTAAAAGTATTTAAGAAAAGTGTGAATGCAATTCAGCTGTGAAATCAACAGGGCTGGAGCTTTATCTTTCTTAAATGTATTCAATGCAATATGCAATCAATTTGGGTGTTTGTCTGATTTCAATGCTGAAAGGTCAAGTTGGGTATTAAAAGACTTTTGATTAGTTGACAAATATTTTAAAATATCCCCATCAGATGGAGGTACTGCTGATGTATATAATGCTTTATAAAACTGGACACATTGGTATAATATTTCAGGATCATTATGTCATGAAAGTTGATGGTTATCTATGATAGATTCAATCATCGGTTTGTTTTGTTTGATTTTAGGATAGCTAATAATTTGCCAGATTAATTGTGGATGTTATAGAACTTAGCACTAGTTTTAAGATGGTATGTTGATGTCCGTTCAGTAGATAATTTGTCCCAATTAAGTTTAGCCTTAATAAGATCTTGCAAGCAATCCTTTGATCTAGATTCATAATAGGAATTATCCAGCATCTTAATTGTTGCACACACTTCTCTAGTATGGGTACGTGATATTTTACTCTTCTTGGATACGAAATGTATTATGAAATCATGTGCCGAAGCCTTGAAGGCATCCCCAATTATATGAAAGGCATCATGGAGTGGGTGGGTCCATCGGTGTGCTGTCAGAGGCACAGTACCGTTTCTGAGAGGGGCTCAGCACATTGAAGCAATGTTTAAACCTGCACTTGCTGATAAGCACATACACCATGGGCTCAATGTGCCTGGCCTTCATAGACCTGCCCTGCACCTTTGACAGTGTAGTGAGGTTTAAGCTCTAGGACAGTGTTTCCCAAACTGTGGTCCGGGGACCCCCAGGGGTCCCTGACACTTTGCCAGGGGGTCCGCAGGCAGCAGTTTAAAAAGCACTGCACTTGTATAATTAGCAGTTTTCAAGCAACAATAAAAGTGTCAAGATAACACCAGTGATTAATGTACCTGCTGGAGAGAGATGAGAGTTTTGTCCTGTGGCAGCTTTGAGTTATCTAATGTAGCACAGAGGGTTAATATGCCGATTGCAAAGAATGTGTACCATGCATTTTAAATAACAGTATTTTATGTGCATAGGCGAGTGGGTTACTGCTTTTGTCACAAAGATTATTTTGTTACTGTGCAGTACATAAATGACAACCGTAATCTATCACAGTGACCTATAAACTGTCCTCATAGAGCTGCTTGCAAACTGCATGGTACAAGTTTGTAACTTATGTTTTTTCCCTGTCTTTCATTATCCCGATGCTGCTAAAAAGGTTTATCAGGGTGGAAATACATTTTTATTGTTAAAGTCAATGCTACCCACTGTCTTGTGTTCTGAATCCGAGTATTTTGTGCCTCTCCAGAACAAGCACTCTTTAAAAATTCCTACCAGTATAAATGAAATGTGAATCCTACACCTTGTAGTCACCTTTGCCTTATTTAACATTTTCTATACACTGATTTACACTTATGATTAATTGTCTCTATATATGTGTGATGTAAAGTGATAAACGTGTTGTAGACTGCACCATTGTTTCGTAAATATCTTTGGGGGTAGAGCCTCCGAAAGCCCCCTTTGTAGTGGTCAGGCACACTCAATGCACTTGGTGTTCACCGTATGGGGACTGATCTGAAAACATTTGCCAGGGCTGCTTTGGGTTTCCAGTCTGGCCCTGGCAGGAGTAGGAGCCTCGTACTGCGAAATAAAACCAACCATTTAAAAGTTAGTCACAGAGATGCAGCACCAACCTTCCCATTAAAATTTTAGTTTTTTGCTAATTCTTTCAATATAAAATACTAAGGGGGATATTTACAAAAGAAGTGGTGGAGCGTGTCGTTAGCCTCTGTGGCTTAACGACACGCGCCGCCACTTCAGAAATGCAGGGCTGCACCATATTTACAAGAATATAGTGCAGCCCTACATTTTGCCCTGTGCTGGTGCTACACTTAGCAGTGTAGAGCCAATGCAGGCACCCTTGCAACACAGTGCAAGGGTGTCTGTGTGCAGGGGAAGATTGTTTATGTAAAGGAAGATCCCACTTTCCTGCACATAAACAATCTTGAAATGGGGTTTTGTCACTCTGTATGTGTGCTGCTTAATGCAGCACACATGGAAGTTACAAAATGCCATTTTTATTAATGATTGTTTATTTGCCGGAAGGGCCACTTTCCTGAACATAAACAATGCAAGGCGTTTTGCTTTTTCCATGTGTGCTGCACAAGGCAGCACACATGGAAAAAGCAAAAATGAGGAGAAATAAAGCATTTCTCCTAGTTTCGCCAAGTTAAGACCTGGTTTTCCCTGGTGTTAATTTTGGCGCTGCCTTCTATTTACGCTGCCCCTGTGAATAGGGGGCAGCATCAAAATCAATGGGTTTTGCGCTGGAACGGCCACTGCAAAACCCACTACACACCCCTTTCACGCTAAGCATTGCGCGAAAGGGGGCCTTATTTACGAGGGATCGTTAAGCCATGTTAAGTGGCTTACTGCTGCCTTGTAAATAATGCGAAGCCCCTATCGACACGCGAACGTTGCAAAAAGTGATGTTTCCATGGTGGTAAGGGTTTGTAAATATGCCCCTAAAATCCTTAGTAATTCGAGTATTTGTTTTGTGTGCACACGTGTTTATTTTTTTCGAATTACTGTTTTAACGTTTGAAATTTAATCATACAAATTGCTTGGGGGTCCCCAACTTCCAGTGGTGACTCAGTGGGGTCCTCAGGAGTCAAAAGTTTGGGAACCACTGCTCTAGGAGTCACTGATTGAGCAAGAGTTAAACGGTGGCCTTGTCCTTTTCCTGAGAGCTCTCCATTATGACCTCTCTGCCTCAGTCAGGTATGGCCCCTCCAGGGACAGTTCATAGGAATATAAGATAGGATGCGGGTGCGTTTGAGCCTCCCAGCTATTTTTGTTATATATAAAAAGCCTCATTCCAGCCATGTCCGCGAGAGCTGTGGACATTCTGACCATAGCTGGCATTAAGGTTCCCATCCTGCTCTACCCAAAAAATGCTATTTAGTTAACTAGAACAACCAGAGGGCTGAAAGCACTAATTAATGGGCTTGTCTTATTTATGGTATTCCTGGGTCTGGCTACAAACCGCTCCAAAACATTTACGATCACATTTAATTTAGGGCATGCCAAAATAGGGGGCACTGATCTAGATGGGCACCCGGTGAGCTTTACACCCAAGTTTTCCTACCTGAGTCTTTGACTCAAAGCGGACTTGGAGACCTTGCATTTCCACTTTGCGGCATAAATATGCGAGCTCTTTTGACATCATTTTCAATTTGGTTTGGCACACTGGGAAAAAAAACATGGTCCCCCTTCTGGAGATCTACAAGAGTAAGTGCCTGACCACCTTATTGTATGGTTCTAGCCTGTGGGGTTATACAAACCCTAATCCCCTTTAAGGTGAATAAAACAGGGGGCTAAGAAGGCTCTTGAGGGTTCCACCAACTTCTGCCCACATGTAAGCCATTGTGAGCTTTGGGTGGACTATGTAGAGGATGCCATTAAATTAGCCCCCCTGTTTCTGTGGTGCTCTTTATGGACTTACCAGCATGCCATCTTTAACAGGGAAATAGTGGGATGGCCTGAAATATGGCAGGGCAATGTCCTATCCCTGGCTGCAGTACGTGAAGTCCGGACCGTGTGTTCTTGGTGAACCCCACCTCTTTTTCCAGCCTGAGAGGATGGTAAAACAGGATGGGTTGAGATGTCATTCAAACAAAATAGACAAAACAGCAGAGAGTTGAGCGAACTCTCTAAAACCACAGTTAGGGAACATGCTATGCTCCATGTGTGCATTGGTATGACTCCATACGTGTGTTGGATTGACTCCTCTTGGAACAGAATGTTTTTGACACAGTTTTGTGAGATGGCATCTGTGCTTGCTTTTCCTTGGGTCAATGGAAATTAGCTTTTATCCAAATTTGCCCTTGTGACGAAGTGTCGACTCAAAAGCTACTATACTTTTTTTTTGTTAATTCTACCAGGAATAAAGCAGGTTATACATGCTCCCCATTGTGAAAACTTGGGGACTAAGGAACTCTCGCCAACCTAGAATACGGTTTAACTGTTGAACTACCCTTACAGCTGAATCATCATCAACTTCTTCTTAAAATTGCCATCAAAAGGAGAAACTTAATGTTGTTTGATTAGTTTTCCCCTCCTTTTTGCTTGCTTAATCCTGTGTATTATACGCAAGGCCTTGTCTTTTTATCTGCCTGCTTTTATCTTTGATGAACTTTAAAAAAAAAATAATAATAATATGTACTGTGTCGCTTTGACCTGTGATGTATTTTCTTAACTTGATATCTATTGTAATGTTTGTATCTACTGTACTTTTATGGCCACTTTCATGACTCAAAAAAAGGCATTTTGATTTAATTTGATATTAAAGGCAATATCAGCTGTTTAATTAGGGAGAAACTATTAAAGGAAAAAAGAGGTAAAATATAAGGTAAAGGACTTGTCTAGTAAAAGTAAATTATGAAATCACCATCTTTTTGGTGTTGTATATTTTGGGAGATGGTCCAATTGTATGGAAACTGGAGGGTGGTCAGAAATGAAAGAAAACCTATATCAGCAGACTGTATGGTCAGGGATAAATGAGGTGATATAAAAATGTTATCTATTCTAGATTGAGTGAGTTGAATGGAGAAAAGAACATGCATTCTCATAATGTGGGGTTACATTTTCTCCCTGCATCAATTAAGTGTCTCTGTTGAAAACCCTGAAGAAAATATTTATCTGATTTTTTCGGCATATGATGAAATGTAGAGTTTTTATCAATAAAGGAATAAACAATTTGACTACAAACCCCGGCAAAAAAAAAGGTATCATCTGATCATTTCATAAGATTGTGGTCGATATCAGAACAGAATTGACAATCTGCAGCAGTGGAACCATAAAGAGTAAAAGTAGAAAGTGGAACTTTATCAAGCAATAGTTTAATGAACAGCCATATTCTATCTTTATCATTCTCCGGAGAGACCAAATGAGTATGAAGGGATTAGTGGCACAAAATTGTAACTCCATTTATTTTCCTGATCTTTGGAGAAAAGGAAACTTCACCATCTCAACCCCATTTCAATTTTACAGATCCATCTTCTGTAAGGTTTGATTCCTGAATAAGAGCACTATCTGCACCAAGCTTTGAAAGTTGAGACAGAACTTGTTGCCTTCTAATTGGCGAGTTGAGAACTCTGACATTCCAAGATACAATTTTAAAAGGCATAACAAAGGAGTGGAATAGAGAATGAGCCAAAAATAGTACAAGAGATTTAGCGCCTTCCCTTCCGTGTGGCTCGATCTCCCCCATCCTTTTTTAAACGTTTGCAGGTATCTTTTTCTTTCTTTTTATTATTGACTTCTAATTGCTTTTTTCATGCATTCAAGAACATCACCCTCGATCATTTCTCCTTTTTTTCTTTTATATATGTATTGCATCAATGCCTTTTTTTTGCATTATTATATCCTCTGTTTTTTACATCACTCACACATCTGGACCCTGGGATAGAGTCACAAGGAGAGCTGCAGAACATGAGACTTTGGACTAGCATGGATATAAACATAAAAACAATACCTGTAAGAGAAAAGCAAATTAACAGTGAAGAGTGATGATATAAAGAACCAAACATAATAATATTAATTTTAGCAATATTAAAATTCATCCACGACAACTCTATTGAACAAATGTAAATCGATTAATGAAATCAATATATAGGGAAAAAACAAACATAATAATAGATAGACTAAGAGTCAGGAGATCTTGAAGTATCCTTGTTTTTATCTCTGCAATTCACTAGCTAATGCTTCAATTGAATAGGGTCTTTATAAGTTGTTGTTTAGTTTTTGTAAGTCACGTTAAATAAGCGACAATGAAATAATACAAAACAGGCATCAAGAGAGTGTATTCAGGAATTCTTTGCATCTGTCTGCATTAGCCTTACCATAGTCTTGTCAGAAGAAAATAGAGTTGCCTGACCATGACATTTGTTTGACCATTGTAGCTGCAGAGATAACTTTCAGTAAATCTGTGTACTCCAGGAAGTGAACTAAAACCCCTCTTGTAGAAGCTATGTTAGTTAGGTGACCTAAATGGTGAAACCATTGGATGATGAGTGAGGGTGTAGATGGAATATACAGTATTTTAGGGAGGAAGGATTTAAAGAAGATAATAGGATCTGTACCTTCCATTCCCTCAGGAAGACCATAAATGCGTAAATTATTTCTGTGATATTTATTCTCCAAAACTTAGACTTGTGTGTGTAATGTAGAAACCTTGATGATAGTGCTCACAAAGACTGTGATATGATGTTCAACTGATGAGAGGTGCGCTTGCATGTGAAACCATCTGTTGTAAAGATTTTGTTGTTTTGCATTTGTCTTTACCATGTAAGAACATAAGGCCCTGATTTCCTCTGATAAGAGATCTAGGGAAGCAGGAGGAAGGGAGTTTGTGGGAGAAGGTGGTGGTATTTTGTGAGTCTTTTTGTTGATGCTTTCCCCATGACTAGTGACGATTGAACTCTGGCGGTATATGGAGTAGGTGCAGAAGCAGTGCCTCTAAGTACAGGGGTGCACAAATCTTCCATCTCCGAAAGTTGAGATATTCTGGAGGAAGGTCTGGTGTGTCTATGAGGTGGAGACTTGAAAGTTAATTTAACGGTTTTCAATCGAACCATAAACTAGGAGAGGGGTAGAAATTATTTCCATTCAATGAGAGGTAGAAAGTGAAATGATAAATCCATCCTGCTTGATAAAACTAAACTCTCAGACTAAAAAACACAGTTAGGGGTTAAGTTAAAGTAAAATGCAGTTATCAATGGTGATACACTGGACCATGAAGGACATGAAGAAAAGTAAAGCCAACTGAGCTGTAAGAAAGGTTTGAGGAGTCACAGTTTTAAATACCATGCTGAAGTCCCCCAAAGTAAACAAATTACTGTTATGAGGTTTCAAGAAATGGATAAAGGTAAAGGTCAGTCAAGTCAATTTGCAATAAAACAGAAAACCTCAGGAAAGCAAGCCTAAAATGTGGTGCAGGCAAACAGGACAACAGAGAAGGTATAGTATGCCCCGCCTTTTTTGTTGTTGACAGACTTGTGGTACGTGCAGCTACCCTAAGGGGTTTACTGGCAGAGGATAGAGGCAGATGACGATGACCCCAGCAGGCAACTAGAAAAGCCTGGCCTTCAGATTCTTACGAAAAGAAAGTAAGGAGTTATAGTACCTAAGAATGGCTGGGAGAGAATTCCACAACTTAGAACCTAGGTAGCCAAAAGAGTATCCTTTCATGTGTGTTAGATGGAACTTAGGCGTGGCAAACAGCAAGAGGCGAGATGACCTCAGCAGAAACATAGGCACAGATAGAGTCACCAGTCCCTATATGTATAAGGGCACTAGGCCATGTCTGGCCTTGAACATATTGCACAATGCCATGGGTTAAATTCTATGTGTTTAGAGATCTTAAGCCAGTGCTATTCCTGAAGAAGAGGGGAGACTTAGGCATCCCTCAGTAGCTGAAAAAAGCAGCTGGGCAGCTGAATTTTGACTAGTATGAAGGTGTTGAATCGAGATCTTAACCGCCCCCAGGTACAGAACATTGCCATTATCCAGTCTGGATGTGACTAGAGCCAGAATGACAGGTCTCTGAGCCGCTAAGGGAATTAACTAAAGGATATTTATTAGCTATTTGAGGACTGAAAAACAGACAGCAGTGACCTCAGGCACCTGTGGATTTAAGGAAAGTTTATCATCAATAATAAAACCAAGATTCTTGAACTCAGTAGAAGGGTTGGGTAATGGCCCAAGGGAGTCTAGCCAGTGGCTAGGTCCCCAGAGATCAGGGTAGATAACCAAGACCTCGGTTTTATCACCATTGAGCTTCAACAAATTTTTGTTCATCCATAGAGAAAGATTCCTCAGATGCAGCAGAGAGGAGTTATGATGCTGGGCGGCTGATAGTGAAAACTGATCTTAGTGTCATCAGCATATGAAAAGTGGGTGAGCCCACATTTCTCAATTACATCTGATAAAGGACGAACATAGATGTTAAACAGAGGGGCTCAGAATGGATCCCTGAGGACTGCCAGAGGCCAGGACTAGTGTCTTAGATCTCACATTAGCCGAAGAGACCTGGAATGTTCGGTCCTTTAGAAAGGAGATTAATCACTTAAAGGCCAAGCCTTCTATGCCCAAGAATTTAAGACTGCCAGTCAGGATAGATTGGGACGCCTTGCTGCTTTTGTTTCTGCCTGTTTGGAATCGCCTGCTGCCAGCCTACTTCTTGCGGAACCCGCTCCGCGGGTCCCGCTGCGTGAGGAGTGTTGACCGCAGCGCCTTGAAGGGGACACCGAGGGAAGTACTTGCACGGGGCTGCGAGCGAGTGCATGAGCTCCTTGGGACTGCATTTCCCAGGAGCACCCGCCAGCCCTGATCAGCTACACCTGGGCCGCTCTCCCCGACCCCTCCTACCCTTCCACCGAGCCCTTATCATCTGCTCTCGTTGAGACGGCGAGTGGGACGCCTTGCTGCTTTTGTTTCTGCCCGTTTGGAATCGCCTGCTGCCAGCCTACTTCTTGCGGAACCCGCTCCGCGGGTCCCGCTGCGTGTGGAGTGTTGACCGCAGCGCCTTGAAGGGGACACCGAGGGAAGTACTTGCACGGGGCTGCGAGCGAGTGCGTGAGCTCCTTGGGACTGCGTTTCCCAGGAGCACCCGCCAGCCCTGATCAGCTACACCTGGGCCGCTCTCCCCGACCCCTCCTACCCCTTCCACCTATTGTGTTCATACTCCTTATTAAGCCACAAGTACTCCCGCAGCGCGGGAGAGCGCGCGGGAGAAGCCCGGGACAAGGGCGGGACCGTCTGTGGCCGTCCGGGGCCGAAGGAGGCCGGGCTGGGCCACCCCCCTCACCAGTGACATATAGTATCACCTCCAGTAAGTGGCTTAGAAAAGTTGGATTTGTTTAGTGTTTAACATGGCAACGTCTACATCAACAAACTCTGTAAATAGCCATCAAATAACTCCTCCTGTAGAGTCTGGTCCACTGGCAATTGGCCCCTTAGATACATTTTTCTTTAATCGTTCACTGGTAATAGACAAAGAGTTGACCTTGGCAGAGAAGCGCGCAGAGCGTAGGCTGTCAATCGAAATACTTAAGAATTCAACGGATAAGTTTTCAAATCTAGCTTACCCCACCCTGGTAACTCCTCTGTCATCAGTGAACCTGTGGAAATGTGGATTTTCCTGGTCAGTTATGTCCCCTATCTTGGACCCCAACGGTTCTATGTGCATGTCACAAGTACATGTATGTTCCCTCCAGTTCCAGTTTTGATGACGCAAACACATGTGCGTCCACCGTCAACATGTCCTCTGTCAGATCCGCCATGAATGGGCTGGATATTCGCTTCCTAAGTATGAAAAGCCACCGACTTTATATGGCTCAGTTACTCAATTTTTACAGTTCAGGCGAGTAGGCCCGATTCTGTCCTCAAGCCTTTCCCTGCTCTCTGCCTCTGACAGCTTCAGCTTGAGCTCGCATCTGTATCCATGAACTTTGTCCTACTCCCTGTGCGGCTAACGGTGCCTGCCTCGGCCAGTTTTGCCTGCCTGCCAAGAAACCGTATTTCACCTTCGAATTATCTACTTTGCTCCTCAGCCGATGCATTCCTGTCTAGTAGTTTAAGTAAACATTCTTCCAGCTACCGAGCAAAAGGGCCCGGCCTCGCTGTCTTCATGCAAGTAATTCATAGCCCTGTTACCATGGAAAGTTTCTGCCCCTTGCATCTCATATAGACACTTAGACGCTTGTACACGCACTCACAGTCAGTATAGAATAGATTTTGTCCGAGAGCCCTTCCCTTGTGGATAACACAGTTCTTTAAACATAGGATATTAGATATGATTTGGGATTAGGTTGACATAACCCCAGACTTTTGTCTCCACATGTAGAGCTAAATGTCAAGTCCCTTTCTCCCTCTAGTTGCACGTCTATCACACGTCATGCTGCTGCGCGCGCATCTCTGCCAAGTATTTCTGCTGACATTGCGAAATCATCTCCAGGTATCCACCCACACATGACAATTTACCCATTATCATCAAGTGGACGCCCACATGGACGCCCACCTTCACGCCTACTTACACGCCCACATGCTCTTATCTCATTCTCTCTTGCTCTCTTGCTTACGTACAATTGAGAAATGTATATATACTGTACTCTGTGAATAATGTTTTGAGAATATTGAGAATACTTTTCAGCCCCGTCCAGATCCTTTTTGGTGATGGAAATATTCTCCCTTTGACTCGAGTTATTGGAATAAAGCCCTTTATGAATCTGATACCACAGACTCAGCCTCTTGCTTTATGCATGATCTTATTGATAATATAAAAGTCTGAGAGCGTAATATTTTATTTACCACAGAATGGCGCCCGAACAGTTTAATCTCTTTCCCCACACGCCGGAGATGAAGGTCCAGTTTTGCCCCCTTCCATAGCCGTGATGGACTTCAAGCGCGCACGTCGCGGGTCTTCCCGCCAACTCCCTCAGGCCAATGAAGGGGACAGACTGCGACCAGGCATCCATACGAGGCGGTGAGGAACGCAGATTGTCTACCCAGAGCCCACCTGCGAGAGAGCTGTGTCCGAGGTATACAGAGGCCCACCAGGTTTTCGAAGTCCCGATGTCCAGAGGGTCCGATGTCCGCAGTCGTCGAGTCCAGTCCATTCTCCGAGGCCTTCCGTTTCAAGGAGCTACCCGGTGAGTACCATCGCCGGGGAGGCGTGTTGACGCGCACATAGGTTGTGCCGGTCAAGACGGATTTGGGTACACAAATCCGGTCTGCACTGTTTAGCAGTGTATATGTACTGTTTAGCAGTATATCAAGTATTCCGAAGTATCTAGTTATTGTCAAGAATTCTGCTTGGTGATTAGTTATGCAGACTGTCATCATTGTTGGTCATTTTTAAAGGTTAAAATGTTTTATGTTCAATGTTTAATGTGTTAAAACGTCCTGCATATTGTGGTATGAATGACTGTTCATTATTGTGTTTTTTGTATTAGGTGTGTTCAAGATTAAGTATCAGATCAGTTGTCAATATGCCGCTCTTTTCGAAATTAAGACAGATCACAACTAGAAAAGGGGTACTCGAAGAAGCTGTTCCTATTCCTCCTAGGGACACTCCAGGGCACTTCCTGTATCACAAACATGGCTTAGACGCCATACTATTTCTTGATTTATGGGTGGACTACACCAAAGAATTATCAGAAAGTCACAGGTGGCCCGCAGCTGGGACCTGGGATGCAGATTGCATCGTGAAAGTAGAGGAAGAATTATGGAAAAGGAAAGCTAGATAATAACAGAAAGACGCCATTGATTTATGGCGAAAAGAATCGTATAGACGTACGGAAAAAGCACGTAGACAGGAAGAGAAGAGTAAGGAGAATTCAAATAAAGTTCGAGAAAATATGTTAGTTGAGGAAGGTATCCGAGTAAAAGCAGAACAAGTAGATGGACAACGAAACACTCTTATGAAAGAGTAATTTTTGAAAAGTTTAGCTTGAAAAAAAAAAAAAAAAAAAAAAAAAAAAAGAATTGTGGGTATTTCGAATTTGCAAATTGTTCATGAATACAGGTTTGTGTTCTTGGTGGTCCAGTGAGCCAATGTGCTGGGTCAAGTCGGTGAGATTATGACCCCCTGAGTGCAAATTGTATGTAAAAATAATTTTTCAATTGAGCGAATTATTGCAGTTTTTATGGAATTGAGTAGTCTTTTTGTCTTTGACAGCTTCAGAGTGAGGAGAAGGTGGGGGCTGTGTAGAGCAGAATGTGATACAGAAATCGGAGACAGATTCTGACCTTGTAGCCAGTGTAGGTGGGGGCCGATGAGAGGAGCAGAACAGGGCACTGCTTAGAAGGCTTCTCTGACATCGCATCTGTGTAATGCCTGCAGCTGGAGAGCCTTGGGGCCAGGAGTAGGAAAAACAAAAAAAAGATGGCTGGCAGCCCAGGCTCAGGCCGCGCTGAGGGGCTATTTTTAACTTCTCTGATAAGACAGGGCAGCTGAGAAATGTAAGTCGAGAAAGATTCCCTTGTTCTATTCTGTGCAAAACAAGTGCCCCGAGGAAATGTCTATGGAGAAGATTTGTTTTATTTTTTAGCAATTGTTATATTGCTTCTGGTCAGAAAGTAAAATGTTGCTCTTGTTTGGAATTTTAAGGGCTATGTGCCTATATAAAAACGATTTTCAAATTCAGACATTTTTGAATTGTGGCCACAAGCTGCCACCAGTTGCATTGGATAAATGATCCAGTGGTTACGGGTCTGTGAGGAAAGATGTGAGATGCATCTTCGACTAGGACATGAGGGTACATTGTGTACAAAGAAGCATAGCTCATTTTTATAAAAAAAAAAAAAAAAAAAAAAAAAGAGACAGGTTCGTGTGTTCGTCATTTTTTGATTATTGTTGCTGATCCTGTGTGTCAGACTTGACGCGGTCATCATTGGGATGACCCACTGCCAGATGGGGTTGTATAGGGCAGGTAAATAAGTTATTGATTATAAGCCTGACAAATTAAGCAGGCCAGAATGTTCGCATCTGAGCTGTAGGTACTGTAATTGCGCATCGCTGCTCATTTATATATGTTAGTGTAATTGTCTATGCTTTCTGTGCCTGGTATACTGATGGCTTGGCATATGTATTTTATATATGTTTTGTTTTTGTGTTGTATTGACCAGTCTGTTTAGCGTTTAATACCAAGTTCTCCTGTGCAAGTACAGAGATAGTCGTGACGACGGCGATCTTTGCACAGCGCTTGGCTGGAACTTGTTCACAATTACTAAATTTCACAGACGTGATATTACCTTTATCATGCTGTCAAAATAGCAGACAACACGTTATCAGTGTATGTCTAATTGGTATTGGAGATGAATAAAAAAAAGGAAAAGTTATGCAAGACTAAAATATGTATCACATGACTGCCTTTCTCTTATAGACAGGCAGCCTCGGTCATATGTTTCCAGATTGGACATTAAGGAACAATTATGATCTGTGCACTTGCATCTTAACTCTTGAAGGCCTGTTTTAAATAAGGACTGCCACCACAGAGTGACAAATGAGGCCCGGTATTTAGGGTAATGAGAAAATATCTGACAGAATTTCCTTTTTAAAGTTTGCTTTAGTAAGCTCATTCTTGTGAGTGGTGGCCCCAAAAGTTGACTTGTTTTTGAATTAGGCTATTTATTGTATAGGTGGAAATTATTGCACAATGACTGATTTCTTTAGCAGATAAATTATTAATTATCAACATTAACAACTGTTCTTAAACTTGGTTTTCCGAATATTTAGGTAATTTAGCATTCCTATTAGGGCCTCCTAGCATTAATATTGACTTCAGGTTGGTGTAGGTTCATGTAATAGGGACATTTGCATATGAGATGTCATTTGGCCAGCTTATGAGCTCATGTTTTATTGTGATCTTTCAGGGGAATTAGTCCAAGCCCCTAATACAGCTTCTACTAAAGTCCTCCCTTGGACACAAGAACACACTGTGGCATTTGAAGAATTAAAGAGAGCTTTATGTCATGCACCAGTTTTAGCAAACCCTGATTACAACAAATCGTTTATGTTTTTGTGACAGAGCGGGATGGAACAGCACTATCTGTCCTAACACAAGATCATGCAGGAAAACACGAGCCCTGTGCTTATTTTTCTAGTACATTAGACCCAGTAGCACAGGCTTTGCCTGCGTGCCTAAAATCAGTTGCAGCAACGGCCTTAGCCATAAGACAAAGTGACTTGATAGTGCTGGGCCACCCTCTGACAGTACAAGTACCACACGCAGTAGAGGTTCTCTTGAACCGGACACAAACACAACACCTGACTGTAGCTAGACTGACAGGCTATGAGCCAACGTTATTTCAACAACACATAGAGATCAGACGATGCAACATACTGAATCCTGCTACGCTTTTGCCCTCCAGTACAGAAAGCGTTTCACCACACAACTGTGTTGAAGTAATACATACCGTGACTAAACCAAGACAAGACTTGACAGATGTTGCACTCCCAGACCCCGACCTAACACTATATGTTGACGGCTCATGCATGAGGACAGGGGCGGGAGAATTAGTGGCAGCATATGCAGTGACTGCTGATACTGTAATAATAGAGACTAAAAGAATAGACATATTGTCAGCACAAGCAGCAGAGCTCATCGCCCTGACACAAGCGTGCATAAGAGCTAAGCACCTGAGAGTAAACATTTACACCGATTTTCTGGCGAGAAAGAGGTTTCTTGACCTCTCATGGGGCCAAGATACAGCATGGCCCCCATATTCAAGCCCTTCTGGAAGCGATACATTTACTAACAGCCATAGCTATCCTAAAATGTAAAGCACATACTAGAGCCACAGATCCCAGTTCCCAAGGCAATGATCTGGCAGACCGAACTGCTAAACAGACAGCTCAGACCCCACTAGACATGACAAAATCACAGATACTATCACTGTCCAAAGCCATGACAGTTAGGGATCCTTCCAGGGATGTACAAGACATTCAGACACATGCTACTCTAGACGAATTAAAGAAATGGTCGGAACAAGGAGGGGTGCTGACTGATCAGGGTTGGATGAATAAGGGCAAATCCACATAGTTTCTTTCTGATTCAAGGGTACAAGTGATTATAAATACCACACATAGTCCTGCACACTTAGGAGAGAAAGCAATGATAGATAGCTTACAGAATATATGGTTCAACAAGCACCTGCGTGCAGCAGCGAAACAAAAGGTCAGAACATGTATGATCTGTTGCCAATTCAATCCAGGTAAAGGCATTCCGATGGAACAAGGTGGATTCTATCCACCTGACCACCCTTTTGAAGTGCTCCAAATGGATTACATCCAAATAAACAGATGTAGAGGTTACAAATATGTCCTGGTACTAATGAAGCAGGTGTCCCTTCTGTTAGGGTATACCTGGAAATTCCATTGTGTGCGACATCCTGAAGCAGCAGGCCTTGTAGAAAGACATAATCAGACATTAAAATTTTGCGCAGACAAAGGTATAGACTGGATGGTAGCCCTGCCGGTTGCCCTCTTTTACATGCGAATGGTAGCTCATTCTAGAACAGGCTTATCTCCCTATGAAGTGGTCTTTGGTAGACCACCAAAATATGTGGGCACTACAATGCCTAAAAGATTACTTATGTTGACAGTAACATGCTGACAGATTACCTGGCTTCCTTGATGTCTGCACTACTCTCTTGTTGTTCGCAGGTTGCTGCCGCCTTGCCTGACAACACCCAGGTCAAAGAATACTCCATCGCTCCTGGATGGAAGGCGCCAAAGTCAGTGCTCTGGACCACGGGGACGGCCGTTAAAGTCAAAAGGCGGAAAGGATGATTGCACCTTCACCACTCTTTTACAAAGGAAAAAAAACTTTGAACTTGGATTTTGGATTTTGAACAACATTTTCTAGAGGAGAATGCCCAGAAGTTTCCACAAAGCTAAATTGTGATCCAAGAAGTCAGAACCCGTTTGATCAATTAAGTCCACTAGGTGGTGAAGCGGTTGAACATGTATTCTGGCTCGCATAAGATCTTGGACAATAACATAAAGCAAAAATAAGAGAGCAAGATAAGAAGCAAATAGATGTATAGTGACTGTAATTTTTCAATCTCTTCTGTGCATCACGATAATATGTATCAGCTTAATACTACATGCTATTTTTCCTCCTATTGCCTCACTCTTATACTCCTCCACTAATGATACCATAAAGCACACATTTAGTGCCTTACGCAACAATACCTTTATTCAGATGCTGCACCATTCACATCAGACTAGCAATGCTACAGACTGCTGGGTCTGTGGCCGACTCCCCCCCTATCAGAACTATAAGGGAGTTTTGCCCCTCTTTCTCTATCCGTTCACACACAATGGCTCCTGTGGAGCATGGTTTAGTTTGATTAATTCCCTAGATTCGAATTCCGCAGTTTATCAAGACAACTGGGTATGGGGAAACCTGAACTTAGTTTTGCTTAAAGTCTGCTACCCTAACAAGGAGGGACTTCCCAAAAGAACAGGAACTGATCTAAGAAATGAAGTATATGGATTAGGTAATTTTACACTTAACCTCATGATCCTGAACGTTGAATCTGAAGCTACACCAATCTTGCCCGCCATGTCCGTATTCCCAGTAAAAGGGGAATTATGTATAAGAAAGAATGGCTCCATACACATGGGCCATAGTAAATGCACCACTGTAATAAAATTCAGTGATCAAGGCAAGTCTACATTTAGAGCTTCTCGTCATTCCTACTTTATATGTGGCCAGACCGCATATATACGCCTACCTCTAGATTGGGATGGTACCTGTTACATAGCATTCCTCCTACCACCTGTTTTCCTAGCTCCTCCTGATTCTCATAGAAATACTCATTTAGTACACAATAGACAGAAGAGAGATCTCCCAATTGTCGATTACACTGAAACAGCATGGGAAAAATACACAGATTTCAATAAAGGTTTCTTTCCCTATATAGGTACAGTTACCAATAGTAAGCTGATACGTAGATTAACCAGAACCCTTGAAGCAGTAGTGAACGAAACTATTTCCGCCTTAGGCAATTTAACAGAAGAGCAGTCTGCTATGCGGATTGTTGTGCTTCAAAATAGTCTTGTCCTTGACGTTATCCTGGCCGATAGGGGCGGAGCTTGTAGGGTCATCAAATCAAGCTGTTGCATTTTTCATACCAGAAAATTCGCCATCTGTATATAAAGCCATAACTCGCCTTCATAAGATTGTAAACCAGATACACCAGAACCCAGGCACTTGGACTTGGTCCAGTTGGTTTTGGAGTGTGATATCAGCCTGGGGATGGAGAGTTTTATCCTTCCTAGGTATTGGCCTTCTCATACTATTCAGTTGCTGTCTATGTCTACAATGTGGACCAGCGATCTGTTGTCTGTGTGCCACATCGTGTATTCCACCACCAAGATTTCATTCAAGATCACGGAAGAAGAAAGAAGAACAAATGATGCTATATGAACAGATCAATGGATTGATGAAGATTGATATCTCTTGAAGGGCAAGTAGGGGACAAGGAGGGAATGTGGAAATGTGGATTTTCCTGGTCAGTTATGTCCCCTATCTTGGACCCCAACGGTTCTATGTGCATGTCACAAGTACATGTATGTTCCCTCCAGTTCCAGTTTTGATGACGCAAACACATGTGCGTCCACCGTCAACATGTCCTCTGTCAGATCCGCCATGAATGGGCTGGATATTCGCTTCCTAAGTATGAAAAGCCACCGACTTTATATGGCTCAGTTACTCCATTTTTACAGTTCAGGCGAGTAGGCCCGATTCTGTCCTCAAGCCTTTCCCTGCTCTCTGCCTCTGACAGCTTCAGCTTGAGCTCGCATCTGTATCCATGAACTTTGTCCTACTCCCTGTGCGGCTAACGGTGCCTGCCTCGGCCAGTTTTGCCTGCCTGCCAAGAAACCGTATTTCACCTTCGAATTATCTACTTTGCTCCTCAGCCGATGCATTCCTGTCTAGTAGTTTAAGTAAACATTCTTCCAGCTACCGAGCAAAAGGGCCCGGCCTCGCTGTCTTCATGCAAGTAATTCATAGCCCTGTTACCATGGAAAGTTTCTGCCCCTTGCATCTCATATAGACACTTAGACGCTTGTACACGCACTCACAGTCAGTATAGAATAGATTTTGTCCGAGAGCCCTTCCCTTGTGGATAACACAGTTCTTTAAACATAGGATATTAGATATGATTTGGGATTAGGTTGACATAACCCCAGACTTTTGTCTCCACATGTAGAGCTAAATGTCAAGTCCCTTTCTCCCTCTAGTTGCACGTCTATCACACGTCATGCTGCTGCGCGCGCATCTCTGCCAAGTATTTCTGCTGACATTGCGAAATCATCTCCAGGTATCCACCCACACATGACAATTTACCCATTATCATCAAGTGGACGCCCACATGGACGCCCACCTTCACGCCTACTTACACGCCCACATGCTCTTATCTCATTCTCTCTTGCTCTCTTGCTTACGTACAATTGAGAAATGTATATATACTGTACTCTGTGAATAATGTTTTGAGAATATTGAGAATACTTTTCAGCCCCGTCCAGATCCTTTTTGGTGATGGAAATATTCTCCCTTTGACTCGAGTTATTGGAATAAAGCCCTTTATGAATCTGATACCACAGACTCAGCCTCTTGCTTTATGCATGATCTTATTGATAATATAAAAGTCTGAGAGTGTAATATTTTATTTACCACAAACCTGCCAGTTGTAAACGACCATTTTGAGGTCCAGGCCCAAAAACCAAACAAGGATGTTGTGATAGAACTAAATAATCCTTGTGGCGGCAAAATCCTACCAGCACCGCTCACTGATTCTGGCGCCCAGGTTATATTGGCCCAACCCAAAATCGGGTCCAAACGGAAACGACCAGCATCTGTAAGAAAATGCAAAAGGGTGGTCAAACCCCCTCAAAAACTCAGGAAGTTACATAAACTCGTGAACACAGGAGAGGTAGCTACTAACGAAACTCAAAGCACAGAAAGTGTTACACCTACTAATCTTGTCTCCTTGAACAGCCAGGACGGAGATGACAATCCTTGTACCGACTCCACTGTACCATGTAAAGATAAGGAGCAATCACTCGTAATTGTTCTCCCTGAACTGGAAAAATTGTTTAGATCACTACTCACCCCCATTGAGGATAGAATTGCAAAGCTTGTAGATAGGCTAAACCATTTTGAACAGACTACCTTAGACAATTTTTATTCCACAAAATCACTGATTAAAGCGAATAGGGTGGAAGTAAGCCCAAACTCTCAGGTCCTAAACAACCCTGTTATTCAGGATAAGGGAAGAAATCACCGAAATAGCTCTCCTTTACCTCCCAAACTGAGCAAACCTACAGTTAAAGCCATTACAAAATCCCCAGACAGAACAGAGAGAGCAAACGTTGGCCCTGATTTACCTCAGTCGACCATAATACACCCTACACAGCCCACAATCCCCCCGACACAAAATCCACCAATCGCAATGAGTGCTGAGGCTACAGTGCGTCACCAAGCGGGAATAGTACCAACAAACGCAAACGTAACTAATAGCACGCAGAAAGCTCAGAATATTCCGGTGAGAGGGAATAGGGCTAACACAGGTTTGTTGGTAGGTAAAACTTCAGTACCGTCCCAAATAAATAACAAACAACAGGCGCTGAAGCCTGTTCCCCAATATGTCCCCCAAGTTCCCAAATCTATCCCACCGCCCGTGGCAAAACAACCCTACAGAAAACCACCAATTAATCTCACCCCAGACTCCTTTCCCTATGTAGCAGTTCTTATAAACGTCCCACCATTACCCCCAGGACAGAGAGAAACTTTCCAGATGCTCAAAAAAAAGATCATGCACTGGCTAAAGGAAAACCGTCCTCTGCCTGGTGACATCGACGGGCTAATCATAGGGGTAAGGAGAATAGATTGGATGGGATATACATCGAAAACCTTGGGTGGGGATTGCATAGTGGTTAATTTCCAAGACCCAAGGGTGGTGGGATGGATAACAAGGCAGGGATGGGGAACAAATAAGGGAGGTATCGGAATTGTAGACCTTACCTTTTTTTACCCCCGACCGACTAGTGTAACGACTAGTTTACTCAATGAACCCCTTATTCCCCCTACTGTATCATGGCCAGTCAATCCCTTACCACCTCCTCCTGTAGGTCATAATCATACCACTTACACATATTACAACCCTCATGTAGGATGGCAGGAGCTGGGATGGGGATATTGACAAACCAGTACTGACAGTTTAGGAGGGAACACTAACGAGCCAGAAGGGCAATGTGATGTTCATGGTAATACAACTGTTACAAACTCATTGGTCAATTACATCGAGACGGGGGGTTTGGTCGAAGAAGGTGGTTTTAGACTGGGAACCCTAAATACAAATGCCAAGATAACATACCCAGCCAATACGACAGTGGATCCGACAGATGACCAAGAAAGGCAGACTAATTCTACTGAAAGCCCTATGTTAGCCCAAGTATTTCCATTGACTAACACCCGAGATGGGCTAGATGCTAGCATTGGTACGCTTTTATCTTGGAATGTCGCTGGGCTGGCAAGTAAATTGGATTCCCAATCCTGGGTGGATTTTATAAGTGGGTATGACATCTGTTGCTTCCAAGAAACCTGGGCTTGTGATCCCCTTTTCTGTCTTGGTTATTTGAACTATTGTATACCAGCGTCAAAAGGGGGAAGAGGGCGGCCCAAGGGAGGCTTAACTGTTTGGGTTAGACAGGACCTGAAGGAAACATCAAAATGTTGGACCTGGGAAATTGTGATTTGCAATTATTAAGAATCTCCGTAGCAAAGGGTCAACTAATAGATTTGTACAATGTCTACGTGAGAGGTAGCAACGTAACCAATTTACCCACCATTGAGCTGTTGTCTACTGCCATTGAGACCAAGTCCCAGGAAAGTGTAACGATAATTGTAGGGGACCTCAACAGGACTTTTGAACCTCTGGACTGTACAAATGACCTCTTGGAAAGCGAAGAGGACAATCTCTGGGGAGTACCACCTCTATGCCTAAAACCTGTAAGGAGATGGACAAAAGAGATCTTATCACTGAATGGAATTTGTATGGAACATGGCTTAAGAGCACTGAACGGGAGGACACCTGGGGACAAGGAGGGCAGCTACACTTTTGACAATGGCATCAACAGGAGCCGAATCGATTACATTTTGTGCAGTCTCCAACTGTGGAAAGGGGTTGTTGACATGACAGTTAGGCCCCGGGTTGAAAGTGACCACAACCCCCTCTGTGTGACTCATAGGTGGTGGAATACTGGTGCGGGTAACCCTCTAGTGATATACGATGAAACCCCTGTTATGAGTAATGATGAACGCAGGTTAAAATGGCCCAAGGTACTGGCAAACGAGGCCACTATGACTTACATCAATAATGCTGTTGATTGTGCAATTTCCGCGATGGAAACAGCGGTTCCAGTGGTTCCAGGGGATAGTGGAATCACCGAAATCCACAATAAGTTATTCTCCCTCCTGAGACCATGCTTCTTCATTAAAAAAAGGAAAGGGAAGAAATCTAAAGAAGTGGGAAGGTGGTTTGATAGTCATTGTAGATCAGCACGATTAGCCCTGGGACAAGCCATAAGGAATAGGGACCGCGCCGCTGTGACAAAGAATAGGGAACTGTACAAGATGGCCATCTATCGTGCAAAAAAGAATTGGGATGAAGGCCACTGGGCCGAACTAAAAGAGGCCTCTGATAGTAAAGACTCCAGGGCATTCTGGAAAATCATCAAGTGGGGTAGTGGAGCCGGTCCTGCGAAGCCAGACAACAATGTAGCAGAGGAAGCTTGGGTTGATTACTTTAGACCTCAGTACGCGGAAGTTAACCATCCTGTGGCAGCTGATAGTATAACACCGGTTTATGCAACCGATGATTTGTTCTCCCTTAGAGAAGTGGAAATTGCCATTGGTTCCGCGAAATGTGGGAGGGCGCCAGGTCCAGATGGCATTCCACCTGATATTTTTAAACACGATATGACCAGATGGGCGAGATATATCCTCCTTGTAGCGAATGCCCTAGCCAAGGGGGAAGTGGTCCCAGACCTCTGGAAAGGCGCAACCATTATCCCCATCCACAAGAAGGGAGATCGATCACTGCCTGCAAACTATAGGCCCATAAGCTTAATAGCCACCATACAGAAAGTAGTTGGGAGAATGGTAACAAACCAGCTTATGGACTGGGTTGAAGTCAACAACGCCCTTTCTCCATACCAAGCGGGATTCAGGCGAGCAACCAGTACCATCGATCAGGTCTTCCGCTTTACCATATTAAGGTGGAAGACCGTTGTACTGGGAAGGGGCTGCCTGTACGTCGCGTTCGTCGACCTGCGGACGGCGTTCGACCTAGTCCCCCGGTTTAAGTTATGGTTGGTTTTGCAAAAGTTGGGGATCCCTGCTGATCTGCTAACATTAATTATGCGACTGCACGAATCCAACTTCGCTAGAGTCCAGTGGGGTGGAAGCGGAGAGACAACAGAGGATTTCCCAGTGGAAAGGGGTGTTCGAAAGGGCTGTTCCATGGCCCCTTTACTTTTCTCGTTATTTATTAACGGAATCGTTGAGAGGATGCTGAAGGCTAGTGTTGATGCCCCATCGTTAGCGGACACCAGGGTTCCGATCCTGATGTTCGCTGACGACACTCTTATCTTGTCTAAGACCCCCATGGGGCTGCAACGTGCATTAAACATTTTTGATGCTTTTTGCACTGAGCATGGGCTAGAGGTAAATGTGGGAAAAACAAAACTAATGGCTTTTTCCCCCGGACGCAGGAACTACCCGAAGGTAACCTTAAACAGCAGTAGGTTAGACATTGTCAAAGAATTTATGTACCTGGGTGTACAGATCGCAGAGGGCATTGGCTGGACGCATCATGTAGATAAAGTGGTCTTAAAGCACCAGCAGCTTTCTGGTGCTTTAAGGGGGGAACACCGCAAATCCAAAACAAAACCCATAAAACCCGCATTAATAGTGTATGACGCGAAGGTTTTGGGTGCCACATTATATGGCGCGGAGCTATGGGCCTGGGATGGTTTAGCGGCTCTTCAGACTTCAGAGAACAAGTTTATGCGAGGGATTACAAGACTCCCACAGAGTACCCCCTTAACCCCACTGTTTTTGGAGCTAGGTAGACGCACCATTGTAGATAGAGCCCGATTGCGCCCAGTCCTTTACTGGAGACGTCTCTGGACGACTCCAGAAATAAGACAATATGCGGAGGGTTTTCAATGGATTATCAAGGAAGATACCTTCCATAAGATAAAATGGCTAAAACATCTGAAGTCCATGTTAGTAAACTTAGGGTTTTCAAATCTTTGGAATAACCCTGAGGGAGAGATCTTCCCTAGCAAAGAAGCCCTTAAAGAACAATACTGGGATTGGGTTGGCAGTAAGATGCTGAATGACACCAGGGCCGACTCTATGACTGGTCGCTTCCTGGAGATAAAATTTTTTCCTGCCCTGGAAAATTACTGGGACAACATCACGGTACCAATGGACAGGAAACTTGTATTTCAGCTAAGATCAGGATCTATCCCCCTCAAGAAACTGACATCTGGCTGGCACAGACCCACCAATAACTTATGTCCAGCATGCGAAAATGCCGAGGAGAGCATAGGCCATTTTCTTTTCGTATGCCACGCTTATGTGAATCCGAGGAGAAAATGGCTCTCGCCGGTATGCAAAAACTTGGGGACACGAGACAGCACAGTGGCTCTAAGAATCCTACGTACAACAACTCAGGATTCGATAGTCATAGGGGTAGCTAAATACCTGGGTTGGGCATGGGCAATTAGAAGACGGTCCCTGGGGGGAAGCAGGTAACAAGGTATTCCTCTCAACAATGATTAATGTAATACTATTTGTAAATATGGTTTTTATATGCAAATGTTGTACTCTATGTTTAATGAATTTTTAATCCGTAATAATGTATTATTGTATAACTGTGTTGATTTTATGTGCTTTTATGAGAATTGTCTCGAATAAAGCTTAAAAAAAAAAAAAAAAAAAAAGAGACACTGTATCAAACCCAGTGCTCAAGTCAAGCGGAATAAGAGCGGCCGTGCCTCCAGAGTCAAGATGCTGTCTAAGACATTCAGTAACACCTAGAAGAGCTGTATGCTAAAAGCTATATGCCACCCTGAAACCAAACTGCGGAGGATGGAGAAGCCGGTAGGTCTCAGTGAATGTGGAAGGTTGCATGTTGACATGCTTTTCCAAAATTTTGGAAAAGACAGGAAGGAGGGAAATAGGATGGAAGCTTGACCAACAGGAAGGGTCCAAATCAGCTTTCCTAGGAGGTGTAGAACCAGAGATTTCTTTCAATTCTGATTTATGCTGCTATCCCTCAGAGAGGTATTAAGAAGCTTTAAGATGACAGTTAATACAGAGTTGTCTAAAAGTCTGAGATTAGTGGGGGTAGGGTGTCCATCAGAGAGCCAGACTTCATAGATTACAACATATTCTTTAGTAATGCAAGATCCAAAAAGGACCATGCCCTACTTATGATGGTCTCCTTCAAGTGACTTCTTTGTGATTTACAGTAGGGGAAAACAAATGTGTGTAGCTCTCTGTCTTCACTGATTCGGCTGCTAATTGAAGGTGAAATTTATGAACTTTTTCTTGAAAATAAACTGGCTCACTCATCACACTGGTTTTGCAAAAGAGAGGGTGGAGGCAGGATATTACTAGCAGTTGAAAGTTCTTTTACCACCTTAAAGACAGTCTTCTGACAGTGTTGAGAGCTGGTAATCTTTTCAGTAAAGTACTTGTTTCAAAAGTACACTTCTTGCTGAGTGCAGGACAGTATGCCTTTTTCGATAGCACCACTGCATCACAAATAGTGCCTCCTCCTTATGAGTGACCTTTGCAATTTGGCCTACACAACATCATAATAAATACCTATTGTTGGATCTGACATGCTTGGTCTGCTATTCCTCCAAACATTTTGCCTCTATTCCTCCTGTTTTGCGTTAGAACTGTGCACTTCACCACTGCTAACCAGTGCTAAAGTGCTTGTGCTCTCTCCTTCAAACATGCTAAATTTGGCCTATACCAAATGGGCATATTTAGTTTACTTATAAGTCCATAGTAAATGGTAATATATGTACCAGTGGCCTACTACAAATTGGCCTGCAGCACTTATTGTGTCACACCTAACATCAAATTTTAAAACATGTCTCAGGCCTCCAGAGACCTTCCTGTAACTGCCCAGCTAACCTGTTACAACTGGACCTGCCTGGACCTGCTTGAGCCCTGCTGGCCTTTGCTAGATTGAGTCTCTGATCCCCAAGAGGTGCCTACCCTGATCCTGGGCCCTTGGCTGGTATCAGAGAGAATTCCCCCTTGCCTAATGGAAGGTCCCATTAAATTCAGAACAAAGTTAGGTAAATCCCTGCAAGGCATCGCTGAACAGTTTAGAGCTTCATCGGAACCAACCTCTATCGACGCAAAGCACTGCAAAGCCTCAACGCACAGCTGAAAACTTCATCTGAAATAATGTAAAGCGATGCAAAGCCTCCCAATTCAATGTCACACAAACCTCGCACAAAGGACATATGGTGCAGTTCAAGCAAATGATACTTGGCCTATGCCCGGACTGTGCTCAATCACGGTCAGCCTGAACGTGTGGCTTTGTCCCAGTCCAGCGCAACCAGATACCAATAGTTACCACTTTCTGCTTCTTGGTGCTAATTTTACTTAAACCTTCAAAATACAGTATCTCCTATTGAACTGACTGGATTGTTATCATTCTGGTATCGTATTTATTAACATTTACTCTATTTCTCCAAATTAGCTTGGGACTTTTCTCATGATGTGTTTTTCACTGGATTACTCTTTGTGTGCTGCATAAATGCTTTGCACATTGCCTCTAGGTTAAGCATGTCTGTTTATGTGGCAAGCTACTATTAGGTTAACAAAAAGTTAATTTAGCGATCTTTATGGTTCACAAAGACAAGGTTTTTTGTTTTTGTCTGAGTGTGGCTTCCACCTCTCATTACCAATAACTCAATGTTGGAAATGGCCCTTTCATACAGGGTTATCCCCAAAATGTTGCTTCTTTCCCCTATTTTTCCTGGCCTGTTTTTGTTGGCTTTAGGACTATGGGCACTTTACCAATGCTAATCAGTGCTAAATTGCATATGCTCTCTGCATAAATTATGATTATGATTGGTTATCCATGTTTGGCATATTTGATTTACTGGTAGGTCCTCAGTAAAATGCACTGAGTATGCCAGGGCTTGGAAATCAAATGCTTCTAGTGGGCTTGCAGCACTGGTTGTGCCGACCACCTGAGTAGCCCTGTAAAATGTGTCTCAGACATGCCACTGTAGTGTCTGTACACGCAGTTTTCAACTGCAATGTCGACCTGGCAAGTGCATCTAATTGCCAAGCCCAAACCTTCCCTTTCAGTACATGTAAGGCACCCCACAGGTAGTCCCAAGGTACCCCCATGGGCAGGGTGCGGTGAATCTGGAAGTTAGGACATGTACTGGTGTGTGTAACCTGTCCTGATAGTGAACTACAGTTAATATAATTTTTCACTATTGAAAGGCTATCCGTCCTATAGGCTGACATGGGAGTTGCTTTGTAACATAGTACAACTATAACTTTCCATTGGGATAAGATCGAGAAATGCAGTTTAGGCTCGCTGAACTCAGATTGTAATAGCACATCTTCTTAGGAAGATGGTTTTTAAATTGTGTGTTTGAAAATGCCACTTTTAGAAAGTAGACATTTTCTTGTTTATCCATTCTGTGTACCTCTGCTGGTTTGTGGATTGGCTGTCTGGTTTTGGAGTGCCAACGAGCTGGTGATGTGCATTCGCTATAGACAGCCACAAGGGGGGGGTTGATGAGTGTCCTGCCCTCCCGGGGAACTCACAGCTGGGCTGAATAGACCTTGGCTGCATTTAGAGTGGTGGGAGGAGTTTCACTTGCACCTGAATAGGCAGTGTCTCATCTGCAAAATGGTGTCTCCACTTCCTGTAGTGAAGTTAGGCAACAGAAGGCAGAACTGGTTTGGACTGGGCTCACAGACTGACGCTTGCCACAAAGATAAACAAAAAGGAAATGGGGTATAAGTATTGAATCTTAAACCTTAGTGAATTAGATCACTTCTGGACTCAAGATGAACCTCTGCCAAAGAGCTGGAGAGCTGTACGGAGGAGTACTGCCCCTTTGATGTGTGTACTTTGTTGGACTGGTCTGCAGTTGCTGCTTCTGCCAAGGAGAGGACAGAGACTGGTAGTTTGCTGAGAACTTGCTTGAAGAAGAATCTCCAAGGGCTTGTGTGTGCTGGCCTCAAGTACTGCAGTCTCGGGGACACAAAGACTTCACCTGCAAAGTCCTCTGTGGACTCCTGTGTTCAAAAGGCTGTCAGTTTCAGTTCCTTGGCCCTGAGAATTGTGTGGTTGCTGCTGCAACACAGGAAAAATAACTCTGACACCGTCACCGCCACCGCCAGTGATGCTGTGACCTGCATTCAGAGGTACAAAAGGGGGTGGTGATGGACGGAGCATCAGAACCAATCAAACACTCACACCCAGTCAACAGATCTGGGTTTGATCCATCACCATTCTTTAGCCCACTCTGCCACCCCAGTTCAGACATGGCCATATGCAAATCAGTCTGACCCTGTGCCTCATGGGAACAGTCCAGCCCAAACCGCCAAGCCATGCCTTCCCTGCACCGGAAACAAGCTTCCTAGGACCGGTTTCTGGCATTTCAGCCGTCTTCAGCCAGGCTTGCTTGAATCCAGTGGCAAAGTGAGCAAGGGACTCAAGTCTGAGCATACCCTGCCAACTTATGGCGAACAAAGCGGTACAAAAGGGGGTGGTGATGGACGGAGCATCAGAACCAATCAAACACTCACACCCAGTCAACAGATCTGGGTTTGATCCATCACCATTCTTTAGCCCACTCTGCCACCCCAGTTCAGACATGGCCATATGCAAATCAATCTGACCCTGTGCCTCATGGGAACAGTCCAGCCCGAACTGCCAAGCCATGCCTTCCCTGCACCGGAAACAAGCTTCCTAGGACCGGTTTCTGGCATTTCAGCCGTCTTCAGCCAGGCTTGCTTGAATCCAGTGGCAAAGTGAGCAAGGGACTCACGTCTGAGCATACCCTGCCAACTTATGGCGAACAAAGCGGTACAAAAGGGGGTGGTAATGGACGGAGCATCAGAACCAATCAAACACTCACACCCAGTCAACAGATCTGGGTTTTATCCATCACCGTTCTTTAGCCCACTCTGCCACCCCAGTTCAGACATGGCCATATGCAAATCAGTCTGACCCTGTGCCTCATGGGAACAGTCCAGCCCGAACTGCCAAGCCATTCCTTCCGTGCACCGGGAACAAGCCTCCTAGGACAGGTTTCTGGCATTTCAGCCGTCTTCAGCCAGGCTTGCTTGAATCCAGTGGCAAAGTGAGCAAGGGACTCACGTCTGAGCATACCCTGCCAACTTATACAAAAGTTGGCAGGGTATGCTCAGACGTGACTGGGTAAGTGTTGTTGTATTTAATAGGGGCAAAGCGACTTCTGTCGGATAAGCATACTCCGGATCACCAGGTAAACCACCAGCAGAAGGTGACACAGGCAGATCTGAAACTGTAAGCATCTCAATGGAAACCTCAGGCACGATGATAGAGGGTGGCATCACAACAGAGTTTCTCAGCATCGAAGGGCAGGAAACCGAAGGTGTCATACTATGGAGAATCGGCCACCCTGTGTAGCTTGACATTTTCAATTGAAATGTACCTGTTTTCCTTGCGACCAGGAAGTGGGGGTAAAACAACTGTACGTGCACCCAATACTCCAAGCACCGGGACTGGTGCACGATAAGAGAGGCCAAACTCCTTCTTGTTCTCCACCTTCTCACGGACCAGGTCACCAACTCGAGGCAGCCAGCCGACCACCGGAATCAGGAGCACTTCTTCAGATGTAGAGGGCACGTGTTCCTTAGCTAGAGTGTTTCTTGCTTCTTGTAGATTCTGCAATACAGCACAGTGGTCATCTAGGTCAAAAGGCGCGGCAGCCGCCGCCATGTCTAGACCATCAAGGTCCGGAACAAACATTCTCATTCCAAAGAGCATCATGTACGGGGTCCACCCACCCAGAGACCTTCTAGTGAGATTATTAAGTGCACGTTGGACGTCATACAAGTGGGCAAGCCAGTTCCGGCCTGTACCTAACACCTTGGCTGTCAACGATTGCTTTAGGTCACGGTTCATCCGTTCCACAACACTATTGCCCTCAGGCCGGTATGGAGACGAAAATTTGACTTGGACCCCCAAACTTCTCATTGCTTCTTTGTACGCCTTAGAGGCAAACGCCGGGCCCTGAGCAGAATGAAGGGTACCACACGCAAAACTCCCTATAAAGACACGCAATGCTTTGATGACAGTCCTGGCATCAGCACTCCTTTGTGGCCACACCCACAGAAAACGTGTGCACGAATCCACTGCAACCAAGATGTACTTGTACGCAGTATCAGAGGTAAAAGGATCGCAGTGATCTAAATAAACACACGCAAGTGGTTGATTAGATATATGCAGCTGCATTGGAGGTGGACGCGCAACAGAAGAAGGTTTAATCTGCTGGCAAATGTCACAATTAAGTACATAAGCCCGTGCTTGTTTATACAAACCGTACCACCAGTAACGTTGCTGTAAAAGAGACACAGTTGCTGACACTCCAGCATGCTCAGACGCAACACCTTCGTGGGCAGCTGTTATCAAATTTGGTCTGCAGTCCGCGTTGGGAATCAATCTATCACCAACGTCGTTAATCCTCACTAACGGGACGTTATCAGGACTTAAGAGATAATGGTATCGAGAAGGGAAACCTCTAGGGAAGTTTGACCCTGTCTCAGAAGCAGCAATAGCTGCTAAGATGTCATCATCTATCTTATATTTTGATCTTGTAACTGCTGCTACTAAATATGTCGCCACTGCTGTTTTTGCTGCCTCGTCAGCCAAACTGTTACTGACAGCATGGACACCAACTCGTTGGTGACCAAGAGTGTGAATCACATTCACAAGTGGCAGACTCCCTTTAAGTTCTGCCACTCGAGCCCAAAGCGTTTTATGCTTTACTGTGCCACCTTTGGAATCACGAAAACCATTCATAATCCAAAAAAGCAAATTGTCGTTGTAAGATTGAACACAATAGTAAGAATCACTCACTATAAGAGTAGTGACTCTGTGATCAGCAAACTCAAGTGCAAGCACCAGAGCACGAAGCTCCGCCAACTGCGCGGTACAATCACCCAATGACTGCGTATGCACTGCATCAGATTGGAATTCTCCATTTACGAAAGTACCTAATACAATTGCGCAAGCCGCTGAATAAGCGTGCCTTGATCCAGTTGCGGGTTGCGCCGACCCGTCAGTGTATATGACACAATGGTATTCCTTGATAGGGCGCAATGACAGAGGAGCAGGATGAACGAATTCATACTCCAAACTCTCTTGAGTCTGCAACGCCGCGTCAAAGATGTATTCGACGTCAGGCGAAGCTAAGGAGGTCGCCCATTGTATCCACCTTGGATGCAAAGCCTTAGAATTTGGTACACTAGCTTTAGTGACTGCTTCTAGAGCAGGAAACGGTGTTACCACCAGCATGCGTTTTCCCTGTGATGGCGCTCGTTCTTTCAGGATCGCCATCTGAACTGCTGTTAAGACTTTTTCAACAGTGGAAAATCGCAGCTCAGCCGAAGTGTACAGATGAGATTTGTAAGCAATGGGGACTGTGTCGCCCTCATTGAACGTTAAGTACGTGAAACCTTCCGCGCCTGGAACAATTCTAATGACCAGGTTGGTGTGGTTGTCACGAGTCTTTAAATATTTAGCTGTAAGAAGATCAGTTTGCAAAGTATACAATGCCAATGAGTGCTCTGGCAGCCAGCAAGATCTGGTAAAAGTTGGTTGTATCAAGGCATAAAGCGTCTTGATACGCTGGGCATAATCAGGAATGTAGGATCGACCGAAATTCAGAAAACCCACCAGGGATTGTAGTTTTTTCAGTGTCGTAGGGATACAAAGGCGTGCGCATTTCTCAAGGAATTGCGGTGCCAAGCCTCGGCCCTCATTATTGAGTTCATACCCCAAGAACAACACTGTGTACTCAGCAATGTGGGACTTCTTAAAGTTAAACTTGTAACCGAAGTCTGCAAACATAGTCACTATGTTATCCACACGAGCAAGGTGTGGAAGCAACTCGTCGTCTGTCAGATAGATGTCATCAACATACGAGTATGCCTCCGGGTCTACCATTTCCAAGAGAGAGACCACGCAAGCGGCAAAAACTCCAGGGCTGTTTTTATAGCCCATCGGGAGTCTTTTGAACAATTTTTGCTTGCCACCCGAGGTAAATGCTGTCCACTCATAACTAAGAGGGGCCAGGTTATGGCAATAAAAGCCATTTGATAAGTCGAGCGTAGTTTTGAAACGTTTTCTCACAAGACTATCTACGAGAGCCGAACTATGAGTATTTTGTACCGCACTCGTCCGGCAATGCGAGTTTAAATGCCGGTAATCCAAAACTAAGCGGTACGACCCGTCAGGCTTTGTTACAGTGAATAAAGGATTATTCATGGGTGACACACATGTCTCAATCACTCCTTGATATTCCAATTGTTCAAGGATAGACGTGACGTGAGGTCTTGCCTCGCGATGCATGGGATATTGGGGTTGAGGCTGGGGATCGGATGGCAAGGGAATCTCGTGATTGGGAGAACATTTATCCCAACCAACCTGATTACGATATAACGCAGGTGCAAGCACCTGTGCCCACTTCCCGGCTAACCTAGTAGACTCCTCCGTGGGCACTGCGTGCCCAAAGGAAGGAAGTATAACTTCCTCTCCCCTTGGGGCGTCCAAAATGAAAGCCGGAGGCCAATCTTTCTCCGCCAAAAGAATATCATATGTGGTGGTAAGATTATCCCAAAAAAACACTTTAATTTTGCGTTGTATGTCACCCTCAATATTAAGGACTATTTCAAATAATCTTTCCGGGGGGGCTACGCGAGTATCAGCAGTTTCAACTGTCACATAAATGTCAGTTGCTGTCGCCTCCAGAAATGGACGCAATGCTTCCCGCACTACTGTAACCTCCGCCACGCTGTCTAGCAGCGTTAGTGCCCATGTCAGGTTCCGAAGCTGTGTCCTGACCATCTGAGGCATATCTCGCTGAGATAGCAGCAACTTTCTTTTTCCGAAACGGTGGACGTGGTCTGGCAGTGTCTTCCTGCTTGCCTTTACCGTCAGTCTGGTGGGGCTGGTCTCGACCTTGAGTGCCCCGTCCTCTCCCACGCTCTCCACCACCAGTGTGCGAAGTCAATGATTCCTGTGAAGAACGAGGAGAGCGTTGTTCAGAAACCTGAAATCTATCAGGTGACTTAATACGAGTACGATCGCGCAAATCATAAGTGCGTTCACTATACGACTGAACGGGTGAGGCAGGACGAGAAACCTGTTTCTGTTGCTGCTTCTCTTGTTTTTTGGCTCGCCAACTTTGTTTAGCAAAGTTGGGCTTTTCGTCCTTTGTAGACGAACTCACCTTAGTTTGCTGCACTACATCAGGAATTTTGATGGTGGGTTTCACACCTAAGGCACTACGTCCAACCATCCTATAAGCTTTCGCAATAATTTTGGCGAACTCCCTTGGCTTATCGGCATCAGCCACAAGCTCCAGCATATTACCAACTTGGAACTGCATGGCATCTCCTTTGAGGTTGCCCATTACCATGGAACAAACCACATCGAAACTGTCGACAAGCCGTAATCCCAACTCAATAGCTGCCTCCGCACCATGACTTTCTTGATGACGGAGGGTAGTACAGCCATTGACGGAGTGCCGTAGCACTTCGAATATGTCGCAGCAAAGACCTTGCCCCAATTGTCAAAATCAACAATTTTAGGGACCAGGTCCTTCGGCAAAGTAATGGTGAGTATCCTGTGTTTATCCACAGGTGTAGTGTTTGGAAACACAGCTTCTAATTGATCAAATTTTTCCGCAAGCCAGTAAGGAAATTCATCCTTACTGAGGGGGCGCTTGCCGACAACCGCGTTAACCATAACAGGGCTAATCACCACCGCGTGATGATGATCCGCCCCGTGTCCAGCAACCGCAGGTGCTCCCACCTGAACTGTGCGTGACACATACTGCACTAAAGCCCTATGGACCGTAATCAGGGCTGTGTGTAGTGTTCGTAAATCACCCACTCCCACCGTCATGTAGCGTGGGTGTGGAGTATATCCGGCCCCTGCAATTGACAACGGGCCCATTCCCGCCGATACGACCTCATGGGGGAGGGCGCCATTAAACCAAATTGTATGCTGCCAGGCAGAAATAGGAATTTCTAGAGTCCGATATGGGGCATAAGCCGCAGGTACAGCCGAGGCTGTATAGTTGTGGAACAAATTATCGTCCGTATCCACCTCCTCAAAGGTCACCCATGAGTAAAACAACTCATACGGGTAGGTGGTATCAGCACTGACCACAAAGACCACGGCCATCCCGTCATCAGGTACCCCATACGCCCTCAAATGAGTGCGCAGAGGAACCCTACTATGAGCGGGAATATTAACCGCCATAAGGACACCCTAAAGAGTAACAACGATATTC
Source organism: Triturus cristatus (assembly GCF_964204655.1). Lineage (NCBI taxonomy): Eukaryota > Metazoa > Chordata > Amphibia > Caudata > Salamandridae > Triturus > Triturus cristatus. The sequence goes on from NC_140581.1 coordinate 954,247,214, forward strand.
ACAGTAGCACTTGGGCTCAAAAATTATAACCTTTTTAATTTTCAAGCTTGATAGAACCTTTAGTCTAAACCTAGGTAGGTTAAACCGTCACTCTTGTTTTCCGGAAACGAGAGTGAGGGTAGTTGTGGACTAAACTCAAGTACTACTAAAGCGTCTCAGATCATAAGACCAAACGTTAGGTGCTCCATGTTGCAGGGATTCTGCTTTTGCACAGAACTAATTAATTAGGAAACAAGGAAATCCTACCCACAAGGAGCCTGGGTATTATTTGTTGTAAGGAAACAGTGGCTCGTGTGGATTAATACTTACTAATATAATATACAATACATAATAGTAATTAAAAAAAGGAAAAAGGGTTAAATGTGGTGTCAGAAAGAAAAGTTTAGCCATACACATTAGAACTTCAGTAGAAAATTTTTCTTTTTATATTCACAATGGAAGAGTTTATAAGAAGTATTGCCTTTTTAGATCTAAACATATCACATGATGATGGGAAATTGTACACTTCACTACACAGAAAACCCACTGAGCGGAATACATTACTTGCTTACAACAGTCACCACTCGCGTGCAATAAGAGACGGACTACCCCATGGACAGTTTTTGCGATTACGTCGCAACTGCACCAAAAAAGAGGACTATATGAGAGAGGCATATATTCTGAGAGAAAAACTGTTATTGAGGGGCTACCCAAAGAAGTTGGTTAAAAATTCTCTGAAAAGAGCTTGGTTCTGCCCAAGGGAAGCATTACTCATTCCAAAAGTGAAATCTAAAGTAAACAAACTGATCTGTGTTACCACCTTTGGTATACACACGAATTTAATTCGTAAGTTAATCACAAAGAATTGGTACATCATCAAAAACATAGATTCCAGCATTGATGCTCCGATGTTTGCCTTTAAAAGAGGCAAGAATATTAAGGACCATCTCATCAGGTCATCAATGGAAAATCCATCACAAATTACGAGATCATTGGAATCAGCTTGGGGTTTACCAGATTTAAAAGGCCACTACAAGTGTGGCAAATGTGTGCCTTGCAAATTTACGGCTAATACAAAAAAATTCTCACATGGCAAAGTCGATCAGCAACTAGAATTTTTTGCAAACTGCAATACAAAACATTTAGTTTACTGTATACTGTGTCCCTGTGGGTTACCCTATATCGGACAAACCCAACAGATTGTGAAAGCACGGATAGGGCAACATCGAAGCAGGATTAAGAATTCGGTCCTTAACGCCCCTCTAGTCAACCACTTCTTAGAGAAGGGCCATACAGCAAATGACATCCGCTGGCAAGTGATAGACAAAGTGGCTGCCTCTAATAGAGGCGGAGATTTATCACAGATACTACAAAGATTAGAATGCCGCTGGATCGAACGCACCAACTCTATAATACAAGGATTGAATTCAGCTGAGGAATGGCGTGGGTTTATTACCACCCTCACCTAAAATTTCTGTTGGTCAATACATTAAGCTTCTTACCTTTCCATACAGTCTTGAATATTGCCCTGGAGGGTTTTACTTTAATAACATCCTGTTTCCCTAAAATTGAGTAATAATTGCTGTGCGAACCTGGGCTGTGTATATATGAGATGGGATATTTGCATGGCGTGAGATCAACTGAAACATGGTCTGTGTAGAATCAAAGATATTCTTTATTAACGAGTGACTGTTATAAAGAAATACAATGTTTTTTGTATAAGATAACATGTCTTTTGTACATATAACAAGTGTTGATTAGACATATATTTTTTAATTATCGGCAGGAAGAAAGCCTTTTTGTACCAAACGTCATTTATGAACTAAGTGTCAACCACAATTGAAAATTGTTTATAGTGTATAGTAGGGTAATGTTTTCACATAATCTAATGTAGAATTGATGATGGGCTCTTTAAACAAAATTTTGGTGTCTACGTGCGTCTGAACAAAAAAACTAAATATTCACCTCAGCTTTATAATGATTTGCAGATATTTCATTCGCTTATATCTGTATGAGTTGCATCATGTTTAACAATACGAGATTTTCTTTTTCGTTATTGTAAACGCGATGTTTTATTTTTGTTGCCCTATCTTGTTTAAACTCTGTTCCTTAATCACTGTGGTGCCAGAACTTTATTAACAATGACCCACAGACAATTGTACTCGGAACGTATTCCAACAAAATGCATTGGTTACTTAGCAACATGAAACTTTTTCTTCCGCTGTTTCTAAGTAAACGCGGATTCCTGATTGGCCGTTCGTTAGCACATCACGTTTAAATATTGCAGTCCCCCCTCCAATCACTGTGACCGTACCAAGCAGACTGAACTTTTTTCTCCTGCTCTAGTGCAATACGGGAGATTCGTACACCCGGAAGCATTCGAGAGAGGTAGGGACGGTCCTGTCTTACCTTATCGGTTATTTTCAGCAGATACTGGGTGAACCTTTAACATGAGGTGCTCACCGTGTTCTCCTTTTTATATCTTGTTACAGCTGACAGAACTCCTCGAAAATAAGCGACAGCTATTAAGCAGTTCGCATATGTGGTTCCCGTTCGTTATTCCCTGCCAGTAAATAGACTTTCACGCTAAGTTCTCCTTATTATTCAACTAATACAGGATTTCCAACTATTGGGCAATTGCCTCTTCGTGAGTCTCTTCTCACAGGGGTAAGTAGAAAGTTTCAGCATTTCTACTATCGTGTATCCTTATAATATATATTTTGGCACTAATAGTTTTTTTGTTCTCACATAGTACCCGGCTGGGCCCTTGTGAGTATTTTATTTCACATCGAGCACGGTGACACTGCATATATATATGTTAGATATCATCCACGACGACCAGGTAGAGAGACTAAATATTAATGCTCCACTTACTTTTTTTGAAAAAAAGAGCATTTTATCCTGACAAGATTTTTTCTGTATTATCTTTTTTCTTAGGTGTCCCTATATTAGATTGTCCTGACGAGACCCTCTATTTGTCATAGGGTCAAAACGCCGTTGACGAGAAAGGCAAATCATTTTTTTGACACTTATAATGATTAAGTGTTAATAATTGCATTTATTAATTGTTTATGATTGCCTTTGTAATGAAAAATTGAAACCTTTTGTATGTTGCACTGTATGTCACTTTCTTTTGCTTAGGTTAATTTTTCACTGGGACACTTTTTGAAATTTGTACGAACATTGTTATTTTGTAATGTGAGTTTGTGTCTACTTCTTATAAACTCTTCCATTGTGAATATAAAAAGAAAAATGTTCTACTGAAGTTCTAATGTGTATGGCTAAACTTTTCTTTCTGACACCACATTTAACCCTTTTTCCTTTTTTTAATTACTATTATGTATTGTATATTATATTAGTAAGTATTAATGCACACAAGCCACTGTTTTCTTTGCACAGAACTATGCGCAGGAGACCAGGACCTCAGAGAATTGTGGTGTACCAGAAAACTCCCCTCAGAACCCAGAACCCCTTATCCGACTAGCTTAGTATGCCATTCGTTAGCCAAGATCTAGCTAGGCGGTCCCAATGTATAGACAAACCAGAACAAGCGACTTAGATATTTCTCAGGTGTGGTGGGAATCCGAAATACCTGTTCGTATCTATTTGTTAGTCCACAACATAATATTACAGACACGGTAAAGTTTAAAGAGTTTATTTTATAAACCTCGCGTCCTAAGATGCAGTACTTTGGCTAACACTAGCAGACTAACAGTACAGATCAGAACCATAAGCTTTATTAAAATACCATACAAAATGAAAGGAGCAATCATACTAATAATGACAGTGGTATACAGCCACACTCCTTTCACTAGAATCTAATACATTATTATTATTAGACTATTAGAAGGTCTCTTAGGCTAACAGGGAAGAACCCATACCGTATAGATCAGCTTAGTAGAATCACATCAAAGGATCAGCTCTCGCATGCATCAGCTCTTCTGTTCGAATGCCATAAAACCAAACTGTTCTGCAATATTAAAGACGCTTGTCCTTCAGATATTGGCAGCTGTATGCATGCTATGTCTACCAAGTAGTACGATCAATCTAAACACAACACTCTGTATCTTCTAGTGACCCACAAGCGTTCTTTGCATGATGTACAGACCAAGGGCACATTTCACGGTTAAGAATGTGAAACAACAGTTTGTTATCCTGTAAGGCAAAGTCGAGTCAGCATTTCTAAAATGAATAACACATAACAACAGTGTCGTGTGCAGCGCAGCAGAAACGACAAGCTTGCTTGCTAACAATGATCTCGTTTATGCTAACTTAGTGTTGTAAATAGGGCGTGGCTTAATCCATCTCACAGGCTAAAGAACGGAGATGGATCAAACCCGGATCTGTTGACTGGGTGTGAGTGTTTGATTGGTTCTGATGCTCCGTCTATCACCACCCCCTTTTGTACCGCTTTGTTCGCCATAAGTTGGCAGGGTATGCTCAGACGTGAGTCCCTTGCTCACTTTGCCACTGAATTCAAGCAAGCCTGGCTGAAGACGGCTGAAATGCCAGAAACCGGTCCTAGGAAGTTTGTTTCCGGTCCAGGGAAGGCATGGCTTGGCAGTTTGGGCTGGACTGTCCCCATGAGGCACAGGGTCAGACTAATTTGCATATGGCCATGTCTGAACTGGGGTGGCAGAGTGGGCTAAAGAACGGTGATGGATTAAACCCGGATCTGTTGACTGGGTGTGAGTGTTTGATTGGTTCTGATGCTCCGTCTATCACCACCCCCTTTTGTACCACTTTGTTCGCCATAAGTTGGCAGGGTATGCTCAGACGTGAGTCCCTTGCTCACTTTGCCACTGTATTCAAGCAAGCCTGGCTGAAGACGGCTGAAATGCCAGAAACCGGTCCTAGGAAGCTTGTTGCCGGTCCAGGGAAGGCATGGCTTGGCAGTTTGGGCTGGACTGTCCCCATGAGGCACAGGGTCAGACTAATTTGCATATGGCCATGTCTGAACTGGGGTGGCAAAGTGGGCTAAAGAACGGTGATGGATCAAACCCGGATCTGTTGACTGGGTGTGACTGTTTGATTGGTTCTGATGCTCCGTCTATCACCACCCCCTTTTGTACCGCTTTGTTCGCCACAAGTTGGCAGGGTATGCTCAGACGTGAGTCCCTTGCTCACTTTGCCACTGGATTCAAGCAAGCCTGGCTGAAGACGGCTGAAATGCCAGAAACCTGTCCTAGGAAGCTTGTTTCCGGTCCAGGGAAGGCATGGCTTGACAGTTTGGGCTGGACTGTCCCCATGAGGCACAGGGTCAGACTAATTTGCATATGGCCATGTCTGAACTGGGGTGGCAGAGTGGGCTAAAGAACGGTGATGGATCAAACCCGGATCTGTTGACTGGGTGTGAGTGTTTGATTGGTTCTGATGCTCCGTCTATCACCACCCCCTTTTGTGACCTGCATTCAGGCCAGGGGCACCGCTTCTGAAGTGCATGATGCACCGCCTTGCCTCCACCGCAGCTACAACGCCCTTTGACGCCTGCAGTCTTTGGACTTCCTGACACCAGCGCTTGCACCAAAGCTCATTGCCAGCGCCAGCATTCTGTTTTTGCATCGCCTCATCGAAACCCATGCCACAGCTTTACAATGTTGTGCATCGTCCATAGACTTCGTTTCCAAAGGTAATGCGGTTTGGGGGTCCATGTGACACCATGCCTAATGCCGCGCATCTCGAGGTTGGCGCTGTACTTTAGATTTATGCCTGTCACAACGTTGTGATAGCCCCAGGTGGAGCTATTTGTTTCTACAAGTGCTATTTTTAAATAACTGTTCTAAAAGTCATATTTTGATACCTGTACGTTGGACTTTTGTTGTTTTTATTTTGTTTGGTTTAGATAAAGATACTTTATTTTTCTAAACTGGTGTGGTGTCCATTTGTGTTGTTTTCAGTGTGTTACTGTGCGTTTGAGCACAAATACTTTACACATTGCCTTTGGGATAAGCCGGTCTGCTCTTCTGAAGCTACAAATGGGGTGAGCAGGGGTTATCTAAAGTGTGTAATCCCCTTACCCTGACTAGAAGCAAGGGTCCATACTTGGACAAAGGTGCATACCTCTGCCAATTACAGACCCCCATTTCTAACACTCAACAGAACAGGTGGTATGTCATGCGCAGGAGGGTCTAGAAACTCATTGAAAAAGATCACGCCCTGAGTCAGTGCACCGGTGGTGGCCCTCCTGCCAAACCAGTCTACTTCAGGACCTGGGAGGAGAAGGTGCAGGACATCCTACCATCAGAGAGCGTCCATGGCCTAACAGATATCCCAGAGCCTGGTGAGTACACAAACAACATACCCAAGATTGTGTGGCAAGGGGACAGTGAAACCATGCAACGCAAGCAAAGCTACACTAACCAAAAGCCAGTCAGACAAACACAATACCTGCCATCTCATAGTGACTGGCAACTGTGTCGTGACATGCACCAACCTAAAAACAAATAGAGCAAGCCAGTGGCACTAAGCCAAATAGACCCTGCCAGACAGTTTGACACCACAAACACACAACCTCACAGTGCAGCTGACTGTCAGGAAGGAATAGTGGGGATGCAGGTGAAGTGAGTGTAGCCAAAAGCATGATGGGGCCTGTAGTCACAGATAATGCTCCCCCTCCTGATTGGCCCATCAAGACCTCTCAGAAACATGCCCACACCACAGGGAGTGGAAAATGACTGACAAGATGGCTGACACTGGCTCCTGCTGTGGGGAGAACAAGGCCCTGCTAGGGCTTGTGTGCAAATCAGAAGCAGGACACCACTGACTGACATCCTGCAAGACAACTTGCATGCCCTACAATGGAAGCACATTTCATGATGGGAAGGAGGACTGACAGCCCTGACCATACTAATCAGCATGGGGAGATCCCCCCTCAACACAAACTCCACAAAACTCACCGGGTACAATGCATTGACACACACCTCATTGAAATATCAGCAAAAGATACCCCGTACTGAGTGCTGCTGTGTGAAGCACAGGGGCTCACTTTGGACTTGTAGCCAAACAAACATCAGGACTTCACAGTCAGCCATCTTGCCATTGCTGTCACACCCCCTCACAGGGAAGCAGAGTCAAGAGGGAGGAAGTATGGGCATGCTGGGAAGGGGGGTGTAGCCAAGAGTATGATGGGACTCGCAGTCACAGACAACCTACACACACCCACATGGCCCAGCAATATCAAACTGAACCATACTTGCCTCACAGGGAGTGGGTATGGACTGACAAGATGTCTAACACTGGGCTCTGTTGTGGGGAGCACAAGGCCATGCTGGGAAATGGTGAACAACAATATCAAACTCCGTCCGTGACAAGCTGGGAAAAAGCAGTGCGCAGGCAGGCATCTGTTTGAAAAGTAAAAAATGTCATGTTTGTGAACCAACGATGCATGTAGAAACATAAATCACATTGTGTGTCTCTTCCAAACACAGGTGGTGCTGGGCACCCAGCACCAAATGATGAGGATACCCAGTCCCAGACTCTGGTGGACACTGAGCTCTCTGGTCTGACTCCCTCACTGTCCTCTTTGGATGACGATGACCAACCTGGCCCCTCCGGTGTGAGCCATCATGCAGCACCAGCAGCATCAACATCTGCCCCCCTGTACCCACGCCTCCAGCATCTGGACACCGACAGGGTACCCCTGCCAACATGGACAGACGAAGGCCAATCAACACCCACAGCAAAGGGACACAGGACCCCCTGGAAGCCACAGCAAACACCACCAGCAACACCACCCAAGGAGTCCCAGTGTCACCTGTGCGTCCCGCCGCTGGTCCTGCCCATGTGGAGAGGGGTGCTGGGAGGGGTGGGAGGCACGGGGCGTGCCATGTAGAGGGGCCTGGACTGCATGATGACCTCTACCTGGCACGCATCTTAGATGCATACCAGGATGGCACCAGAGGATTTGGCCAGGTAGTGGGGATCCTCAAGGACATGCAACACGAGCAGGTCGCCCACCATGCCCGCATGGAGGCCAAGTGGGATGACATTACTGCGGTGCATCGGAACATCCTACAATGCCTCCGCCAAATCAACACCAAGCTATCTACACCCCCTTGTGTGCCCACAACATCTGTTGCAACACCATCTGCCAGCGCCACAGGGAGGGAGAAGGACTCTGGCGGAGAGTCCCCTGCACCGCAGAGGCCTGCACATGAGGATCCCCCCCCCCGGAAGAAGAGGGGTCATCCGAAGAAGGACATGTGAGAGGCAGATGTCCCAGCACATCCCCCAGGGCCTCTAAACCTGTTCTGGACAATGACCTTTGTGCGCAACCCGTTCACCTTGTCGAATCGCACAGAACTCGCCCACATGATATGGAGGGTTCATGTTGGGCCAATGTATCAGATGATGGTGGACTTTACTCTGGATATTTCATCTACCAGCACTTCCAACTCCAATGTGAACTTTGGATTCCCAAACAAATGTACAGCACCCACCATCCTGTGCACTTCCCTCACACATGTGTGTTGTGATTCCAACTTGTCATGTTCAGTGAGATGTCGATCTGCTACACAACACAGTGCATGTCAAATACTGCAACAGTGTGACCAAAGTAAGGTGAGTCATGGGCATGTGACACATGTGAGGGAGACACACCACTATGGCAACACAAAACATACTCACCATGGCCATGTTACTCATCAAACACAATGATGTTGACCTGAAACACATTGGCATGCACAGACACAACACCAACCCAAGTCAGTGGTAACAAGTCCACACATGAGGTAAGCAGATGTCACTCAGATGTGGGAAGACAGACAAGACACATAACAAAGCGTAGCACAGGTTTATTACACATCAGCAACACGTTTATTCCACAATAGTTGCACGGGAATTCTACGTAACAGTGGACACACGCTCTCAATGTGTTGGAGAATGGAAGTCCAGGGATGTGTGGTACATCAGTTGATGGGAATTGTCAACTTCCACACTGGTGTTGGCTTCTGGGTGTTGGGGGTCAGTGTTGACCACACAACAGGCAAAGTACCCCGGGAAGGACAGACAAGATACAGTCAAAAGCACAGACGAACAGGAGAGAATTGCAATACACATGCACAAAACATGTTGCAAGACACCTACACAAACACTAGCTAGATGTACTACCCTTTTGTGGAGTACACACCAGCTGAATGGACACATCACAACACGCATCCAGTCAAGTGGCACACAGACACACTCAGACAGCAACCGAGCTGGCACAACACATTCCAGGATCCTGGAAACTCACATTCAGGTGAAGAAGTTGTTGATGAGCTGTGAGCGTACGTCACCATCATCTTCATCATCACTGGCATCTTGGCCCAGGCCGGGATCCTCCACAGGTGCCGGACGTTGGTCATCGTCATCGTCATCCTGGATGAGAGGCACCTCCTTCCGCACCACCATGTTGTGTAGCATGCAGCAGACAAGGATTATTTTGCACACCATTGCAGGCTCAAATGGGAGGGCCCCTCCGGTCGTGTCCAGGCAGCGAAAGCGGCTCTTCAGGAGGCCGAATGTCCGCTCAATCACCCTCCTGCTCCGACCATGTGCCTCATTGTAGCGTATATCGGCTGCTGTGACAGGGTTCCTATGGGGTGTCAGCAACCACGGCATGTTGGGGTATCCGGAGTCACCTACACACACAAAAATGAACAAGTAGCTGAGTTTTGTAGGAGTGCAGAATACAACATTGACAAACACACACAATGAGAAACAATCAGTACACACCGACAAGCCAGGCATGCTGAGCTGGCATCTGTGACATCAGCGTTGCAATGCGACTACTCCTCATAATGTAGGCATCGTCCGCAGAACCAGGCAACCGTGCACACACATGTGTAATCGACATGTCAGCAAGACAGACCACCGGAGCATTGATCGAATGGTAGTGCTTCCTGTTCCAGTATGCCTGCTCATGTGCCTGTGGTGGTATCAGGGCAACATGTGTCTCATCAATAGATCCGATGATGTTCGGCATCCTCCCCAGTGTATAAAAGGCATCCTTTATTTCAGGGAGTTCAGCTGGGCTCGGGAACTTGATATACAGGTCGAGGAATTGCAACATCCCCTCCAAGACATCGCGTAGCACCCGACTAAACATCATTTGCGACATCCCACCAGCAGTAGCCACAGTGTACTGGAAGGTACCAGTAGCAAAGAAGTGCAGGGCTGACATCACCTTCACCTCTGGGGTCAGTGCTGTAGGGTATGTCCGGCCAGGTAGCAGATGTGGTGCCAACTGCTCCGCCAACTCCGCAATTAGTGACCTGGTGAAGCGGTACCGTCTGATGCAGTCGCATTCCTGCATGGTTGCAAGGTCTGGGAACGGCCGATGGACAGCTGGTGCCCTGCAGTACAGAAATGCACAAAGGAAGATTGTCAGTACATCCACCCACGTGGCCATGACCATGATCAATATCACATGCTAGTTCATGACATTACACAATGTACCGAGGTGTGTGCTGTTGGTCATGGACACATATGTCACCTACAAGACCACCACCTCACATCTCAATTACACATGTCCACATGAGTTGAGTCCCATGTAGTGCAATGGCCAATCATCTGGCTGTGTCACCCAACCCATGTGCTGCTGCAACATTCCAAACACACACCACAGTGACAATTGAGGCCTCAGCTCACCCAGGCATCACAGATCTTTGCCATGCAGAAACCCAGGCTCCCTATATTGCCACATCAACACAGCAATGGACATGGCGTAGCACGTACACACCACAAGGCAAGCGTCAGTCCCACAGGTAGTGGCCACTGTTGTTCCTGCCGGCCCTACATGTACGTCTCTTAGACACACACCCCATCAAGGTTGATGCATATGCAACATGGAAGTGGACACTGTCAACCATTGGGAACAATTGATCAGACACATCTGAGACACAACATGCACACAGACTGTGTGTACACATCAGTATTGTGGCTACAGGTCTCACTGTGACATACATGCCATCACCCCCAGGACTCAGGGTGTATGTGACCTGTCCTAAACATATCCAACCTGACACTGTGGCCGTGACTCATGCCCATTACTGTCCAACTGCACATCACAGTGGTAATGTGCACAACACACAAAGGATTCTGCCCCCATGTACATGTGCACAGCCTGGGAGTGGCTGCACACAGTGCCAGCCAAAAAAACAGATGTGGCCCCCCCCAAACACCCAGGGAATGCAGTCTTCCATGCCATAGGACACTGTGTGGCCAATGCTGTAATGTGGTAGGTGTGCACAGGTGTCCCTGGTCAGTATATGTGTGTTGCATCCGTATAATAGTTACACTAATGAGGTCTGACGCGGGTGACAATGTGTACGCATTGCACGGGTCATGTCTGAGCCATGCGTGCGCTTTGTCATTGAATGCAATGAGGTACGACGCGGGTGACAATGCGTACGCATTGCACGGGTCATGTCCGAGCCTTGCGTACGCTTTGTCATTGAATGCAATGAGGTCCGACGCGGGTGACAATGCGTACGCATTGCACGGGTCATTTTTCGAGCCGTGCGTACGCTTTGTAATTGAATGCGATGAGGGCCGACGCGGGTGACAATGCGTACGCATTGCATGGGTCATGTCCGAGCCGTGCGTATGCTTTGTCATTGAATGCAATGAGGTCCGACGCGGGTCACAATGCGTACGCATTGCACGGGTCATGTCCGAGCCATGCGTACGCTTTGTCATTGAATGCAATGAGGTCCGACGATGTGTGACAATGCGTACGCATTGCACGGGTCATGTCCGAGCCGTGCGTACGCTTTGTCATTGAATGCAATGAGGTCCGACGCGGGTGACTATAATGCATACGCGTCGGACAGGCATGGTCCGAGACAGGCGTACGCCTTGGCCATTGAATCGTATGGAGACCGGTGCATATGTATATTCAAGATACGCGTAGTACAGTCAGTTGAACGAGCCGGGCGCACCCATTGGCTCAGGACTGTCATGGAGATGGATGCGGATTCAAAACTTGTACGAGTTGTGCACTGGAAATTCAGTTGGATGCCTACAACAATGTTGCAATTTCAAGTGTTCTATGAAGGTGAAGATTTGAACGATGCGGAAGGCGTGTACGAGTCGTATATTTAAATGGATTGGCCAGATTCATAGAATGCAACCGTGTTGGACCTATAACTTGGGACATATGGCACAGAGTCTGCCTCTGCAGCACAGATATAAGGCTGGCTGGCCCCCAGGGAGCTCACGTGCCTGCACTACATGCTACTGGACCACATCCCTGCTACCACTGCTGCTGTCTCTGCATCCTCTGGCTCCTGCTATGGCACGTACTCTGGAGAGAGCCCCGGCCTTCACTGAGGAGGAGAACCAGGCCCTGCTGGACGGGCTCCTTCCAGAGTACAGCAAGCTCTATGGGAAACAAGGGGAGCAAGTGAGTGTGCAGTCCACTGCCTTCCTAATTTTGCATGTTGTCTGACTAGCAGCACTAGCAGTGTGTACACCATTGGCAAGCATTCTCACTGACTACTTTCATCCCCCAAAGTGTATAGGTACATGTAATGAATAGTTTTCCTGCTGCTAAAGTGCATTATTGCAAACTTAAACTATCCAGGCATTGTAAACATGTCAGGCATGCAGGTGATTTTCCTTCCCCATGGTTGCACTACCTGTGTAATTCATTTCCCTTTGTGATGATGACATGTATATCCAAATGTGTGCTGCACAAATCTGGGGCATGTGTGTTAATGTACTTTCCACTTTGTCCTCCTCACAGGTTGATGCCCACCAGAAGCAGGAGATCTGGTTGACCATCGCCTGGGCTGTTCGTTCTGTGGGGTCTACAAGCGCCAGATCCACAACTGCCAGAAGAGGTGGCAGGACCTTCGGGGATGAACCCGAAGGATAGCGAGAGTCCAGCTGAAGCTGTCACCTCCACGCAGGAGGGGCGAACACCAGACCCTGACTCCCCACATGCTCCGTATCCTGGCGGTGGTCTTCCCGGACCTGAATAGGCAGCTGAAGGCCAGACAACAGCAGGAAGAGGGTGAGTCCATGTCTGATCTGTGTACTATGTCTGACATGCTAATAGCAGTCTTTTGTCCTGGTCACACTTCCACATTATGTAGGTCTTGTAGTCCAAAACTCAGGTCCCTCAATTGTGTGATGCACCCTCCTCATCTGTTCCACAGGTGTGGCCCCTCCAGTCTGTTGCTTATGTCACTAGGGCACTGTGTCCCTGCAGTCTGCTATGCTTCAGCTACCGGTCAGCATCAGTTCCTGTGACTCTGTTGTGTGTTTCATGGGTGGGTCAATTGTTTACACAATGCCTGAGATCTGACATGTGATCTGTGTGTGCCCTTGAGATGTGTACCAATTGCTGGTCTGACTCGCAACATGTGTCTGGGGTATTCCAAACAAACCCATGCAGCAGGGGCCTCCAATTTTTGGGCCTCAGGAGTATGTATATCAAGTATGTCACACTTGCTTAGCCACCTGACTACTGTCCAGGGCCAAACACTGTTTCACGTAGACCTGGCCAGTCATGCCTTGTTAGAAGGGCGCTCTCCGGCGAGTCAGAGGGTGTCGGACTGACCACCCCGAGAGCCACCGTTCCGTAGGAAAGTAGCCGAGCGCCGCTGAGAAGCCTCCTGGGCGAGGTCCTTCTCCTATGATCATACCAGCCAAGCAACCCCACCACCACAAAGGGACACAACAAGGGTATCAATTCTCACAAGTCTTTATCGGTATTAAAAGGCAGGTTTCTGTGGCAATATTAACAGGCGGATCGAGGGATCCCAAAGAGTCTCAGCGTCGTTCAGGGACGGGGTAGCTGGACAGTCTCAGTACCAGCCTGGTACGGGAACACCCTGCGCCCAGCTCTCAATCCTCGAGCTGGGGGGTTTCCGGGAGCCGGGGCGTCGTCCGCAGGGCTCGGAGGATTGGCTCGGTGAGGTCGAGCCGCGACGAGGTCAGCAGGGCTCCGATGGTTACTTCTGCGAGGTCGAGCCGCGACGAGGTCAGCAGGGCTCCGATGGTTACTTCTGCGAGGTCGAGCCGCGACGAGGTCAGCAGGGCTCCGATGATTAGCTCAGCGAGGTCGAGCCGTGACGGGGTCAGCAGGGCTCCGATGTTCTGTGAGGGTCTTCTTCTCAGCAAGGGGGAGCCGCGACGCAGTCAGCAGGGCTCGAGCTCCAAGTTCCAGGCAATGAGTCTCTCTCCGTAGGGTCAGCCGCGATCCGATCAGCAGGGCTCTCGACTCCAGGATACAACTGCTGTCCTGGTTTTGGGCTGCCCCAGATATAGGTCTGGAGCCCTTTGATGTCCGGACCCTCGCGCCTTGGGGGGGTTGGAGGGGCCAGGAGAAGAGCGTCCAGACACCCAGCGGGGGTTGGAGCCAGCGCCCAGGGAGGCCACCAGGCGTCGGGGGACGGCTGGAGGCCCCATCGAAACTCTCCTCCTCCGGAATCTGTGGAGTGGCCACTCGACCCCCTCCGGTCAGGTCTTAGCGCCTTGAGGTCAGGGCTTCGCGGGGACCGAGGCCGGGGGCGGGTCGCGTCGCGAAGGCTGGAGGTTAGCGGGGTACAATCCAGGGGGACCCCGAAGGGTTCGGGTAGCCCCCGTGTAGTCTGGTAGGAGGGTTCGGGACCACGCCACGAGGCCGGGTCCAACAGGCGTCCCCTCCAGCTGAAGGCAGGGAGAGTCACCCATCGTCTTGGGGGTTCTCCTCGCCGAGGCGGAAAAAGTGGGACAGGCCGTTGGCGTTGGCGTAGTCGTTGCCGGGCCGATGGTCTACAGTGAAGTCCATCCCCTGCAGAGAGATGGGCCATCGCAACAACTTCGGGTTCTCGCCTCTCATCTGCATTAACCACCGCAAGGGTCGGTGGTCGGTTTGGACCCGAAAGTGGGTGCTGAAGAGGTAGGGCAGGAGTTTCTTGAGGGCCCATACCACGGCAAAGGCCTTCCGTTCAATGGTGCTCCATCTCTGCTCCTGGGGCAGCAGGCGCCGGCTGATGAAGGCCACTGGCTGGTCAATCCCCTCAGAGTTCACTTGGGACAAGACAGCCCCGACTCCGTACTCCGAGGCATCCGTCTGTACCACAAACTCTTTGCTGTAGTCGGGGGCTTGTAGCACGGGGACGGTACACATCGCTGTCTTGAGGGTCTCGAAGGCCGCCTGACAGAGGGGCGTCCAGTGCACCTTCTTTGGTTGCTTCTTTGATATGAGCTCCGTGAGGGGGCCCACAATGCTTCCATAGTTCTGAATGAACCGCCTGTAATAGCTAGTGAGTCCTAGGAAGGCCCTCACAGCGGTTTGGGTGGTTGGGGGCTCCCAGGCCACAATGGCGTCGATCTTTGGCTGGAGGGGAGCCACATGGCCGCTCTCCACTTGATGTCCCAGATAGGTTATGGATCCTTGGCCTATCTGACACTTGCTGGCTTTTACGGTGAGACCGGCCCTTTGGAGGGCGGTCAGGACCTCCCCGAGGTGCCTTAGTTGCTCGACCCAGTGGCTGCTGAACACCGCAATATCGTCCAGGTAGGCGGCGCTGAACGCTTCTAGGCCGGCCAGTACCTTATTCACCAGTCTTTGGCAGGTCGCCGGAGCATTTTTCATGCCGAACGGCATCACTCGGAAGTGGTAATGGCCATCGGGGGTGGAGAAAGCGGAACGCTCTTGGGCGCCTGGGGTGAGCCCGATCTGCCAGTATCCGGCGGTGAGGTCAAAGGTGCTAACGTAGCGGGCTGCTCCTAGGCGGTCGATCAGTTCATCTGCCCGAGGAATGGGATGGGCATCGGTTTTGGTGACGGCATTCAATCCCCGATAGTCCACGCAAAACCGGAGCTCCGGGGTGGTGCCGGGGACGGCAGCTTTCGGCACCAGGACCACAGGGCTGGCCCAGGGGCTGTCGGAGGGTTCGATGACCCCCAGGGCCAACATCTTGGCTACCTCGGCATGGATGCAGGCCCGCCCCCGTTCGGGGACCCGGTAGGCTCGGTGTCGCACGGGGGGTGCTGTCCCCGGTGTCGACGTCGTGAACGCACCATCGGGTGACTCCGGGAGTGAGGGAAAAGAGAGCAGCGAATTGATGCAGCAGTCCTTGACAATCTTGGCGCTGCTCTGGACTCAGGGTGGCGGAGAGGATGACTCCCTCTACGGAGCCGTCCTTTTCGGAGGTTTTCAGGAGGTCGGGCAGGAGGTCGGGCAGGGGCTCGGAGTCGTCTTCGGCCCCATCGTCTGTAGCCAAGTTCCGTTCGGGCAAAGTGGGGTTTGAGCCTGTTGGCGTGGAGGACCCGGAGGGGGTTCCTGGGGGACTCCATGTCGACCAGGTAGGTGACAGGGCTCTTCTTCTCGACCACCTTGAAGGGCCCGGTCCACTTGTCTTGGATGGCACAGGGGTCGACGGGCGACATGACCCAGACCTGCTGGCCTGGCTCGAACTCGATGGAGGAGGCGTTCTGGTCATACCAGCATTTCATTTCCTCCTGGCTGGCCTCAAGGTTGGCTTCGGCTAGTTCCCTGAATTTCCGGGTTTGGTTTCGCAGGGTCAGGAGGTACCGGTAGACGTTGGGGGGAGCATCTTGGATGGTGGTCTCCCAGCCTTCTTTGACCAGGCTGAGGGGGCCTCGGACAGGGTGTCCGTACAAGAGTTCAAAGGAGCTGAACCCCAGAGACTTTTGCGGGACCTCCCGATAGGCAAACAGGAGGCAGGGCAGCAGGATGTCCCATTTGCGTCTCAGGGGCTCCTCCAGGCCTTTGATCATTCCCTTCAACGTCCAGTTAAATCGTTCGACTAGTCCGTTCCCCTGGGGGTGGTACGGGGTGGTGAACTTGTAGGTGACCCCGCATTGTTGCCACAGGGACCGCATATACTTTGAGATAAAGTTTGTGCCTCGGTCGCTCACAACCTCCCGGGGGAAACCTACTCTGGAGAAGATTCCCATCAAGGCCCGGCCCACCACAGGGGCCGTCACTGTTCGGAGAGGGATGGCCTCGGGGTATCGGGTGGCATGATCGACCAGGACGAGGATGAAGCGATGTCCTTGGGAGGTTCAGGGGTCCAGGGGCCCCACGATGTCGATCCCCACTCGCTCGAACGGGGTGTTTACTATTGGAAAGGGCTGGAGAAGGGCTTTGACCCTTCCTCCACTCTTCCCGCTGGCTTGGCAGGTCGGGCAGGTTCGGCAATGATTGTCCACGTCCTTCCGCATTCGGGGCAAGTAGAAGTGAGTCACCAGGCGGCTGTATGTTTTGTCTTGCCCCAGGTGCCCGGCGAGGGGCACATCATGCGCCAGATTGAGGAGGAAGTCCCGGAATCGGAGGGGGACCACCAGCACTTGGCTGGCCCCCAGTTCTGCGGTCTTCTGCTCGCTGTAGAGGACGTCATTGTCCCAATAGACCCAGTGGGTCCCCGTCTGATCTCCGGCGGCCTGGGCGGCTGCTTGCTGTCGGGTCCCTGCGAGGGAGAGGCAGGTCTTCTGTTCTTGGCGGAACTGCTCCGTTGTGGGGCCACCTTCTTGGCGCCCTTGGGCGAGTTCAGGGAGGTCGCCGAGCGCGGCGGCCTCGTCCGGGGCGAGTTCTGGCAGCCCGGACTCGGCGTCGGCTTCTTCTTCGATGGAGGGAGGTGGTGGCTCGGGCCACTCCGGCTCTTCGGGCGGAGCAGCTACTCTCGATCGGATGGCCCGGGCGGTCGTGGACCGGGTGGTTGCGCAGGCCCACTCGGGCAGTCCCAGCATCACCAGATGCTCTCGGCGCTCGACGTGGGCCCAGGGGGAACTTTCCAGGTCGTTCCCAAGGAGGCAGTCTACGGGGGCGTCGTCGCGGACGGTCACCTTCAGCATGCCCGACACTCCCCCCCACTCGAAGGGGATCCGGGCCATCTGGCACAAGCTCTCGGTGTTGTCTGCCGACCGGACGGGGCACAGTACATTAGGCATGATCTGTTCGGAGGTCACCAAGTGTCAGCGGACGGCTGTCACGCTGGCTCCGGTGTCGCGGAGGGCTTCGGCCCGGCGTCCATTAATGGTGACCCACTGTTGGTACTTCTGGGTGTTGCTCGGATGGGAGCCCGGGGCACCATTTCCCGGCTGCCCAGGCATACCAAGGTCATGGCAGCGGGTTCCCACTCGGTTGGCCCGGCGTCGTAGTTCTCTTCCTCTTCTCTCCCTTCCCCCAGGGCAGCGGCTGCCAACTGGCGGGGGGGTGGCCCGGTGGTCCCAGCTCATCGGTTCACGGGGCAGGTTGGGTCACTGGCATAGTGCCCTGGCTGTTGGCAGTTGTAGCACGTTACCGTCGGTCGAGGTCCTGGTTGGGCTAGGGGGGCCCCTCTTCGGGCGAGGGTCGGGGACGTGCGGTTCGGGGGCGGTCCCCGGGGAGGACTCCGGGGCGGCCCTGCTGGGAAGTCTCTGTTCCTGTTCGATCCTCCTCCTCCGCCACGCTGGCGGGGGGGCCCCATGGTGTTCCGTTGGTACTCCCCCATCGAGTTCCGAGGGACCCGGGTGTTCACCCATCGATCGGCCTCGGCGGCGAGCTTCCGCGGCTCGGTCAGCTTGCTGTCGAGGAGGTGCTGTCTCAGCTCGATGAAGCAGTTGTTGGAGAGGTGTTCCCATACAGTGAGGTCGAACAGCTGTTCGTAGGAGGTGACCTTGTTGCCCTTGATCCAACCTTCCAGGGCTCTGCTGAAAAAGTCTACGTATTCCACCCAGGTGGTACCGGGGAGCTACTTGCAGTCCCGGAAGCGCTGGCGGTACATCTCTGAGGTGAGACCATAGCGGGTGAGCAGGGCCTCCTTCATATGGTCATAAGAGGTCATCACCTCATCTGGGAGCTGTAGCAGGGTGTCTCTGCCTTCGCTGAGGAACTGTCCCCATAGGCCGGCACCCCAATCTTTTCGGGGTACCCGATGGGCGGTCATGGCGACCTCGTAGGCCTTGAACCATTGTTGGATGTCGTCGTTCTTGCAGTACTCTTTGACGACATCCTTGGGGATATGTACTTTCACCTCGGCCGGCGGAGGGGTGTCCCTGTTTCCGGGGGCGCCGGTCTCCCCATTCTTGGACTTAATTTCAAGTTCTTTAAGGCCCCGCTCATGCTCGAGGGTTAGCCTCCTCTCTTCCAGTCTTCGGTGCCGCTTTTTCTCCTCTATTTCTTCTTGCAGCCGCAGTTGCTCTAGGGCAAATTTCTTTTCGGCTAGTAGGAGTTCGCCGTCCAGGCGGAGTCAAGCGAGCTCCAACTCGTGGGTCCTGACCCTCTCTCATTCTCGTATCTCTTCCGGAGCTGCGGTTGGTTGCCGGTGCACGTTTGGCACCGGGTTTTCTTCGGTTTGGGGGGAGGTCGCTTCGGACTCTACCCAGGCCTTTAGGGCTTTTTGCAGGTCCTCTTTTGTGTTTAATCCGGTGGTCGCGATGCCTTTGTCTTTACAAAACTGATTTAGCTCCTTATGGGTATATTCCTCCAACCGTTCTTATTGGAACTCCGCGGTTGGGGTGGTCTCTTGGTTGCTCATGGTTACTCTGTGTCTGGGTAGGTAGTGGGTGAGTTACTCGCTGTACGATTTGCGTCGGGCTCGGATCGCACCGCTGGCCACCAATGTTAGAAGGGCGCTCTCCGGGGAGTCAGAGGGTGCCGGACTGACCACCCCGAGAGCCACCGTTCCGTAGGAAAGTAGCCGAGCGCCGCTGAGAAGCCTCCTGGGCGAGGTCCTTCTCCTATGATCGTACCAGCCAAGCAACCCCACCACCACAAAGGGACACAACAAGGGTATCAATTCTCACAAGTCTTTATCGGTATTAAAAGGCAGGTTTCTGTGGCAATATTTACAGGCGGATCGAGGGATCCCAAAGAGTCTCAGGGTCATTCAGGGACGGGGTAGCGGGACAGTCTCAGTACCAGCCTGGTACGGGAACACCCTGCGCCCAGCTCTCAATCCTCGAGCTGGGGGGTTTCCGGGAGCCGGGGAGCCGGGGCGTCGTCCGCAGGGCTCGGAGGGTTGCCTCGGTGAGGTCGAGCCGCGACCAGGTCAGCAGGGCTCCGATGGTTACTTCTGCGAGGTCGAGCCGCGACGAGGTCAGCAGGGCTCCGATGGTTAGCTCAGCGAGGTCGAGCCGCGACGGGGTCAGCAGGGCTCCGATGTTCCGTGAGGGTCTTCTTCTCAGCAAGGGGGAGCCGCGACGCAGTCAGCAGGGCTCGAGCTCCAAGTTCCAGGCAATGAGTCTCTCTCCGTAGGGTCAGCCGCGATCCGATCAGCAGGGCTCTCGACTCCAGGATACAACTGCCGTCCTGGTTTTGGGCTGCCCCAGATATAGGTCTGGAGCCCTTTGATGTCCGGACCCTCGCGCCTGGGGGGGGTTGGAGGGGCCGGGAGAACAGCATCCAGACACCCAGTGGGGGGTGGAGCCAGTGCCCAGGGAGGCCGGAGGGCGATCGCCACCAGGCGTCGGGGGACGGCTGGAGGCCCCATTGAAACTCTCCTCCTCCGGAATCTGTGGACTGGCCACTCGACCCCCTCCGGTCAGGTCTTGGCGCCTTGAGGTCAGGGCTTCGCGGGGACCGAGGCCGGGGGCAGTTCGCGAAGGCTGGAGGTTAGTGGGGTACAATCCAGGGGGACCCCGAAGGGTTCGGGTAGCCCCCGTGTAGTCTGGTAGGAGGGTTCGGGACCACACCACGAGGCCGGGTCCAACATGCCTCCTCAAGGGCATGTAGGAACACTCTGTAATCCCACTCCTGTGTATGAAATTGCAGGTTGTGCTTAGTGACATGTGCCCTCAGGTGTCTGCCTCTGTGTCATTAGGGTGTGGCTTGTTGTTACGTACAACTGGGGTGTCCATGATTCAGAGGGTCAGCATGACATCTGCGATGTGACTGTGAGAGACAAGACCTGTGTGACATATAGGTGTGTGATCATCTGACAGCGCACAATGGTGTATGCAACTGTCCTTCATGCAGCTGGGTTACATGCATGGCAGACTGTGATGTGTTAATGTACAGGGATTTGTGTTTGCAGAGACTCATATGTATGATTTGCATGATGTGGGGTCTTCTGGATCCTGGATATGTTGTTTGCATGGGATGGGCAAGTGCGCCGGTCATCTGCAGAGTTAGCTTTACCCCTGAGCTAGGATTGTGAGTCAGTGTATATTGTTGTTGTCTGGATGCCCTGCCCCTGTGACAGGAGACAGTGTTGACTGACTTTCAGGGCATCCCAGTGCCATGGCATTTAACTTGCTATGAGTGAGCCTGCATTGTGTTCAAGTGTGCACCATGCACCCCAATGTGGCATTGCCCATCAGGACATGAGTACATCATAGTGTGTGTTACTGGCATGCATCCCAAGCATGTGAAATGAGTCTCTGCCCATCCCTTCATCCGGACACCTGTACTGAGTCAGTAGCAAGAGATGTGCTGTGTGTATAGTGACATAGTCCCACATGTTCACTTGCATGTACAACTAATGTGTGGGTGGTGCATGTTGGCACATTGGGGTGTTAGCATCCAACATGCAACAGACATATGTGTGAAAGTCAAGGAGGTTTATGTGTGCCATGGTTGATGTTGAGAATGATAATTGTCTTATCCTAAACAGTGTTGGCACTTTGAGCTGTGTTCAGCTGATGATGCCAGGGCTTGCCCTGTGATGTGATATACTCACTGTGGTGTGTGCAGTCGGTGCATGTGACTGATGTTGTTCTCTTACTTCCTATTCCTATCCAGATACATCCACGGCCACAGGAGGGGACAGCTCCACGGACCAGGAGGAGCCACAGAGCCTTACAGGGACAGAAGGAGAGGAGTCGGGTGGACCCAGTGGCACCGAGGGCGAGTGGAGCCACACAGAGTCGTCAGCACCATTCCCCTCCAGCTGAGGGCCACAGCAGCTCTGAGGATGACTCCCTTGTGGAGGCGGGTGTCAGCAGCCACCAAACCCCAGCTAGTGAGGCTGTCCCCACCACCACCACCCCCCTCCCATCGGCTCCCATCCCAGAGGTCCCTGTGAGCTCCCGTGTTCGTGAGCATGTCTCCTTTGTGCCAGGCACCGCACCCCCAGCTTCTGTGTCCCCTGCTGCCCTGAGTGTGGACTTACTTCGACAGATCCATGTAGGGCAGACGTTGATGCTGAAGGTCCTCCATGCACACACAGGTCTGTTGACACAACTGTTGTCATTCATGGAGGGCATTTCCTTGGGCATGTCTGCCCTGCAGAGGACCAAGCAGTCCGTGGCCTCCTCCCTGACGGCAGCAGTGTCCCTCCTCCAACAGTCCCGCACCCCTCCTACCCCTGCACCACCCACGATTCCTTGCACCCTTCGTGTCCCAAGCACAGAAACCCCCAAACCAAGGTCTATACGTGCACACAAGCAAGCGCAGGGGACTGATTCCACACTCACAGGGGCTGGTTTGCAGACACACACACAGTCATCCACAACCACTCCGCAGTCCTCCGAGACCTCTTCCTCCCAGCCCCCTTCCCTTGCCTCACCTGCAACCCCATCCCCCAGAAGCTCTTCCTCTGTGACCTTGGCCTCTTCCCCACCGACCCTGCAGATCCTGATTGCAAGGGGAAGAGGAAGTCCCCACACACAGAGGGGAGTGCCCCTCACACACGGACACCCTCCCCCAGATGCAGTCAGACAGAGACCCCCACCCGCAAGTCCCCCCGGCGCCAGAAGAGCAAGACCCCCCACCACCACGCAGCTCCAAGGCAAAGTCTCAATCCTCCATGCCCCAGGCCACCACTCCAGAGGTTCCCCCGCCACTCCCTGCCCCGGGTTCCCCCACCCACAGATACACCATCCCCAAAATGCTAAGGCCATCCCCCCTACCACTTGCTCCTCCACAGCAGGTCAGACAGTTAGTGCCACTGATATGGGGACCGTGTCCCCCCCCCTGCCAACCTCACCTGTCCCCCATTCCGCTCCCATGGATGTAGGCACTGCTTTGGAGTCCATGACCACCCCGTATGACTTGGGCACTGCAGTGGTGAGCCAATCCACTCCATCTGGCCTGCCCACTGGAGTTGTGCCGGCACCCCCACCATCTGACTTGTGCCCCACAGTTGTGACAGCACCCACCACTTCAGTCAGCTCCACTGCAGTTGCAAGTGTCTCGCCTGCATCCCCCACCTCTTCACTGCCTCCTTCTGCTGTGCCCTGATCCTGTCCCTGCGGTGCCTGGCCTGCCCCCATGTATGCCCCTCCGAGAGGATGACCCGGGTCCTTAGCAGTGCAGGCATGCAAGGTGTGATAGTTGTCACTCTAATTCACTCCTTGGCATTTGGACATGGACTGGCCATTGGCCTTTTGTTTGCACAGACGTTTAACTTTTAAAATGCTGAATAAAGCTTTTTTCTTTCTCCCTGTGAACTAGATTTAGCTGTACATTATGTTGATGATGTTTACCATGCCCTTGCACCAGTGATGCTTTGTTTACAATGTTGAATTCTGATGTGTTGCTGTGAGGTACTCCCTGTGGTCCATGAGATATGTATCCTATTCTGGTGGGTATCCATGTCATCCTTTGCAGCTACCTGGGTGTGTCAGGATCAACTATTTGTGGACATCTATCTGTGAGCATTTCATTTGCATGGTCACATCTCTGGCTTGCACCCCTGCACATATGATGTGCTTCCTATTGTCCAATTTGTCACTTCCACATACTTTGTGCTCATCAACACTGGACCTACAGGTGTGGGCATCATTGTAATAGAAGCAACAGGGTCCTCTGTGCAACTTGCTAGACATATGTTTTAGGTATGTGCAGATGACTTAGGGGAGACTCACGTACCCAGGCTGTTGTGACCAGAGCCTTCATTATGTGGTAACTGATGGCTGACTGACCAAGTGTTCTGCAGACATGAGTGGGACTTGCGGTGAATATGTTTGGCACAGCTGGGCTCCCACAGGAGTTGGGTCCCCTCAAGTAAGTGTGTTGTCCGGTGACATGGCCTGGGCCCATGGTGTGTGTTGTTGTATGAGTATGTGTGTGTGTCCACATCCCTGTTCATACACAGACAGTGTTCCCTTGATATGTTCCTGTTGTTGATGCTTCCTGAGTGGTACTGGGTTCATCCCACTACTTTTCCAATGGGCTACCAGATGTGTGGGTGCATGACACAGTACTGTTAATTGGTGTATCATCATTGGGATTTGTCAGTTCTGAGTGGTGATGATGTTGTCAGACACAGATGGGACACAGTCAGGGTTCCTCAAGGAGCCTGTTTATTTGCTAAATCATGTAGTTGTCCCTAGGTGGTAGTTTTCAGTGATTGAGGCATTTGTATGTGTGTGTGACAGCTCCCACTTGTCGGGTTCATGGCTGAGATGCTGGCATGTGTGCCTTGTGGTTCTCCTTGGTATCTGCATTGTCCTGGGACTGTGGCAGGGATTCTGAAGGTTACGTGAGCTTTGAGGTCATTGCCATGTACCGCATACTGTGCCGTATGTCTGTCATTCCCCAGGGTTTTAAACTGTCCTCGTGTGATGTGTCTGTGCACCTTAGTTCCTCCTAACATTCCTGTGTTTGTCATGGGTGCATGTGCAATTTCACCTGTCCATGTGGGCTTCACAGATAAACATTGTTGCAGTTCAGGGTGTGTGGTATTGAGGGTGGACTGATGTGAATGTTTGCATTAATGGTCCCCTAGCTCCTGTTTGTCCATGGATGAGGGGCCATGCTGAGGGATTTGTGTTCGTGTATGTGTGATGTACGTTTGTGGCACAGGACACGTCTGGGTTTCCCAGTTTGTACGACATCTGCCTTTAGCATCACAGTGGAGGTGTCATGCATGCTTGTGTCACCCCAATGTCTGTTCCCTGGGGGTAGTGGTGTTGTGAGTCAGTCTCTTGCTGTGTTAGTTGGTGTTCATTCTAGCTTGTGTCACATGTGTCTGTTGTGCTCCCTCTCATCTCCCAATGCCTGATTGCCCACTGAGGGTGTCCCAATGATGGTTTACTTTTGTATGGCACTATGTCCACATCTGTGTCACTAGGGTTCAGCCCCCCTCATGTGTTGTGTAGTTGCCTGGGGATACTGTGACACACACACACACACATGCTGTGTCAGATGTGCAGTGTGAGTTTGCCTGTTTGTGTTTGTGCAGCTGCACCAGTGCATTGGTATTGCTGGTGTGGGCCTTTGTCTGGATGCTATTTCTGTGATTTTGCATGCTGTCCCTGTGAGTCATATCACATCATTGTGCACATTCATCCTGGTTGTTAGGTGCCATTCCTGGCATGGAATGTGAGTTTGGGAGCTGACACCTACAGTCTACACATGTTGTTTTGATTGGTGTGTCTATTTTCGAGATGTGTGCATGCTTGGTGATGGTCACTTCTGCTGTTGTGTCTTTGTACACGGTGTGCATTGTCAGCCCCCATGTGTGGTGCTTGTCTGCACATGGCCGAGAGTGTGTTATGTTTTCACAGCACTGTTAGCCTCACCACATCTCTGTATGTATGGGACACAACCACTAGTTTGCCCCAGAAGTGTTTAATGTGTTGGAAGCAGGGATCATACATGCTGTTTGTTATTTGCAGCTTTGCCCATGATGACACTTACCTTTTGGTCACTGTGATGAGGGGGGTTTAGTCCCCATCACCACAATGCTCAACATCTGCTGCATTTTGGAAGCCCACACTTAACTTCGGTTCTACACAGTGAGGGTGTGTTCTTTTTACATTGCCACAGTGCTATGGTGATGCTTGCCTTGTGTATGTCACACTCATGTGTTGGTCACACATGTGCTGTTACTTACATTGTATGTTCGTAGCCATAGTCACTGTTGGCATTTGTTACAGACTACACACTGTTGACATGATGTTAGGGGGGATGTATTTTGCGGACATACCTGATGTTGGAGTATGCTGGATGTGTTGCGCATCACCCATCCTATGGCTGGGGGTGGCAGGGGTGATGGGGAACATAGTCCCTATGGGTGTGGGTGGCAGTAGTGATGGGCAACATAGTCCCTATGGCTGGGGTGGCAGTAGTGATGGGCAACATAGTCCCTATTGCTGGATGGGCAACATAGTCCCTATGGCTGGGGGTGGCAGGGGTGATGGGCAACATCAGCCTTATGGGTGGGGGTGGCAGGGGTGATGGGCAACAGGTCCCCTGTGAGTGGGGGTGGCAGGGGTGATGGGCAACATCAGCCATATGGGTGGGGGTGGCAGGGGTGATGGGCAACAGGTCCCCTATGGGTGGGGGTGGCAGTAGTGATGGGCAACATAGTCCCTATGGGTGGGGGTGGCAGTAGTGATGGCCAACATGAGCCCTATGGGTGGGGGTGTTAGTGGTGCTGCGCAACAGGTCCCCTGTGAGTGGGGTGGCAGGGGTGATGGGCAACATCAGCCATATGGGTGGGGGTGGCAGGGGTGATGGGCAACAGGTCCCCTATGGGTGGGGGTGGCAGTAGTGATGGGCAAAATTGTCCCAATGGGTGGGGGTGGCAGTAGTGATGGGCAACATGAGCCCTATGGGTCGGGGTGTTAGTGGTGCTGGCCATGCAACCCCTATGGTGGGCTGTTGTTAGTGCCCAGGATGTGGATCCCCTGTGTATGTGTGCCTTTTTGCAGGTACGTGTCGTTTGTTTATGTGGTAGGTGTCTGACTTATCGCCTGCGCCTGCGCTGTCGGCGTCGGTTCCTGATCTGGTCATAGATGTAGAGTACTGGTATGACCTGCGTGATGGCATTCATGATGTGTTCGTGTCGCACACGCTGCTTGTTGCTCCGTCTCGTACCCGCTGCAAGCTGTTCCATCTCGTAGCCTTGTATTGAGTTATGGCGCGAATCGTAGCTGATATGCTTGTTTTCCAGATGCTGTGACGTGCCGTATGTGGCGAGCCGTCCGGCGCGTAGGAAGTACGCATCATACTTGTCATGCCGGAAACTGCTATGGATACTGCTTCCGGGCGACCCGGTTCATCGTTAGGAGTTACGGCTCGTACGGAGAATGGAGCTTGAATCGCAGCCTACGTGTTGGTCGTGTTTTTGGCA
Source organism: Triturus cristatus (assembly GCF_964204655.1). Taxonomy (NCBI): domain Eukaryota; kingdom Metazoa; phylum Chordata; class Amphibia; order Caudata; family Salamandridae; genus Triturus; species Triturus cristatus. Next base: position 954,274,135 of record NC_140581.1, read on the forward strand.
GTTATGCGCATCGTACTTACTCTACAGGACGGACCGGCTCCGGGTACATATCAGTCGCACAGTAAGGCTACGGACAGCTGTCCGACCGGCTATCGGAATCGGCCCCTTAACAAAAGCTGACTAGGATATTTACACGGATGCAATGGGAGAGGTTTCTCACTATGTATTTGTAGACTATCTGGAATTATTAAATGGGCCCATTTTTTCCTGAAATAGTAGGTCAGTACAAAGGGGTACCTTTTTGTTCAGATTCTGACAGCTCATTGAAGTAAAGACTGGGCAAGGAATGGAGAAACAGAGTAATGCTGGATTTAATTAGTTAAAAAATGTTAAGAACTTTTACATTTCTAAACAACCATTGTGCTGTACACCCTAGTGAAATCAAGGATCAAAGGTAAATTAATTTACTAATAAGATAAACTGCCAGCTGTGGCCCGCCCATAAGGGCTGAGGGGCCACGCCTCCACCTTTTTCCCAGCAAGAAGAATGTCTGGCAGACTGAGCAAAGGTCAGCCTGACAGACCCTCTTCTTGTTCAGGTCAGGCAGTCAGGAGATAGACATGCAGTACATTTGTATGCTCCTGGCTGCCTGTGCTGAAATTTGCCAGGCTGAGGAATTAATTCACAGCCCTGTGCCGTGATCTCTTCAACCTGGAAAATATGCCTCAAGGCCCTCCCAATCGTGATGAGGGGGAGCTTCATTGATTTCCTCGGACCTGGGTGCATCAGATTTAAGCGCTTAACTGCCCAGGGCAGGGTGTCAATGAGTGACACCTCATCACAGAGTGGGGTGCGGTGGGTTCAGCAGTCTCACTGACACCATCCCACTTGGGGGCCGATTCCGATGGCAGACGGACTCAGGTCCGTCCGACATCGGTCAGGAGCCATAACCGACTGACCTGCTGTCGTCAGTTATGGCCCTGCAAGTACGATGCGACCGAACAGGGTTCGGTCGCACTCGTATACTTCAACATGCAAACATGCATTCCGAGCGGAATGCATGCTTGCATTGTGAAAAGCAGGGGTGCAGTTGATCCCTGCACCCTGTGGCCGGCACCCCAAGGTGCCTGCCACTGGGTGCAGGGATCCACAGAGGGGCACCATAGGTGCCCCCAGGCAGCCATTCGGCAGCCATTCGGCAGCCTCACACCCATGGGGGCCCTACTGGGGGCCCCCAAAGACAGTATCCGACTGCCTTTTCGTGCCGGAAAGACCGTCACGAAAAGGCAGTGAAAAACTGTCATTGTACTCCCTCGGTCGCAAAGAGGCAGCCGGGGGAGTACTGAGGGATTTTGGACGGCGGACGGGCTCTCCGAGCCTGACGTCCGCAATCTGGAAATCCGAGTCGGATTCCTTTCCGACCAAGCCCATCAGAATGGCTCGGTCGGAAAGGAATCCGGCCAACACGTTCCGATTCGGTCAGAAGGGCTCCGACCATCGTTCGGAGCCCTTCCGACCGAAATCGGGATCGGCCCCTTTGTGAGGAGTGAGGGACTGCTGCATTCTTTCATCGGATGACCTCAGGTCAGCCAGCTACGAAGGCAGCAGTCTTAACCCTCTTGGGACCTCTGAGTCTCCTCTCTACAGTGAAGGTAAGTTTTATGTTTTTGTTGCATATTTGGTGCGTGCATGTATGTATGAATAGATGTGTATTTTTTAGTGAGTGTAGTAAATGGGTGTGTGTGTGTGAATGCATGGGTGTGAGTGAGTGTATATGTGTGCGTGTGTGGCCCCCGACCCCCCCAACCCCGCCCTGCTAACTACGTGGTATGATTGTTGTAATTACTGGGGGGTTGCTGTTTTACTGACTTTTCCGCACTGTTAGAAAAGGGACGTGCTCTCTGGCTGTGCGTTATATACGTCATCCTACCCATCGATCTACATTAGGATACAATAATAATGATATGAAACGTATTTCTTTCAACTACTTATAAAGTAGTGTCCAGTTTCTCGGCAGTGCTTGAAAAGTGTTAAAGCTAATACCTAGCCATTTAATTTTTCTAAAGTAACGGAAAACAGTGAAAAGTCAGCAAAGTTCATATACAAAATAATTTTTGAAAAATGGGGTGATGAAGACTCATCTATTTCTGGACCGCAGAAACTATACCACGTTCATGTCCTTGGAACCCCTTTCAGACAGACCAATAATGCTCGATTCCTTTGCTCGCAACCTAAGTTTAGCGCTTCAAAAATCAGATTTATTTTTATTTATTTTCTGGGATCACAGCCAGTAATTGCAAAAGCCCCTAAACGCAGGGAAAATGATCGGCTCAGAAGGGAGTTCGGTATTTTTGTGCCAAGACACTTAACACAATTTAGTTCTTTTACTGGAGCTGCTACAGGGCTCTCTCAGGAAAGCAAGCCACGCTGACCAGACTTGAAAAAACACAACCACCAACTTATTAATCAAAGGCTTTACCAATACCAATAGCTATAAGCAGGAAAAAGCCAATAATGCATTCGTGTTATAGTGTTTTATTTGGTGTTCTTGTTTGCTATTAAAGAAAAAAAGAGGTAACCGTGTGCTTTTTCAAATAAAGAAAGGTCTTATCACGCAATTTTAAAATTTTAGCAGGTGCATATATATATATATATATTCCTTTGGTCAGACTGTTGGTGAAGCGAGGAGCTTACTGTGGAATGCCCTCCGGCTGCTTTTAATGAACAGGAACGAAGATTTGAATGGAAAGGGCCACTCTGTGAGGCCCGCCGCAACACTTGGGGAATGAACATAAACAGCCAGGATTTGCATCCGTGCCAGAGGTAATGAACTTTTAAAGACCAACAGCAGCTATTTTTAAACTCAGTGGTAGCGGAACTTGACCTTGTAGCACTGTGACTCAGTAATGGAACTGTCCTTTTGAAGCAAGCATTGCACTCAGTCGACGGTGTAACATAGTGCAGTTTTGCCAATATTGACATGGAGAACCAGTGAAATCTGTGGGCAGTTACAATGTATCCTGGGATGAGAAGTCCTTTACTTTTGAGCTATACTTGGATGAAATCTTGCAACGAAAATAACAAGAATTGATACCACTTGGGGGTTAATTGATAACCTTAGATTAAGTGTTTGTACTTTTTTCGCTGCTCTTGTGAATAATAGTGACAATGATAAACGAGTACAAATTGGAAAAATAACTGCCCCTTTAAGAACTGGAAAGATCGACTGTTGTCCTTTCTCTATGTTTTTTAAGTTACGTTATATTTAAAATCCAACGAACCCGCTGAGACCATAGCTATTGGCATATGATTAAGAGTGGTGAACTCGAAACGCGTCATGCCTGTTGTTCTTCGAAATAAAAACTTGATCTAGCACTGCTGGTGTGGCCCGTGTCGCGCTTTTTGCAGAAGCGCGCCTGCTTTGAATTGATAAGAGGCGTCTGACTCACCTCAAGACGGGCCCGATCCGCTAGGAAGTGGCATTCCTTTGGTCAGACTGTTGGTGAAGCGAGGAGCTTACTGTGGAATGCCCTCCGGCTGCTTTTAATGAACAGGAACGAAGATTTGAATGGAAAGGGCCACTCTGTGAGGCCCGCCGCAACACTTGGGGGATGAACATAAACAGCCAGGATTTGCATCCGTGCCAGAGGTAATGAACTTTTAAAGACCAACAGCAGCTATTTTTAAACTCAGTGGTAGCGGAACTTGACCTTGTAGCACTGTGACTCAGTAATAGAACTGTCCTTTTGAAGCAAGCATTGCACTCAGTCGACGGTGTAACATAGTGCAGTTTTGCCAATATCGACATGGAGAACCAGTGAAATCTGTGGGCAGTTACAATATCCTGGGATGAGAAGTCCTTTACTTTTGAGCTATACTTGGATGAAATCTTGCAACGAAAATAACAAGAATTGATACCACTTGGGGGTTAATTGATAACCTGAGATTAAGTGTTTGTACTTTTTTCGCTGCTCTTGTGAATAATAGTGACAATGATAAACGAGTACAAATTGGAAAAATAACTGCCCCTTTAAGAACTGGAAAGATCGACTGTTGTCCTTTCTCTATGTTTTTTAAGATACGTTATATTTAAAATCCAATGAACCCGCTGAGACCATAGCTATTGGCATATGATTAAGAGTGGTGAACTCGAAACGCGTCATGCCTGTTGTTCTTCGAAATAAAAACTTGATCTAGCACTGCTGGTGTGGCCCGTGTCGCGCTTTTTGCAGAAGCGCGCCTGCTTTGAATTGATAAGAGGCGTCTGACTCACCTCAAGACGGGCCCGATCCGCTAGGAAGTGGCATTCCTTTGGTCAGACTGTTGGTGAAGCGAGGAGCTTACTGTGGAATGCCCTCCGGCTGCTTTTAATGAACAGGAACGAAGATTTGAATGGAAAGGGTCACTCTGTGAGGCCCGCCGCAACACTTGGGGAATGAACATAAACAGCCAGGATTTGTATCCGTGCCAGAGGTAATGAACTTTTAAAGACCAACAGCAGCTATTTTTAAACTCAGTGGTAGCGGAACTTGACCTTGTAGCACTGTGACTCAGTAATGGAACTGTCCTTTTGAAGCAAGCATTGCACTCAGTCGACGGTGTAACATCGTGCAGTTTTGCCAATATCGACATGGAGAACCAGTGAAATCTGTGGGCAGTTACAATGTATCCTGGGATGAGAAGTCCTTTACTTTTGAGCTATACTTGGATGAAATCTTGCAACGAAAATGACAAGAATTGATACCACTGGGGGGTTAATTGATAACCTGAGATGAAGTGTTTGTACTTTTTTCGCTGCTCTTGTGAATAATAGTGACAATGATCAACGAGTACAAATTGGAAAAATAACTGCCCCTTTAAGAACTGGAAAGATCGACTGTTGTCCTTTCTCTATGTTTTTTAAGTTACGTTATATTTAAAATCCAACGAACCCGCTGAGACCATAGCTATTGGCATATGATTAAGAGTGGTGAACTCGAAACGCGTCATGCCTGTTGTTCTTCGAAATAAAAACTTGATCTAGCACTGCTGGTGTGGCCCGTGTCGCGCTTTTTGCAGAAGCGCGCCTGCTTTGAATTGATAAGAGGCGTCTGACTCACCTCAAGACGGGCCCGATCCGCTAGGAAGTGGCATTCCTTTGGTCAGACTGTTGGTGAAGCGAGGAGCTTACTGTGGAATGCCCTCCGGCTGCTTTTAATGAACAGGAACGAAGATTTGAATGGAAAGGGTCACTCTGTGAGGCCCGCCGCAACACTTGGGGAATGAACATAAACAGCCAGGATTTGCATCCGTGCCAGAGGTAATGAACTTTTAAAGACCAACAGCAGCTATTTTTAAACTCAGTGGTAGCGGAACTTGACCTTGTAGCACTGTGACTCAGTAATGGAACTGTCCTTTTGAAGCAAGCATTGCACTCAGTCGACGGTGTAACATAGTGCAGTTTTGCCAATATCGACATGGAGAACCAGTGAAATCTGTGGGCAGTTACAATGTATCCTGGGATGAGAAGTCCTTTACTTTTGAGCTATACTTGGATGAAATCTTGCAACGAAAATATCAAGAATTGATACCACTTGGGGGTTAATTGATAACCTGAGATTAAGTGTTTGTACTTTTTTCGCTGCTGTTGTGAATAATAGTGACAATGATAAACGAGTACAAATTGGAAAAATGACTGCCCCTTTAAGAACTGGAAAGATCGACTGTTGTCCTTTCTCTATGTTTTTTAAGATACGTTATATTTAAAATCCAACGAACCCGCTGAGACCATAGCTATTGGCATATGATTAAGAGTGGTGAACTCGAAACGCGTCATGCCTGTTGTTCTTCGAAATAAAAACGTGATCTAGCACTGCTGGTGTGGCCCGTGTCGCGCTTTTTGCAGAAGCGCGCCTGCTTTGAATTGATAAGAGGCGTCTGACTCACCTCAAGACGGGCCCGATCCGCTAGGAAGTGGCATTCCTTTGGTCAGACTGTTGGTGAAGCGAGGAGCTTACTGTGGAATGCCCTCCGGCTGCTTTTAATGAACAGGAACGAAGATTTGAATGGAAAGGGTCACTCTGTGAGGCCCGCCGCAACACTTGGGGAATGAACATAAACAGCCAGGATTTGTATCCGTGCCAGAGGTAATGAACTTTTTTTTAAAGACCAACAGCAGCTATTTTTAAACTCAGTGGTAGCGGAACTTGACCTTGTAGCACTGTGACTCAGTAATGGAACTGTCCTTTTGAAGCAAGCATTGCACTCAGTCGACGGTGTAACATTGTGCAGTTTTGCCAATATCGACATGGAGAACCAGTGAAATCTGTGGGCAGTTACAATGTATCCTGGGATGAGAAGTCCTTTACTTTTGAGCTATACTTGGATGAAATCTTGCAACGAAAATGACAAGAATTGATACCACTGGGGGGTTAATTGATAACCTGAGATGAAGTGTTTGTACTTTTTTCGCTGCTCTTGTGAATAATAGTGACAATGATCAACGAGTACAAATTGGAAAAATAACTGCCCCTTTAAGAACTGGAAAGATCGACTGTTGTCCTTTCTCTATGTTTTTTAAGTTACGTTATATTTAAAATCCAACGAACCCGCTGAGACCATAGCTATTGGCATATGATTAAGAGTGGTGAACTCGAAACGCGTCATGCCTGTTGTTCTTCGAAATAAAAACTTGATCTAGCACTGCTGGTGTGGCCCGTGTCGCGCTTTTTGCAGAAGCGCGCCTGCTTTGAATTGATAAGAGGCGTCTGACTCACCTCAAGACGGGCCCGATCAGCTAGGAAGTGGCATTCCTTTGGTCAGACTGTTGGTGAAGCGAGGAGCTTACTGTGGAATGCCCTCCGGCTGCTTTTAATGAACAGGAACGAAGATTTGAATGGAAAGGGCCACTCTGTGAGGCCCGCAGCAACACTTGGGGAATGAACATAAACAGCCAGGATTTGCATCCGTGCCAGAGGTAATGAACTTTTAAAGACCAACAGCAGCTATTTTTAAACTCAGTGGTAGCGGAACTTGACCTTGTAGCACAGTGACTGAGTAATGGAACTGTCCTTTTGAAGCAAGCATTGCACTCAGTCGACGGTGTAACATAGTGCAGTTTTGCCAATATCGACATGGAGAACCAGTGAAATATGTGGGCAGTTACAATGTATCCTGGGATGAGAAGTCCTTTACTTTTGAGCTATACTTGGATGAAATCTTGCAACGAAAATAACAAGAATTGATACCACTTGGGGGTTAATTGATAACCTGAGATTAAGTGTTTGTACTTTTTTCGCTGCTCTTGTGAATAATAGTGACAATGATAAACGAGTACAAATTGGAAAAATAACTGCCCCTTTAAGAACTGGAAAGATCGACTGTTGTCCTTTCTCTATGTTTTTTAAGTTACGTTATATTTAAAATCCAACGAACCCGCTGAGACCATAGCTATTGGCATATGATTAAGAGTGGTGAACTCGAAACGCGTCATGCCTGTTGTTCTTCGAAATAAAAATTTGATCTAGCACTGCTGGTGTGGCCCGTGTCGCGCTTTTTGCAGAAGCGCGCCTGCTTTGAATATATATATATATATATATTCACTGAAAAAACCATAGGTTTCACACATGTTATAGTTAGCTGGACATTTCACTCGTAAAAAACCATTGAAATTCCCCCGTTATAGTTAGTGCAGGCAACTATAACTCACGCGACCGCAATCCTCTGCTGATGCTAATACTGTATTTAGACACTTATTTGCCCATGTCTTCTTCCATTAAATTTTAGCTATACATATATTGCAAATATTTTTTTTTCATAAAGACACATATGTCATCAGCAGAGAATTGCGGTCGCGTGAGTTATAGTTGCCTGCACTAACTATAACGGGGGAATTTCAATGGTTTTTTACGAGTGAAATGTCCAGCTAACTATAACATGTGTGAAACCTAAGGTTTTTTCAGTGAATTTGCAACGTTTTTTAAATGCTAATTCCTAACTATAACGTGTGTGAAACCTATGTTTTTTTCAGTGAATTTGTACGGTTTTTTAAATGCTAAGTTACTTTACGCCGTTCGTGGCGTGCGCTCCCACTTCACGCAGTTAGTTCCGTACGCGCACGGTGCGCTTCGCGCACCGTGCGCGCACAGTGAGCACGCGGTGCGCTTTGCGCACCGCGCGCCCACTTTACGCAGTTAGTGCCGTGGGCCATGCCGTGGGCCATGTACGCACGATGCACTTCGCGCATCGTCCACACACGGAGGACATATTATGCGCTTCGTTGTGAAAGGTTATCTATTAAATGATCAAATTATATATATGCCATGCAAAAAAAGGTGCCCTACGGGCACCTTTTGCACACGGGGTATGGATAATGTGGATAAATTTTAAAAAAATAAAATAAAATGAATTTTTGGCCTTGGGGGTTCTTTTGGGATACCTTAACCGTGGATAGGTGGTTAGGAGCTGTCTAGCCTGCCCCTTTTCATGTTATCCAACTTTGTTTTTCCTCCCCCCCTCAGAGTGCGAGAGAGAAAATGGTGGCCGACACTTCCTGGTTTCGACCGATTCGAATGTTTACTAAGATCTAACAGCCAATCAGAATCGCGCTCGCGCACGGCACCGTACGCGTACGGTAAGCTTACCATAAGCGCACGGTAAGCGCACGGTAAGCTGCCACAGATATATATATTGATTTAAATGCTATTTTCTCAGGAACTACTGAACAAATTTACACCAGACCTACAAAAGGCACTTCCTTGACCTGTAGACTACCTCTCTGCCAAATTTCAAGTAACTCTGTTCAGCCGTTCGGGCTGTAGCTGTGTCTAAAGGTCCTATGGAAAAATGCATGGGGAAACGCGTTTTGGGACCCCCCTTTTTTCTCAGCCCCCGCTTGACGAATCCCCCCGAGACTTTCAGGGTAGGAGCGGAGCGTAGCGCCCCATTAGTTTTGAAAATTTCGCGAGGATTCGTCGACCGGCGCCAAAGTTATTCAAAATAGAATGTTGCGGTTTTCCTATGGAAACAGGGTCCTAACTATAACTACCTACTGGCGACCGCCAGTAGGTAATATATATATATACACACATATATATATATATTTTATTAGCGGGGGAGATTCGTTGCAGTACATATGCCAATGTGTGATGCAAAGGGTATGTCCACGCTTCTCTGCGACGAATAATTGACCGGTCAGTAGTTTAATTGCACCCATTGGAAAGGGTTGTGCGTACCCTGCATTGACCACGTTTGGTCAGTATCAAAAATATGACGATTTTCTGCAAGAAACACATTAGAACACAGAAAGAACTACCAAGAACAAAGCTGGTGCACTCACAACAATATTGCCTCAAAAACAGCAACACTGTAACCACAAACACCGACCTAAATTACATACTTGCTGCTCATGGGAGGGACATAAGCAAGACAGTGATAAAAGCGAGGGTGCCACATGTGCAAAGAGGAATTAGGCATGCGTCACTATGAAGTGCTAAATGAGAACTGAAAAAATAAAATAAAGAAACAGAGTTCCATGACTTCATAAGTGGAGGGGCACAATTTTCCTAATCGAAAGTGAGGTCAGAGGAGAAATGCTCTAGCAACTAGAAAAGAGGAGCTTTTATAGATACTTGGGGTAAACAGAGATTAGTTCCTATCACTTAAAGATGTTGGGGCCTATTCGCAAAACCTACCTTAGAGCATGTAAAGAATTAAATAATTAATTACTGTAAAATGGGGGGGTGAAGGAAGTATGTAGGGAGAAACATGGTAATGCAAAACAGATACCAAAATAAAAATATGAGAATTGGCATTCACAAAATCCATATTTCAATCTACTAAAACCGTTCTACTGACAAAACAAAATCAAATGTACTCCAGCCTGGTTGAGTCAATCACAACGCGTTACAGGCACTGGAAGTGGAACAAACTTCCATTGAAATCAGTGTAGACGGGCAATAACACTCCCACCGATGGAACCATGAAAAATCAATTAAATAAATAGCATTTTACATTAACCTATATAGGATTTAGGTTTAGCATTGATTTTCAGCGCCAGGTGTTTGGCTTGCGCTGGAAAATCAATGCGAATGGCACCATTTGCAGCACAAGAGGGCGCTGCTTATTTTCTGCCTCTGGAGTAGATTTTCAACTCGAGTGACAAATTTCTCAATGCAAACAGAAGGTTTCTCAATGTGAGCGTTCGCGACCACCCGCGACTGGCCGTGACCGTCCGTGACCGCCCGCATTGAGAAATTTGAATGCCTGTGTTGAGAAATCTCATCAGTAAATGGATTTTTTGCGCTCGCCAACTTGACGTTGGGGAGCATGAGCGAGGAAATGTCTTGCCTGAAGGTGGATCTTCCTCGCTTACACTCACCAACTTGACATTGGGGAGCGCAAGCTGGGAAAAAAACTCTGCTCTGCTGCACGGAGCTGAGTTTTTCGGAACTCCACATGCTCCATGGAGTGCAGAAAACTCTGCAAACTCCGTGAATGGGGCAGAGTTCACCACCCAGGCTTACTTAATTGTTTACAGTACATGATAACATAACAATAAAATAAACTGTAATTTTTTTGCAATCAAATGCAATTTAATGTAATTAACAATAATTGTAATCTTAAAAAATAAGTGAACATTGAGGGGTCGATTCCGATCCTGGATTTTTTTTTCCCGTACGACTCGTATCCGCATTTGTTTATGTACGAATCGCACAAGTCCCAAACAAACGGCGAAGTACGATTCGTACGTGAAAAATACATACAAATCGCCGCGGGAAAAGTCTACGAGACGTCCCCGGACAGTTTTACATACAAATTGTAAAACTGAAGTCCGAGCGCGCAAGTACGATCCGTACCGCACGTCCGAAAACACAAGCGCATGGAAAAGACTCCGTACGGAGCAAACTTTGTACGAGCCCTACCCCGAGTACACTTGTGCCCGGGATATGAGTCATACGGCCCCCCCAGCCTCCCACCCCTCCCGCGTACGTCGGCACCGTACCCCCAGACCCCCGTATGTACGGACCATACCCCCACCCCCGCGTATGTCCGCACCGTACCCCAGGCGTACACCCCCACCCGCATATGTATGCACCGTAACCCAGGCGTACCCGAATCCTCACGTATGTACGGACCATACATACGCGAGGATTGGGGTACACCTGGGGTACGGTGCATACATACGTGGGTGGGGGGTACGCCTGGGGTACGGTGCGGACATACGTGGGTGGGGGGTACGCCTTGGGTACGGTACGTACATACGCGGGTGGGGGGTACGCCTGGGGTACGGTGCGGACATACGCGGGGGTGGGTGGTACGGTCCATACACACGGGGGTGGGGGGTACGGTCCGTACATACGGGGGTGGGGGGTACGGTCCGTACATGTGCAATGTTGGGGTACGCACCGTACATGATGACACGTACAATGTGGGTGATGGCGTGTACGTCACGTAGCGGGCCCCCTTTTCCTCGTGCATCGCGGCGTACTTAGCTTTTCCGGCACTTTTTGGCTCCCGTAAAAATATAGCCGTGCGGAGTGCTGTGGGTACGAATCGTATTTGCTGCCTGACTCCGTGCGGACGTCGCGTATGCGCTGTCCAGGATCGGAATTGTATGTATTTTTTAGCCGTACAGTGTTTTTTACGATTCATACGGAAATGGTATTTCTGTACGAATCGTATTTGCTGGTTTGTACGGTGGAATTCCCGGGTACGAGTCGTACGTAGAAAACGCTCCGTACGACCATTTGTACCCGGCTTTTACAGGATCGGAATCGGCACCTTAATGATATGCTAAGCTTTCATGTAGGTGCGTTGTTCCTTGTTACTCCTAGGTGAATAGGATTTCCAGAAATGTGTTTCAATGTTTTTAAATTAAATAATAAATTCTTTGTTTAATCGAAAATTAATTTTCTTAAAATTTCAGAATAATTTCTATAGGACGACCCCAGTGATGAAGATCTCTATAAAGAAACAGAAAGTTACTTATAGTAATTTCTGAGTTGTATATTCAGTCAAAATAGTTGCGCCCTCATGTTGTATTGTGGAGTCTTATACATTTATATCCAGGTGTTAGCCTACAGAAGTACACAGTAAATTCTATTCACAAGTATATTTTCATCCAGGTGTACATGTAGATCCACATATAAGGAAGATCTACACATGGAAATCTTCCTTTGAAAATAAGACTCATATTGTTCACTGGAGATGTACATGTTCACTTTCTTTCTGCGAGTATGGAAAAGTTATGATGTTGATATGGGTATTGTTCCAGATGTTGCATGTGTATTTGGTAAAGGAGTTTGAGTTTTATTGCACTCACATTTTGGTAAGAATTCTTATTATGTGCTAATGTCTAGGGTGGCAGTGCTCAAAACCAGTGGTGATTTGTTCAGTCTGGTAAGTACGGATGCTATATCTGGTGGCCTTGAATATGACTCCGCTGGCTGTACAGATGATAGGTAAAAGAAATCTGCATTTTCTGCATGATCACCCCAGATTTTTGTTCCATTTTCATAACCTTATTGCAACAGTGTGTGCTCTGATCCTGAAACGGCCCTGTTATTATTGGTTTCACCCTATTGCTCTATTGAACTTTAATGTAATGCTTTGTTAGATAGTGCAGATATTGCACCATTGGCATGGACATTAAATGTCACATGCGAGCTGAGTTCTGTATCTACACCAGCTACATATATGAGAAACATACTTGCCAGGAGCACCACTGTGCTCTGGTGGACTGCAGTTTAAAAGCAATGCAGTGAATCAGATGAAGAAAAATTGTCTTCCTTTGTAGGAAAACCTATTTTTCATATGGCTAAGTCACCTCACAAGGCAGGGCGTCTAATATTAAAAAGTGACACATTTCAAAGTTGAAATAGGGCACCCTCACAGTGACTGAATGCCCAAACGCTGTTTTGATCTGTCCATTTATACTGCAATCTCCAAGAGGAGGTCAAGTTAAAGTAAAATGTTTAAGTTATATGTTCGCCATAGAAAATAATAGAGAGATGATTCAACATTATTTTCTACTCAGTTTTGTGAATTTGCATAAGGGTGAAAACACCTGCTCTGAGCAGGGAGTAAATGCATGGAGACATTTTTGTCTGGGGTGATGGTAGATGGAGGAATGAAGGGGGAGTAGGGGGTGAGGATAAGATTAGTTCTGGAAAGGCAGAGCATTGACTGTACCCACTTGCCAGAGAAAAAAGCTGGGGCAGATCAGGGAATGAGGCCTGGCTGCTGTAACATCCAAACCTCATGTGGTTTTACTGGCCAGAATTGCGGGCTGTCCATTGGTGATTCGGCAGAGCTGAGTTCTATAAGAGAATTTTACTCTACCTGGCTTGTAATCATAGTAAAAACTTTGCTCCTTGCGATCTGTTATGTCCATCAAACCTGAGTCCCTTTGCAGTGGATCTGAAATTCCTTACAAGTAACCCAATTTGCGACAATAGGGATTTTGGGGAGGCACTATTGTTACTTAAGGCTTGGTGTGATACAGTCAAACTTCATCAAGCCTCACATGAGACATGCAGGAGAATTTTGAGCGCTTTTTAGTGGGCCCTTTGTCGTGCCAAATAGACCATGGAGCAGGATGTTGTCTTCATGCAGATGTGACAGGACTGGCTTGGACTGTTGTCGTGAAGCTCTGAAGTTGGTTTCTGGGTGGCAGGGTTTTACATTTTTTCAGGATAGAGAGCTTGTGCTAGATTTTCTTGGATTTGTTGGAGTACTCAGAAGGGGGCATAATCAAAAGTGTATGCTAGTGATTTTACATTTGGTTTGATTGATGCAGTCCATTTTCATTCCCGAGATCAAGGCTTGGATTATGGTTTTTCTGTCAGAGAACGGGAAGAATTCTGTCTTGGTTTTATTGCATTGTAGGTAGTCTCAGCAATCTCAAACTGAATGAGCTGAAAGCAGATTTTGAATCAATGAATGTTGTCCATAGTAAATATGTTAAGGCAGAGTTGTATCTCATCAGAAAATTGAGTGATAATGATACTGCTGTTGTGGGTACGGTGTGCAATGAAAAAAGCTTGATAAGATGGGGAACAGGATGGACTCTGTTCATTATCGGGAAGTCTCTGAGATCTTGTGTATCCCATTTGGCCAAGAGATGGTGGTTATTGAGCTAGGACAAAAATCACTGATGGCACCTACAATGTGAGAATCTGTCCTTAGTGGTTGATAGGATATATGGATCACTCTTGTTGGTAATGAGGAAGATGTTGTCAGTTGCATGAGTGGTAGTAGTTTCAGTACTGCAGAGAGATTTGAAGCCAGGACAATAAACCCTAAACAGGATATCCCTTTTTCAGTCAGTCAAAATACTTTTTCTGGCTATTTAGACATAAAAAGACAAACACATTTGATAAAATACAGGTTTGAAATATAGAAAGAAGTGTACATAAAGTGCATATGGTGCCCAAAGTGCTGGATTTGTTGCTAAAAAATAATTAGTGCATATACACAGAACTGTTGTATCAAGTACAGAGCATTAAAATATTTGTAAAACTTTTTTATACACAGCAGTTCATTAAATAAAGATTATAAAAAACTATTCAGCTTGAAAACTTCATGAGGAAGGAAAGGATGACGGGGTCTTAATATAAGATTATATGGCAGGCAAGGTCAAAATGTTCAGATCATTCCTGATTCCTGATTCTCAGTGCTTGCTGAACATAACTAAAAACTTCATGACATATGAATATTGAGTCCAGCCACTGTAAGAAACAGAGGCTAAGGGCCTTATTACAAGTACGGGGGTCCATACGCCCGTTGTACTCGAAGTGGGGGTCCAATCACCGCCACACTGCAGCTCCATGCAACACATTGGGAGTGTGGCGGTCAGAACTCCACAGGACTGCCGCCTCCACCGGGATCTAGGATCCCGCGGCGTGGCAGTCAAGCATAGTAATAGACTAGTGGTGCCACTGTGGCATCACCGATCAAATTATGAGTTGCCAAACCACCCCCGTTTCCATGGCAGTGAACTTGCCATGATTAGGTTGGTGGTGAGGTGAGGTGACGAAGGGGGCTCTAATAGGCCCCCCTGCCTCTCCTGGGTTTGGGGGTGCATGCTGGGGGTGGAGGTACCTGTAGTGCCCTCCTGGATTTGCACCCCTATTTCCTGCAAGGTGTGCGCACTGACAGTTGAAGTTTGCATTTTATACTCTTCAATGAGCCTACGAGACCGCATATGTCAGACTGCCGCAGGACCACCAGTCAGACCAGGATTGAAGTACTAATGTGGCGGGCGGCAGCACCACAGCTTTAGCAGTCTTAAAGTGAACATCACATTGCATCGTCTGCTGTATGACCGCCAAAGTAGGAATAAGGCCCTCGGCCTACAAGACCGTAGGTTAATTCAACATAAAATGGGCCTTACAATCTGGACTTGGCATAGTGCAAAAACAACAAAAAAACAAAATGGATAAGGGATTGCTGGTTAAAATTATCACAGGGAAAAAAGAGCAAGGTGAAAAACCAGGTGCCTTGCTATGGCAAGTCTGCTAGAAAATATAGTGTGCACAATATAAAATGCGTTAGATAAAATCTGTGTTCAGCATTTGGAATACATTGTAGATAAGGTCCAATCCCTTCAGTGGTCTTAATGTCTATACAGCGGTGATCCCTGTCTATCGCCTGAATCTTAGCGATTCGTATAGTCGTTCTATATTCATAGAAAAAGGATTTTACCATGCATTGATTTATTTACGAATTTATAAGCCCATTGCACTGCCGGTGCGTCACTTTTATTGACGCACCTCCAGTAAAATGGGCTTCCCCATATTAACAAAGGCCATGCAAAGTCTCCCTGTGTGACTTTTCATGGCCTTGTAAATATGTTTCCCTTTCACGCATAACTCTGCATGAAAGGTGCGTTCCATGGGTGTTGCTGTCGATGATCCCATGCAACGTCCAGGTAACACATTCCCAGATCGATAAAAGTGTCATAAACCTGGAAATGCCTCAGAATCCTACGCCTCTAAGGAGGTGCAACAAGGAAAAATATTTGTATTTCTCCTTGTTTTTTCCTCTTTGTATGCGTGTTGCAGAAAGAGGAACATGACTTTAATGATTTTTTTTGTGCACAAAGGTGTCCCTTCTTGCACAAAAACAATCATCCCCTCAGGTCAGGCGACCTTGCAAAATGACGCAAGGGTGTCTGGTCTGGTGCACGGCTGCTGTGTGTGCGCCGGCACAGGGGAGAAGAACAGGAATGCTCCATATCTTGTAGATATGGTGCATTCCCGCCCTTACATTTTGACACAAGGAAGCAGCAGGAAGGCCTGCTGCACTGCCGTGCGTCAACATTTTGTAAATGAGGCCCTTATTTTTTATGACCTGCAGGTGCCCTGTGTCAATTTACCCCCAAGCACCCACTCCATACATTCCGAAAGAGAGGCATTTTGCATTATATAGTGAAATTAATTCTTTAATATGTTTTGGCCATGTTTTCAAGTAAATTAAAAAATAGCATTTACAGTCCCTGCTGTTTTAAGAGCTCTCTGTGATAAAAGCTTATCCCACTTAAAATGATTAACCTTTTACTTCAAATCCCCCATAAATTCATTAAAACAGTAAAGTAGTTGCTGTAACCCTTTTGCGGTACATGAGATAAGCATTGGCTCATCCACATAGAGAAGAACAGGCATAGGGTGGACACCCTCCCTGGGAGAGTCCTTCCCTCTGGCCTTTAGTGCTTGATTGAGGGAATTAATGTAAAATAAAATAAAAAATGGGGTGAGTATTGCAGCTCTTTCTCTCCTCCCTTTTGGTCCAAAAGAGGGGACATATTCTCCTTCACTCACCATGCCACACCTGCGCAGTAGTGTCCAAATTGAGGTGTTTTAGAAGTTCAACCAGTAAAGCCTCGACCTCTGTCTCCCTCATCATGTCCCAAAGCCTCCCCCCAACCACCAGTTCAATCGCACTGGAGAAAACCATAAAAACTAGGTGTAGAGAACCCCCTGGTTTTAACTTAATTGTCTGTGAGCAGGAGCAGGTTCAAAGACTGTTTGACTGTGCCCATGCCAGAGCAGAAGTCATATTTAACGTCTAAGAGAAAACCTCTCTCCCCCGCCCACTTCTCCAGTTTTTGGAGGATCACCCTCCACAAGATTTTATCAGAGAAGTGTAAAAGGGAGATAAGGTGATAGCATGTTTGTTGCCTTCTATCGCCCTTTTTAAAAATAGGAATACGATTTTTACTAGGAGCCAGGAGTTTCAGCCTTAACGACGGCATGAAACACATTTGTAATTAGGGGAGCCCAGAATGTTGGGTTTTACCCAAAAACATCTATAGGGAACCCCTCTGGGCCGGGTGCCTTATCAGCAGGGCTTTTTAATCGGCCATAGCTATGTCACTTACATCAATAGAATTGGCAAGGAGATGAGCACCTTCTAAAGTAGAATAATGTATGATGGAGGTAAGAGAAGAAGGCCCTCTTGATTAAAAATCCCTGAAAAATGTGACACCCAGCCTTTTGGAGGGATATGATGCACTGTTTTTGGGTCCTTTACATTATAGATAAAAGGCTGGTTAATAACCTCCCAGAAATCCTTGGATGCCTTAATATCCATATCTGCTGTAGGTCCTCCAATGACGCTTATTTAATTTATTTTTCCTCACTTTATAAAGTTGCGTAGCATAACCAATCACCTCAATATTGCATGGTTGTAACTTGGTAGCCAGTTGACATTTTTTTGAAGCAAGAGAGCAGGCATGGTTAAACCATCTGCAGGTAGTAGGATTTGTAGGAGCTTTTGTAGAAGTTTCAAGTTAGTCACGGATTTACAGAGGAAATCAAACCTTTCAAAGATTTCATGTGGCATAGCCTCATCAGATAGATTGGTTTTGCTTTGTTCGCCCTAAGTTGGCAGGGTATGCCCACACGTGGCTCCCTTCCTCACTTTGCCACTGGAATCAAGCTAACCTGGCTGAGAGGGGTGAAACCCCGAAACCGGTCCTAGGATGCTTGTTTCCAGTCCAGGAAGGACCTGACCTGGAATGGTATGGTGAGCAAAAAAACGATGGATTTAGGCCCAGATCTCTGTACTGGGGTGAATGTATGACATTATTCTGCATTCTGTCCACCAATAGTTCTTTTTGCACTGGATTCAAGCTAGCCTGTCTGATGACGGCTGATTAGCCAGAAACTGGTCCCAGGATGCTTGTTTCCGGTCCAGGGAAAACATGGCTTGTCAGTTCGGGCTGGACTGTTCCCATGAGGCACAGGGTCAGACTGATTTGCATATGCCATGTCTGAACTGGCGTGGCGGAGTGAGCTAACGAATGATGATGGATTAAACCCAGATCAGTTGACTGGGGGTGAGTGCTTGCAATGTTCAACACTCCGTCCATCATCCCCTTTTGTTTTGCTTCATCAGATAGACAGCACATCACTGTATCTTTAGATTTGTTAATTAGGTTCTCAATAGGTTTTGGCCATGTTTTCCTGTAAATTTAAAAATAGCATTTACAGTCCCTGCTGTTTTAAGAGCTCTCTGATGGAGGGCCAAGTAAGCTTGTTGTGGATTATGTGCCCTCCTACTATCTTGAGGGTGCCATCGGGTATGGCACCAGAATATTATTGTCTGAAAATCTTCTGACATAAATATTTTGCCCTACATATTATTTCCCAAAATATTGCCCAGTGGAAGTTAAAAATAGAACATCTACTTCCAAAGGGCAATAGTATAAACAATAATTAGGACACACTATTTAGAACAGTTTTATTTTTGCTTTTAATATCCTGATATACAACCATGAGGTCTGC
This sequence comes from Triturus cristatus, assembly GCF_964204655.1. Classification (NCBI taxonomy): domain Eukaryota; kingdom Metazoa; phylum Chordata; class Amphibia; order Caudata; family Salamandridae; genus Triturus; species Triturus cristatus. Next base: position 954,292,842 of record NC_140581.1, read on the forward strand.
ATAATGTATGATGAAGCCTTTATGAATGGGAATATATATGGTGTATGAAGATGTCAGTTAGAGACATGTTTCTATTACAGAGAGCATCCAGTTTGTGTTCTGTTGTGATACCTGTGACATTCGATGCATGAAGAACCCCTAAATGTGCTTTGATGTCCATAAATTAGTGTTAGAACTGTTGGTGTTCTATGACAATTATTGAGGAGGATGTGAAAGATGTGCTTGGTGTTTGTTGTTTGGGAACAGTATCAGTGAGTATGTGTACTAGGAACTAGTGTGAAATATGCCATATGGTACATGGCTCATGATAGGAAAGGTGTTAATGCCTCACCTGGAATACAGGTTTCTGGTCCTAGGCTCTTTGTGACCTTTACAGGAGATACATTGTCTATTTCATTTAAGGTATTGTACACAAATGACATAATAGGACTTCAGTATGTGCCTATCTGAGGAGCAAATTGCACATTAATTTTAGCAAAGATTTTCCACATAAACGGGCCGATTACTATACGGCCCGTAAAGTCCTGCGGTCGGAGCCTTTAGGGCCACATCGTAATGCACAGCTAGATTTCCTTTCTGATCGTCTCATTATGTTGGAGGCGGTCGGAAAGGAAACCAGACGGTCATTCCGGCTGGCTTCCGATGGGCTCGTAGAGTCCATCCACCAGTCAAAAGCTGTCAAGTAATCTCAAGGGTGTGTCTTTCCGCCCTTGAGATTACGATCATTGTTTCCGACATGGTTTCCACGCCGATCTGTCTGACATTGAAACCATGTCGGAAAGCATGTTGTGGGCCCCCAGCAGGGCCCTCTATGGTGCACGGCCTCCCGCACAAAAACAATCCTGCTTACAATGCAGGCATCCTTGCACCATGGTGCAAGGGTGCCTGCGTTGGCACAAGGACACACACTGTGCACCAGCACAGGGAAAAGACAGAAATGTGCCGATTATGTTACATACAGCAAACTTCGGCCTTTTCTCAAGCATACAGCACAGCAAGGTTACTTGTTGCGCTGTATGATTTTTCATAAAAATGCTGTTTAATGTGTGTGTTTGGTACAAGTGTTCACACTTTGATAGAATTACATTTCAGTGGGATCTGCTGCAACAGCTTAGTTGGAGTCCAATCTATTATGCCCCTTTTCCATCTATTTTTTAGGATATGATGAAAAAATGTTAGACCCCAATAAGGTGTCTACTCTGCCACTTGTGCCTGCTCCCTGGCTTTGAGTTAATGCAAATTGCTATAAAAAAATGTTTGGTCAGTTGCAAAATGCATCATCCTGCTTGTCCCTTTCCTTTCAGAAATTGATTTCTGGAAACATGTGAAATGTCATCAAAATATGTCAGTGAGTTAGGCGCTCACTGCTGCCTGCAGGTCACATCACCTGTTCAAATCAGTGCAAGGCCCATTCACCCTGTCATCTTTCCACGGTCTGTACATTGATTTGTTCATTCATTCAATTAGTGGAGAAATAGATCGACCTGTTATTTCCAAACCTGAAAAAAGTCAGACACACCACAAGTGCTATGTAAACTTGTCACCGTAATCACCGTGCATGGACCAGGTAAACACCAAAACGTACATGCTCCAATACAAATATCCCAAACCAACTAGAAAGGAAAATTGGCACTCAGCACACAACACAAATGGGAGTTAGTGTGATCTAAACTTGTTTCACAAAAATGTCATCTTTCTATCTTTCTTTCTAGATAGACCCATCGAGGCATCAAAACATTACCTTCCCTCAGAACACAGTTGAACAGAATCATACATACACATACAGATTTATCTGTGTGCTTAGCTTTCTTGTCTTTCAGTGCCTGTCCCATATGTCACACAACCATGGTCCTGAGACAATAGCATGTACCCTAGTTATATAAACAGACCACAAAAATATAGTTGAATGCTTGAAAATCGTAGCCGAGTTGTGAACTACTGAAGGCGCTATATCTTAGTGATGCAGCTATTTTTCTGCGACAGGTCCGTCTCCCTGGTAGACTGAACACAATTGTATACATTTTCTTTCAAGCATGGTTCAATTGGCTTATTCCTGATAGGCTCATTTAAGTTGCCTGTAAGTCACTAGTGTTTAGTGTACAAAGTGCATCTTGGACCTATAAGTTAAATGCCACTTAATTACAGTCCCATGCACCAAAGTTGCCGTGCAAACATGGCTTGAGCCTACACTGCATAGCCTTACTGTTGCAGTGTAAACCTGCAGTAAGATCTGTTCAAATAACCCTTTTTGATAGGTGAGAACCTCCATTTTAAATGTATGCAAATTACCCCTTTGTGGGCCTTGTAGCCCACAAGGTATTTAAAAATGGGACATGTTGGAAATGAATGTTACCATTCGCATGTCCCTACAGTGAAAAAGCACTAAAACTATTTTTGCCGTGGAAGCCCTTGATGTCCACTGTCGAAAACCAGAGAACAGATCAAAATATTGTCACTGACAATTCAGGAAAGGGATCGACTAGAAAAATAATTATATAACTATTTTAAATAGCTATTAAAATGTAAGTTCAACCCCTGCGTTGGTTGTATGGCTACTGCCAGATCCAAAAGGTCATGGACTTGGCAAAATCGTCAAAGGAGGGATGCACCACGGCATGGGACCTACACGGTAATGAGACATTTTGAAAGCGCAGGAGTGTTTCGACCTCCCAGACGGACAGAATCTGCAATGTGCGAAGATCTCTCGCACTGCACGGGAGATATGGAATACATTCCCAGAGGAACCAACAGAATCTCACACACTAACGGCAATTCTACACCCAGGGGCTTGATTTCAATCCTATATCAGGCACTTAAAGATCATAAAGTAGATGTCACACATGTCTGGGAGAGATGGTCACAGATGGGGAGTGGAAGAGGGCATTTAAGCAGGCATGCAGCGTGGCCTGCAACGCCCGCTTCAAACTCATACAATTTAACTATATGCACCACAATTATATGACACCTCAAAGACTGGCACGCATTAGAAAGTTGCCCTTTACCGGTCTCAACTGTCAGAAGGCTAATTAGCATACGCCTTTTCCAGCTATCATCCTGTGATAAGCATTTGAATAGGTGTGAAATTGGATATGAAATCCTCCCAGTAGCAAACAATAGGCTGATCTGAGTAGACAGGGATGACTCCTTGAACTCCAAAGAATATTCAAAGTTGGTTCTATAGGCATTCTATAACACCACACCGTCAAACCATGCTCAACAGGTCTTTTGAGACACATATACCACTTGGTGCACAGCTCAGAGGGAGAGAATAGGATGCCAAGAAAATGCTGGTTGTCTTGGCATCTGTTTGCTGAAGGATCCTACCGGACTTTTGTCTCTGGGTTTGCTGTGGGTATAGAACTGGCTTTAAACTGGATTTTAGCATTAGATGGAAATGTGTATTGCCATAGCATTCTCCCCACAAACACCCCCAGCCCCCAACACCTCCAATTCTTGTTAAGTGTAGCTGAAGACAATTGCCTTCTTGAAAATGCCCTGACATATTGCAATGTGTGTCTTTTTACACGAAAGCAAAGTAAGGTTGGTTTAGAGAACCTTTACCTTATTGTTTAGGATGTGCCCAAGGGTCACCCTCACCCACTAGCTGGTGACAGGCACAAATGTGGCACCTTCAGGCACCTACTCCATTAACACTTCTGGACATGTGGCAGAACAGAAGAGGAGTGGACCTGCTTTCTATGACTGTAGAGGAACCATGTAGTACTGGACTTGCTGCCCCTTGTATCCAGGCCATAGAAGTGGACTTCAAGGGGAGGTTGGTTAAGCTTTTGTGTGGCTACAGGTCAAGCTGCCAGAGGCCTTTTTCCTACAGTGCCCAACAGATTAGGGGCAACTGTACTTCAAATGGACTTTGCTGTTGGCCTCTGCACTGCCAGGAGGCCTTAGATAGCCTTAGATGTGTGCAACTTTGTTTGGTTAGGACTTAAAAGGCTAAGGGCCTTATTAAGAGTTCCCGTGGTGACGGTCCGACCACCGCCACACTGCGCCAACCGCAGGATTAAGAGTGTGACAGTCAAGCCACCACAGGACCGCTGCGATCCCCAGGGATCAAGGTCAGGAGCACCAATATGCTGTGGCACCGCCAAGCATATTAGGAGTTGCATGTCTACCCCTTTTTTCATGGCAGTGACCCACAATGAAAAGGATGACAGAGAGGCAATAAAGGGGCCAGTAACCGGGCTCCCTGGCACTCCTGGAGTTGCATGCAGGGGGGCACATGTAGTGCCTCCCGGGCTTTGCACCCCAAACTCTCCCTCTAATTAACTATTGAGCATTGAAAGATGGGGCGCTTAAGGAATAACCCAGAGCCTGTCTGGTAAATAACAAGGAATGACTCTGTGAGGAAGTAATGTTTAGCCACTGGAGGGGAGGAGTGTATATACAAGTGGTAATAAGGGAAGTCCAGTAAGAGAGCTAGTTTGAAAACTTATGAATTGAGAGAAGAGGAGTAGGAATTAGAAGATTCCTACACTGAACCTGTTTAGGTAAACTTTCTTTTATGATGCGATTTTATTTTTGAATATTGGTTTTTAGCTTTTTAGATACACTTATATTTGAATAAACTTTGCTCTGAAGAAGGTGGGGTGAATCAACTCAATGCTACCAAAACGCCGCATCTACAACCTGTGATGATATTTATTTTCCTTTATATATTATGGAATTTGTTAGCTCCATGACGGTATAGAGCAGAGGAATTTGTTCTTATAACAAACTCGAAGTCCATACTAGAAAGGTATTTTACAGTAATGTGATATTGCAGAAAATATGTACATTGTTTTTATTAAAAGTTTTAGAATTGATACAATATTGTATTACAGCAAGTCAATACTGGATATGGTATGTTTAATTTTTATCATTGTGGATCGTTAAGGGATTAATTATGTTAAATAAATTCGACATTTTACATTGAACAGAGTTCAGTGTCAAGATAGTTGAGTGGAAATGAATGTTGGATTTCCCTTTGATGAGGTACATGAAGATATAGTGGTGAAAGTATGAGTGTGAAACACAAAGGGGACCCTTCTTTGTTTTTATTGATATTTGACCCTGTCTCTGTTAGAAGGGTATTTCTCTCATATTTGTGGAGTAGTAAATGTCACTCATTTAGTGCCACCCACCTTCCCCAAATTGGTTTAGATTGAAATTAGAATAGTACATTTCACCCCTATGGTGTCCAACACCTTCTCCAGATTGGTATAGTTTGGAGTGGGAATAGTAAACGTTCCCCCTTTGGTGTCCAACACCTTCTCCAAATTGGTATAGATCAGACTAGGAATAGTAAATATCCCCTCTTTACTATACAATACCTTCCCAAATTGATTTAGATTGGAGTGTAAATAGTAAATGTCACCCCTTTAGTGTCCAACACCTTCCCCAAATTGGATGAGGTTGGAGCAGGAATAGTAAATATCACCCCTTTACTGTCAAACAGTTTCTTTAAAATGGTTTATGTTGGAGTGAAAATATTTAAACTAATTATTTTAGTTTGAAATATCTTTTTTAAATGTAAATCTATGTGAGGAGAAGTTTATGTCATTTATTTAGTATTGTTGGTGTTTTGAAAGATTATTTAAAAAACAAGTTGTGTATTTATAATAAATATCATTATTAATTACATATTCTCATAGGAGAAAGACACATAACACTTTTTTCGATTTTTATAGATTTTTTCACAATTTCTGTAATGTATATTTTAACATTTTTATGCATATTTAAAATAAATTAAAAATAAACATTTATATGAAGAATTAGTAATTCAATGTTAAAATATTTTTGTCATCAAATAAACAATGTAAATCATTTTTACATTTTCCAGGTTTTTTTGTATTGTTTAGTTTTTTTCAGAATATATTAGATACTTGTCGACTTTTGATACTACTATTTAGTTCACACTTTACGAATTCTTAACATTTGCTACAAACGTTTTTGACATGTCTTACATGGTTAATAATTTGTCGAGTTTTTTAATACATTTATTCAAAATGTTATGCTTATTTTCCCATTCTTTCAATAGGGAGATAGTCTTTTTTTAGTTTCATTTAGCAGTTAATTTTCTTAATCAACATTTTTTTTTTTAGTCTATTTATGTCATTTTTAGTCTTTTTTCCAGGATCCAGATTGCGGAATGGTGCTGATGTTCGTCAGAACAGGGCAAGTAATTTTTAAAAATATGTTTAGGGTTTGGAGGGTAGGGTGAGTAGGGGGAGGTCTAGAGGTTAGTTATAGTGCTATTTGTGCGCTTAAGTACATTTAGTTTAATTAATTGTGTTTGTTTCCCCTATTTAGCAGGTTTGGGTTTTTGTACGCTGTTTCAGTAATGTATCCATGTGTTATGTTATATTGTGTTCTGTTACTTGTTTTAAGATGATTAAGAGCCCGATTATGACTTTGGGGTGCGGGGCATAGTCTGCCCAGCCATGGCACCGCAAAAGCTGTGGTCAAACCACCCACCAGATAAGGAGTTTCCTCCAGTCTGGCGAACTTTGTTTTCGACGTTCCAACAGTGGTGCCCTGAAAATGGGCACTGCAGTGGAAATGCATGGGTGTGCATCCACAGGGCGTGAGGCACCCGGAGGCACTGTACAGCCCCCTTTGTTTCCTCTCCACCACAGTTTTCATGGCAGTGCAAGCACCACAAATACTGTGGTGGAGAGGTAACTCCTCATATGATTTTCAGGACCGCAGCGGTCTCGCTAAGCATATTATTGCCTCCTGACCACCACAACACTGCCAGGGAACTGCCGTTCCCTGGCACCTGCTGCTGGGCTATGGTGCTCTGACTGCCCTTGTTGTAATATGGCGGTTCTGGAGACCACCACGCCCCTGCAAGTCGAGACTCATAATCAAGGCCTCAGTGTAATGTATATGGACTAAGCCTGGGCGGAGCTCATGTAGCTGCGCTACGCAAAATTCCACGAAGTTGCAAAAAACTCTGCGAGCTATGCAGAGTTCCACGAGCGCACGGAGTTGCTTGTTCCACCCATTCATGATGCATTTTTTACACTCAGGAATGCATATAGCCCGTTCAGGAACGCGTATTGAGTGCTCGGGGGAAATATCGCACGAACTTCACCACGCGGTTGCCGATGGGCACGGCCATCTTGTTTTTCATGTTTGCTATAGTTCTAGGCCTGTTTTTCTATCCTCCCTATATCTTTTCAATCATTTGTTTTTACAAACTTTTTTCTGATCTTTTTTATTTATTATGTATCTCCCCTTTCCTGATTGTATATTTTGTGTTTTTTTCTACATTTTGTTTGTTGTTAGTGCTCTTTTCACAGTTTTTCTATTACTTGCTTTTTCATTTTTTTTTACATCCTTTCTTGCTTCCTAAATTTTTTTCCCCGACCTGCTCCCCCCAGAACCATGGTGAAGAGTCTGAAAATGAGTAGGGGCCAGGGGAAGAGGAGGAGTGAGAGCCGTGACCGCCTTCCTTGCATAAGGCGTTGCCCAGAAGGGGTGCAGGCCTGAGCCTTGTTTTCTGAGGTGGAGGTGGCCACACTGTTTTTTTTTTGGTCCAGCGCCATCTCCCCTTAACCCTGGCAGCAGGCGGCAGGCCTGGGTCTGGCTATGGGCTCCAGGAGCATCCCCGGCGGTGGGGGAGGGTGCGCCGGGCAGTGTTTCCCTGCTCTGGTGTCCAGCGCACCCATAACCAACTGACGCACTGGTGGTCCTACATCCTGGAACAGGAACAGGACCTGCTGGACCTGCTAGGTGTTGAGGTCCCGGGGCTTGGTGAGTAGTTAATTATATTACTATCGTGTTTTTCTGTTCTGTGTTATTGCGAATATAATGTTTTTCGCAAATAGCTAACATGCTGCTTCTGCTAACATGCAGGTAACTTATGTTTAAAAATCCTATATTATGTGATTGTTATTCTTCCAGACAGGTGTTTGGCGCTACTAACTAATCGTACTTGTTTCCAACTTTGCGCTCTCTTTGGCTGGTAAGAGAGGTTAGAGAGTTTAAGGTAGGTAATGCATATAGGAAAGACCCCAGTCATTTTTTTTGTCCTGTCAGGCTGCCCTGTCAGTAAGATATTGGTAGTAGTTAGTTAGCTAGTATTCTTTGATAATTTAGCGGCCTGCGTGATGAGTCCTCTCACTTGACTTTAGTCCTAGTGGAACCTTTTGTAGTTCATATAGTGAGTGAATAGCAACCAACCAATTTGGTGAATGCAATATTCATGCGTCCATTTATGCATTTAAGAAGAATAAATGCAGACTTAGTAATTGGCCCCTCAAAGGGAGTTGGAGTTGAGACTGAGAGATGTTTGAGAATTAGATTGGAACTTAGAAGCAAATATAATTTTTTTACAGTTTATTCCAAAGTCTGGATCAGGCAGGCTAGGTATGTTTAGGATTCAGGAAATGGGATGGAGCTTTGGAATAATACAGATAGGATGGTGATAGACTGCGATACTAGTCTATTACTAGTCGATCTGAATTAGGATAGGTCAATGCTATTGCAATTGTTGTTTCCTGTTTAAAAATATTTTTAGAGCGATTATTTAATATTTATTTATTTAACACAAATCATTTTTTTGTCTCTTTAATTATGACTTGCATGATTAGCATCCGGGGCAAGAAGAAGAAGACTAGGTCTGCTGAGGTGGGTGTAGAAGCCGGAGGGGCCTCCCACAAGCAGCAGGAATCATCCTCGGGCACAGATGGCTCTGCTGGTCCCAGTAAGTCCTCCTGGTGTTGCTTGTTATGTTAATATTTTCTTAACTTTTACCGCTCTAATATTTCCATTTCCTAATTGTAATTTTTCCCAAATGCTCTTCGATCTATCTGTTTCTAAATTCTTGTTTTTGCTCCATTACCTACTAGTACTAACATTGTTTCTAGTGTCTGTTTTTATTTTACATCAAATCAAACTGTAGATTGCTTTCTTCTGGTTTTCCACTCAGCTTTCCCTCTCTGCTCATATATTTTGTGGATTTCCTAGTAGTTGTACTGTAAGTCTCAGAGAACCCATTGGTCCTAGGCTACTACTAGTATTAGTAGTAGTAAGGACTCCTTACTACTGCTGGTACTAGTAGCACTAATCTGCTGTGCAGATTGCATGCCCAAGTAAGGTATTCTACGTAGGTTTGTTGAGAAGAGATGGCTTTCTTTTACTGACTCATGCTCAATCAGTAAATGGTGGTCACTCACGTTAGGTACCCCAAAGTGGTGTATTTTACTTTTTCTAATCCAGGCCTAGTACTTTTTTTATTAGCAGTAGTTGATGATGAACACCGAACAACTGATTACCGTGCACCATGGCTGGAAGGAAGTATGAGGAGGAGGACGGCACCATTATTTTCCAACTAAGAGAGACCTCATGTCCACCCAGTTGGCCACTCTTTCTTCTTTTCAAAAAATGAGATGCACCAATACCTCTAGCCACTGAGTCCAGGACTTTGGGTTGTCCTCTTCTTGAGAGGCTATTCAAAAATTGCCACCATCAAAATGTCCAACCGGATATTTTGTTAATTTTGATAGGATACTGTCTATTCTACTCTAGTATTCAAAATTGTAGATAGGTATGTGTGCGGTGTATGTATTATTATGTATTTTCAATCTTGCTAATAAAAAAAATAATTAGGGGTGGCATAAATGACATCTAAAAAATGGGAAATATTTTTTCCAGATGCACCGACCACCAGTGCCGGGGCCAACGGCTAGAGCCATGCAGCTCTGCTGGGAGCAGATGCCGCAGCTTCAGGGGGTGAGCAAGCAGCAGTGGCGAGCGGTGGCAAGTCATATTCCTTACTAATTGAGAATGATGAACACACTCGCTGCAGGGGTGTACACTCAGGACACTGTACTTCTGCTGAGACTAAGTTGTTGAGAACACTCAACGGTTGAAGAAGACACCCTTTACTTAACATTAGCATTAGCAATAGCGGGGCTTGAGTAACTAATGGCCTATTCTATTCTATCTTCAACTCAGCAGAGAAAGTTTTATGACGAAGAGAAAGAGTCAGATGACATTTAATATGTGACTGGCAGAGAAGGATGCATGGGTGAAGGAAGGGGCTCCGGGATGCATATAGATGGCTGATAGGATGCATGGGTGGTTGAAGGATGGATAAAAGGTGAAAGTAATGCAGAAAGGATGCCTGCCTCGGTGGTTGAAACTGTATGGGTGAAAAGAATCCTCTAGGGGTTTAAGAGGTCAAACTCAAAGGAAAGCAATGACGCATGGGTGGTAGTTAAATGACAAATGTATGTTGTCAGTGAAAGGTTTATGATAGCCATGGTATCATAGTAGGTGAAGAGTCAGACTGGATGAAGAGAATGTAAAAGAAAATGAAACCGTGCCAGAGTACCAAGGCCAAGGGTGAAGAATAAAATAATGCTAGAAGAGCAATGCAATGATAAATGGGAAGAATAAACAAGGACTGTTTTTTTCCAAGGTTTTTGATTCAAAGGTTTGAGGATGTATTTCAGAATGGATTGCTCCCTTGGCTCAGAGCAGTTTGCAAGCACAACATATATATTGTGCATGACTATGTATTATGTATAGGCCTGGGCTAAAATTCCGTTCCGCTCGCAGAAATTGCGATAATTTGACATTTTCGCATTCCGCGGAGAGTGCGAAAATGTCAAAATTTCCGCAATCCGCATTTTACCGGAAATTTTTTGCTTGCTCGCGCTGTAAAATAATACATTCTCACGTGCGCGCGATCGCCTTACCTGAATCCCCGCGTTCGCCGACAAGTTTTCCCGATCCGGTCGCGTTCTCCACGAGATGTTGGATTGCTAGTAGCCATTTGCGACAGTTCGCGCCCGCAGTAACGTCATTCGCCGCGCGATCACGTCTTTCTTCTCGCGATCATGCACCGCGAGACAAGTGAAAACAAGATGGCCGCGTCAGTGAGCAACCGCATGGGTAAGTTGGCAAGCCGCGCCCACGCAGAAAATACCGCGAACGGGCGGGAAAAAAACTTCCGCATCTTCGCGATATTTCCGCGTGTTTGCTGAGATTTTTAACATTTTCGCGATAATTTGCGAAAGTGAATTTCGCAAATTCCGCCCACCCCTAATTATGTACCCTACTCACCCATCATCAATCGCCTCCCTCCGACTCAGAGGCCCACTTCAGCTCCAGCCTGTACCCATGTCATTTTGACCATGTCAGCCATGGGTGGCCTATTGGCTGCATGGTTAACTACTTACAAATCAGTATGTCATCATCATCACGTGAGTGATGTGACGTTGTGCTGTATATTATCATCATTCATATTAGGCATATATTATGTGCCTTATTGTAGTAGTCAGGGTGAAAGTGAAATTACACATATTCCATTGATTTAACAGAGTATGGCCATAGTGGAAAAATAGATAATGGTCTAGTACAGCTGCCCCACCTGTAGACAGTTGTACAGTAATGTGAGTCTGCGACACAAGTATGTCTGTCTAGGGCACAAGCTGACTGAGCTTGCATGCCTACAAGATTAATTGTGCTAAACAAGAGAGAGAAGAAGAATACTTGTCTACTCCAATATGCCTAATGCCTGAAAGTATAATCATCGATCATCACATCCAAATCTTGTGGCCGAGGAAGAGAGGATACTACAAATGGTATATACTGCTAGTGCTACTGTGCCACTATAATTTTATGTGTATCATTTTGTGTTACTGTTTTGCAAAGAGTATTGGTTAAAATTGTCTTTTTCTTTCTTGATATAGCTACTCCTTCCCAACCCAACAGGCAGGAGTTAGCAGCAAGTGCATGGCAACGAACGCTGGAGACCATCCAGAATGAATATCACCCGTTGGTTGTCCTGGAGAATTCTTCCAAAATGTTTGCAGCAGTATTAGATTTCTCCATGACGAACATGGCTACAGTTGCATGTTTCCGAGTGGTATTAAAAATCTCAGCAGTTTCAACAAAACCTGCTGCAGATATCTTTTCCCTAACCCCCAAAAAAGAGATTCAGTGTGCAGTGATGCACATGTAATCAGTGGCTTGGCAATTGGTCCACATGTCTGTTGTCAGTTGGATAGCGTGAACAGCACTCTGTTGTAAAGCTTGTCCAAGTAATTCAAGTACATCGTGATGTAGTGCTGGAACAACAATTCTGGCGAAATAGGACTGGCTGGGAACCTTCCATTCTGGGCAGATGGCTGTCGCAAATAAAAAAAAATCACCACTTTAAAAAAAGAGAATGGTAGCCTGGATTTCTTTCTCTTATGGTGCCACTGATGCAGGTGACTTCTTGACGCCAGATGTTGTTAGGCTCAGCACACGTTTTTTCGTTGCGGTACTCTATTGTCTGGGACCCCTTGGTGTCTCAGCCTGAGTCTTACTGTTGTGCCACTGCGATGTTGCTGATGAGGATGTAGGCAGTACTAATGCACTGCTGGGGACAGAGCTACTTTGTGTACCAGAGAAAATGACTCCCTCTTGTTCACCTTTCACAGCAATTAGATCTTCTACTTCTTCATCACCACCAACAACGATGGGTGCAGTTTTTTGGCCGCTAAGGTGCACCTCCCACCTGATCAAGTGGTGTTTTTTCAGACGTGTTGGTTGGCCTCCGGTACCATAGTTTGTACCAAGCTTACCTCGACTAACACCTTGTCCACAAATGGAACATATAGCAATGTTCACCTTCAGGCCTGCTAACTGAAAAGAAGTTCCAAACTGGGGAGGTTATCTTTCTGGCACTGCTGGTGCCACTTGCAATGCCGGGTGAACTGGTAGGTGAGTGTGAAGTTTGACTCTCTGCAGTACCTACTTCTACTGAGGTGGTTGTGGTGGATGTAGGTGGCTGCCGGTGAAATATGGAAGCTGGAGGTGGTGTTGGTGGTATGATCTATTTTGGTGGTATCCGTGCCACATCCCTCACAGCAATTTGGGATTGGGTAATAATGTCGGTCTCTACTGGGGCTAGACTAATGTCCATGATCCTTGGCTTGTCATCATCATCCTCCTCTTCTACATCTACCTCCATAACTCTAAGGCTTTCTGGAACCTTCCTTTTCCCTAGCATTGTCTCGTGGGCATGGCATGTCTCCAAGGCGGGATCCAAGTGGTGTCTAGATCATCAGAAAGGGGGCTTGGAGAAGAAGTTAATGGACTAACCCTCCATTCATTGCTGGGGATCTGGAATACAATGGATCTTCTGAAAGAGTGGCTTGCTCTTCTTCTTCCTCTGCAGGAAGCTCGAACCCCTGAACTGCCCCTACTTCGGGAGGAACAACTACTATGGGAGCAGTTGTGGCTGTTGTTGCCCACTTATCACAGTTCCCTGCATTGATTGAGCACTACTTTCCGATAATGATAAGTCAATTTCAACATCATTGCTCGTCGGCGTTGTCGTGATTAGACTGGCTGCCTCTGCGACAGACATGGGCATGGGCCTTGGTTGTTGGAGTGTGTCCACTGATGCAGGTATGCTGCTCCAAGCTTGCTCCCCGGACACTGCTGCTGCAGGCACAATTTTTGGTTTCCCAAGAAAGGTCTTGGGTGACAAACCAGTCTTGGTAAATGGCAGTGCCTTCTTCTCACGGGCAACCTTCTTGGTACTGGAGGACCTGGTACCTTTCTTTGAGGCCATCTTGAGATGTCAGCAGCACGCAGTGGCACAAGTTGAAGAGATGTCTCTGGTCACATGTCACGTGCCGTCGTGCACAGCAGGACTTTTGTTTGGCAGTACAATGGGTGATAACGTCTCCTCCTCTTGTGTGCACCTAAAAAGCAAAGAAGCAAGAAGAACATCAGTGAAACGTGGTATTCATAGTTGTAGCTCAATTACTAGTAGTACAAACAAAAAATATAATATATAATGTAGTGTGTGGTCATGCTTGTTAGTGTTATTAATATTATTAAATGTACCTCAGTTATTAAAAAAACATAACATTACAGTGTAGACATTTGATTTGTGAGACTTTGACAAAAACACGGACTTTCATGGTTTAGTACTAGTGTACAGTACACTGAGAAAGGAAAGGAAATAAGACGAACAACAACAAAAATACAAATGTAACGGACCCTGTTTGGCATTGTGCATCACATAGGATTCAGCATTCAGGGAGCTGCAGTTGACAATGGATAGAAACATTAAGCCAAGAGGAACAAAGGAAAGAGAAAGACATGCAGGCCTCATGCAGCAGCACCTTGGCTGCCTTCACAAAATGGCTGCCAGCCACATAGCCAGGCCACAACAACAAGAAAGGGAGGACAGAGAATGCAGGCCTATGGCAAATGCACACTGGCTGCATTCACAAAGTGGCTGCCAGCCACATGGTCATTCACTAACAACAACAACAAGCAGGAGGTCTGGAAAACAATGAACTCAAGCAGTTCTATATGGACACTGACTTTAAAAAATGGTCTCTGGCCACACGAGGAGGCTCAGCCAAGGCAAATGCTGGCCCACTATCAAAAACACACTCACAAACTGCCCAGACACAGGAGGCATGCTAAGCAACACAGCTTTAATACAACAATGCCAAAAAAGTCCACGGGGCTAAAAAAGGTTTTGCAAGTTACACAAAAACCACACACATCCAACAAAGGCATTTATTTAACACACATGAAAAAAAGTGAAAAAACCCTAAAAAAACACATATTGCATTTCAATCCAATGCCATCTATGCCCTAAATGATGTTTAAATTCAACAGACGGCACAGAAACAGTTGTTTCATGCACCCATAATTAGCTCTGGGCTTATTGTTTAAAAACCCCATTGGCAGACGAGGCCACATAGTGAATCAATTCAACTCAATAATATTGCAAATGTATTACAAAATGTTGTGAACTGTGCTACATTTCTTTGCATGCAAAACAACAACCAGCAAGAAGGCATTGCCACCACAAAGAAGGTGTGCAGGCCTAATGCAGAAACACACTGGCTGCCCCTTCAAAAAATGGCTGCCAGATACATGGCCAGGCATGCCACAACAACAAAAAAGTGAAGACAGACAATGTAGTCCTATGGCAAAAACACACTGGCTGCCTTCACAAAATGGCTGCCAGTCACATAGCCAGTCTACCACATCAAGAAGCAATAAGCCAAGAGGAACATAAGAAAGAAGACCTGCAAGCACACTAACTACCACCACCACAAAATGGCACCAGCCACATGGTCACTCACAAGCAACAACAAGCAGGAAACCTGGAAAACAATGAACTCAAGCAGACCTATATGGACACAGACTTTACAAAATGGCCCCTGCCACATGGGGAGTTGCAGCCAAAGCAAATGCTTGCCCACTATTACAAACACACTCACACACTGGCCAGACAAAGGAGACATGCTAAACAACACAGCTTTAATGCAACAATGCCAAAAACTAAAATCCACAGGGCTAAAAAAGATTTGCCAGTTCAACCACACACATCCAACAAAGGCACTCATTTATTTAACACACATAAAAAAGTGAAATACCCAAAAAAACACATTTTGCATTTTAATCCAATGTCATCCATGTCCTAAATCAGGGTTACTCATAGTACAGCCCGCGGGCCGCCAGCGGCCCGGCAAGCCTTCCTTGGCGGCCCGCGGACCTTGCAGACATTCTACCTGTGTTTTAAAAAAAAAAAAAATAGCAAACACTGCCGGGTGCAGCAGCCCAGACTCTGCTCTGTGGGGGCTGGGGGATTCCAGTGATTGTCAAAGTGGAGATGCAGGGGCCTAAGAGGTGAAATACAACAAAGCTTTATTAACATGTAAATGGTCTTTTAAAGACCTGTGAAGTACTCAGGTGCGGCTGTGTGTGCGCGCTGGGAAGCTGTCTCAGTGCAGCTGTGTGTGTGCACTGGGAAGCTGTCTGAGCCAGGGCTGAGGGCTGACACACAAAGGGGGTGAGATGACAGAGGGTGATGGAGGGAGGGAGAGGGAGGCAGAGGGAGGGAGACAGAGGTTGACAGAGGGTGACAGAGAGAGGGAGACAGAGAGGTGCAGTCTGTGGGAGACAGAGGGAGGGAGGGAGAGGAAGGGAGACAGAGAGAGACAGAGAGGGAGGCGAGAGGGAGGCAGAGAGGGAGACGGAGGGAGGGAGAGAGACAGGGAGAGATGGAGGGAGGGAGACAGAGAGAGAGACGGAGGGAGGGAGACAGAGGGCGGGAGGGAGACGGAGGGAGGGAGACAGAGGGAGGGAGAGAGACGGAGGGAGACGGAGGGAGACAGAGGGAGAGAGACAGAGGGAGAGAGACAGAGGGAGGGAGAGAGACGGAGGGAGACAGAGGGAGACGGAGGGAGACAGAGGGAGATGGAGGGAGACGAGGGAGAGAGACAGAGGGAGAGAGACAGAGGGAGGGAGAGAGACGGAGGGAGACAGAGGGAGACGGAGGGAGAGGGAGGGAGACGGAGGGAGAGAGACGGAGGGAGGGTAAGAGACAGGGAGAGATAGAGGGAGGGAGACAGAGAGAGAGAGACGGAAGAAGGGAGACAGAGGACGGGAGGGAGACAGAGGGAGGGAGAGAGATGGAGGGAGAGGGAGGGAGACAGCGGGAGGAGACGGCGGGAGAGGGAGGGAGACAGCGGGAGAGGGAGGGAGACGGCAGGAGAGGGAGGGAGACGGCGGGAGGGAGAGAGACGGAGGGAGACAGAGGGAGACGGAGGGAGAGGGAGGGAGACGGAGGGAGAGAGACAGAGGGAGACAGGGAGGGAGACGGAGGGTGACAGAGGGGGGAGGGAGGGAGACAGCAACAAATGAAACTTTATTAAATGGAGCACAGAACAGAAATGAAGATACATGGCGGCTCCCCACGGGACAATCCGTAGGTCACAGCCTGCAAGACAAAAATCATGATGAGAAGGTGTCTCCTGCGCACATCAAAGGACAGATAGAGAGCGAAGGAGAGAGGGAGGGAGAGAGAGAGAGAAGAAGAGAGGGGGAGAGAGAGAGAAGAAGAGAAGGGGAGAGAGAGAAAGAAGAAGAGAGGGAGAGAGAGAGGGAGAAGAAAAGAGGGGGAGAGAGAGACAGAGAGAGAGAGAAAAGAAGAGAGGGGAAGAGAGAGAGAGAGAGTGAGTGAATAAGAGAGGGGGAGAGAGAGAGAGAAGAAGAGAGGGGAAGAGAGAGAAAGAAAGAAGAAGAGAGGGGGAGAGAGAGACAAAGAGAGAGAGAGAGGGAGTGCTGCCCCTGCGCACTCAGGCCACACTGCTCACCTGCTGCCACCGGTGTGTCTCCAACCACTTGCCGGTATGTAAAGCAGTACACCAGGTAACACATCTAAGACAGAACCATCATCTGAAACAGAGTTCAGATACATGATTGGCACAGAACACACTATTGCACAAGATAACATCGCCTGCCTGCCCATGCACACCCAGGCAGAGGCACCCCAGCCCCTCCGGAGCATGCCCGCCCATGCACACCCAGGCCTCACTGCTCACCTTCCGCCACCGGCAGGCAGACAGGAGTTCCCACCTCATGCCGCTGCAAGCTACAAGCTACAAGCCTGGGGCCCGCGGACATGGCACCTTCCACAACATGCAGCACTGCTTCGCAGGCCACCAGGTCTCATGTTTGGTGCTAGGTCTTGATTACTCCATGGCATTGGACACACCAGGGCACCCTGCATCATCGCAGGCTGCACACCCGCTTAGCCCAATGGGTGCCATTAACTCTTGGATCCCGGAAGCGACGCCACATGGTGGCAGGCCCGTGCTGCCCGCTGGCTCTGGACTACACTGCGGTCCTGCAGGGCTCCCAAAAGCTGAGCTGTCTGGACCGCCAGGACGGGGCATCATCGCACGCTGCACACCCTCTCAGCAGCTTAAGGTGCCACTAACTCAGTGCACCAAAAGTCAGCGCCACGTGGTGGTAGGCCTGTGACGGCCACAAGGCCTTGGGTGCCACTAACCCTTTGCACATCAACTCATGGGCCCTCTATGATTGAGAACCGTGGAGCGTCCGTCATCCAGTCACCACCGGCAGAGGGGAATGTGACGTCGGCGGCCCCTTATGTTGGCAGAGTCACATGGCCTGTGACGCCTGTGCCGAATGGGTGTGGCTGAGACATGCTGACAACTAGACCAGTGACTTGCACACCACCAGCGAGTACGCCTGTGACGGGTAGCAATGAGGGCCCCCCCCTCGGAGCGTAAGCGGAGTGGTCTGGCCTGCCATACGCCGGACCAGCGCAGGGCTTGGAACAATGTCTCATGGGCTCTGGGAATGGTTCAGTCCACGTCCAGACATGGAAGTGACTGATGCGTGTGTCCCTATAGTACTGTTCACAGGACCCAGTACACAATATGCAATGTAGCATCCTCTAACTGGCAACCCACAGGATGAGCATCATTGACGCAAGGGAAATCACTGTCCCTAAATTCATCCACACATTCATATACGAATGATGAAAGACATAATACAGCAGTGCGTCACTGGGTGTTAATTGCACATCCAATGCATTTCTGCAGCTGGAGCGGTACAAGGCAATGCCGAGCACACTACACAATATGGGCCCGTGGCAAGCCAGAGTACATCCGGGGATGACAAGTACTTCGGAAGAGGAAGGGTACAGTCCGCAGTCTGGTCGCCGTGTTATTGGTCATCAAACAGGATATGGCAGTCCATGTCGATGTCCAAGTTGAGTGCATCAGAGTGTATCGGGGGTCAGTGGAAGGCCATGGGGCCACGTGCGGCACCAAGCAGAAACTGGCCAGGTGGCGGAAATTAATGCTAGTGCCTCCTGATCACAAACCCATCCACGTCCTCGTCCCAGGATGTGTGCTCTGCTCCACCTGTGGGTGTTGCAGTACCGGCTGAGGCACTGAGTGCCACTGACACATCAGGTGGATACGTCTGCCGCACTGTGAGGCAATGACACACCAGGGGGCGGAGATGTGGATAGTGCGGGGGCAGCAGCATTCATCTGCACCACGCCTTGTGGCAGCAATGCCATGATGATGATCTGCAGGGCATGGTAGATCCCAGCTACATTTCGCTGATGTGCAGCGGTGGCTGCCATCCTTTCCGCTTCCATCCGCACCATGTCCTCCATGAGCCTCCGCATGTGTGCCAGCTCATGGCTGGTATCACTGGTGCCCCTGAGAGCAGACAGGTGTTTTTCTCTCTGCGTCAGGACTCCAGAAATTTCAGTCAGGGCTCGTTGGAGACCATGGAGCAGGCCTAGACACCCATAGATGGCGTCCAGTTTGGTGGTCATGAGGTCGAACCCCACCCGCACTTGCTCAGCCGTCTCCCTCCGGGCCTCCAGCACATGGCGTTGGAAGGCCTTGTGTTGTCCCTGAGGGTCTTGGGAGACTGCCAGGGCCGTGGGTGCCTCCTGCTGGGTGGTTTAGGTGGTGGGTGGGGTCTCCTTGATGCAGCTGGTCAGCCCTGATCCTGGCGGTGAGTCGCAGATGATGTCAATGATGTCTAGGAGGGCTTTTGCGTCGAGTCTGGGGTTGTCCTCCTCATCATCAGTGAGGAGTGGCTGGGACTGCTCTGCAGGGTGTGTTGATGGTGGCCCTGCAATGTGAAGGGAAGATGGTGTATTGCAATGTGTCCTCATGTATGTAGCCGCATGGTACATGTTGACATTCAGACAGCATGGCATTGTAGATTGTGACAGTCTATAGATCTGGGCGATGACCCAGAGTCATTGAGAGTGTGCACTGTGCTCTTCTTGATTGTGCATGTGTGCCATCATGGCCATCTCCACCCGTCCCCACAGCACATGGTGGTCACTCACCCTGTTGCCGTTGTGTTGTGTCCTGTCGAGCAGTATCCGGTCCCCCGACTCCAGCCACAGTATCCACACTGATGACTGTCGACACCAGCTCCTCCAAGTCATCCAGCACGAGCTATGGCGCTGGGCCCCCACCTCCAGTCTGCATTGCTGCCCTCTGGTTGGCTGCAAGTTTCTCCTTGGTCTTCCGCTTGATGTCATTCCATTGACTCTTGACCTCGTCCATTGTCCTCTTGTGCTCTCCGACGGCATTCACCTTGTCCACGATGTCCCGCCATATTCCAGTTTTGGCGCCCAATGACATGTTGGAGGTGACAAACAGTTGTCTATGGCGTTCCATCACCTCCGTGACTATAATCCTGTTCGCCTGCGGACTGAACTTCGTCTTCCTCTTTTTCTTGTCCTTGCCCTTCCCTGTTCCCGAGTTCCCGGGCTGGTCATCTGGGGTGCTTGTGGGGTTGCGCTCATCCTCTGCGCCTGCTCCTGCTGCCTCCATGGTGTTTGGGTGTTTTTTCTACTTTCATGGTGACTTTTCCCACCTGCCAGGTGTGTGTTGCAGGCCTGGCACTGCTTATCGCTGATTTCCTCATCGCGCTTTGGCCCATCGCAGGTTTTTTTGTGTTGTGGTTTGTCTTTTTATCTCCATCGAGGTGGTTGTATCGCGGACATTGTCTGCGGTTTCGGCAGACTATCGCATTTTACCGCTGTGTTGTGACTTCCACGTTGACACGGGGTTATTTTACCGCATTAGGCTGCGATGTGGAAAGTTGCGTTAACATTTTTGGGTGATGTTTAGCACACAATCTTGTGAATATACACCGGTGTTTTATAATATTGTGTCAATCAGATTCTCCAGTTATTTTATGTCAGCCTTTAGTTCACTACTTTATACCTTGCATTGTCTTTAATTAATCCTAATTCAGCCGTTCATACTTTTCTATGGATGACCAAATACAAAAAATAAATGATGCTGCCACAACCAGCCCTGATGATGGAACACATTAGTTGCCTTACAGCTATTCTAAATGGTGGTAAAGAAAACGTTAGTGTTTGTTATCATGGACCAAGAAACAACGCCACCCAGGCAGTTTGGGTAAAGCTGCCAATGGAACACATTTGACCTAGTAGTTTATATAGATAGAATTAATCATTGTCTATGCATGACTATATCATATCATTAGGAAATAAGATTCTAGAGTTTTCACTGTGTTTGATGTAGGCAGAGATCTCACTGTTGGGTTTTAACTTTAGATATGCTCTTATATATTATACTGATGTTGTTTCAGAATACCATCTCAATTTGTTTTGTGACTGCTTTGTGTTCATGTTCCAATTTGAAAATGTTAGCTTTGATTCTACCAGATAAAACAGCATCAATATTAAATCCATAATGCAATTTATAGATGTTGCAAAATGTATTACTAGCGTAAATAGAGATCAAAATATTACCATTCCCAACACTTCGGCTGGTACATGCAATCTTTATCAGTAATTAATGATAAATATTTAATAGCCATTTTTCAATCATAGTGAAATCATGCAGCAGTGTGTGTTAAAGATGTTGACAAATGGGTTTGGACTGCATTGTAACCTTGTACTTGACATGCTGTAGGTATTTTATGAATATTTTGACGGAATATTTAAACTATATCTCCAGGGTCTGAATTATGCTTGAGGTGTCTCTTCAGACTTTTTGTTCATTGGGCTTGGTGGTGGTTTGTTAATATTTCGTTTTGCATTTTTGATAGATAGTGCCAAATGAAATAATGAATTTGTTTTTTTATCATCTGAGTTCCACACTTTCAATGAGAAACTAAATGCCCCTTGCTCATGTTATGACTTTGTGCAAACCTTAAGGTTATGCCCCCTTCTTTTCCTAGACATTCACTGCCAATCCCAACATTTTTCAATGCTACACAGTGCTTTTTTCCCATTAAAGTCAATATAATCGTCTAAATAAGTCTATAAATGTACACAATAAGTGTAGGCTTAGAGCTAATGCTTGATTTCTACACTAAAAATTATTGGGACTATATATGCAGGAGAAATCCAAACTTACATTTCTCTCAAGCCTAAAAAAGACTGTAACCTATTTCCGCTCTTTCGAGCGAGTATTTAAAACAACTGAAAATTATCACATAACAATATGTGTCCTATGCAGATTAGGGGCAGTATTACAGAGAGTGCCCTGGGGGGTCTAATGGACGTTTATGCCCGCTCTGCGCACCCCGGGGCCCTTTCGTAGTACAGACACAGACGCTAGTGCGCCCCCTTCTGTAATACCAATAGCGCTTTTGCACATAAAGCGCCAGAGCTAACTGCAGGGGGCGTTCACTTATATGCATGGGGGAGTGCCCCATGCAAATGAGGTAATCCCTTTGCTTCTGCATCTGTGCCATATTACAGATGCAGGCGCAGAGACAAATAAGCTGTCAGGAGGTGCACTGACAGTGCACCACCTGCGCCACGTAAAAGGTGGTGCACTGTGAGTGCACCCCCTGAGAGCCACCCGCTGTAGGGGGTAAAGGGGGTCCTATGGACCCCCAGACAGCCCTTGCAATCGGTGCGATGAATACTGAGACAGTCAGCAAAGTGGTTATTCTTAAACAAATGAGCAAACTTTTAGCAGCATATGTAATATGTGATTAGACAGTCCTAAGTTCATAGTTCAAATCTGTGTGGTATGTGCGCTAGGGACAAAACCCTTTTTTCCATGAATAGCTCCATGTTTTGTGGACTGATGCTGCTGGGTTTTTATCTATGTGCACTGGGACTCTGCTGACCAGGTCACAGTGCTTGTACTCTCACTCATTAAAATTGTAGAAATTGCTTACACTCCTGATTGGATTGTCATACTTAACTTTTCTATAAGTTCCCCATATATGGTACTAAGTAATATCCTGGGCCTGTACGGAAAATGTCACCATGGTCTGCAGCACCCATTGGCCTACCTACTACAGTGAGAGAGCAAACATGACCGTGGGTCTACCATTATAGCTTTGCTATGGCAGTTTATTTTTAAATAAATAATAATAAGTCACCCTAGGTAGGCCTTACAAGCTCATAACCCAGGGAGCATGGCAGTAAAAATAGGACATGCAAAAGTTTAATGTTTAACAGGACCTTACAGTGAAAAAGCCCCAAATATTATTTTCTCTCTAACAAGGCTGGCTGTTCCACGGGCTAGCACTGGCTTATATCATAACATTTATTAATGCTCATTTCTGTTAGTAAACACCTAGAAAAATAATTCCACGTCTTTTAATAGTAATTCAAAATCCAATTTTAAAAAACCTCTTTTTATTGATGATCAAAGAAACTTCCATAGTATGACATTACTTTCAGTGAAGTACGGAATTCTTTCTCAGATTCAATAAACATCATATTTACAGCGCTTTGTATTATTGTAGATTTCTTACTTTTCTCACATTACAATGTCCCTCTTGTTCCTAACTCTGGCTCAGTGTCTAACAGGGCTGTTGCACATACATCTCCTCTGTAAGAATCCAATTTCCCCATATCTGCTCCCAGTTCCTCGGAGAGCACCAGTTTTCATATACTGTCTTTTCTGATACTATGCACCAGTATATATACTCTATCCTGTCTCCAATAGTTGATGTTTCAGGAACTCCCTAGGCTTTTGCTACATTGCGCTCGGCTTTTATCATTCCTCGCATAACCCAGGTTCTTTCTTCACTATTTAAGTCTGTAGATCCCCACATGTTCAGGAGGTACCACTTACCATCTGGCTCCAATCTTGTCCCCAATACCTCTCCCCAGTACCTTAGAACCTCCCCTCAATATCTTTTAATGTGTATTCAGTCCCAAATTATATGAAAAAATGTGCCCTCCTGACAACATTGTCTCCTACAGTTGGGATCTGCTCTGAAGCCCATCTTTACAAGTGTTTGGCATGAAAAATATATTTTATGCAGTATCTTAAGCTGTACTAATTTGAATCTCGAGGAAATGGCAACCTCCCTGGGGGAGCCTAATGCTTTTTGCCACTCTTCATTGTCTAGCTTCTCTATATCTCGTGACCAATTCTCATTGAGTTGAATGAGGGTGTCAGGAGCGTTATTGATTCATTTTTGATAGGTCAAAGAGATCGCTTTTTCATTCATGTAGGCAGTTAGAAGTCTGTCTTTCAGTGAAGAGGACTCAGGGAGCCCCCCTCCCGGGATGACCCCTTGGAGAGTATATCTTATTTGCATGCACGGAAACATCTCTGTGGCAGCTAGGTCATATTCTCGTTGTAGTTGTGTAAAGGTAACTACCTTTCTTCGCAACCACAGATCTCCAACTCGGGAGATACCTATTAGGTCCCATCTGTCAAATCCCTTGACTTTCCTCAGGGTTCCCAGTTGTTCGGCATCCCATTGTGCGGTGGCCTGTGTGATTTTATTCACCCATCCAGGACTCCTATTTACTACATGCCAGAGCTGGGGCCTGTAAGTTGCAGTCATATCGGTGTTGTGCAATGTGCCCTCTCGTAGTTCCCACGGAGCGGGACCAATTTGTCCATTCTGTACGCTGTTTCGTCATAGGGTCGATCTAGACATTGATTAATTGCCATTAGTTATGCCGCCCAGTAATATTTCCGTATGTCGGGGAGCCCTATGTCCCCATCCTACCACCCCTTACCAGTTTTTGAGTGGCTATGAGAGTGGGCTTCCCATCCCATAAGAGTTCTCTTTGTTCACTTTCTATGGCTTTAAAATAGGAAGTTGGGACTGGATTTGGCATATTTTGCAATATATATAGAAAACGTGGGAGTGCCTTAATTTTAAACAGCTGCAAAAAAAACAGATGATGGACGGAATGCTAAATCAATCGAACATTCACCCCCAGTCACAGATCTGGGTTAAATCCATTGTTTCTTTTAACACCACGCCATTCCAGTTTGGACCCAGCCATATGCAAATCAGTCTTGACCCAGTTCCAGATGGGAACAGTCCAGCCTGAATTGCATGGCCAGGTCCTCCCCAGACCTTTATGGGGCATGGAGGGCCTGAAAGGAGAAAGGCTGTAGAGAGAGGAACCAGCAAAGCACCTTTGGATTTTTGTCCTTATAGGTGGCAAGCCAGGTCAAAGGGCCATGGTCTGTTATCAGGAAGAAAGTACATCCTAACAAATATTTTTTTTTTTTTTGTGTATTTTATATAGCGCGCAGCTACCCCAATGGGGTGTCCCGGCGCTTCTAAGTGAAAGCAGAGTGATAGTCCTGGGAGGGTTAACAAAAGAGAAAAGTTTTTAGTGCCTTACGGAAGGGTAATTCTTCCTGGATCATCCTAATTGCGATCGGGAGTTCGTTCAAGAGAGTTGTGGCACAGACCTGGAAGGTTTTACCTCCAGAACGTGCTTTCCTGAATCTTGGTATGGAAAGCAGATGTTGGGATTTGGAACGGAGGTTCCGAGAGTTACAGTAAGGACGGATAATAACAGAGAGGTAGGCCGATCCCCTACCCCTAGTTGCTCGATGGGCTAAGGTCAAGGCTTTGAATGCAGCTCTTTGATGGATTGGTAGCCAATGTAATGCTCTGCGATGTGGTGAAATATGGGTGCGTAGGGAATCCCCGCAGACCAGCTGAACAGCCGCATTCTGGACTGTCTAGAGCCTATGTAGGAGGCCCGCGGGCAACCCTAAATACAGGCCGTTCGCATAGTCTAGGTGAGATGTAATCAATGCCTGGACTATGGTTTTCCTGGTGTCACTAGGGAGATAGGTGATGAATTTCCTAATCATCCTGATCTTGGAAAAACAAGCGGCTGAAACGGTCTGTATTTGGTTGCTAAAAGAAAGATTTGAGTCCCACTTGACCCCTAGATTTTTTACAGAGTCCTTAGGGACAGGGGGAAGGCTAAGTTCCTGTGGCCACCAGAGAGTTGCATCAAGAGGGGAGGGTTGATGGAAAAAGAGAACCTCCGTTTTCGCCGCATTCATGCGGAGGCAGTTATGGCCCATCCATTTTGAAATGTCCCGCAGACAATCCTTCAGAGGATCAAAAGTAATCTGCGTGGCACTCTCATAGGAGAAAAGCAGATGAATATCATCTGCATAGGAAGTAGCTATGATGCCCGACCTAGCAATGAGTTCAGCCAGAGGAGAAAAATAGACATTGAATAATAGTGGGCTCAAAGCCGAGCCTTGAGGGACACCCCATTTCAGGGTACGGCTAACAGAGGTAAAAGGATGAGTATAGACTGCCTGGGTACGATTAGACAAAAAATTGGCCAGCCACTCCAGGGCCTTCCCCTGAATTCCCTTCGACCGAAGACGGTCAATCAGGATGGGGTGAGAGACGGTGTCGAATGCTGCCGACAAGTCGAGCAGCACCAGCACCGCTCTGGAACCCCCATCCAGTTTCCACCGCACAGAGTCAGCCATTTCTATAAGGGCAGACTCAGTGCTATGGCACTTTCTAAAACCATGTTGGGATTCATGAAGTAGGCCGTGGGATTCAAGAAAACCTGCCAGTTGTTGCTGCGCTAGCTTTTCAAGGACCTTGGCAGGGGCTGGGAGCAGAGAAATGGGTCGATAGTTCACCGGCTCATTAGGATCTGTATTAGCTTTCTTTAAAATCGGGACCAGTTGGGCATGTTTCCAAGACTCCGGGAAAATTCCGGTTTTGAGAGAGTCATTCCAGATGTAGTTGAGGAAGGGATTAAGAAAAGAGGCCAATAATTTATATTGCTTGCCTGGCCAAGGGTCAAGTGGTGAGCCGGAGCGGCATCTAGACAGTTCCATCAGTGAGTGTTCCAGTGAAATTGCCTCAAAGTCTGAAAAGGTGGAAGAAGACTCGATGCGGTCAGGTAAAAGCATATCACTCCCTAGATCATTATTCTTCGGGAAGGTGTCATAGATCTTCGCGATCTTGTCTTCAAAGAAGTCAGAGAGGCGGGAGCAAAGGGCCTGAGAAACTGGAAGACACTGTTTAAGAGCCAAGGGATCTGTGAAAGTCTTCACTGTGTTAAAAATGTCCCTGGCCGAGCCATGCGCTCTATTAATTTTCTCCTCCAGGTAACGTTTTTTATGCTCAATTATTTTCCTACGGTATTCTTTGAGGGCCAGTTTATATTTAAGTTTTGTGTCAATAGAATAGGATGACCTCCACCGGCGCTCCAACAGCTTACAAGAAGATTTATATTTCCGAAGCTCGTCGGAGTACCATGGGGCGGAGGGAGCTGCTCGAAAGGTTTTAATCGGTTGCATAGGAGCGAGCGAGTCAATAGCAGAGGTGACCCAGCAGTTGAGGTTAGTCAGGCGTGAATCTAAATCAGGGGCGTCTTTGGGAGTGGTATTTACAAGATGTAGGGCAACACTGTCAGGGGAGATCTTACTCCAATTACGTCCTACCGCCTTAGGGGGAATTCTAGGTCTCACATGCTGGCAAAAATGAATAGCAAAAGGGATAAAAAAGTGGTCCGACCAAATCACCGGATAGGGATCCTCAATCAGGATGTTTGAGAAATTCGAGCAAACAAGATCAAGAGTGTGACCAGCTTTGTGCGTAGGTTGAGAAACCAATTGGCTTAATCCAGCATCTTTTAAAGTAGAAAGAAAGTTAAGGCAAAGCTTGTCAGAAGAGTACTGCAAGGCTTCCATGGCCCATTTAATGGCCAACATTTATTTTTACATGGTCTCGTAGTGCACCTCCCATTGAAATAAGTTTCGACTAAGGTAAAGGACAGGTCGAAGATCTCCCTGTGGGTCAGGCTGAGACAACACGGCCCCTAAGCCTCGATCACATGCGTCCGTTTGCAATACAAAAGGTTTATAAAAGTCGGGACACATTAGGACAGGGGCCCGAAACAAAAGAGTCTTCAACAACCGGAAGCTATCCTCTTGAGTAGCAGTCCATTCTATTATGTGGTTGGGGTGTCAGTTTGTCAGCAAATCTGTGAGAGGACATGCTAAGTCAGACAATTGGGGAATAAATCGGCAATAGTAGCCTACTAGACCCAGAAATGCTTGTATGTCCTTTTTAGTTGTGGGCCAGGGTATCTCCTGAAAAGCCTCTAGCTTGTTATGCTGTGGCTGTAGTGTTCCTGCCAGTATGGAGTAGCCTAAGTACTCTACATGATCAGTGCCTAGGGTTGTTTTTGGGGGTTCAGGGTTAGGCCAGCCTGGTGAAGTGAGAAGAGGCTCTGTAAGTGTTGTTTGTGGATATCCCAATCTGGGCTATACACAACAAATTTGTCAAGATATGCCACTGCATATTGTTTATGAGCGCATAACAGCACGTCCATTAACCTCTGAAAGGCTGCAGGGGCACCATGTAAGCCGAAGGGCATAACCTTAAAATGATATAAGCCAGACTGTGTGGAGAATGCCATTTTCTCCCTAGAGGCAGGGTTGAGAAGGATCTGCTATTATCCTTTTGTGAGGTCAATAGTGGACATCACCTGTTCTCCACTCAGTCCTTCTATTAATTTGTCAACTCTTGGGATGAAATAATTATCAAACTTGGCATGTGCATTCAATTGGTGGACGTCAGTGCAGAATTTGAGGCTCCCATCTGGTTTGAGCACCAACACTAAAGATGAACACCAGTTGCTATGGGACGGCTCAATGATACCAGCTTGTAACATTGCCTCTACTTCCTGCTCTATGGCGTGCCTTCTTGCTGCTGGAATGTGATAGGGTCTCAGCTTTATCATCTTTCCTGCCTCTGTCTTGATGTCATGCGCATCCAAAGAGGTTCACCCTGGTTTACTAGAGCTCAGGCATGGGAAACAGTCTAGTAGGTCATACAACTGATGTTTCTGGTCAAGAGTGAGGGCTTACCCAGTTTTGGGTCTTTCCCCAAATGCTTCTCTAAAGGGTTGGATTGGGATCTCCATACGCTTGTTAAGAGTGATGTGGTTGACAGACACCGGTGGATCTCCTCTCCGCGGGGTCGGCTCTTCCCATTTCTTCAATAGGTTGATATGATACATCTTGCCCCTAGGTCCGGTTCATGGAACTGCTACTCTGTAGGAAACAGGTGTGACTTTTTCCAACACCTGATAAGGGCCTTGCCAGGTCACTAGGAGCTTCTTATCCGAGGAGGGTAGAAGAATTAATACCTTTTCCCTGTCTGTCAATTCCCTCAAGCTCATACCTTTGTCATAATAGGCTTTCTTTTTTTGTTGCGCCTTTTCAATGTTCTGATGGACTTCCTCCCACAGACTAGACAAGGTGTTTTTTAGAGAAGCCGTCTATCCTAATAACAGTCTTCCTTCGTCCTCTTCCTCAGTCCACTGCTTTGCTGCCATGTCCAAAAGTGTACGTGGTCGTCGCTCAAATAGTAACTCAAAAGGGCTGAACCCCAAAGACTTTTGTTCACGAGTCCTGATCGCAAACAACACCAGAGGGAGATTGCTGTCCCAGTCTTTTCCAGATTCATTGATACACTTCCTTAATATCGATTTTATGGTCCGGTTGTACCTCTCCACCAATCCATCCGTTTGTGGATGATAAACCACCATCTGGAACTGCCAAACTCCAAGTAGAGAGCAGATCTCCTTTATTAGTCTGGACATAAAGGGAGTCCCTTGGTCTGAAAGGGTTGTCATACTCGTCAGTGGAACAGCCTTGGAGTAGCGAGTGGCATAATCTACTAACACCAAGATATATTGATGTCTTCGGGTTGAGGGAAGAAGGGGTCCTACCAAATTCATCCCTACTCATTTGAAGGGAACATCAATTATAGGTAAAGGCCGTAAAGGTGCTCTCCTCTCTGTGGGGGGGTTTACCAACTGGCACCTGGGAGAAGACACGCAGAACCTGGCAACTTCCTTGTTTTCTGGGACAATAGATCTTCCCTAACAGATATTTGAGAGTATGTTCTTGCCCATAGTGGCCGCCCCCAGACTGACTGTGCGCTATGTGCAGGGCCTGGTCAAGAAAAGCTACAGGCAACAGAAGTTGTATGACCCGGCGGTCAGGTACCCCACTAATTCTGTACAGGAACCCTCTTTTTACACAAAAATATGGTCCTACCTTGTCGGGATCTTCTTCTTGGGCCTGAGTCCACGCATGGATCAATGTGCTGTCGTCCCACTGTGCTGTTCTATAACTCCAAATTGGTGTCTGCCTGTCATCTGGGGAGGAAAGGAGACAAGCAACAGGTGACAGTACTGCTGACCTATTGACTGATCTTTCTTTTCTTTTCTCTGACCTGGTCTTGGGAATTTTTATCTTGGAACCTAATTTGTCTGAGGCGGAGAAGGTGGCCTCATGTAGTCATTCGGATTTAGGACTTCTTTTAGTTATTTTTAACAAGTATTTGTCAAAGCGGGGCAGATCTGTGCCCAGGAGGACCTTTTTGGCTAGAGCTGGCACAACCCCTACTTGGTGTACCTGCTGGTCTCCTTCTACGGCTATCAAGACCTCAGATAGGGATTACAACCGTACATCTCCATGCACACAGGATACCTGTATCTGTGCCTCATCGGCAATCTGACTGAGAGGTATCAACTCTTGAGAAACAATGGTGTGATGGCAGCGTGTAACCAACAGAGCATCTACAGGCCTACTGTTAAGTCGAATGGTTGTCTTGTAGCTTCCCTGGGTTCCTCCTGTAGCTGAAATACTACCCCTACAGCACCCTACCTCCATCGGTTCTACTCCATCTCCCTTGACTGGGCAGTTCCTGGCAATGTGTCCCCACTCTGAACACCTGAAGCATTGAGGACCTCCCTGGGTGGAAAGGGGATCAAAGGAGGTCTAATCATGTTTCTATTTCCCCCGGGTTTCTCAGCTCAACTACTCTGGGATAGTACTTATGCGTAGTTGTAGGAGTTTTTAGTGCTTGTCCCCTAAATTGTGGGGACCTATGGTAGGTGCATGCCAATTCTACTGTGGTCTGCACCGTTAAATGTGGATGTCGCTTTATTCAGATTTGTGTATTGCTGGGTAAAGCCCATATATTGGTCCAGATAAACCATGGCAATGACCTCTTCTATAGGGTATGCATTGGGTTGTAAACATCTCTCGGCCAGATCCCTGATGCGATAATAGAGAGCCCTGGGGTTGTCACCCTCTGTCCACTTCTTTAAACGTACTTTAGCCCTGTAATACTCTGTGTTGTGTCCTAGTCTTTCAAGGATGTTTTTCCTGATTTCAGGGTATGGAGTGACTCCCACGGGGTTAACAGCCTGGTATGTGGCCTGCAGTTTGCCAGACAGGAGCGGAGCTAAGTACTGACCCCATCTTTCCTGG
This sequence comes from Triturus cristatus, assembly GCF_964204655.1. Classification (NCBI taxonomy): domain Eukaryota; kingdom Metazoa; phylum Chordata; class Amphibia; order Caudata; family Salamandridae; genus Triturus; species Triturus cristatus. Next base: position 954,323,711 of record NC_140581.1, read on the forward strand.
GGCTAAGTGGCAGTTGTTGCTACTCTTTCAAAGTTCACAAAAAAATAGTCAGGGTCATCCTTTCCTGGAACTTCTGTAGCACTGATCTGTAGATATATGGGTGAACTCGGGCTGTGGAAATGGCATCTGTCAGGCGCAAAATGGTGGTGTCCTGTATTTGTTGATTGGTTGTCAGGATGGTCGCTTGTTCTTTAAGGGCGGTCTGGAATGCCTCTCTCTCTTCCTGGGCATTCTAGTTCTGTCTCTCTATCACTAGTTGTAAATGTTGTTGGCCCTCTGCAAATTGAGTGACCATAGCCTCCACAGTAATGGGTTGAGTCATGGCAGTCTTAAATTACCAAATCCCACTTCTGACACCACTTGTGGTCACTCGGTCATATAGGACGCTCATGCGGGGAGTGTGTAACTGTATAGTTTAATAGTTTACAACAAAAGGCAAGGAAGGATAGTCATGGAGCAGGATATTTCTTAAGCATGAATGGGAAATAAACAGTCTTAGTGGTGTCAGTTCCCTTACTGTACACCCGAGTGGTTCCTTTTTCCCCTGAGGTCCTGGTCAGTCATCTCCTGCTTCCTCGTGTCCCATCTGAAGAAGGGAGGTGACATATGTCCCTCAAAATAAGCAAATACAAAACAAAGTTAAGCGTCCGTGTCTTACTCCAGCGCAGAATTTAATCCTTCACTGTCACCTAGGGTGTTCTCGTACTTTTGTCAGTGCGACATGCTCAGTACACCAGTGAGTAGTAAAACCCTATGTGTGCCCATTCCTCCACCTACCCACAGTAAAGAAGTTTAGGAAGGGTACTTGCCTTGAGCCACAGCCCTCCGAGGTCATGACTGAGGGAGTTACACCGCCCTTCTCTCCTCTGGGACAACTTCACTGGCTGGTACTGCCTTTCAGCATCAATTCTCTGGGCTCCGCAGTTACTTCTTCTTCGGCGTTTCCTGTCTACTCCCTGGTACCTCTATTTCTCTCCTGCAGCATTGGCGTCTCTCCTCTTGACCCGATCGTTGATGCCAGTTCCTTGTGGTCAGTGGTGTCTTCTTCCACCTCTCCAGACTTCCGCCTTTCCCCATCTAGTTGTCTGCCGCTTTTGTGATGCGTCCGCCTCATGTGACCTGGAGTAGCTAGAGTGCCACATTCGATCTCCTGATGCCGCAGCTCTGCCGCCATGTTGGAAATACCGCCCGGGAACTGTGCGGGATTACATGGACGTCACCTTTCAGGTATTTTAATGGGGGCCGGAGATTTTAGTCGTAAAACCAAGCTGGATCAGAGGTTATGTATATGCCAAGGTATTGAAACCATTTCATTGTCACCATCACTTCACATTCCCTGGGAAGAGGGGGTGACTACCCTCTCAGTATGTAAATAATTGACTTTGCCCAATTAATGGTGTAGCCCAAATATTTCCGAAAGTTAGTGAAAATGTTTAATACTCTATTGAGGATATTCAAAATCCAATGTAAAGGTAACATTGCATGTTTAATAACTAATAAGGAAAAGGTATTCATAGAAAGATGATGAGGTGTGAAAACTGCTCCCAGTGCAGGAGAAAGGTCTTTGGGGAGGGGAGGTGTTTCTGTTCCTCCAGCAGGATGACCACCTGGGCCCAGGAAGTTGATTCAAAAAGGCATATCCTGTTACAAATACATGTAGAAGACACCTAGGCAGAGCCTGTTTTGTTCCTTCAGCCAGGAGAGCACAAAACCCACTGGGAAAGGAGCTGTCCCCAATCAGGTTTGAAATGACCACAGAGGAGAGGTTACTCATTCCCCTGGCCACACCTCTGAGGTGGGCACACAAGCTTTGCCCAAGAGTAGGAAGGTTTCATCATTTTGGATTTGTACCAACACAGACCCTGGGGGATGGTTTGCAGTAGGGTGCACAAGAAGTGCTGCAACCGTGGGTAGGGCTACCTCGAGGAACTATTTTCATAATTGGTTAGGGAGGGGCCAGGAGTCACCAGAAGGGTTTCACCAGGCATGGCAGTGGCACCTCTGGGCACCCAGAAAATAAACGCACCTGCTGTTGAGACCAGTGCGGAGACCTGAAATGGGGAACCTGCTCCCACTTGCACCCAGAACAAAGACGTGGACTCCAAATGTCAGTTGCCTGACCTCTTGTTAAGTACAAAGCTACATAAAGCTTCTTAAAGTCCCTTTACCTGCAGAGCTCAGTTGACATGTTCCAACCAGACCTGCCCTGGACCCTGCTGGTGGCTTCAGCTAGAGTGAGTCTTTAACCCCACGTGTTGCTTCTGAAGTTCTGGGACTCTTCGCTGTGCTAAAAGGCATTTCTCCTAACATCTTTTAGCTCCAAATACTCTGGAGAACCTCTCGGAAGAGATTAAAGAATTCCATGACATAGAAAGTGGCTGCCAGGCCCAGCACACAAACAGAAATAATACTGTGGTAGACACAGGAGCAGCATGCACAGTATGGAAAATAAATAACTAGGTTGACAATATTACTACCAGTCAAAGAACACTCACAAAGAGTAGTATGCAAGATAAAATGGCATGCACCTACACACACCACACACATACACACACATGCATACAATAACATGGTATGTGATGCCTGTCAAATAAGCTTTCAGACAATACGGGGCTACATTACATTGCTGCCACATCCCTCACAGTGCTGCGCATTTAAATTAATGAACTTTATGCATCTCACAGTCTCCCGAAAGAGCAACAATTACATTTAAGGGTAAATCTAGATGCATCCTGCAATATTTAATAATCCCCTTTATTAATTCCACATATATCAAACGTGAAACATTTACAAATAATTATGGACAAGTGTCCCATTCACAACTGTTTATACTGCTATAAAAATAGCCATCAGAAAAGTTGAAAATAAAATTGTTGGTTGACACTGGCTCATTGCTTCATCAAGAATGAAATTCAGAAAATAATGGTAATGTTCTGTGCCCCTGTACATAAATGCCATCATTAAATGTCCCCTTACAACTGCAAGACCCCTTTATGCAGCAACATAAAAAAACACAAACCAAAGAAGCCCTTTCGGACATTATGGTGTGTACTTCCAGTGTACTAACAGGTGGCCATTAAGCCCTTGCAAACCTTCAAATAGGAGAGCCAATCATCTATACCAAAGGGGACAGGGAGTGTTAAACCACTCAACAAATAAACTCTGTAGAATAAAGCCCGTCCATTCTATTTGTGCTTGCCCCCTGAAGGGTAGAGAGAAAGTGCTAGGTTTTCTTACATAACCCTCACCCACCAGGGTTGCCCCTTGCTTCATTATAGGGTTCATTCCGTTCCGCTGCGGAATGGGGCATGCTATGACCTGCGGGTTACATGTTAGATCTGAATGTTATGCTCATAATGATGAGAAGAATAGGAGTAGGAGGTGTCATTTTGTTTATGGTTGAAGCTTAATAATACTTGCCTATTAGGTAAGTGATACTTTACTCCATTCTCCAGGCGATATGATTAAAAAATGGGGGGGAAAGTAGAAAGTATAGGTTACAGTGTTTCTTCCTTTCTATAGATCTGCATGGTTCAAGCCAAACCCCTTGGCTTTTTTTCAGGACCACGGATGTAACTAACTGTTTCCACTCCTACAGTAGTTTTGGTGCAAAGTGACTGCACACACTCAACCTGCTAATGTAAATGTTTTTATTCACCTACTTGGTGTTACTGCTTGGCAACCTACAAATACAATGAGAGAACTATACTGCCAAGGTGATGCCAGAAAAAACTGGAGAATGTTTGAAATACACCAGTCAATTACTTTGAGGGTCTCTGGGTGGGGGAGGGTGGTGTAAAGGCAGGGTACAATGCCCCCGGAAGTCAGCCATTACCCATGTGAATAGTGTAATGTATGTCACCTAACGAAGGGCACCAAGTCTGTAACTTTCAATAACATCACAATGTGGGAACTGAGGAAACTGCCAAATTGCAATACACAGAGAGTAGTGTATTTGATTACCTGTCCCTGTGACCCACACTACGTCGGGTTGACTACTGGGAAGGTGAAAACAAGAATAGGTGAACACCACAGGATTCTCAGGTGCGGCTGAGCAGCAACAAAATGTCCACCCATTACATGGAGGAAAAACACACAGTCTTAGATGACCAGTGGGTGATTCTTGAGCATTTGAATGACACAGTCTATTGCGAAGCAAGACTCGTTGAAAAGGAACAACGATGGGTGTTCCAGCTCAATACCCACACTGAGGGCCTCAATGATAACATCCCATGGAGCCAATTTATGGGATAAACCCTTCCATTAATTTTTGCTATTAATCTGATTCTTGTGTCCCTGTTCTTCATTGAACCACGGCTTTCCCACAGAGACTTCAGTAGCAACATAATTGTACAAGATACACTGAATCAGTCTGTGCCATTGCTTATGACAACAGATTTCTATTTTTTTGGGTGTGACTCTGACCATTTTTAATATTTCTCTGGGAGTAACCCCCTTTTTTACATGAGCCACTAGTAATAAAGATTGGTGTTGGCTGATATACATCTCATTTGCAGGTTTAGCCTTGTTCACCCATGTTTGTAAATACTGTTATATATCCTAAGTGTGCCCCATCAGCCAAGATATCAAATAAGATACAGGCCTTTGCAGATGAGAACACGATGATCAGAGCAAATCCTTCTGGAAATTGATCCATTTGCGGCTGCCATTTTGAAGAAGAGCAATTGGTCTATTTCCTCGCTGCACTACATGGGTTGTTGTGTATTTTCCAGAGCCTCACTGTGTTTTCTCCTTTATGTTAGCGTAGCTGCATGCAATAGTCAGCATTTGCTTTGCACACATTACAAACAAACACACTTGTTTTTGTGCCACACATTTATCTTACAAATAGAATGGACATGTTTTGTTATTTAGTTCTTCTGCTGGGATTCAAATGGAACAGTTCACACAAGGCTTAAAAACACTGCACTCTGTCTTCTCTGTGGTCGGAAACACAAACACTAAAACATAATAGAAAAATCCAGCTGTAGTTTTGAACATGCAATTCTTGTCATATAAGCTGGGACTTGCCATTTTGAACCAAAGAGGACAGATTCTACAAGAGCAAAGGTCCTGAGACGAGAGAGAGCTCCGCTGCCTGAGAAGCAGAACAACTACCTATGTATGCCAGGTATGGGGTCTCCCTCTAATCCCAGAGATCTATAATATAAAACTATGTTTCTATAGTAAGGGTAGGCTGAGGCAGATCTGTCATTCTATATGACTTGGGCTTTTTATTGTGTACAGTCTGTTGATTATAATAATCACATTTTTGACCTGTATATGTCTTTTAATTGTAGCACAGTTTTTACAAAACAGAGCATGATTGTTTCAATAAATATTGTAAACTTTTTTGTGTCTCCTTTCAGTTTATTGTGGATACGTATGAGTGGGAGACAAAAAGGTGATGATCTTCTACCCCGATCCATGAGAGGGTCTAGAGAGTTATGTTCTGCGGTCCCAATTTGCCTGTTTCTCTGGAAAGGTTAGGAGAGCAAGTAAGGCAACACAAGCTAGTCTGTATTTGGGCCCATAGGCACTGATGTGGTATGGCGACTCTGTTCCTACATACTGATGTTCTGTGGTCCCAGGCATAGTTCTATTTCTAAGCAATATTCCTGCACCAAGGTGAAGCAAGGATGCACAGCCTGTGTGCTCACTCACCATACTCAGCATATTAACAGCACCACAAAGTGAGGACAGCAACATGCAGGCCCCGGTGGAGTTCCTCTAGGTCAATTGGCTGAGAGGACACCTTGAAGCAGTGAGTACGGCACATCAGTTGTTTTCCCATGCGGCATCATTTTTCTAGGCCTTGGTGTAAAATTCTACTCTGTTCACTATGTTTTTTCCACTCCGCACTTCACTTAGCATGTAGAGTTCCAAAAATCTCTGCTTTGCATTTCGTAGCAGAGTCTTTGCCTCACTCACGCTTGCCAACGTTTAGTTGGCGAGTGAGGAAAATGTTACTCCAGACCACCTTCCGGCAAGATTTCTCAATGCAGGCGGTTGAGTATGGTCACTACTGCTCACATTGCGAAACCTTCTGTTCGCGCTGAGAAATCTGCCACTCGAGTAGAACATCTACTTAAGCTGCAGAAAGAAGCCATGCCCTCTTGTGCTGCACGTTGTGCCGTTCACGCTGATTTATCAGAGTGAGACAAAGACCCAATGCCAAAAATCATCGTGAACTGTGCATGTAACACACTCTACCGCTTGTAGAACTCCGCGTTGCGTGATAGACTTTTTTGCTGATTTTGCCGAGTTCCCTGTAGTGTAACCCTGCAAACTCCACCCAGGCCTAGTTTTGACGAGCACATCATGATGGCCAACTCATTGAATGTTACTACAGGCTCGCCTGTAAAATTTTGACTTATCTCTGTATGTAGTGTTTATGGTGCGTTTGTGTGTGCCGTCGTGCTTCTGTTCTTTACGTCACAGGGATCACTGTTTTAATTTGACGTGCTCAACTCAGCAAACAATGAGTTCTAGCCCACATGACTTTCACTTAGAGGGGTTTTCGCAATAATAATATATAAGCTTATACAGGGCAGTTTGGCGAAGTAACCAGCATAAGCATCCTGTTATCCTGTTTTTTCTGTCATCACCTTAGCAGGCTAGCTCTCTCATTGGATGTTGTGGATTGCACAGCAGCAACACCAAGTAGGTGCTAAAAAAGTTTTCTATTAGCATGCAGAGTGAGTGCCAAAACTGCTTTACTAGTGGAATCAGGGAGTTAGATCCTTGGTCCTGAAGAAACACCATGGGGAGTGGCTTGAACCATGTAGACCTATAGAAAGGAGAGAGCATTGTAACCTATACTTTCCTCCCCATTTTTTTATCGTACTGCCTGGATGTCAGAGTAAAGTATCACTTACCTACCAAGCAGGTATTACTAACCTTTAATAATACACAAAAGTACCCCTCCTACTCCTATTCTTCTCATCATTAAGAGCATAACATTCAGAGCTTGAGCGTAACTCAAAGGTTGTAACACCACCCATGCCATTGCTTAACACATAGAACGGATGGGTTTCTTTTTTCTGAAAGTATACTGAAGTAGGAGAACGGCCCCTCTGGGATACTCTACTTATCTCCCTCTCCCTTTCTTTTGCGATGACTAATGCTGGTGTAACATAGAGGGACTGGGACTCTCAAAGGTCCAGCCTACATGCCCCTTCGAATATGAAATACAAGAAGGTATGCAGTTTCTGAAGGAGAGGAAAGGAGGACAGAGGACTAGTCGGGCATCAATTAAAGGTGTAAGGGGGCAGGGGATCCCCCTTTAGGAATTAGGGTCCTCACACACCCGGCTTGGTGTCATGCTTCATCATAGTCAGGTTGGCGCTGCAATCCCTGAAGGTCTCCCTATGAGCGGCTCTTTGCCGGAGACATTTTATTCCCAAATGCCTTTGGGTGCCATGTGAGTATGGGGCCTTGTGGTGTAGATGAATGTGATAAGTGTGGGTGCTAAGTGTAGGTGAATAAAATGGGATATGGAGGTGCTCCAGAGTACACTTTAATCAGCGGATCGACCAATCCCAAATCAAAATGCTGGAGGCACACTGCTGAAGTAATGTTAAGAAGTGGCACAAGTCAAAAGGTCAACATGTTTCTTGCCTGGGCTGTCATACGATCAAATGGCAATTCATCAGAACAAAATTGTGAAATGAACTACCTACACAATGGTTGGTTGTCTGGGTTAGTGACCTGGGTGAACTTCAAAACCTACAGTGAGATACCAGATTATTATGGACTGACGTACGGAAAATATAATGGAGTACATTAGGCATGAATACATTAACATATTAAACTTTTTGAAAGTCCTCTGAAGAAGCGGCGTGGGGTAATCGCTTCTTATCCTTTTTTTAGTAAAATGTGCAAGGCGCAGTGACTGCAGAAGAGCATCAGTGAGTGAATGACACATCTAAGAACGGATGGAGGTGAGGTGGCACAACAACCACCAAGGTAGCAGAAACATATATCACTCACCCCGCTGGGGTGGGCTGACTTCTGTAGTCACTGCGCCTTGAACTTTTTACTAACATAAGGATGAGAAGCGATTACTGCATGCCGCTTCTTCAGAGGACTTTAAAAAACAAAACAAGGATATGAATCTGTTTTACAGCTAGATAATTCTATTGCATACCACTATATTATAAACAGTGTACATTCACCCTTAAAACAGTTCATAGTAAGGAAACAGTTCATCAATACTAAAATCTAAAATGTTTAAAATGAATGACATCTGCTGCCCATTGAACAGAAATGCTACCATGACTAAGACATCCATTCATTCAAAATTCCAGAAAAATTAATATCAGCTAAAATCATAAAGTGAGGAATATGATCAAGTGTGGATTGCAGAACGAGAAACAACTGGCAGATACGGTGATGACACCTCTCTATAAATTTGACCCTTGCCAACAGTTCTCCTCTTGGAAATGGACTACAGTGAATGTCTTCAACTTTATCTACACGAAAGGAAAACACTGTTGCTACCTTGTATGTTGTCCTGTGTGAGGAGCGGGCCTCTCTTCTGGTGGAGTGACACACCATCTCAAATATTGCCACTGTCACACTAAATGCTAGGAACAAGCCTTTTACTTGAGGGCTAACATTAAATATTTTTACTTTGAATACATCATTGTAAATAGTTGCAATACAAAGCACCTTATAAGCTCCAGAAATAGCAGCAGCAACATGTTCTATGCAAATTACAAATTGCTCATGATAATGGGATATGCATGAGTGTACAGAGCAGCAGGGATAGTGTCTTACAATAATCAGATTTCTTGGAATTTTCACTGTCACTAAGACAACCAATTGTTTAAAGATATATGTTGACTACACAGATTGTTTATTTCAAAAGGAATGGCAGATTATTCACCATGTCTATAATTTTGTATGTGATGAAGAAGACTGAGAAAAGTGTTTATATAATTGTGAAAGGAATATAACAATAGAAAATCTTCATCCCATTATGTAACTTTAAATATTAGGTATAACATTGCAGACTTTGAACCATTCAATCAGTATTTAGCTATTACTAAAGCCCGGGGGTAATATCACAAAAAAAGACGTTTGTTTTATCCAATCGCTTTTAATATTTAAACAAGTTTCAGGGCTTCAGATATTTTTCTCTCTCTTTGCACCACACACCATTCCTCTGCTGCTAGGCGGACCCAGGTCCTTATGGATTGTTATTATTTGATTTTTATCCCAATATAGGTTTTCTGTTTCATTTTAGGGAGACACTCCTCAGCTCTGAGAGTCTATAACTGTGAATCTTTCATAGACTTTCCAAGGTCCCCATCCATAGAGAAGCAATATATGAGAACCTACTTAAAATCTCGCCAGATGCCATTTTATACAAGTTCTTATTCTCGGGAAACCAGGATGCAGACTAGCTTGGTTGTTTCACCCTCTGACCATAAATCAACATGGACAATGGTGACAAATGCACCATTTAGTAGCCACAGAATAGACTTATGAAAATTATCCTCCAGAAACTAAAATGGATCAAAACTGACAAATCCACATAGGTCAACGATATATGATGATACAGCAGCAACCTGTGAATCCAAGACTTGCAAGCTGCAGGGTCTAGCCATCAAATCCTATTTCTATTTCTACATTTTTTTTTATTTGCTAAGGCCATGATGAGAATTGACTTAAGAAAAGAAATTGAAAGGTCCTATGGCAGTTGCACATCATTTAAACCAAGTAAGTTGTTTTCCTCTTTCTTTCCTTACTAACGGTGTAGGTTTTCTTTTACAATCCACATTCAAATAATCCTATCATAACAGCTCTTGAATTGGCTATGCTGGTTGTAGCCTGGGGATTCAAAGAAAAAGCATTGTCTGAGGATGGAAAAATGGATAAAACAACTAATCGTAATTGTGGTCCATCAGATTAATATGCTGGCTATATTAAGAGAGAAAGGTTGGAACACAGATACATCTCATGCACACTCCTGTTATGTTGGGTCCTTGGGTGTCTATTGACAGGATTTGGCTCTTTCACTGCCATGGTCTGGGTTATGAAATCAAGGTTGGAACACAGATACATCTCATGCACACTCCTGTTATGTTGGGTCCTTGGGTGTCTATTGACTGGATTTGGCTCTTTCACTGCCATGGTCTGGGTTATGAAATCAATTTGTAGCAAAATCATATCAAATGAAAAATTGAGAAACAAAGAAAGCCTCCTTACATACTTCCTGGATATATAGATTTTCCCCCATGGACTAATGTGTTGCACGGGGTTAAAAGGCAGATTTAGACCAAGGAGTTTTTCTTATAGGCTAAACCTCATGCAACTGGGGTGGTTTATGCACTCTTTCCTAAAAATTATGTGCATTGGCCTTTTTTGCATTTGTTCATTCCAATATGTATCCTTATACCTTGCGATTGCAACATTTAGGTGCCGATTCTGATCCGTCCCAAAAATTTACCGTCCGACTTCTATCCGTATTTTTTTACGTACGAATCGTACAAGTACCGTACAAATGGGCAAGTACGATTCGGACGTGAAAAATACCTACGAATAGCGTCGGGAAATGTCTACGAGAGGGAGTCGGAATTTTTTACGTCTGAATGGCCTCGTGAAAAGTGTACGAGAGGGAGCCGGACATTTTTACGTGCAAATCGTAAAACAAAAGTCCGAACGCGCAAGTACGATTCGTACCGCCTGTCCGAATACACAACCGCATGTAAAAGGCCCCTTACGAAGCCAAAGCAGTAGCACACATGTACACGGGTAAACTTGTGCCCATGTACAAGCCGTACTGCCCCCCCACCCCCCAATATGTCAGCACCGTACACCCCCCTGTCCGCACTGTACCCCAGGCCCGCACGCGTACACGCCGTACCCCCCAGTACGTGCCATACCCCCGCATGTACGCACCGTACCCCCACCCCATGTACGCGGGTACTCCAGGCCCGTACCTGTACGCGCCGTACCCCCGCATGTACGCACCATACCCCCCAATGTATGCGAGTACCCCTGGCCCGCACCTGTACGCGCTGTACCCCCGCATGTACGTGCCGTACATCCGCATGTACGCGCCGTACCCCCCATGTACGTGGGGACCCCTGGCCCGCACCTGTACGCACCGTACCCCCACATGAACGCGCCGTACCCCCGCATGTATGCACCGTACCCCCCCATGTACGTGGGTATTTCAGGCCCGCACCTGTATGCGCCGTACCCCCGCATGTACGGACCGTACCCCCATGTACGTGGGTACCCCAGGCCCACACCTGTACGCGCCGTACCCCCACTGCTCCAGGCCCGCACTTGTACGCGCCGTACCCCCACCGCCCCAGGCCTGCACCTGTATGCGCCATACCCCCGCATGTACGTGCCGTACCCCCCATGTACGCGGGTACCCCAGGCCCGTACATGTACACGCAGTTCCCCCACCGCCCCAGGGCCGCACCTGTCCGCGCTGTACCCCCACCGCCCCAGGCCCGCACCTGTATGCGCCGTACCCCCACCGCATGTCCGCGCAGCACCCCAACCCCATACCCCAGCACCCTCACCCAGCATCGCGTATGTACGGACCGTACCTACGCGAAAAATACTCGTACAGAACCAGGACACTGTAAAACAGCACAAGGAGAGTCAATTTGACTCGCACAACACTACAAAATACGTCTACATGACAAAATACATCTCAAAGACTGACCTGGCACATCCAAACAGGCAAACAGAGGCCCAAACTCACAACCACCTCTTATAACACACCCACCAAAATTCAAACACAGCCACACCCAAAAATGGACCAATAAAAAGGGCCCACACACACAACCCATTAGCCTTTGCAACAGACCCACTGCTGCCAGACCCCACACACAAACAACTGCACCTTACTGACCCCTTAACTACACCTTAACTCACACACCTTCACAAAACCTCCTTCACAAACACCCCCACTCACATTCACACACACACTGTCACATTCACACCCACACACCCACAACCATCCACACCCACACCCCACACCATGCCCACAGACAAGAATCCAAAGTTCACAAGGGCGGAGCTGGAGCTCCTTGTCAACGAAGTCATCAGAGTCGAGCCACAGCTGTTTGAAACATTGGTCAGACAGACCAGCATAGCCCAAAAAACCAGCCTGTGAATGCTGTATGTAACATGTGGGCAGTGGGGTCCACACCACAAATACACCAAATGCATGCAACTTCCCCCAAGCACTCACCGCACACAACCACACTCAAAAACCACGTTCATGTCACCAACGTCTCCATGCACCATTCACAAATCAAGCCAATGCCATGTCCCAGGCTACACCAACCACAAACCCAAGACTGGATGTCCGGGAGGCTGGGAGGGTGGGCCTCACACAACACATTGTGAAAATGAGAAGCAGACACCAATGCCCTCAGCCCATATGGCATAGGTACATACCCATGCACAATGCACAGGGACTGGCAAAGTACTGACAAGGTCACTGACACTTGGCCCTGCTGTATGCAGCACAAGGCCTTCCTGGGACCACTGTACACTCAAACACCAACTCCACAAGCACAGGTAACTAGCACAGGAACTCACACTCACTGTCATGCCAGCATTCACCATGAGGGGACAGACACATCACCTGGGAGACCCAATGCCAACTCACACTACACCCAACAGCCGTCCCGGTCACCGACACCCCCCTTACACAAGCACACACCCCCGGGGCAGGCATCGGATTTACACACTCTCACAATGGACATGTGACACAAGACCAATCCATAGCCAAATAAGCATCCTAGCCAAAATTCTACAGGTCAAACACTCAGGAGAACATATCAATCTGTCCCCCGCAACATACCCATCCCCAAGTGGACATTGAGAGGAATGCTAGGCACATCCAACTACCTGGAGGAACTGTGACAACTTGAATATGTATGAAACATGGATGTTGCATGAAACAGCATTAACATTGTCTCTCTCTCACACACAGGGCAACGTCGTGGATCTCCCCCCAACACTGGGGGGAACAATCACAGTCCCCGGCTTGGCGTGAAGATGACCCCACCAGCAGCGACGACTCTCACCACTCCGTGGATGACCCCGACCAACCTGGCCCCTCTGGTGCCCAAGACCCTGCAGCACCTGCGTCAGGTACATCTGTGCCAACCACCACCCCCATTGCTGCCACATCCCAGGAGACACCCAGGAGCCCTGCTCGCACTGAACAACAGAGCCAGTCTGACCAGGAGGGACAAGGTTCTCCGGGCACCCAGGAGGAGGCAGGCAACCCTGCAAATGCCATCCCTCAGGGGTCCCGTAGACCCGATGTGCCCACAACGGCAGGCCAGGCTCAAGTGGGCAGGGATGGTGGGAGTGGAGGCAGGCGGAGGCGCAAACCTGACCAGCCAGCTGAGGGAACCGGTATGTCCCACATACGCCATATCCTGGACCCATACTGGCGTGACACCAGGGGCATCAGCCAGGTAGTGTCAAGACTCACAGAGATGCAGGGTACCCTCAACGAGATCAAGAACATACAGGCCGAGCAACATGCCAGTCAACAACAACACCAAGGATGGATGGAGACAAGACAGGCTGAGCTCCTGGCGGTGCAAAGGGACATGAGCCATTCACTCCGTCGGATTGCTGACAACATGGACAACCCTCCCTGTGACAGCAGGCGCAGACCAGCACCAGCCACAGAGAGGGAGGAGGAGGAGGATTCATCCGACGGAGCGTCCCAAACATCGTCAAGGCCTGCATCTGAGGGTCCCCGGAGGAAGGTGGGTCGTCCACGGAAAAGACCGTGAGAGTCAGCGGACCATCAACATCTCCCAGGTGACCTGGCCTGGCACCTGGCCCTCTGGCGCAACAGCAGCACCTCATCCAATGACATTCTCTGCCACATGGACTTGCTGGTTACAGTCTGACCAATGATGACCAACACTGTGCTCTGGACTCTGATGACTTTCAATACCAAGGATACCATCTCCCCCTTTGAACTTTGGACTCTATTGCCCCGGTAGAGCACCTAATTTCACCTACCAAAACACGTACCCCACCGCAAATAAAAATATTATTTGGTTCATGAGACGTTGCTGTCATGTTGCTTAATTCCATAACATGTGTGTGTAGATGTCAAACTATGCCTGAGTGTTAAACTAAATCCAGCCATCCATACCCTGGGATCTGAGTCTGGTACAGGACACACATGGGTCACAAGGTATCACTCAAAGCAGGCATGGAGCAGAACACTCACCTGTGATGGCCACAAGCTGCTGAGGGGGGGCTTGCAATACTGAGCGGACAGACCTGTTTGGAAGATTATCATTAAGGCGTAGAGGTCATGGCTCATGTGGAGGTTCCCGGGGAGGGAGTCCCAGGTATGTGTTGGCATCTGGGAGAACTATGTCCTGCATGCTGGAGTACGGTGGATGTGAAGAATGGTGGCCAGAGCAAGGTCGGATGCACGGAGATGGCCCAACGGGGTATCGTATGACAAGACGTACAAGGTTGGTTTTGTGTCGGGGTTGTGGACTGCCTCCTGAGTGTGGGTGGGGAGTGTTGAGGTCATCTTGCAGCAGACAGTGATCCATTGCAGCTATCTATGGTGGACGGTGATGTGGCTGGGGCGCAGGATGTTGAAGCTGAGGTGTGCAGATGCACATTGGATGTGGACAAGTTTCCCGGGAGTTTGGATGTACGTGCTCCGTAGAGGGCAGGCCAGTATTTGACACGGATGTTGTCGTGGACATGGGGGATGGTCAGTCTTTCCTTGGAGTGGATCTATCTGTGGATCAGGTGCATAATGCAGAGGGCGTTGCAGCATGAGGTACAGATGCTTTGGACTGACATGGCAATTGTGTGCGAGCAATACAGGATGCACACCATCTTGTGTGTGTGGCCACTGGGTGCCGGGGCAGGGCTCTTGCGGGTGGGACACAAGCACTTGACCCAGTTGTAAGGGGACAATCCTCAGATGATCACCTCAGTCCTGTACAAGTCCAGCCTCAGGTGGCTCATATACAGCCATTCATCAATGGATCTCATGCATTCAGGAATAATGGAACTGGCAATGTCTGCATCTTTGGTGAGGGTGAGGAGCACCTGGCTGTCAATGGCATACCAGCTGATGAGGTGCTGTGTGCATGTGATGGTGGAGAGGGGGGTCCTGGACACATTGTACATTGACACGCTGAGAGACGATACCTGTGCCATGTGCCAGACGACGACACCATACTACATGCAGAAGCCTTGAGTCCCACTCCCATGGCCTTGCTGGTGTACAGAGCCGGTGGGGAGTAGGAGGGACATGACCTGGTTGGTGTGACAGGGCCTGGAAGGCGTGGCAGCGCTGTGTAGTTAGTTGGAGTAGCACACTCAGAATGCAAAGGTGTCGTGTGTGCTCTTAAGGTATGTCTGACAGCATGCGGTAGATTTGCGGATGGACAGTGCTTGGAGTGTGGCTGCTACATCAGACTGTAGTGTGATGTGTGTCATGCAAGGACATGAGGGTCGTGCAATGTGCACGTTGCATGTGCTGATGGTCCAGCCTTTGCCACCGCGTGGCGCCAACTGTGGCATAGACAAGCTGAGGACAGCCAAATGAATGGGTGGTGGGAGGAAGGGAGGAGCATCTTTGAGGCGTGTGTGCTGCCAAATCAGGATACTCTGTGGGCCCTTGCTTATTCCACAATTTGCACACAAAGACTAGGATGTCTGAAGGACAACTGCAACAGGCGTGTGTAAAGGAAGGAGTGTCCGGTTTTACATGGCACACCCAGAGACAATGCATGCACAAACACCAAAGATGAATGACACCGGATCAGGGAACTGAAGGCCAAGCTGCGCACAGGAGACACACCCTCAGCAGGTGTTGATGGCCCATTGTGTGGACCAACATGCCAAAATACATACACAACCATGGACTTCATGCACAATAGGGATCATAATCCATGAGGAACTGCATGCATGTTGCTAAACTACACATGGACTCCTCTGCACAATCTTTCACAACTATGCCAGAGATGCCGCATGCAAAGTGGCAAGCATTGACAGAGATGAGGCACCTTGGAGTGTGAGGAACACCTTTATTACTCAGGCTCACACTAAGGGAAATGCATCCTTTTGAACAGACTTACAGGTCATTCCTCTGACCATGTGGGACCTACACTGGACACCCCCTGCAACACACAGATGTGTAAAATCCTCCTGAGCTGGCACACAAGTGATATGTGTGAGCCAAACACCCCTTGCTCCACACGGAGAGTCTGCAATTCGCCATTGAGCCTCTTATGGGGATGTCCCACACTATGTCCACCATCCGCATCCCGTATGTTCCTGAGGGACGTTTTACACACATTGATGCCTTCATCACATTCCACAAAACATTGCAGATGACTGTCAGGAAGGGTGAATATCAAATCATGGGAGGCATGCCACATGTCATGTGCCCCATGGTGAGTCGACAGGCATGCATGGTAACACAACATGCACAGGAGCAGTCCCAACATAAACCAAACACGTACCACACACAAAATGCCTTGCTGCACTCCTTACCCAAAATCACTTTTCACCATGTCCGTGCCTGGAACGCTGATTCAGCACACGTTGCAATACTCATGAGGAATAGCTGGAGGCCAACGAAGACACGAGCAGACGACATGCGCAAGAAACTGTGGATGACAGACACACCACAAGTCAGCAAAGAGCTAGTTATCGGCAGACATGGACATGTACTCGACAGGAATGATGTTGTCACCATGCTAATTAAACAAATTAGTGTCCATGCTAAAATGTGTGGAATGACATCATCACTTGAATGACACATCAGAACACACCTCCAAGTCACTTAGCACACAGTCAGCTGGACACACACATTGAAACACATGCCACACAAGGCTCAAAGCATGCACACTCAGACACAGGGACTCACCATTATGAGAAGAAGTTGCGGATGAGCTGACTACGGATGTCCTCCTCCTCCTCACTTTCCTCGTGCCCAAGCCCTTCATCCTCCACGGGTGGATGTTCCTGCTCATCGGGATCCAGGATGAGTGGCACTGCCTTCTCCACTGCCATGTTGTGCAGCATGCAGCACACAAGGAAGATCTTGCAGACCTTCACCGGGGCACTTGGGAGGGACCCGCCGGTCTTGTGGAGGCACCGGAATCGGCTCTTCAGGAGTCCAAACGTCCTCTCAATCACGTGCCTGGTCTGCCCATGGGCGTCGTTGTAACGGTGTTCTGCGGCTGTTCTGGGATTGCGGAGAGGCGTCATCAGCCATGGCATGTTGGGATAGCCAGAGTCCCCTACATGGAAACATCATGTGAAGAAGTGGGTCAGGAGATGCCGTAAGATACAAAGATACCGCTAAACAGAGGACAAACAGAGTATACCCACCAACAAGACATGCTCGTTCGTCGTGCAGCCGCAGCATCATTTCTGGCACCCTGCTATGCCTCATGATGTAGGCATTGTGTGCTGACCCTGGAAAACGGGCACAGACATGGGAAATCCACATGTTAGGTAGACATACCACAAGGGCATTAATAGAGTGATTGGGCCCGATTCACAGAACTAACTTAAGACAAAATCCTAAACTTACTACCATTTTGGTATTCACAGAAGGCACTTACTCATTTTGGTATTCACAGAAGGCACTTACTCATTTCGGTATTCACAGAAGTTAGGAGTCCTAACTTTAGGACTCCTAAATGCCTTCTGTTTAGACTTAGGACTACTAAATTGAGAAAAATCCTGATTTTAAGACTTTCGGTATTCACAGAAGGCATTTAGGAGTCCTAAAGTTAGGAGTCCTAACTATACTACTACTAAACTGAGAAAAATCCTAATTTTAAGACTTTCGGTATTCACAGAAGGCATTGAGGAGTCCTAAAGTTTAGGATTTTGTCTTAAGTTAGTTCTGTGAATCGGGCCCAGAATCCGGTCTGTGCAATACATCCAGCACACGTATGCCAGCAAGGTGATACTCCTACGAAGAGCCAGCTACAAAAGTTTATTTGCAAGGTCGACGTGACATGCCATGAAACGAGCTGTGTGCCAGTGTAAGTGAACAGCCAAACACATTACAGGAGTGGCAGACATCCACATATCAAATGCTGATAACCCAGACATTGAGACAACGCAGATATGTCCTCAGGTCGCAATACCATGTTCGATGCATGCAGACACATGTCACGTGGTATTGCACATGTGGCATGGTGTGCGTAATTGTGTGCCATGCACATATGCACACAGACACATGTTGGAGGCTGCAACAGCAGATGGAGTTGACGGAACACCAACTGCAAGCTCATGGAAACACATGACACACCCATGACATAGTCACATCGTGGCACGCTGGTAGTCACATGTCAGATGAAATTATGTACCTGCCATCAGGAGATAGTTGCGGGTGTTGGTGACTGTGGCATACCAGTGATGCAGTGCTTGACACGTTTGTACTACATGCGCACATGTGCAAAGTGTGAAGGGGAAGTGTGCCACGTAGTGCCCCATCACACATGACATGTGTAAACAGCTCATAACACATCTATTGTGCCACAACATGAGGAGACATGTGCCACATCACTGACTGACACACCTAGGCCCTGCACATGAAGGACTGCACTGACAATGACTTGATGTACAGCCTTGTGCGAGTCTGACACCTCCATTCCTTTCGTGTGCGCCTCCTATCACCAGTGTAAGCTGTGAAACGCAGTACACACGCTCTGAGGCCATGTGTACGGGCCGTACACGCGTGAGTATGGCCCCTATCACTATAGTTGTGTTACCGTAGGCCATTGTGATAGGGTCCGTACTCACGCGTGCACGGGCCGTTCACGCGTGAGTACGGCCCCTATCACTATAGTTGTGTTACCGTAGGCCATAGTGATAGGGGATGTACTCCAGCGTGTACGGGCCGTACACGCGTGAGTACGGCCTCTATCACTATAGTTGTGTTACCGTAGGCCATTGTGATAGGGGCCGTACTCACGCATGTACGGCTCGTACACGCGTGAGTACGGGCCGTACACGTGTGAGTATGGCCCCTATCACTATAGTTGTGTTACCGTAGGCCATTGTGATAGGGGCCGTACTCACACGTGTACGGCACGTACACGCGTGAGTACGGCCCCTATCACTATAGTTGTGTTACCGTATGCCATTGTGATAGGGGCCATACTCACGCATGTACGGCTCGTACACGCATGAGTACGGGCCGTTCACGCGTGAGTACGGCCCCTATCACTATAGTTGTGTTACCGTAGGCCATTGTGATAGGGGCCGTACTCACACGTGTACGGCCCGTACACGCGTGAGTACGGCCCCTATCACTATAGTTGTGTTACTGTAGGCCATTGTGATAGGGGCCGTACTCACGCATGTACGGGCCGTACACGCGTGAGTACAGCCCCTATCACTATGGCCTACGGTAACACAACTATAGTGATAGGGGCCGTACTCACGCGTGTACGGCCCATCCACGCATGAGTACGGGCCGTATCACTGTAGTGATGGTGCCCTAGGGGAATGTGTGAAGCGCGCCGTACCTGTGTGGGGATTTAAAAATTACAATGGGGACACATGAGGGACAAGTATTAGGGCATAAATGCATGCTGGTTGTCATGGATACCGAGTTTCAAGTTCAAAACTTTTCATCATGTGGTCTGGAAAAAGCAGTAGGCCACATTATACATTGTTGCAAAGTGGTTTTTGACTTGACATGATGCTGCAAATTTGAAAGATGCTAAGGCTGTCACTGGTGTATGTTTAAAGGGATTGGAGGAAACGTAGGATGCAAATGAGTCTGACCAATCACTCTGTACTCCTGTAAATGAAATAGGCCAGCAATGCAGATATAAGGCAGGCAGAACCCATGAGAGGGCACTTGCCTGCACAACATGTCAGTCGATACCACTGCTGCTGTATTGTCTCCCTCTGGCACCATGTCAAGGACTGTGGAGAGGGCCCAGCCTTTCACCCAGGAGGAGAATGAGGCCCTGCTGGATGTGATCCTCCCACGGTACCCTATGCTGTACGGTCGACCAGGGGAGCAGGTGAGTGCTGACTCCACTACCTTTGCCTGTGCACCTTTTTTGTGTCTGTCACTTCTGGCATTGTGTTCAGGTGTGACAGACATGCAATGTTGTTTAGAGTGGGTCCCAGGGGGGGTGGATGGCTTATGTCTCTCATGCAGGGCTTGATGTAGTTCATGTGTGCCCTCCTCACTTGCATTGTGCTTACTGTGACATTCACTGCATAGTGCATGGCACATTCAGCCTGGCTAATCCTCTTGGGCATTCTTGTTCTATTGTCCTGCGGTGAATCAGTGGTCACCCCGGTGTGACAGGTGACTGCACCCACAGATGTGTGTGAGTTGAGTGGAGCTGTGGTGAGAGTGATGAGAGTGTCCAAATGATGTGTACGCCCCCTGGACATTGATGTGTGTGAATGTTCCTTGTCATGTGGGTGAGTGTCTATGTGGAGTGTTGCACCACAGCTGCATGGAGGAGGCAACTGCTCGACCCATCTGATGTGAGAAGGAAGCCGTGCTGTGTGTCTGACTTGCTGAGCTAGCCCCACACCTGTGACACCCCCCTGGCAAGTGGCAAATGTGCAGAGTGAGCTTTGTATCCGCTGTTGACAATGGCAGGTAATTGATCTGTGCCTGTGTGTGTCTGTGTACTCTGCTGCGGTTTCGTCAGTGGCCTGGGGCATGTGACTGCTTTGCGGCCATCAGCCTTGTGTTGCTTGGGATGCATAGTGTGTGCCATGATCAGGGATTGGTTCGCACCCCTCATGCCACCTGTGTACTTACTATGCCATGTAGTGCATTGGTGCATCCACAGTGGCAAATGTCCCTATGACTAAGGTGCTATTACTTGCCAGCATACTATGCCCTGTTCAACAAATCAAAGATGTTAAAATGTGTGTCTCTGTGACATGGTGCAGGTGTAGTGATGTTGTCCCCCTTTGTCATCCTCACAGGTAACCGCCTACCATAAGGGGAAGATCTGGAAGGAGGTCGTCAAGACCATTCAATCGGTGGAGGGTCGCAGTCGGCGCCTGCCACAAGTGAGGAAGAGATGGCAGGACATCCGGTGCTGGACCCGGAGGATCGCCCGGGTCATGCTGAAGGAGGAGGCTCCCCGCAAGCATGACGGGCGCCGGCGCCTGACCCACCAAATGAAGCGTGTCCTGGCGGTGGTCTTCCCTGACCTGGATAGGCGGATACAGGAGTTACAGCAGCAGGAAGGGGTTAGGTACATGTGTGTTTGTTGTGTGTCTCCAGCTTTTGTTGCTGCTCAATAACCTGGAGACACTGCCAGGGTATATATGTGCAGTGCATATCCTGTTCCCCCAAGTCAACCTGTGCTGTTCTTTCTCCCTTCCCCTCCTTGACATGTGTTACCTGGTCTGTGTGTTATCACTATTGCACATGGTCATCTAGGCTGCCAGTTAATCAAGGTGCACACTGCTTTCAACATCATGTGTGGGGGTGGTCTGCCTGTGCCCTGTCCTGTTCAGTCATTTGGGGGTGCATAATTTTTGGCACTGATGCTGAGTCTCAACATAGAAGTGTGAGGTTTCAAAAGAACAGACTTGCAGCATGCATTACCAATGTTGTGGCCTCAGACATGATGTGCATGAGTGGGAGATATGCATAGTGCCGGGACGGTTGCTCCTGTTACAGTCAGCTCATTCCAGGACCATGGAGCAGTGTGCCCAATACAGTCCCCTGAAACAGCCTGCCCTCCTAATCATGTGTGTCATCCAACACTGTGCACATTCACTGTGGGTTCAGCATGGCCCTGCCTCTGTGGCATTCTTCCCTGGCCTAGGTTGTATTTTTCACATGTGTGCTACATGTGTCCAATGGACAGGGATACACCAGTTTGCTTGTGCATACTCACACTGGGCAGTGCCTGTGTGGCTATTCACAACAATCTGTTGATGGTTGTTTGTGACAAATATGTTTTGCCATCCCTACAAGGTGATGTTGTTTTAATGAAGCGAGTTTTCAAGCACAGTTATTGTAACCATGAATAAGAGGTGTCACTTCTTGATTGGTATCAGTCACATTGACTCAGGTATGGCTGTGTGTGTGCGGGAGGGGCGTACATGTTCAACCCTGATTTTTCATTGCCAGTTCTGACTTGTGTGTGATAATTCGCAGTACAGAAAGTCACTGTGCAGTGCCCCCGTGATGTTGGCCAGTGCTTAATGTTTGTGCTTCGTAGCCTGTGTCAGTTTTTGACAATCATGTACCCTGCTTGTACATTTTTTGCACCTGTGTGTGGTTCAGATGCTACACAGTTGTGACTTTGTGTGCTGACATCTGTGGGTACATTCTGGCTTGCCATGAGGGTGTCCCCACAGTACAGCTAGGCTTTTTTACAAAACAATTGCAGGCCCATTAGCTTATTCATTGTCCTGGGTGTGGACATGTGTGCCACTCCAGATGACAGTCAGTAGGTCATATGTGTAGCCAACTGTGTAATCAGGTGACGGATAGCCATGTGACAAATGACATTATTCAAGTTGTTACTCAGAGAAATTGTCCCTTGGCAATCACTACACCTGTCAATATGTCTCAATGTTTCATATGCTTGACCTTGTAGTTTTGTTGTGAAGGACATTAATGTGCCTGCATGACAGATGTCTCCCAAGGAAGTGCACAAGACACCACCTTTACACTTTCCTGGGACCCGCTGGCACATTTTAAAGTAAGGCACAGTTTGAACAAAACTTGTTTAGAGTTCATACATATACATGTTCCCACAGTGTGGTTGCATTTGGGTTAGTCCTTGGTTGTTGCCGATACCAACTTACGAGTGTCAAGTCATCCAGACCACCGTGGTGCCATGTATATGTACTTACTGATACCCCATTTCTGCCTAACAGTGGCCTATTTGAATGAGTCTGGCAGCTCAGACAATGACTGTGTACATGTAGTTTGGTGTGCACCTCCTTGTGTGACTTTTGTTATACAGACACATGTGTGTTCTGTTCACAAAGTGGCACATTCACACATTCTAGACATGTCCATTGTGTAAAGGGTTGTGATTCTCCAGGAATCACAATGTATTTATTTGGGGTTTCTTAAGTACTCACAGGTCTCTGAGTGTGGGGACACCTTCTGCATTGGCATGTGGTATTTGGCCTTGGGTGCGACATTACTGTTGGGTTCACAATGAAGAAGAGGTGGCATGCCTTCATAGTCTTGCTGTGCTCAACTGATCCCAGACACTAGCTTCTCAGGATCTTGGGATTTCAAGTTATTTGCTGTTGTGTCCTAATTTTTATTTTTTCCAAGTGGCATGGTGGGTCAACCAACTGGGGAGTGCAGGGCTTACATATGTGGGGAGTATTCTAGATGTTACTCATGATGCCTTTCCTGTTATGCACTGTTGCCTATTTTGTTTGGACTCATGTGTTAGATGTATACAGGTGACTGATTTTTTCCTGTCTCTTCACCTTGCCCACAGCATCATCGGAGGACACCGAGGGAGACACCGGCATGGACGTGGAGGAGGGATCGAGCACTGGTGCCACCACTGCTGAGGAGTCGGCGGAATCTAGTGGCACGGAGGGCGAGGGGAGTGAGGCGGAGGACCTGCCCAGTACCAACACTGACTACGAGGCTGACGGGTCCAAGGCTGAACTCCCTGAGGGGGCGGAGGCTGCTCCAACAGCTGGCAGCAGCACTCCATCGGTCACCGCCCCCTCCATTCCCATCACCGCCCTCCCACTTGCTCGGGTCCCTTCTGTCCGTTCTAGGCGACCACATGTCTCCTTCGTGCCAGGCACCGCACCCCCTGCCCCTGTCCCCCCTGCTGCCCTCATTGCAGAGTCTGTGGACATTCAGCGGCAGTTGCAGGTTGGGCAGACATCGATCCTGACTGTCCTCCATGGCCACACCAGATTGCTGACCCAGATGGTGTCGTACATGGAGGGCATGTCATCAGCGATGTCTGACCAATGCATGTTGCTCAGGTCCTGGACTTGTCACTGACAGCAGTAGTGAGTCACCTGCAGCGCTGCGTCCCCCCCTACCCCTGCACCATCCACAAGTCCCACACCCATGCCTGTCCCAAGTACACCAAGACATCCACACACACGCAACCCACCAGACACAAGCAGCATACCACCACGTAAGGGCAAGCGCACACCTCCTGACACGCACACTCAGGGGGAAGCAGGCACACCCACTGGGTCTGGGGCACACAGGCAGGCATGCAGCCACAGTGCTCGTCCACATGACTCACTCCCCAGTCCCTCCGATGTCACTCCCCTTGGCTCCCCTGCCCCAGAATCGGAGAAGGAGGCCTACTTCGCTGGGCTGGGCCTCAGCCCCACTAGTTCACCTGGCCGCAAACGGTCAAGGCACTCCACGGGTAGGGGAGTGAAATCCCCCAGCCTGTCCATCATCTCCCCCAGTAGCACTGCAGGCCATCCCTCCGACCCCCCGCCTCCTTGGGGCCTGTTGTTTCTCCGGGTGCAGGGGAGACGCTTGAAGATCTGGCAGAAGTGTGCAGCGCTGAGCTCGCCTCCACCTTTGGCGCTGCCCCACCCCCTGTGGTGGAGTCGTCCGTCCTTGCAACCACCACACCTACCCTTCCCCCTCCTGTCCCTGCGGTGCCTGGTCCTTCCCCACATGATGCCCCCCCCCAGTCGCTGAACCAGAGGTTTAGTATGTGAAGGCAAGCTAGGGGAGACGCGTGGCCATGTGTACCCCCAGGGACTTCATATCTGGACTGGCCATTGTCCTTTGTACATAGTGTTCTTTACTACATCTTATTTTTTCATGCTGAATAAAGCATTTTCTTTTCGGTTTTGAAAAGTCTTACATTTCATGTATTGATGTTGATGCTGAGGCTCCAGGAGTTGGGGTTGTGGGAATGTGTTATGTTTCATGGAAATGTTGTAGTCTGCATCTCATGGGGTGGAACCTGGTATCTGTGTGCCCTCACAAGGTCTCTGCAAAGAATCTTTGGTCGTGTCTGCTCTTTGTGTTTGGAGACATTGTCCCTAGGAGTGTTCCTTCCTCTGTGGCACCTGACATCTCCCCTGCAGAGGGTTGCACAATTGTTGTGTTGCCCTGTGTCTACATTTCCTTTGTTGGTGATGGATCCCTAAAACTCTGGCCATGCCTGCTCAGCAATGTCTCCGGCTGCATCATCTGTGCCATCCTTGGTACTCACTGTACTTGTGTATAGAGTATTTTGCCATGCCTTCATGGAGAAATTGTCCCTTTTCCGCACAATGCATGTGTGTAATCCCAGCCTAGCACACATATGGTACTTGTTCTGCTGGGTATTTGAACACCTGACTCACAATTGTGGGCATTGTATCTGTGGGAACTCCACCCTATTCCTTCCATGACAGACAACATCTTGGTGGCTGTCCCAGCACCTGTACATTCCTATCAGTCCTGGGATGTGCGTGACAGTGTGTGTTCCCTTTGTCTCTCTTAGTTTAGTAGGCATTGACATGACCATACAGTCTTGTGGCATGATCTCTGTGTGTGTATTGTGCTGCATCCGCCAGGGGTGGGTATGCATGTGTGATTTGTCCTCACACCCACATGTGGTGTGTCATGCAGTGGGGGAAAGACATCCATCCTCATGGGAGTGGGACACTGTTGTCAGTGATGTGTTGTTATGGCACTATCAACATAGTCCAAATATCGGGATGCGTACATACACCCATGGAATTGGGATCATCTGATAAGGATGTACACACCCCCATGTCTGTGTCCACTGCTGGTATTCCTCTGCACCCACCCCCATGTCTGTGTCCACTGCTGGGAGTGATAGGCACCCACCCCCATGTCTGTGTCCACTGCTGGGAGTGATAGGCACCCACCCCTCACATGTCTCTGTCCACTGCTGGGAGGGATAGGCACCCACCCCCATGTCTCTGTCCACTGCTGGTATTCCTCTGCACCCACCCCCATGTCTGTGTCCACTGCTGGGAGTAATAGGAACCCACCCCATGTCTCTGTCCACTGCTGGGAGTGATAGGCACCCACCCCCATGTCTGTGTCCACTGCTGGGAGTGATAGGCACCCACACCCATGTCTGTGTCCACTGCTGGTATTCCTCTGCACCCACCCCTCACATGTCTGTGTCCACTGCTGGTATTCCTCTGCACCCACCCACCCACCCACCCACTTGCCCCCTTGCTGTGGTACACTGCTGTCCTGGGCATACACCACCCCCAATTTACAGCTGATGTGCTGCACCAAGCGGTAGACCAACATTTGTGGCGTGTGTACACCTTGTATCCATCATGTAATGGGGCCGTAGGGGTACGGGTGGTACGGCCCGTACCCCTGCATTCATAGGGTATGTACGGGCCGTACCACGCGTACCCCTATGTCACCTCTACAATGGTGGTATGGCCTGTACCCACGCTCTGAGGTGTGTGGGTACGTCCCGTACCACCATTGTAGTGGTGATGTAGGGGTACGCATGTACGGACCGTACCCACGCTCTGGGGGGCGTGTGTATGGTCCATACACGCGTACCCCTACATCACCACTGCAATGGTGGTACGGACCGTACCCACGCTCTGGCGGGCGTGGGTACGGTCCTTACACGCGTACCCCTACATCACCACTGCAATGGTGGTACAGACCGTACCCACGCTCTGGGGGGCATGGGTACGGTCAGTACCACCATTGTAGTGGTGATGTAGGGGTACGCGTGTACGGACCGTACCCACGCTCTGGGGGGTGTGGGTATGGTCCGTGTCACCATTGTAGTGGTGATGTAGGGGTACGCATGTACGGACCGTACCCACGCTCTGGGGGGCGTGGGTATGGTCCGTACACGTGTACCCCTACATCACCACTGCAACGGTGGTATGGACCGTACCCACGCTCTGGGGGCGTGTGTACGGTCCATACACGCGTACCCCTACATCACCACTGCAATGGTGGTACGGACCGTACCCACGCTCTGGGGGGCGTGGGTACGGTCTGTACCACCATTGCAGTGGTGATGTAGGGGTACGCGTGTATGGACCGTACCCACGCTCTGGGGGGCGTGGGTACGGGCCGTACACGCGTACCCCTACATCACCACTGCATTGGTGGTACGGACCGTACCCACACTCTGGGGGGTGTGGGTACGGTCCGTACCACCATTGTAGTGGTGATGTAGGGGTACGCGTGTATGGACCGTACCCACGCTCTGGGGGGCCTGGGTACAGTCCGTACACGCGTACCCCTACATCACCACTTCAATGGTGGTACGGACCGTACCCACGCTCTGAGGGGCGTGGGTACGTCCCGTACCACCATTGTGGTGGTGACGGGTACGTGTCCACGTCCACTTCCGTTTTGGCGGGACGTGGGATTGGTGGACACGCCCCCCGAAGTGACCAGACCATGGAGGTAATTAATGTGCAGGATATATTTGTTTTTTGTGGGGTGTGGGTTATGTTTCCTGCCCCTTGCCCCCCCCCTTTCCCCTGGGGGTTGTTCTGACCTTCTGCGGCTTCTGCGTCGGTTTCTGTACACAAGGTCGTAGGCTATGAGGGCCGGGATGACACGTAGGATGGGGTCCATGGCTGTCCGTCGCGTACCGGTGCTCCTTGTTCGCGTCGTCCTCAATTTCCCGGGAGTTTTTGGCTGCCGTAAAATATTATCCGTGCGGAGTGACGTAGGCACGGATCGTACTTGCTGGTTCGTAAAACGCTGCCTGACTCCGTCCGGACGTCACGTACACGGTGTCCCGGATCGGAATTGTGGGTATTTTTTTGTCGGTCGGTCTTTTGTATGACTCATACGGAAATTGTATTTCTGTACGAATCGTACTTGCGGGTTTGTAAGGTGTTTTACCCGGGGACGAGTCGGACGGAGAATACGCTCTGTACGACCATTCCTACCCGGCTTTTACAGGATCGGAATTGGCACCTTAGAGCGCTATTACCATTCCTTGTTTTGGAAGAGCTTTTATTATCATGTTAAGTTTATTATCATGTACCGTATAGGTTGATCCTATCATCTGAAATTTGAACAAGCAAAATTATTCCCCTTTGGAATAGAGGCCATGTTCCATTAAGATAAAACTATAAATAGACATATTTTCTGGTTCCCCATCTGACGAGTCCATATGAGGATAACCTGTCTAACATTATCTCTGTATCCTCACAGCTATACTTTTTGGGGAATATTTATCATAGGGTTGCATCACTTTTGCACCATGCAACGGGCTGCTAAAGTGATGCAACCCTTAAGTGCAATTTATCAAGCCATGCAAGGCCACCTTGAATGGACATGAGCAGCTTGATAAATCCAGAGTAATGCAATGCAGTGCAAATCACTGTGTTGTGTTACTCTACGACATGGAGGTGTATCATGGATATTTTATAGATGTTCTCATGCATTACTCCTGGATATTGGCGCATTCCCAGATTTACCCCATGTGGTATACTTGGGATTGCGTCAAAACTGCTACGCCTTCCCCCGGGATGTGTAACAAGAAGAAATACGTTTATTTCTCTTTGTTTTGTCCTCTTCCTTTGTGTGCTGCATTCTGCAGCACATATAGAAAGAGGAAAATGTCTTAGAGGGTTGTTTTTGTTCAGGAAGACAATCCTGATTTCATTGCAGGCACCCTTGAATAAAGGTGCAAGGGTGCCTGCATTGGTGCTAGGCAGCATATTGTGTGCCAGCGCTGGGAAAAGACAGGAATGTGCCATTTATCGTTAAATACAGTGCAATCCCTGACACAGTGCAGCAAGGTGGCTTGCAGTGCTACGTGACTTAAAAAATGAGAGCCTCAGGAGCAATATGTCCTGATGAAATCCCCATGACAGTAATAAAAAAGGAACATCTGTTGTGAGCTACACACCTGACTCCACTGTTTGATTTTTGCTATTCGCAGGGGAAGACGCCTCCATCTTGGTCTGGAAGTATTCTAATCCCACTATATAAAAAGGGCCATAGACATCATGTGGGTAACTACCTGCAAATAGCTTTACTTGATGAGTTGAGGAAAATATTAGCTCGCAGTATTCTTGACCATCTTACTGAATAGATGGTGGAGGAGAAGGTTTTTCATATAGAACAAGCACGTTTTGGGAAAGATCACTCCACCTAGGATAACATCTCCATGCTGAAATTAATTGAGGAGAAATGCACGATTTTTCGTAGGTCAAATGTATATATGGCCTTTATAGATTTTTTAACAGCCTTTGATAAGGTAGACTGGCCTTTACTGTGAAAAAAAATACACAAAATAGGAGTGCCTTCTCTGTTATCTTTAATTATTGCCCTACACTCACAAACATGGTGCCAAGTTCTAATTAGAGGAAATCAAGGAGTATTAACTGTAATATCCACAGAATAGGCCCAAAACAAGGCTGTGTATTAGCACCTCTACTCTTTTCCTTGTATGTAGGAGATATACCTGAATGCTTTTCTCATTTAAAGGGAGATGCCCCAAAGATAGGCAGCCGTCCTTTTGCATGCTTTTTATATGAAGATGATATAGCAGTGATGGCCCCCAATGGGCTGAATGAAATGCTGATGTCATTACAAAAATATACAATGGCAAAATTTTTGAAGATCAGTGTTTCTAAAAGTAAAGTTTTGATTATGAAATGTAATAGAAGCAGAAAATTATGTAATTTTAATTGGAAAATTGGTCATGAAAAGTTGGAGGTGGTAGATTCTTTCCTCTATTTAGGTAAAGTAATAATGGGCAATACAAAGAATAAGCCTCATATCGAACATAGCTCTTGTAAAGCGGTATCACATGCAAATGGCCTGTTTATTTTTTATAGTGCAATGGGTCGAAGACATTTTTTACATCTGCTTACTGTTTTTAAATCAAAAATCCCCCGACTTTACTATATGCTATTGAATCTATCCCAGTAAAGGACTGGAGTTTTCTAGATAAGACTGGGGACCAGATTTTACGCAAATCATGTAATTTTAACACACTGTTCCCAGTATCTGCTATTAGATTGGAATTTGGCTTGATAAGCTCTTTCACTCAAGGTTTAGCCAGGAAATTGCATTGGGGATATCTACCAAAAGAATAGTGAGCCATACACACTAAGAGATTTCATGTGTCAAGAAATGTTTGGAGGAACTATAGGTAAATATTCCTTTTCTCATGACTTCTCTCTGGTACTGAAGATGTTTTGTGCACAGGAAGAGTTACTGATTTCCCTCCCACTTCTAGGGCCCGATTCACAGAACAAACTTAAGACAAAATCCTAAACTGAGTACCATTTTGGTATTCACAGAATGCACTTACTACTTCTGGTATTCACAGAATGAACTTACTAATTTTGCGATTCACAGAATAAACTTACTACTTTTGCTATTCACAGAATGGATTTACGACTACTAACTTTACGTCCGCACTCGGGCCGGAAATTCCGGTCCGGAGGCGGGGCTTCCGGCCCGGAGGCGGAGCTTCCGGACCGGAGGTGGGGATTCCGGCCAGTGGCGGAGATTTAGCCATGGCCAAAATCTCCACCTCTGGGCCAGAAGCTCCGCCTCCAGGCCGGAAGCCCCGCCTCCGGCCCGGAAGCTCCACCTCCGGGCCGGAATTTCCAGCCCGAGTGCGGACATAAAGTTAGTAGTCGTAAATCCATTCTGTGAATAGCAAAAGTAGTAAGTTTATTCTGTGAATCGCAAAAGTAGTAAGTTCATTCTGTGAATACCAGAAGTAGTAAGTGCATTCTGTGAATACCAAAATGGTACTAAGTTTAGGATTTTGTCTTAAGTTTGTTCTGTGAATTGGGCCCTACGAATTTAAATCCTTTTTAAAAATCACAAGTTGTATGATTAGCTACAATAGAGATGTCAAATTTTGTAGTTCAAAAGAAAGGGAAAAGATAATAGCCATGTTGAATACACTAAGAATTTCTCAGAAATACTTATATTGGAACTTAGAACATGGTATCCGACGATGGCTTACTCTATGCTGCATAAATCTATTACCTTTAAACGTCCAAACAGCAAATTGGTCCCACTCCACAGCAAAATTAAAAAAATTTAATTTATGTAATTTGGGCACCCAGGACCTGTATCATGTCTTGTTTGCTTGCCCAGCATTGGTTTTGTGTCATCATCGTTGGCTTCGACCGATACTTTTACAAAACTGTATCAAAAATGTAACATCAGCCAGTGAATTTCTTTTTTGTCCCAAGAATAAAACAGTGTGTGCGAAATTATTCAATTTTTTAAGCAGTTTATGAACATATTTTAACCTAGACTATATTTTATTTAAGCAGGTTCTCTTTTTAGATACATGGCTCTCCCTCCAATCATGCTTTTACGTTTTGGGCCTCAGTATTTTAAAGGTTAAAAGAGTTTTAGCACTATTTTTAGATTATACTTTGCACATACTATGGCTGCCATTCAATTGTTCTTTGCACAACTGTGATATATTGTGCCCCTCAACTTTTGCTGCTATTTAAAAATTTGATTTTCTTAAGAAGCTGAAATTGTACAGTGCTGAATAATATTCTAGAAATTTGCACATGTAGTTGCTGCTATGTAAAAGCGTTTTTGCACAAAATTAGAATATATTTAGCTTTAAGGTTTTGCTCTTAAATGAAAAATTATTGTTTAAAAAAAATATGGTTAATTTAGAATATTTTCCTGTTTTAACTTGTAGCTTTTGTGATGCACTTTATTCAAAATTGAATCTATTTTGAAGCTTTTATCATATAGTATGGATCCAAACTTGAGCTATTTGTTTTGGTAGAGGATTTATTAAGGGTATTGTAGCCTACTGATCTGTCCTAATGATGATAACCTTTATTTACATCTCGTTTATTGGGGCAACCAATTACATCCATCTGCTTGTGGACGCTTTTTCTTCTATGCCATGTAGGGGAGAACTTAAGACTGGCTATGAAGGATTTCGATATTTTTACAATGGACTGAGAAATGAACTGAGCTTATATTCTACTATATTTATTATGTAATAATCATATGTACATTTTATGTGGACCTCATTGGAGATCCAAATCTTTAATAAATATTGAATTGAATTGCTACGTGACTTAATGATATGTTAGCTCATGAGCCCATTATGGTGCTCTGAGCAAGCTATGAATGATGCCTTACTGGAGGCTCTTCTGAGTACCATTCATAAGTATCTTGCTGTAATACAATTATTACTTATGGGTCTAGTGAGAACTGTCTTAAAACATCTTAACTGAGGACTTCCAGCATGCTCTATTCATCTCAAGAGAAGCTCAGTGGCTTCTGGTCCCTCCTCTGATGCAGTAAATAGAGAACAATATGGCTTTTTGTGGGATTGGGAGTGAAATAGTGGGAACAAGGAAGATGTGATAATATCTGCTATAGAAATGTATTTCTAACTAAGATTTGTTAAATATCTCATAAAGAGAGCATTAGTAGTTCTATTTTAAGCCAGGGCGGTGTTACACATTTAGGGCCCAATTATGAGTCCTGGAGGCAGTGGTGGTCTTCTGACCACCACATTATGACCTTGGCGGTCGTGCCACATTGGGACCGCTAACTATGCCAGAGAACCAGCATTCCATGGCAGTGACACAGCTGTCACAAGGCATCAATGTGCTTGGTGGGATAGCTGCGTCCTGTGATGCATATTAAGACTTTCCTCACTGCCACTGATTTCATGGAGGTCTTTCCTCCATGAAAACAGTGTCACTGAGGAAAGAAAGGGAGCACTGCAGGGTCCACTTGTGCCTCAATCCATGGGGATGCACACAGAGGGGGGCACATAATGTGCACGGACCCTCAGTTCTAGCACGGCATGAACTTCTCATTCCATGCCGTGCTGCAACTTCCTTTGATGTTCCCATTGAAGTGCCTATTTTACAGGCACATTGTGGGAACGGCAAAGAATCACTCACCAAAAGTAATTATACGGCAAGCGGTTTTCACTCGGGTATGGAGGTGCGTCGGCTGGGCAGTCCGGCCGTTCCACTGTCAAACTCGTTATCAGGCCCTTAGTGTGCTAGTCAAGATGGTATTCAAACAAAGGCTCTCATTACGATGTCAGTGGGCCTGTCAACAACAGGCCGCCAGTGGCTGGCCCACCGCCATCTATGGATGCCGGATTATGATCTGGCGGTCAGAGGCATCGGACATTAGAGGTGGTTCCAGCTCAGGCAACGCCATTGATATTATGATGCCCTATTTCCTCTGCCTTTTCATGGCGGTCTAACCACTATGAAAGGTCAAATGGAAAGGTACTTTGGGGGCCCCAAGCATGGCCCCCATCCCACCTGGGTCTCTGCTATTTGGACAGTGTGATGCCTGGTACATGCTGCAGGGATGTTTGCAAACATGCCTAATTCAATTGCAGCTTGTGCTGCTGCCCTTTTCCAAGCCGCAGCACAAGCTACAATTGAAAAAATGCATGTTTCTGATCATTGTAATAAGCTGGGTGAGCCACTGACTACATGTTGGCTACCAAAATATTGTTTACAAAACATTGTGATATGGAAACATTGTCTGCAAGAATATCGTTGTCAAAAATATCGATTTTAGGTAAATAATATTGATTTTGATAATTGAAGTCAGTAATATAATTTACAAAAATATATTTGTTCGTAATATCGTTTTAAAATTATTATTATGCATTTTAGTACAGAATTTAAATGTTTATGTTGCAAATTATTCCTATAATTATTGTTTATGTTTTTTAATATAGTTGTTACATTTTTAGTAGCTATTTAGTTAAATTCAATAAGTGTTTGTGATTTATAGTACTGTAGCAGGTTGTGGGTTTAGAGGGGTACATGGTGGGAAGTAATTTAATTTTAATTAATTATTAATTCTTTTTAAATAATATAAATTATTTAATTGATAATTAATTATGAGGATTGTGCAATTAAGTTACATTTTATGGCTGAGTTGTGGGTTTTGTAGTGTTAAAGGGAGGGAAGTAAATTAATAATAATTATTAGTAATTCATTTATAATTGATATTAATTATTTAATTGACAATTAATTATGCTAATTCTGAGGGGCACCCTGTCTCTTACAATACACACTCAGACAGTCGTTATGATGTGGTGGAAGGCCGGACTTACTGAGCAAACTACACTTTTGGAGAGTTGACTTTTTAAAAGAGGTGAGGTGCCTGCAGGGTTTCCATAGGTGGAGTAGAATAGGCATTGATCTTTTTGGGGACATTTGGATAAAAGGGAAAATGATACCATTTGAAGGTCTTCAGACAGAGTTTCAAATGGGCATGAATGAGCACTTCCGATATCTACAGTTGCGTCACGCTCTTCAGTGCCGCCTGAAGGAAGGGAAATCGATACCAGAGTATACACCACTTGAAGACAGACTCCTCCTTGACCCAATGATTGATAACGACCTGGGTAATAGACAGTACAGTGTAGGATGATCCCAGTAAACAGTATTTTGCCACAGGACACATAAAACATATATTCACAAATTGTAGAAAAACAATGCATAAATTGAATGAATGAACAGTGTTATTTAATCACA
Organism: Triturus cristatus; assembly: GCF_964204655.1. Lineage (NCBI taxonomy): Eukaryota > Metazoa > Chordata > Amphibia > Caudata > Salamandridae > Triturus > Triturus cristatus. Next base: position 954,358,190 of record NC_140581.1, read on the forward strand.
CCGTCATATTCTCAAATGCATACATTACATAGTCAAATTCATACACAAAGTGCCCGGAGAAAAAGAAAGGGATTTTAGGAAAAGTGGGTGGTTTTCGTGACGATGAAGTGATATGGAGACGTAAAGAAATTGTGCAGCAATTGATTCGTAGTTAGCAGCAAAAATGTATGGCTTGTTATTCCGCCATTAATACACAATTGTTTTCATGATTTATCATAGCCAAGCTACACAAGAAAACACAGTAGAACAATCTCTGTTGTTTGAGGCTGGCTCAAAAAGTAGTGTTGACGTTTCGACCCTGAGTATATTGTAGGTTCAATGGCACCTTACTTGGGGGTCTTCCTCAGGACTGTGATAAGGGGGTTGGCACCTAGGGTTTAAGTGAGACAATATTTATAGTAAACGCCTAAATGGGAAGGGGACAATAAAAACAATAATAAAGGGGCCAAATGGTCCCTAGAATTACAGTATGTGGCCCTACAGGGAGGGCTGAGATGTAAAAGATCAGGCCCGTGGGCTCAAATACTAAGAGAGCGGGATACCTGCACCTGCAAAAGTAAGGTGTAGTATCACGCAAAAGCCCATCCAACTCATTTTGCAGGGACAGGGGGTTAGGAAAAATCTAACAGAAAATTGCGACAGCAAAATGCACAATTCCACATGGGTCACTGAACTTTGGTACAGTGTATTAGGAGTTGTGATGAGATTGGAACCTTCTTCAACATATTGTGGGCCTGTGCCAAGATTCAGGCCTTCTGGGCGGCTGTGGCCAGAGTGATGGCATTGGTAGTGGGGGAGCAAGTCCCACTTGAAGAGATATGGCATATCCTGGGAGTGACAGGAAAAATAGTATGGCCCAAATGGGCCACGGCATGGCTTGCCCGGGCGGGGGTGGCAGCAAAACATAACATCGCCCATGCATGGGGCTCAAGGGTGGTCCATACAGTGGACTCCTGGGAAAAGGATTTATATTAGTGCCAATGGGCCGAGCAGGCAGTATACCAAAGCAGAGGATGGCCACGCAAATGAGAGAAGATATCAGGGGCTTGGGTGGGCTACAGAACCGGGCAGTCCCCATTTTTGTAATGGTCCACAGATATGTTCAAGACTACTGTTGATTGATTGTGAACCATATTAGATGGGTGGAGCGGGAGGGTTAGTGGGAAGGGTTTAATTGTAGTAACATTATGTAACCCTGTCTGCCAAACTCACTCCATATATACTGTTATATTTCTGAAGCATTGGTTTATTTGTCTTTTCTTTTGTTTTTGATTAATAAAAATAATCTTTATAAAAATTAAAAAAAATTATGTTCATTCTGTAAATAATTTTAGGGGTGTTGTGGGTTTTGTATGGGTATTCGCTGGGATGAAATGTTTTTTGGGTGTGTATTGTAGTTTTTGTATGTGTAAAGGGTGTGTAGGAAATGATTTATACTTAAGAATAAGGGGCTGATTACGATGGTGGTCGGACCACAACTGATGGCTCATTGGCTGCAGTCTGACTGATGCATTACAATGCGTGCAGTCAGAGGCAGCAGGTGGAGGGACCATTCAACACTTTCTGACGGGCTCAAGGAGCCTGTCGGTGTGTCAGAACACACCATAATCCAATTATGACAGCAGAGTCAGGCTTGGCACTGCCTTTTCGGCCCGCTGCATAAGCTTCCATTGAAAGATGGATGTTCCCGACCACCCTATGTGCGGTAGCATCCAAATACAGAGGTCAGAACCACCAACCTAAAGTCCATCAGTCCCCAATCTGCATTCAACATCGTAATGAGCCGCTCTATAGAGTTAATTATAAAAATTATGGAAATGATAATAATTACGCAAAATATATAAATAAATAGTTTTTGATATTATATATTAGGTGTCAGTTGTTGAATTTGTGGAACTAAATGGTGGGAAGTTAATTAAATATTAATAATTTGGTATTAATTAATAATAATACATTTCAATTGAGGTTTAATTATGAAAATGATGGAAATACGAATTTTTGCATTTATATATTTCGTGTGTGTTCATTTCTATGGCTAAAGGGTGAGGTGGTAATTAACTACAATTATTTTAGGAATAAAAAATGATTTTTAATAATTTAACTAATATTTTATTATTTTACACGTGCATAGAATATGATTTTAATAAATGCTTTTAAATATGTGCTGTGTACTTTGTTGAAGTATCGGGTAGAAAGTCGGTAATAACAAATTTAAAAAAAGGTAATTTTGTAGAAATTATGTTTTTATCATTGTAAGTGTTAATTGTGTTGTATTTTTTAAATGCAAATACTATTGTATTTATTAGTTGATATTATTGTGAGAATACAGGGCCTGATTACGATGTCGGTTGGAAAGCCTCCGACCGCTGGTCATTGGCTATCCAACTGACATGGTAGTTTTAATGTCTTACCACCATGTTACAATGATTGCATTTTAAACCAACCGGGGGATCATACGCCGTTCTGATGGACTCAAGGAGCCCTTCGGCCAGTCCTTAAGGATGGTGTTTCCTCCATTGGCCTATGATGTTGGTTTTCAAAAGCCTTTCCATGTCAGCCTTTCTGACAAGGAGGGGCTGTCGTAAAGCTACTTTGGGTGCCCCTAGCAGGGCCCCCATGGCCCACCGCTTGGGAGCCTGGGAAGGCACCGTAGGTGAAAATCCCTGCACGGTGCTGCCACACAGTGCAGGGATTTTCAGAATCTCCCATTTCTCGATGGGACCATGTGCTGCAGGCAGTTTCCGCCCACCACACAAGCTCCCATAGAGAAATGGGAGCTTGCGACCCATGTGTGTTCGCATTGTGTGCGAAGCTGCCGAGCTATGGTCAGGTGGTTCCCTCATCGAAATGATGTCAGTCGAAGGCAACTCCAACCGACATCGTGATCAGGCCCATAGTTTTGTATTTTAATTATAATAATATTTGTAGTAATTTATGATATGTATTTAATATTGTAATATGTATGTATTTCATTTCATTTAAAGAAAGATATTTCTTTTTTAACATTTCTTTTATTAATTGTTTACTGTGTTTTTGAAAATATTTTATTATGTTGAAGCAAATCAGTTTGTTTCTAATGTTGCACTGACTGGAGTGGGAATGATACATTTTACCCCTCCAAAAATCCAATTCTTTCCCTACTGTCGCACTGGCTGGAGTAGAACAAGTAAATTGTACCCACCCACAATCCAACACTTTCCCTACTGTTGCACTGACTGTAGAGGGATTAGTAAATTTTACCCTCTCCTCAACCCAACACTTTCCCTACACTTACATTGGCTGGAGTGAGAATAGTACATTTTAACTCCGACACAATCCAACACTTTCCCTACCATTGCACTTAGTGGAATGGAAATAGCAAATTTTACCTCTCCTGAATCCAACAGTTTCCTTACTGTTGTAGTGACTGTAGTATGAACAGTAGATTTTACCCATCCGCAATCCAACATTTTCCCTACTGTTGCACTGACTGTAGTGGAAATAGTGAAATGTACCCATCCGCAAGTTAAAAATCACCCTACTATTACACCGAATGGAGTGGGAATAGTACATTTTACCCCTGTGTAACATAACAGTTTTCATACAGTTGCATGGTGTGATATGGGAGCAGTACATTTTATCCCTCCTCAGTCCAATACTTTACCCACTTGTGTATAAATTTCAGTGCAAATAGTATATCTAACAAATGTAAAATTGAATGGCTTATTTTATATGGTTACAATGTATATTATTATGTTTTTCTATATTCAAAATTATAATATTTATATTTATTGTTTTTGTGTTAAATAGTATTAGTGAATTGTAATTATTTTTTTATTTTTTACTTTTTTATTTGTAATAAAATGGATTGATTTTCAAATTTGTAATTTTATTGGGTACATATATATATATATACGCTTGTCAATTCTTCTAACTTAAAAGAATATCAAGGAGGCAGTCAATTGCAGCACAAACACGAACGGGGTGAGTTTCAAATACCCCGCGGTTTGTGCAGTGAAGTTAGAGAAAAACCGCCGAGCACCGAGGCAACTCCAAAACGCGGAGCAGAGCATAGTGATTGGAGTGGATTTGACTCCTAACTGCGCACAAGGTTGCAGCAAGTAATTTGAGGGCGAGGACGGTCTCAGGGAAATGGCAGCATGTATGGAAGCAAAGCGCAAGGAAGTATCCAACTGCCTGTTTTTACAGAGGGCAGCAGTGTGAACCAAACCACAGGAAAAGAACATCAAACAATAAATACAGAAGTTCAAGTGCAAGAACTATATGGGAAATTAGAGAAATTGCACAGAAAGGAAATTAATAAATGGTGGGAGGCAGAATCCCTGCAAAAATATATTGCTGTGGGAAGAGTTCCTCGAGGACTTTGAATATATACAGTCCCCACTTATGACAATGTTGATCCAGAACTATTGGAGGAATGGGCTGGAAAGAGTGTTCAACTGTCATGATGAGAATACTGATTAAATATGCCCTAAAAGATCGGACAAAACTCCTGGCGGAAATTGATACAATAATGGAAGAGCTTTTGAAGTTGATCTCCAAAGAAACGTTGGAGGAATTCATTAACAAATTGCAAATTCGACAACTTAATGACCCACTGTGTTACATCCAAAGCACTATGAATGATGTATTGGCTTCATACTCCAAATTCAATGAAATGTTGGTAAACTGGAGAGATCAGGGGTTACTGGAGTGGGATGAGTTTGTCAGCTTATATTGCAAACATCCTCGGATTCCAGTAATGTATCTATTGCCGAAACTGCATAAAGATGCTTTATACCCACCCGGTAGGCCAATTGTATCCTCATTAGGATCTCAGCTTGAAATGACATCAATATTAATTGATTTCTTTTTACGACCTTTTGTTATAGCTCTACCTGCATATCTAAGAGATACAACACATTTTTTAACATTGATTGATGGTATACTATGGGAAAGTGACTATCGGTTAATAACATTGAGGGGCCGATTCCAATCCTGGAAAAAGTCTGTACGAATCCTTGTACGGAGCGTTTTCTCCGTACGACTCGTACCTGGTAAACTTTTCGTACAACCTAGGAAGAACGATTCGTACAGAAAGTCTATATCCATACTTTTTGTACAAAAGACCGTACGGGTAAAAAAAAACAACGATTCTGATCCGGAACAGCTTGTATGCGACGTCCTGATGTATTCAAGCAGCGGTTTCCGGTCCAGCAAGTACGATTCGTCCCTACGTTACTCCGTACAGTTCTTTTCTTACAGTAGCCAAACACAGCCGGAAAAGCAGAGTTCTACACGAAGCGCTACGCAACGGAGCCCCGGTACGTGATGTACACGCCATGAACCCCATCGTACGTGTCATCCCGTTCCTCCTAGCCTACGACCTGGTGCACCGGACCCGACGCACATGTTGCAGAAGGTGAGAACAAAACCCAGGGGCCAGGGTGGGGGTGAGGGGCAGGAAATATACCCCATACACAAATCCAAACCTATAATATGGAACCCATACATTACCACCAGGGTCTGGTCACTTGGGGGGGCATGTCCAGCAACCCCTGCGTACCGCAACTACGGAAGTGGTCGTGTACGGTGGGTTTCACACGTACCCCTATGGCACCAGTAGAACAGTGATACGGGCCATACACACGCAATGAATACGTGGGTACGGTGCGTTTTACACGTACCCCAACGGCACCAGTAGAACAGTGATATGGACCGTACACACGCAATGAATGCGTGGGTACGGTGCGTTTCACACGTACCCCAACGGCACCAGTAGAACATTGATACGAACCGTACACACGCAATGAATGCGTGGGTACTGTGTTTTTCACACATACCCCAATGGCACCAGTAGAACATTGATATGGACCATACACATGCAATGAATGCGTGGGTACGGTGCGTTTCACACGTACCCCAACGGCACCAGTAGAACAGTGATACAGACCATACACACGCAATGAATGCGTGGGTACGGTGCGTTTCACACGTACCACAATGGCACCAGTAGAACAGTGATACGGACCGTACACACGCAATGAATGCGTGGGTATGGTGCGTTTCACATGTACCCGTACGGCACCAGTAGAACAGTGATACGGACCGTACACACAAGTACTTGTCATTGCATACTTTCATGTGCAGGCCCTAGGTGTGTCAGACTGTGATATTGCACAGGTCATCTCATCTAGTTGCACAATTGATGTGTGATGACCTGTGTACACATGTCATGTGTGATGGGGCACTATGTGGCACACATCACCTTGACACTTGCCACATGTGTGTCTGTAGTCCAACTGTGTCATGCACAGCAGCAATGGGATGGCACAGTCATCACCACCCACACCTGTCTCCTGATGCAAGGGACAGGGACACTCTATCAACTGACATGTCACGATCAGCGCACCCCTATGTGACTATGTAATGTGTGGGTCATGTGTTCCCATGAGCTTGCTGTTAGGGTTCCGTCAACTGCATCTGCTGTTGGTGCATCCAACATGGGTCTGTGTGAAGATGGGCATGGCACACATCTACGCACATCATGCCACATTTGGATTACTATGGCTGTAGGGTCTGTGTGCATCGGACATCATATTATCCCAGGCATACATGTCTGCGTCGTCTCAATGGCTGTGTTTTTTTTGTTGTCACGTGTACCCCTTCATCGCAATGTGTTTCATATGTACATTTGACATTCCATGTGACCTGTGCATGTGCCTTGCAGTCAACTGTCTGGATGAGATGACATCCTTCCAATGCAGCTATGTGGATGTGTGTGATATCTCTGGCTGTTCACTCAGACTTGCCCCCAGCTCATTTCAGGGCATGTCATGTAGACTTGACAATCAACAGGTGTATCTGGCTTTTTGTAGGAGTGCCAGCAAGCTGGCATATGTGTCCTGGATGTATTGCACACACCAGATTCCATAGTTACCTGATGTTTAGTAGCAGTTTAGCATGTGCTATGTTCATTGACATTGATGTTGGCAGACTCTCAATCTTCATTATTCCTAACAATGTCCTGCAGGGCACCGCCTGTCCCAAGACCAATGCCAGACTTGGCTACCATGAGGGAACGTGCCTGCATCCAACGTTACACATTCACTCAACAGTTGATTGAGGACTTGACTGACAAGCTGGCACCACACCTCCAACAGCGACACAGGTATCCTACTGCGCTGACCCCCAAGATGAAGGTGATGGCAGCCCTACATTTTTTTGCCACAGGTACGTTTCAATTGACCATAGCTGATGTTGGTGGGAAGTCACAGACAATGTTCAGCCGTGTCCTGCGTGATGTTTTGGCAGCCATGTTGGAGCACATTGATGAATTCATCAAATTTCCTACTCCTGAGGAGTTGACAGATGTCAAGGGTGATTTATATGCCCTGGGAGAGGTGCCCCATGTAATTGGGTGCATTGATGGGACACATGTGGCGTTGGTACCACGAGAGGCACAGGAGCAAGCCTATCGCAACCGTAAACATTACCACTCAATAAATGCCCTTGTGGTGTGTCTTGCTAACATGCTGATTTCCCATGTCTGTGCACGTTTTCCAGGATCAGCACACGATGCTTACATCATGAGGCATAGCAGGGTGCCACAAGTGATGCTGCGGCTGCACAACAAACGAGCATGTCTTGTTGGTGGGTATACTCTGTTTGTCCTGTGTGTTGCGGTATCTTTGGCTCTTACGGCATTTCCTGACCCACTTATTTACATGATGTTTCCATGTAGGGGACTCTGGATATCCCAACATTCCATGGCTAATGACACCTCTCTGCAACTCAAGAACAGCTGCAGATCACCGGTACAACAATGCACATGGGCAGACCAGGCGAGTGATTGAGAGGACGTTTGGCCTCCTGAAGAGCCGATTCCGGTGCCTTGACAAGACAGGCGGGTCACTCCCATATGCACTGGAGAAGGTCTGCAAAATATTCATTGTGTGCTGCATGCTGCACAACATGGCCATTGAGAAGGCAGTGCCACTCATCCTTGATCCTGATGAGCAGCAACATCCACCCGTGGAGGATCCAGGGCTTGGTCATGAGGCAAGTGATGAGGAGGAGGAGGATGATATCCAGCTCATACGTAACTTCTTCTCATAATGGTGAGTCACTGGGTATGAGTGTGCAAGCTTGTAGCATTGAGTGGCATGTGTTGCAATGTGTGTGTCCAGCTGACTGAATGCAAAGTGACTTTGATGTGTGTACTGATGTTTCACTCGAGTGATGATGTTACGCCACACAGTTTTGCGGAGAGACTTTCTTTGAAATTTGCATGTGTCCAACATTGTTCATGTTTCGTAACTGACCATGTGTGCGGCGAGATTTGTTTTAGGTGACTTCTTGTGTGTCTGTCATTCCCAGGTTTTGCGCCTGTTGTCTGCTCGTGTCATCTTTGTCTTCCTGCTATTCCTCATGAGGATTGCAACGTGTGCTGAATCAGCTTTCCATGCACGGACATGTGGAAATGTCAGTTTAGGTAAAGATTGCAGCAAGGCTTTTTGGTGGTGGTATGGGTTGGGAATGTGTGGGGACTGCTTCTGTGCATGTTGTGGTACCATGCAGACGTGTCTTCTCACCATGGAGCATATAACATGTAGCATCACTCCCATGACATGATAGTCACCCTTCTTGACAGTCATCTGTAGTGGAGTGTGGAGTCTGATGAAGGCATCAATGTGCGTAAACCTTGCCTCTGAAACATTGCGGATGCTACGGGTGGACATAGTGTGGGACATCACAACAACAGGATCTATGGTGAATTGCAGTCTCTCCGTGTGCAGCAGGATGTGTTTGGCTCATCCCCTTAACTTGTGTGCCAGTTCATTGGGATTTACAACATCCGTGTTGTGAAGGGGGGTCCAGCATATGTCCCACATGTTCTGTCAACTGACCTGTGAGTCTGTTCGTATGGATGCATTTCCCTTTGTGTGAGTTTGTGCAATAAAGGTGTTCAGCACAATCCAAAGTGCCTCATCTCTGTCACTGCAGATCTCTTGCCAGTTTGCAAGCGTCATCTATGGCATAATTGTCAAAGATTGAGCATATGAGTGTATGTGTACTTCAGCAACATGCATGCAGTTCTTCATGGCTAATAATCTCTATTGTGCATGAAGTACCTGGTTGTGTATGTATTTGTGCAGGTTGCTCCCCACAACGGGACAACAACGCCTGCTGACGGTGTGTCTCCTGTGCACAGCTCCGCATTTTGTTGCCTGATCCTGTGGCCGTCATTTTTGGTGATTCTTCATACATTTTCTCGGAGTGACCAATGAGTAACCTAACACTCCTTCCTTTACATACACCTGTTGCACTGTGCCTTTCTGACCTCCTTGTCTTTGTGTGCTACTTTTTGCCTAGTTTCTCACCCCTTCCGCCTGCTGCAGCCTCACCTGCGGCACTGCCCCACCGAGTGCCCTGATTCTGAAACCCACACGCCTCCAAAATGCTACTCCCTTCCCCCCTTCACCCATTCTTAATGCAGCCAGCAGCTTGTCTGTGCCACTGTTGCACCAACGCTGTGCCAAAGGCAGGACCGTCTGCGCCTGCAACATGCACAGTGCACGACCCTCTGGTCCTTGCATGAACCACGTCACACAACAGGCTCATGCTGCAGCCACCCTCCAAGCAATGTCCACCAGACAAGCAACCGCCTGCTATCAGACAACCCCTAAGCGCACACATGACACCTTTGCATGCTGAGTGTGCAACTCCAACTGCCTACACAGCGCTGCCCCTCCAACCAGACCCTGTCAGAACAACCAGGTCATGTGCCTCCTACTCCACACCCGCTCCTTCCAACAGCACGCCATTGGACTCTCTTACCTCCTCAACACAACAGCCCCACACATCACCTTCATGACAGTAACCTGGATAAAAGTATCCTCAGCACACAACTTCTTCATTGCCATCTCTGATGGATACAAGGTCACCCGCAGGGATGGCACCAACAATCCCGGAGGATGAATTGCAATTTATTCACAAGTACACCTTCAGAGTCACAAATCCAGGTTTGCACCAACCCCCTGGCAGCCCTCAGAGTAACACTCATCTACAGATCTCCAGGCCTCCATCCACAATTCCGCAAAGCCATCAACACGTACATCTGCACGTACGCCCTCACCTCCACAGGCTACATGTTACTGGGGGCCAGTAACTTCTTGCTGGAGGAGAACCACACCACCATCCATCATTGGACTATCAACATTTGCATCCACGTCTCCGACAAGCAACACACTGCCCCACACCCCGCTACCAATCCCCCAAAGATGTTTGATGTAAGTCACCACAGACAAGCTGTGTGGGACACTCGAACCAACACCCCCGGCACACCATGCAACCTCACACACTGGATCAGCAACTGATCCAACAATCTTGCCACATTGACGGACTTTCCTGTGAAGCACAACAACAATTAAGCCAACAGGGACAAGGCAGACCTACTGGACTCATACATACCTAACCGGACTCTTGTGCAAACCTTGCAACACAAAGAACCATCAGTTACCTTACAGCCCTGGAAAACGCCACACACAGCCATCACCATATCATCAGCAAGGAAAATTGGAGATCCTTCAGGTAGGGCCGAGGCACCAAAACACACGACATAAAGGAGCTCATCAGCATTGTGACTGAACTGACAGCAGCTCTCCATCCAAAAGACACCCCACCCTTGCAAGGCAGGTCAAATCCCTTGCAACTTTCTACCACTGCAAGCTCATGGACATGCACGACAGCCTTGGCACACAGAGGCAGACAGCACTATTATCCGGGGGACAAACCCCCCTCTGGTTCTGGACTCCCGTCAGCAGCAAATACACCACCTGGCTCATGTGCACCATCCACTCTGGCTCTCCATCAGGCCCCTTCCCACACAACATCTCAACCACATCATTCCCCATCCTTGAAGGCCACGTCCAGCACGTCATGAATGTCTCCTTTTAGTTTGCCACATTCCATGGGAGCTGGAGGCATGCAGAGACCCAGGCCCTTCTTCAACACCCGAAAGGCAGTACCGCAGGATCTCCTGGAACATCACCCTGCTTCCGTACCCAGCAAATGTCATCAGGAAGACACTCAACGAGCAACTGACAAACTTCCTCCACGCAGACAGCTCCAGGCAACCGGCACCAGACCATCTTCCACAGTGATCACACCACTGCAACCGTCATAATTGCCACCACCAACGACAACTTTGCCCTGCTCAACAATGGTGAGACCACCCCCCTTGACCTCTCAACGGCATTCTACACCATGTGCTACCACACTGTCAGCTCAAACATCTCCAACGCTGGTATCCAGAGGAGGGCCCAGGATTAAATCACCAAGTAGCTCACCAGCAAGGCCCAGGGAGTCGGCCTCCACCCTTCAGCATGTGGTACATTGTGGTCATCTGGCCCATGCCCCAGGGCTCATCTCTCAGCGTGACGATGTTCAATGTCTCCGTGACCCCCTCTCCACCATCACATGCCACACATCCTCATCATCATCTCGTATGCCATTGACACCCAGCTGCTCCTCACCCTCACCAAAGACCTAGCCATTGCCAGATCCAACCTTCAAGAAGGCATGAGATCCATTGACGAATGGCTGAACATCAGCCACCTGAGGCTGGACTTGGACAGGACTGAGGTCATCATCTGAGGATTGTCCCCTTACAGCTGGGTCAACTCCTTGTGTCCCACCGACCTGGGCATCGCACCAGCACTCAGTGGCCACGCACGCAAGCTGGTGTTCATCATGGACTCATCACTCACAATTACCATGCGGCTCAACACCATCTGTACTTCATGCTGCAACACCCTCCGCATGCTGCAAATGATCCACAGATAGATCCACTCCAAGGCAAGACAGACCGTCCCCCAGGTCCATGACACCAGCCGGGTCAACTACAGCAACGCCCTCTACGGAGGAACAACAGCAAAACTGCAGGAGAACTTGTCCACATCCAGGGTGCATCCGCACACCTCATCTTCAACATCCCCCGCCCCAGCCACATCACCGTCCACCTGAGATAGATACAATGGCTCACTGCCTGCTGCAGGATCACCTTCAGACTCCTCATCCACACTCAGGAGGCAGTCCACAACCCCAGACCCAAAACCGACCTTGGAAGTCTGTCATCCAACACCCCGTTGGCCCAACTCCGTGCAGCCCACCTTGCCCGGGCCACCATTCATCACATCCACAAAACAACTGCATGCAGGAGATCGTTCTCACACCTCGCCAAACAGACCTAGGACTCCCCCTCCGGGCACCTCCACATGACCCATGACCTCTACGCCTTCATGATACTCTTCCAAATTGGTCTGTCCGAGCAGTATTGCAAGTCCCCCCTCAGCAGCTTGAGGCCATCATGGGTGAGTATTGGGCTCCATGTCTGTATTTGATGGTACATTGGGACCCATGTGTGTCCTAGACCGGACTCAGATCCCAGTGTATGGATGGCTGGAGTTAGTTCCACACTCAGGCATACTTTGACATATCCCCACACGTATGTTGTGGACTCATGCGAAAAGACTACAACATCAATTTTTTTTATTTTTTTATTATAGGTCTGGTGCGTGATTTGTGCAAGAAAAAGGTGCAATACAGGGACCATAAAATCCAAAGTTCCTAGGGGGAGATGGGATCCTTGGCATTTGAAAGCAGCAGAGTCCAGACCACAGTGTTTGGCATCATTGGTCAGACTGTCACCAGCAAGTCCATGTGGCAGAGAATGTCAGTCAATGAGGTGATGCTGTTGCACATGAAGGCCAGGTGCCAGGCCAGGTGACCTAGGAGATGTAGATGGGCCGCTGCCTCTCACGGTCTTTTCCGTGGACGACCCACCTTCCTCAGGGGACCTTCAGATGCAGGCCTTGACGATGCTTGGGACGCTCCATTGGACAAATCCTCCTCCTCCTCCCTCCCTGTGGCTGGTGGTGGTCTTTGCCTGGTGGCACAGGGAGGGTTGCCCATGTTGTCTGCGATCCGACAGAGTGAATGGCTTATGTCCCTTTGCACCGCCAGGAGCTCAGCCAGTCTTGCCTCCATCCGTCCTTGGTGTTCTTGTTGACTGGCGTGTTGCTCGGCCTGCTGGTTCTTCATCTCTGTGATGGTCCCCTTTATCTCTGTGAGTGTCCCAACTACCTGGCTGATCTCCCTTGTGTCACGTCGGTGTGCCTCCATGATGTTGTGTATGTGTGACATACCGGTCTCTTCAGCTGGCTGGTCAGGTTCTCGCCTCCGCCTGCCTCCACTCCCACAACCCCTGCCCACATGAGCCTGGCCTACCGTTGTGGGCACATCAGGTCTACGGGACCCCTGAGGGATGGCAGTGGTGGTGTTGTCTGCCTCCTCCTGGTTGCCCAGCGAACCTTGTCCCTCCTGGTCAGACTGGCTCAATTGTTCACTGCGGGCAGGGCTCCTTGGTGTCTCCTGGGATGTGGCAGGAATGGGAGTGGTGGTTGGCACAGATAATCCTGAACCAGGTGCTGCAGGGGCTTGGACAGCAGAGGGCCCAGGTCGGTCGGGGTCATCCACGGAGTGTTGAGAAGTATCGCTGCCGGTGGGATCAGGGTCCTCCTGGGACTGTGATTCTTCACCCCCATTGTTGGGGGGAGATTCATCACGGTGCCCTGTGTGTGAGAGACAGACAATCTTAATGCTGTTTCATGCAACATCCATGTTTCATACACATTCTAGTTGGCACTGTTCCTCCAGGTAGTTGTATGTGCTTAGCATTCTCCTCAATGTTCACTTGTGGATGGGTATGTTGCGGGGGACAGATTGATATGTGTTCCTGAGTCTTTGACTTGTTGATTTTTGGCTTGGATGCTTCTTCGGCTATGTATTGGTCTTGTAGTGTTACATGTCCATTGTGACAGTGCGTAAATCCATTGCCTGTCCCGGGGGTGTCTGCTTGTGTAACGGGTGTGTGTGAAAGGGCCTGATGGTGGGTGTAGTGTGATTTGGCACTGGGGCTCCCAGGTGATGTAGCTCTCCACCCCATGGAGCATGCTGCCATGACAGTGAGTGTGAGTTCCTGTCCTAGATATCTGACCTTGTTGTCTTGGTGTTTGTGTTTGCACTGGTCACAGGAAGGCCTGGTGCTGCCTACACCAGGGCCCAGTGTCAGCTATCTTGTCAGTACTTTCACAGTCCCTGTGCATTGAGCATGGTGCATGGGTATGTACCTGGGCCATATGGGATGAGGGCAATTGTGTCTCATTTGGAGTTCAACAATGCGTTTTGTGACACCCACCCTCCCAGCATACCGGACAATTATTCTTGGGTTAGTGCTTCGTGTAGCATGGGACATAGCATGGCCTTGCTTTCTCAATGGGGCATACACATGTTAGTGGCATTAGCGTTGTTTTTGACTATGGTTCTGGCCAGTGAGTGTTTGGAGGTAGTTGCGTGCATTTTGTGTAGTTGGGGTGCGGATGCCATTACCCCCATGTTACATAATTTGTTTGTGTACTCACCAGGCTCTGGAACTCCTTGAAGTCCATGTACTCCCACTGGCGGAAGCAGGGCCATCACCTTCTCCTACCAGGGATGGAAATGTACTAGTTTGCGGGGCCATCCCCCTTCAGTGATGTTGCTCTGGGTGTAGTCGTCATTCATTTCTCGCTTGACTGACCTCCGCAGATCGTACCACCTGGCTTGGCATTCAGTCCTGGTCCTTCTGATGGGTGCAAAAGCATTCACCCTATCGACGATCCTCTGCCACAGCCATGATTTTTCGGCTATGCTTGCCTGTCTGACCAATGTTCCAAACAGCTGTGGCTCGACTCTGATGACTTCATTTACAAGGATCTCCAGCTCCTCCCTTGTGAACTTTGGATTCTTGTCTGTGGGCATGGTGTGGGGTGAGGGTGTGGATGGTTGTGGGTGTGTGGGTCTGAATGTGAAGTTGTGGGCCTGAATGTGAAGAGGGGGTATGTGTGAAGGAGGTTGTGTGAAGGTGTATATGTTAATGTGGATGGGTGCAGTTGTTGGTGTGTGCTCTCTAGCTGCAGTGAGTCTGTTGCAAAGGCTCATGGTTTGTGTGTGTGGGCCCTTTTTATTGGTCCATTTGTGGGTGGGCCTCAGTTTGAATTTTTGGTGGGTGTGTTATAAGGGGTGGTTGTGAGTTTACCCCGCTGTTTGCCTGTTTGGATGTGGCCAGGTCAGTCATTTCCATGTTTTGTGCACTGTAGACATGTTTTGTGGTGTTGTGCGAGTCGAATAGACCCTCCTTGTGCTGTTTTACATTGCCTATGTATGGTGCGTACATACGCGATGTTGTTGTGAGGTGCGTACATATGCGATGTTGGGGTACGCACCGTACATATGCGATGTTGTTGTAAGGTGCGTACATACGCGATGTTGACAGACACACCATACATACGAGATGTTGGCGTACGCACCGTACATGCGCGATGTTGTTGTAAGGTGTGTACATACGCAATGTTGGCATAGCACCGTACATGCGCGATGTTGTTGTAAGGTGCATACATATGCGATGTTGTTGTAAGGTGCGTACATACGCGATGTTGGGGTACACACCGTACATACGCGATGATGTTGTAAGGTGCGTACATATGCATGGTGTACGACTCGTACCCCTGTACGGCTCACACCCCGGGAACAACTTTTTCCGGGATACGAGTCGTACACAGTTTGCTTTGTAGCGGGTAAAGTCATTCCCCGTGTATGGTACGTTTTCCGTACGAATCCTAAATCGGAAAGCCGGGTCCGGATCGTACTTGTACGGTGGGACTGTATTTTCAGGATTTGTACGAAAAAGTGTCCGGGTCCATCTCGTACAACTTTTCCCGATCCAATCCGTAAGGATCGGGCCGATCCATATATATTTCCCCCGTACGAATCGTACTTCACGGGTGGCACGGGACTTGTACGATTCGTACAGGAAAAATTACGGATACGAGTCGTACGGAAAAAAAAAAATACAGGATCGAAATCGACCCCTGATTGTGACAAGTCTATATACTTGTATTAGACATGATCTGTGTATTTTAGCAATACAACACTTTTTGAGATCAAGATCTATTTCTATGTTGCTACACACTGAAATGCTGATTGATATGGTTTATCACTGTTTGACAAATAATTTCTTCCTCTTTGACCAAAAAGTTTACAAACAGGAACAGGGAACAGCGATGGGCACCTGCTTTGCCCCCAGCTACGCAAATTTATTCATGTGCTGGTGGGAGGAGCAGGTGTCCGAGAGCTGGTTGTCTTTTGGTGAAAACATTGTTTTATGGACTCATTTCATAGATGAAATTTGTTTGATTTGAAAGGGGAAAGAGAATTTGCAGAGACCTTTGCGTCATCGCTAAACAACAATGAAATGAACTTACAATTCACGTCCAATATCAGCAATAAGACAAGTGTGTTCCTAGATATTGAGCTAACTGTACAAGGCAATGCCTTAGTGACTAAGTTACATCGAAAGGAGACAGCTGGAACCAACCTCTTAAATGCCACGAGTGCCCACCCCCAGAATTTAATACAAAGCATCCCATATGGGGAGTTGATCAGGGCCAAGCATAATTGCAGCACAGAAGCAGAATATGATGTAGAAAAGGAACGAATGATCAAAAGATTTGTTGAAAGGGGATACAGTAAGAAATCCATTCGAAGGGCAGAAACCAAAATGGAGGCCCTGAAAATACCTCAATTATTACATCCCAGACTACGCAGTGAGGGAGAAGTGGAAAAGGTAAGGTTTATTACGACCTTTTCTAATCAGTCCTTTAAAATCAGAAGGATACTCACATGCAATTGGCGCATCTTAAAAACAGACAAAACCATCACTAAATATGTTAATGAGAATCTTCAAATTACATTCAGAAATGGAAGATCTCTGAAGGATGAACTGAGTAAGAATGCTATTCACTCTTCGGATGAAGAGGGTAGAAAATCTGTGGCTACAGGTTTTAGATGCTGCAAGTGATGTAAAGCATGTGCTAATAGCAGCAACTGTACTGACATTAAAGTACCAAATAGCAAAAGAATATTCACAATCAATGGAAATTATGGTTGTGAGACTGATTATTGTATTTATTGCTTGATTTGCCCATGTGGCAAATTGTATATTGGAAGTTCTATTCACAGGGCTCGGAAAATGATTTTAGAGCACCAGCGAGCAATTCGGAATAATAACATACAATATCCACTTGCTAGGCATTTTAATGAGGAACACAACCGCAATGATAAACTGCTGTCCTTTGAAGTTTTAGACTGCATTGCACAACAGGATCGTGGTGGAGATAGGGACTGCCAATTGAGGATGAAAGAATCTATACATATTATAGATTTTGAAACCTTATCTCCGATAGGATTGACTTCCGATGAGGAGATGGCGGTACATCTGTAAATGTGTAATTTTGTAATTTTGGATCTGTAGGAGATTTTGTACAGTACTATGCAGAGGATGCTTCAAATTTTTAAGATTAGTTTGTTTCTGTTAGAGAGTTGTCAGTAAGATAGAAGGCAATTACAGCAATGTTCTTTTTTTCCTTTGATCTGTAACAGGCAAGAAGTGCCATTGGGAAATGAGCGAGTAACAGTGTCATCTGGAAGACATTCAGCTGTAGAGGATCGCAAAAGGAGGCTATGCCCCCTTGGGCAAGACAATGTCTGTAGCTTTCTAGCATTTGGGTTTTTAAAGGTCGTGCAAGAAAACTGTTATTTACACAGTATTTACACAGTAAGAAAATGAATGTGTGGAGGGATAATAGTGCTAATACAGAAGTTATTGGCTGTTTGCACATGGGCTGTAGGATTTAAAACCCATTAGCGAGCCGAATGTTACACAGTTTATTATTATCATTATGCATCAATTGTAGATTGTTTAAAACAAGTAACAGCTAGTACGTTCAGGCCGAATATGCAAAGTATAATATTTTACCTTGTCAATATGGAGCTTAATTGATGAAGTTCATTGAAAAATTGTCCTTCCTCTATTTTGATCAAATTGTGAATGGAAAATTGGTGGTTTTTAAAGGTCGTGCAAGAAAACTGTTATTTACACAGTAAGAAAATGAATGTGTGGGGGGATAATAGTGCTATTCCTCCCTATGTTCCCTTGTTGTACGTATATCATTGGAATGTTTTCCTCGAACATTACTAGATATGCTGTAAATACTTGTGAATTATATATGCCTGACTAATCCTTGGATCTGCAGTAACTGGGATAGCAGACCAAGTGATGAGTAAGATCATAATATACATAAATTCACTGGACCCAGAAAAGAATGAGGGGTGTACAACAAGGAAACAAGTTGTGAAAAAACGAGACATACAGAAGTTATTGGCTGTTTGCACATGGGCTGTAGGATTTAAAACCCATTAGCGAGCCGAATGTTACACAGTTTATTATTGTAATTATGCATCAATTGTAGATTGTTTAAAACAAGTAACAGCTAGTACGTTCAGGCCGAATATGCAAAGTATAATATTTTACCTTGTCAATATGGAGCTTGATTGATGAAGTTCATTGAAAAATTGTCCTTCCTCTATTTTGATCAAATTGTGAATGGAAAATTGGCATGGTGGTAGGAACCACCATACAATGAACAAGCCGCAAGGCAAAATGTGTTGATGTAAGAGATAACCTCACCATTAAATTGAATGCAGCAAACATTGGGTGTCCTGGATATTCTTTTAAGTTAGAAGAATTGACGAGCTGATTTGTACGGGCGGCCGGACCCAATCCAAATCTGCCGCGTTAGGAAGCTCCTGTGTACTTCCGGGCAGTTGTGAGTTAAAAAAAATATATATACATATATATATATAAATATATGTATATTACCTACTGGCGGTCGCCAGTAGGTAGATATAGTAAGGACCTATTTTCCATAGGAAATCCGCAACATTCTATTTGGAATAACTTTGGCGCCCGTTGACGAATCTTCACAAAATGTTCAGAACTTTTGGCCAGCTCCGGTCCGCTCCTATCCTGAAAGTCTTGGGATGATTCGTGTAGCGGGGGCAGAGAAAAAGGGGGTTCCAAAACGTGTTTTCCCCATGCAATTTCCCATAGGACCTTTAGCTGCAGCTACAGCCCAAACTGCTGAACGGAATTACACCAAATTTAGCAGAAAGGTAGACCTTGGTTCAGAGTCGTGCCTTTTGCTTAAATGGTGTAAATCCGTTCAGTAGTTCCTGAGAAAATCCAAAGTAAAATCACATATATATCTGGGCGGAGCCTAACTACACATCTTCATCCAAGAAGTGTTGGCAGCCATCTTGGGAACAATATACATGATAACACCTCATTAAAAAGCATTGCAGTTAATAGAAGGTTTTAAGACTTTAGTTACATTATAAATCATGTTTTGATGGAACCATACTCATGTTAGGAATTGTGGTATGTTCTAAGGTAATTTTACCATGTGAAAAAGCCTTCTGCTGGATTATCATGAATCATGTTTGAGAGAAAACTAATTTCTCATGCTTTTCCCTCAGAGATTTGGAAGGTGATCTATAAACTAAACTGAGAGCATATTTCTGTAAATACACATTATCTTTCTCAGTCATGTGAGAATGAAGTCTGACATTCTCAGTAAAACATGTACATCCAACAAGGGCAGAGTGTTCCAAAGAACAACTAGAGCGCTAACAGTCTTACTTATGATAAACGTATGGCACACCTGAAGCCATCTTGATTGGAATAAAGTGGTAACACTTAAAACATTTAATTTTAAAAAGAACAAAACGAGGGGGTACATTTTGCCATAGAAAGTATGATTAGTGCTGCAGAAAGAAAAATTAGGGCACATTTTGACTTCTCAAATCCTCTTCTATTTCATAAAAAAATTCTGACTTGCAGACTGAAACATGCACTTTGAATACCAGCAGCAGACTTCCCTGGTGAGCAGTAGCTTTACTACAGTGATCTAATGAGGAACTAGAGTGCTACCATTCAGAATTTATGACAAATGTGTGACACATCTGAATGCCTTCTTGATGGAACCAAAGTAAACAAGCATTGAAAATGCAATAGGTCTCGCCCTCGTTTAAGTTAAAGCAATTCTGTTTGTAATTAGGTGGCTTTTTGCTTTGCTTTTATTAGTGTTTTTCAAACTTTCATGTACATAACATGCATACATGTATATGTATATGTATGCATGCATTTATATTTGTATTTATATTGATATGCAGATTACATATATGTTTATATATGTATGTATATATACACATACATATATATAAATGCATATGCATATATATGCTTATATATGTGTATATGTGTGCGTGTAGAGAGAGGTAGAGAGAGGTCGAGAGGTAGAGGTGTAGAGGTAGAGAGGTAGAGAGGTAGAGGTAGAGAGGTAGAGGTAGAGAGGCAGAGAGTAGTAGAGAGAGAGGTAGAGAGGTAGAGAGTAGAGGATGATTAATAGAGAGTAGAGAATGAGTAGTAGAGAGTAGTAGCAAGAGTAGCAGAGAGTGAGTAGGAGAGAGAGAGTAGTAGAGAGTGAGTAGTAGAATGAGTAGTAGGGAGTAGTAGAGAGTGAGTAGTAGAGTGAGTAGTAGAGAGCAAGTAGTAGAGAGTTTGTAGCAGCGAGTGAGTAGAGTAGAGAGTAGTAGAGAGTGAGTAGTAGAGAGAGTAGTAGAGACTAGTAGAGTAGTAGAGAGTGAGTAGTAGAGAGTGTGTAGTAGAGAGTGAGTAGTAGAAAGTAGTAGAGAGTGAGTAGTAGAGAGAGTAGTAGAGAGTAGTAGAGTAGTAGAGAGTGAGTAGTAGAGTGAGTAGTAGAGAGTAGTAGAGAGCGAGTAGTAGAGAGTGAGTAGTGGAGAGTGGGTAGTAGAGTAGTAGAGAGTGAGTAGTAGAGAGAGAGTAATAGAGAGTGAGTAGTAGAGAGTAGTAGAGTGAGTAGTAGAGAGTGAGTAGTAGAGAGAGAGTAGTAGAGATTGAGTAGTAGAGTAGTAGAGAGTGAGTGGTAGAGAGTAGTAGAGAGTAATAGAGTGAGTAGGAGAGAGTAGTGGAGAGTGAGTAGTAGAGAGAGTTGTAGAGAGTAGTAGAGTAGTAGAGAGTGAGTAGTAGAGAGTGGGTAGTAGAGAGTAATAGAGAGTGAGTAGTAGAGAGTGAGTAGTGGAGAGTGAGTAGTAGAGAGTGAGTAGTAGAGAGTAGTAGAGTGAGTAGTAGAGAGGGAGTAGTAGAGAGAGAGTAGCAGAGAGTAGTAGAAAGTGAGTAGTAGAGTAGTAGAGAGTGAGTGGTAGAGAGTAGTAGAGTGAGTAGTAGAGAGTGAGTAGTAGAGAGTAGTAGTAGAGAATGAGTAGTAGAGAGTAGTAGAGAGTGAGTAGTAGAGAGTGAGTAGTAGAGAGTAGTAGAGAGTAGTAGCTAGTGAGTAGTAGAGAGTGAGTAGTTTAATTTAAAAGGAACACAATGAGGGGGTTAATTTTGCCATAGAAATTATTATTAGTGCGGAAAAAAGAAAAATTAGGGCACATTTTGAATGACTTCTCAAATCCTCTTCTATTTCATTAAAAATTTCTGACATGCAGACTGAAACATGCACTTTCAATACCAGCAGCAGACTTTCCTGGTGAGCGGTAGCTTTACTACAGTGATCTAATAAGCAACTAGAGTGCTAACATTCCGAATTTTTGGGAAATGTGTTACACATCTGAATGCCTTCTTGATGGAATGAAAGTAAAAAACCTGAAAGTATTTCCTACTGAGGAGTCTGTAGTAAATGAGGAAATTAGGAAACCTCAAAACAAATAAGTCTCGCAAGATGGCCACCAGAGACAAAAGAGCCCAAATGTAGCACAAATATCACCGAGATGTAACCCAAGTATAGCCCAATGACAGAATGACCCAGAGTGTTTTAAAGAACAACTAGAGCGCTAACAGTCTTACTTATGACAAAAGTATGGCACGCCTGAAACCATCTTGATTGGAATAAAGTGGTAACACTTAAAACATTTAATTTGCAAAGGAACAAAATGAGAGGCTTCATTTTGCCATAGAAATTATGATTAGGGCTGCAGAAAGAAAAATTAGGGCACATTTTGACTTCACAAATCCTCTTCTATTTCATTAAAAAATTCTGACATGCAGACTGAAACATGCACTTTGAATACCAGCAGCAGACTTCCCTCGTGAGCAGTAGCTTTACTACAGTGATCTAATGAGCAACTAGAGTGCTACCATTCAGAATTTATGGCAAATGTGTGACACATCTGAATGCCTTCTTGATGGAACCAAAGTAAACAAGCATTGAAAATGCAGTAGGTCTCGCCCTCGTTTAAGTTAAGGAAATTCTGTTTGTAATTAGGTGGCTTTTTAGCTTTGCTTGTATTAGTGTTTTTCAAACTTTAATGTACATAACATGCATATGTATGCATATATGTATATGTATGCATGAATTTATATTTATATAGATATGCAGTTTATATATATATATGTATGTATATATTACCTACTGGCGGTCGCCAGTAGGTAGTTATAGTTAGGACCACGTTTCCATAGGAAAACCTCAACATTCTATTTTGAATAACTTTGGCGCCGGTCGACGAATCCTCGCGAATTTCTCAAAATAGGTGAAAGTCTTGGGGGGATTCGTCAAGCGGGGGCTGAGATAAAAGGGGGGTCCCAAAACGCGTTTTTCCCATGCATTTTTCCATAGGACCTTTAGAACGAGCTACAGCCCGAACGGCTGAACAGAATTACTAGAAATTTGGCAGAGAGGTAGTCCCTAGGTCAAGGAAGTGCCTTTTGTAGGTTTGGTGTAAATCTGTTCAGTAGATTCTGAGAAAATAGCCTTTAAATCAATATATATATCTGAGCCCGCTTACGGTACGCTTACCGTACGCTTACCGTACGCTTACAGTAAGCTTACGGTGGCGTGCGCGAGCGCGATTCTGATTGGCTCTTAGATCTTAGTAAACATTCGAATCGGCCGAAACCAGGAAGCGGCGTCCGCCATTTTGTCTCTCGCACTGAGTGTTGTTTATCAAACATGATGGCCAAAAACATGTTACGGGGCTGTTTTGACAACTCCCTCCCACATAGTCATGTTGAGGGAGTCCCCAAACATCCCCCAAGAGCAAAAACGGTTTTATTTTTTTTTCGGCAATTTCGCGGGGTACGCTTACCGTACGCTTACCGTACGCTTACCGTAAGCTTACCGTAAGCTGATGACATATGTGTCTTTATGAAAAAAAAATATTTGTAATATATGTATAGCTAAAATTTAATGGAAGAAGATATGGGCAAATAAGTGTCTAAATACAGTATTAGCATCAGCAGAGGATTACGTTCGCGTGAGTTATAGTTGCCTACAGTAACTATAACGGGGGAATTTCATTGGTTTTTTATCAGTAAAATGTCCAGCTAACTATAACATGTGTGAAACCTATGGTTTTTTCAGTGAATATATATATATATATATACATACATATATAAGTAAATGCATTTGCATATATATGCATATAGATATATGTGCATATGTGTGCGTGTAGAGAGGTAGATAGAGGTAGAGAGGTAGATGTGTAGAGGTAGAGGTGTAGAGGTAGAGAGGTAGAGGCAGAGAGGGAGAGAGTAGTAGAGAGAGAGGTAGAGAGAGGTAGAGAGGTAGAGAGTAGAGAGTGAGTAATAGAGAGTAGAGAGTGAGTAGTAGAGAGTAGTAGCGAGAGTAGCAGAGAGTGAGTAGTAGAGAGTAGTAGAGTGAGCAGTAGAGAGGGAGTAGTAAAGAGTAAGTATTACAGAGTGAGTAGTAGAGAGTGAGTAGTAGAGAGTAGTAGAGAGAAGTAGAGAGTGACTAGTAGAGTGAGTAGTAGAAAGTAGTAGAGAGTAAGTACTAGAGAGTAGTAGAGAGTGAGTAGTAGAGAGTGAGTAGTAGAGAGTAGTAGAGAGTGAGTAGCAGAGATAGAGTATTAGAGAAGAGTACAGAGTGAGTAGTAGAGTGAGTAGTAGAGAGCAGTAGAGAGAGAGTAGTAGAGAGTGAGTAGTAGAGAGTAGTAGAGAGTGAGTAGTAGAGAGTGAGTAGTAGAGTGAGTAGTAGAGTAGTAGAGAGTGAGTAGTAGAGAGTAGTAGAGAGAGAGAAGTAGAGAGTGAGTAGTAGAGAGTAGTAGAGAGAGAGTAGCTGAGAGTAGTAGAGAGTGAGTAGTAGAGAGAGAGTAGTAGATAGTGAGTAGTAGAGAGTAGGGGAGTAGTAGAGAGTGAGTAGTAGTGAGTAGTAGATAGTGAGTAGTAGAGTGATTAGTAGAGAGTAGTAGAGATTGAGTAGTAGAGTGAGTACTAGAGAGTAGTAGAGAGCGAGTAGTAGAGAGCAAGTAGTAGAGAGTGTGTAGTAGAGAGTGAGTAGTAGAGAGTAGTAGAGAGTGAGTAGTAGAGAGAGTAGTAGAGAGTGAGAAGTAGAGAGAGTAAGAGAGAGTAGTAGAATAGTAGAGAGTGAGTAGTAGAGTGAGTAGTAGAAAGTAGTTCAGAGCGAGAAGTAGAAAGTGAGTAGTGGAGAGTGAGCAGTAGAGAGGAGTAGAGAGTGAGTAGTAGAGAGTGAGTAGTAGAGAGAGTAGTAGAGAGTAGTAGAGTAGTAGAGAGTGAGTAGTAGAGAGTAGTAGAGAGCGGGTAGTAGAGAGTGAGTAGTAGAGAGTGAGTAGTAGAGAGCGAGTAGTAGAGAGTGAGTAGTAGAGAGTGAGTAGTAGAGAGTGAATAGTAGAGAGTGAGTAGTAGAGAGTAGTAGAGAGTGAGTAGTAGAGTAGTAGAGAGTGAGTGGTAGAGAGTAGTAGAGTGAGTAGTAGAGAGTAGTAGAGAGTGAGTAGTAGAGAGTGAATAGTAGAGAGTAGTAGTAGAGAGTAGTAGTGAGTGAGTAGTAGAGAGTGAGTAGTAGAGAGTGAAAAGTAGAGAGTGAGTAGTAGAGAGAGAGTAGTAGAGAGTAGTAGAGAGTGAGCTGCAGAGTAGTAGAGAGTGAGTGGTAGAGAGTAGTAGAAAGTAGTAGAGTGAGTAGTAGAGAGTAGTAGAGAGTGAGTAGTAGAGAGTGAATAGTAGAGAGTACTAGAGAGTGAGTAGTAGAGAGAGTAGTAGTAGAGAGTGAGTAGTAGACAGTAGTAGAGTGAGAGTAGTAGAGAGTGAGTAGTATAGAGTGTGTAGTAGAGAGTAGTAGTGAGTGAGTAGTAGAGAGTGAGTAGTAGAGAGTAGTAGAGAGTGAGTAGTAGAGAGTGAGTAGTAGAGTAGTAGAGAGTGAGTAGTAGAGAGTGAGTAGTAGAGAGTAGTAGAGAGTGAGTAGTAGAGTAGTAGAGAGTGGTCAGTCAGTGTCAGTCAGTCAGTCAGTGTAAGTCAGTCAGTCAGTGTCAGTCAATCAGTGTCAGTCAGTGTCAATCAGTCAGTGTCAGTCAGTCAGTGTCAGCTAGAGCAGCTCTGCTGACCTGGTTCTCTGGCTCTAAAGCAGCTCTGCTGACCTGGTTCTATGGCTCTAAAGCAGCTCTGCTGACTTGGTTCTCTGGCTCTAGAGCAACTCTGCTGACCTGGTTCTCTGGCTCTAAAGCAGCTCTGCTGACCTGGTTCTCTGGCTCTAAAGTAGCTCTGCTGACCTGGTTCGCTCCCTCTAAAGCAGCTCTGCTGACCTGGTTTCTCTGGCTCTACAGCAGCTCTGCTGACCTCGTTTTCCGCACTCACGATGCACGCACCCGACATCGCGAAAATATATTTTAAAATAATATACGTTTATTATAAGTACAAGTTTATTATTTTTATGAATATCTTACATAATCTCTTGCCCTAATATGTATATTAAAGACACATACATATAATTTTGTAACAGAAATTTTTTTTACGGGACTCGCGCACCCAGCGTGCCCCAGCACGTATATGAGGTCACGCGGGACCCGCAACCGCGCAAACATCTCATACCGTAATGCGCATGTGTCGCGAATGCGCGGGAGCAGGAGTTGTGGACTGGTCGCATACCAATCGCGCACATCACGTGATATTAAATGTATATGATGTAACTGAAAAACACGCAGCAGTCGCACACCATACGCGGATCCTTCATGACTTTTCTAAAATGGCGGCTAGAATGCACGCACCCACCATGATGTGTACGCTTTGAGTGTGCGACTCCGAAAAAAATAGAATTTTTTTTTCAAAAGAAAATAATATAAATATATTAAAATAAAAAATGAAAACAAGAAAATTAATCAATATTTCAGTTTTAATTTGTTTTAATTTTTTTTTGCAATTTTCAGAGAAATATATAATGTTATTTAATGAATAAAATATTTATAAATAAACAGTTAAAAAACTGTAGAAAATCAGTACAAAATAATAGGTATAACTACTATCACACTTAAATATTAGCGTTTAAAAAACCTTTGAAATTCACTGAAAAAAAACAGAGGTTTCAGAGATGTTATAGTTAGAAATTAGCATTTAAAAAGCTTTGAAATTCACTGAAAAAACCATAGGTTTCAGAGACGTTATAGTTAGAAATTAGGATTTAAAAAACCTTAGAAATTCACAGAAGAAACCATAGGTTTCAGGGGTGTTATAGTTAGCTGGCCATTTCACTCATACAACACCATAGAAATTCCTCCGTTATAGTTAGCTCTGCTAACTATAACTCGCGCGCCCGCAATGCACTGCTGATGATGTAACATATTGCATCATTCATGACATGGTCAGTGACATCACTGGTGACATCACATCTAGGGTTGTGGTAATTATATTTGTTTTCATAGACATATGTGGCCCATACAGGGCATTATTACTGACTCTTTTATTAGACTGATGAATTTACAATAGCATAGTGATGAGAATAAATCATTGGGACGGTGTATATTATGGATATTCACCAGGTCCGAGTTGCGGTTTAGACATTGTAAGATGGATTTCTCTATGCTCAGTAATCATTGTCATGCATAATTGGTCCGTTCATTGTTTTTACAACCCGGAAATTGACAAAGTTTGTGTATATGGTTTGCATATATAAAAAATGGCGGCTGCCGAAACGCGTCTGTGTGCCCCGAGTTAATTTGGTGAATAGAGATTGTGGAACTCGCCCACGTGAGTGCTGTCATCCTTTGAGGATTACCCGGTGGAGTTGGTAGCAACATATATTTATATATATATTATTTTGTAGTGTAACATTATTTAAAAAATAGTTGAATAATATAATATATAATAAAATGCTTAGCTTAGCTTTTTAACTAGATATATGTAAATATGTATGTGTAAACATGTACGTGTGTTCAACTTTTTTAAATTCAGTATATTTGTTAGATTTGTTTACATAAACATTACATATATTTTATTTTTAATAAATTAATTTTATTAATTAATATACTTAATATTTGTAATTTAAATGTATATATATTTAAAAAACAATATTTTATAGATTGATATTAGTGACAACAATATTTTTTCAATAATTTGTACTTACCAATATAAGTATAGGATATATAGGATATTTATGTCCTGATATTTTTGCAGCACAATATTATAGGAGGTGATATTTTGTCAGTGAACCAGTTAAGACACTGTCCTTTCACAGTTTTGGACTGACTGGTGCCTTAAGATATTTGCACTATTTTACAACCCTAGACAGTGGTGAATGGTTGCTTAACACTGGAACCTTAAGTGTATCCACTGCTTTTGGGTGCAGATTAGCAGCCTTATGTCACATCTAAAGTAGACAAAAGAATATAACACAATAACATACACAAAGCATGATATCAAAACAATTCAAACATAAGAGGGCAAATCACAAACTAACAGTCAAAAGAGAATGCAACATGAAAAACAAATTACAAACAACATCAAATTGCAACACAGCAGTACAAAATCATATCAACACACAAAACAACTGAGAACATAATCACAGCATGAAAATGCCACACGATAAACACGCGCAATTATTCTTGTCTCACACTACCACCTCCCGAAGCATGCTTTAAATTAAAAATATTTGTGATCCGGTGCTGTTACTTTACATTGATACCAAAATCATAATTTTAATCATTATTGAACAATGTATTGAACATAACTTTGCACCCCTGAATCATTCCATTTAGAATAAATACAAGCAAGCTGTCATCGAGTTTGTACTTACAATAGTTACCTGACTTTAACTGATCTGGAAATGTTAAATTCAAAATACATTTTTAAATGGATCTCTTTTCTAACACAGCTATCATTCAATTAGCATAAAGGATGTATTTCAATATTGACAAAGGTTGTGCTACACATCTGTTTTGCAGTAACAAAACAAACAATTATTTGTAAACAGACAGAAACATCTGTTTTTTCCATCGATTTAATAGTCATTATAATGACCCAGTAATATATGCAACATAATGTATAGTTTTAAGTGTGATTTTAAGGGACATTTTATATTTACTAGTTTTAAACATCATTTCACATTGTATTTGTATGTTGCTTTGGAAAAGCTGGATCTTGAAAACAAAAAGACCTGTGTATATTATTATTGAACACATTACAAATTACAATATAAACAATACAGCTGACATGCACAGATTATATTCATTTTGTTTTTTCTATAGTATGTGCATTTTCATAAAGGATGATAGAGCACTTTACAGAGGTTGTTTTCATTAGATGACATATTTTTTACTTCAATATAAATATAAGCTTGTACAAAGAAGCATTTTATTTTTATTTACAATGATACATGTGTGGATGAATATAGAATTTAAAAATAGAAAATAGATAGTATGGCCTTTTTTAACTAATTAACATGATGGTAGAAGAAGCATTTCAATGAAAACACAAAGCATTTGTGACATTTTGGGGTTGATTCCGATCCTGTATTTTTTTTTTCTGTACGACTCGCATCCGTAATTTTTTCCGTACGAATCGTACAAGTTCCGTCCCACCCGTGAGGTACGATTCGTATGGGAAAAATACATATGGATCGGCCCGATACGTACGAATTCGATCAGGAAAAGTTGTACGAGATGGACCCGGACACTTTTCCGTACGAAGCCTAAAAATACAGTCCAACCATACAAGTACGATCTGGACAGGCTTTCCAATTTAGGATTCGTATGGAAAACATACCGTACACGGGGAATGACTTTACCCGCTACAAAGCAAACTTTGTATGACTCGTATCCCGGGAAAAGTAGTTCCCGGGGTGCGAGTCGTACAGGTCCCCCATGCATATGTACGCACCTCACAACAACATCGTGAATGTACATACCTTACAACAACATCATCGTGTATGTACGGTGCGTACCCCAACATCACAACATCATCGTGCATGTATGGTGCGTACCCCAACATCGCGTATGTACGCACCCCACAACATCATCGCGTATGTACGGTGCGTACACCAACATCGTGTATGTACCCACCTCACAACAACATCATTGCATATGTACGGTGCGTACCCCAACATCAGGTGTGTACACACCGCACAACAACATAATCGCGTATGTACGGTGCGTACCCCAACATCGCGTATGTACGCATCCCACAACAACATCATCGCATATGTACGGTGCGTACCCCAACATCGCTTATGTATGCACCCCACAACAACATCATCACGTATGTACGGTGCGTACCCCAACATCGCGTATGTACGCACCCCACAACAACATCATCACATATGTACGCACCTCACAACAACATCATCGCGTATGTATGGTGCGTACCCCAACATCGCGTATGTATGCACCCCACAACAACATCATCACGTATGTACGCACCTCACAACAACATCATCGCGTATGGATGGTGTGTACCCGAACATCGCGTATGTACGCACCCCACAACAACATCATCACGTATTTATGCACCTCACAACAACATAATCGCGTATGTACGGTGCGTACCCCAACATCGCGTATGTACGCACCCCACAACATCATCACGTATGTACCCACCTCATAACAACATCATCGCGTATATACAGTGCGTACCCCAACATCGCGTATGTACGCACCTCACAACAACATCGCATATGTACACACCGTACATAGGCAATGTAAAACTGCACAAGCAGGGTCTATTCGATTCGCACAACACCACAAAACACGTCTACAGTGCACAAAACATGGAAATGACTGACTTGGCCACATCCAAACAGGCAAACAGAGGGGCAAACTCACAACCACCCCTTATAACACACCCACCAAAAATTCAAACTGAGGCCCACCCACAAATGGACCAATAAAAAGGGCCCACACACACAAACCATGAGCCTTTGCAACAGACTCGCTGCAGCTAGAGAGCACACACCAACATCTGCACCCATCCACCTTAACATATACACCTTCACACAACCTCCTTCACACACAGCCCATCTTCACATTCAGACCCAAAACTTCACATTCACACCCACACACCCACAACCATCCACACCCTTACCCCACACCATGCCCTCAGACAAGAATCCAAAGTTCACAAGGGAGGAGCTGGAGATCCTTGTCAATGAAGTCATCAGAGTCGAGCCACAGCTGTTTGGAACATTGGTCAGACAGACCAGCATAGCCGAAAAATCACGCCTGTGGCAGAGGATCGTCGATAGGGTGAATGCTGTTGCACCCATCAGAAGGACCAGGACTGAATGCTAAGCCAGGTGGTACGATCTGCGGAGGGCGGTAAAGCAAAAAATGAATGACGACTACGCCCAGAGCAACATCACTGGAGGGGGTGGGCCCTGCAGACCAGTACATTTCCATCCCTGGGAGGAGAAGGTGATGGCCCTGCTTCTGCCGGTGGGAGTACACGGACTTCAAGGACTTCCAGAGCCTGGTGAGTACACAAACAACTTACGTAACATGGGGGTAATGGCATCCACACCCCAACTACACAAAATGCACTCAACTACCCCCAAGCCCTCACCGGCCAGAACCACAGTCAGAAACAACTCTAATGCCAATAACATGTGTATGACCCATTGAGAAAGCAAGGCCATGCTATGTCCCATGCTACACGAAGCACCAACCCAAGAATGGATGTCCCGTATGCTGGGAGGGTGGGTGTCACTAAACGCATTGTTAAACTCCAAATCAGACACAATTGCCCTCATCCCAGATGGCCCAGGTACATACCCATGCACCATGTGCAATGCACAGGGATTGGGAAAGTACTGACAAGATAGCTGACACTTGGCCCGGGTGTAGGCAGCACAAGGCCCTCCTGTGACCATGGGGTGGGGAGCTACATCACCTGGGAGCCCCAGTGCCAAATCACACTACACCCACCAGCAGGCCCTGTCACACACACCCCTTACACAAGCAGACACCCCCGGGACAGGCAATGGATTTACCCACTGTCACAATGGACATGTAACACAACAACACCAATACATAGCCGAAGAAGCATCCAAGCTAAAAATCTACATGTCAAGACTCAGGAGAACATATCAATCTGTCCCCCGTAACATACCCATCCACAAGTGAACATTGAGGAGAATGCTAGGCACATACAACTACCTGGAGGAACATTGCCAACTTGAATGTGTATAAAACATGGATGTTTAATGAAACAGCATTAACATTGTCTGTCTCTCACACACAGGGCAATGTGATGATTCTCCCCCCAACAATGGGGGTGAACAATCACGGTCCCAGGCTCGGGAGAAACCTGATCCCACTGGCAGCGGCGCCTCTCAACACTCCGCGGATGACCCAGACCGACCTGGACCCTCTGCTGTCCAAGCCCCTGCAGCACCTGGTTCAGGAACATCTGTGCCAACCACCACCCCCATTCCTGCCACATCCCAGGAGACACCGAGGAGCCCTGCCCTCAGTGAACACCTGAGCCAGTCTGACCAGGAGGAACAAGGTGCGCCGGGCACCCAGGGGCAGGCAGACAACACTGCCACTGCCATCCCTCAGGGGTCCCGTAGACCTGATGTGCCCAAAACGGCAGCCCAGGCTCATGTGGGCAGGGGTGGTGGGAGTGGAGGCAGGCGGAGGCAAGAACCAGACCAGCCAGCTGAAGGGACCGGTATGTCGCACATAGACAACATCATGGACGCATACCGGCGTGACACCAGGGAGTTCAGCCAGGTAGTGGTGACCCTCACAGAGATGAAGAACCAGTAGGCCGAGCAACACGCCAGTCAACAAGAACACCAAGGACGGATGGAGGCAAGACTGGCTGAGCTCCTGGCGGTGCAAAGGGACATCAGCCATTCACTCCGTCGGATCGCCGACAACAGTGGCAACCCTCCCTTTGCCACCATGCGAAGACCACCACCAGCAACAGGGAGGGAGGAGGAGGAGGATTTGTCCGATGGAGCGTCCCAAGCATCATCAAGGCCTGCATCTGAGGGTCCCTGGAGGAAGGTGGGCCGTCCACGGAAAAGACCATGAGAGGCAGCGGACCATTCACATCTCCCAGGTCAACTGGCGTGGCACCTGGCCTCCATGTGCAACAGCATCACCTCATTGACTGACATCATCTGCCACATGGACTTTCTGGTCACAGTCTGACCAATGATGCCAAACACTGTGGCCTGGACTCTGATGACTTCAAATGCCAAGGATCCCATCTCCCCCTGTGAACTTTGGATTCTATGGTCCCTGTATTGCACCTTTTTCTGTGCACAAATCACGCCCCAGACCTATAAAAAAAAAATATATAATTGTAATTTTATGTTGCAGTCATTTAGAATGAGGCCACAACATACGTGTGGGGATATGTCAAAGTATGCCTGAGTGTGGAACTAACTCCAGCCATCCATACACTTGGATCTGAGTCCGGTCGAGGACACACATGGGTCACAATGTATCACCAAATACAGACATGGAGCCCAATCCACACCCGTGATGGCCTCAAGCTGCTGAGGGGGGGCTTGCAGTACTGCTCAGACAGACCAATTTGCCAGAGTATCATGAAGGTGTAGAGGTCATGGGTCATGTTGAGGTGCCGGAGAGGGAGTCCCAGGTCTGCTTTGCGAGGTGGGAGAACTATCTCCTGCATGCAGTTGTTCTGTGGATGTGATGAATGGTGGCCAGGGCAAGGTGGGCTGCACGGAGTTTGGCCAACGGGGTGTTGGATGACAGACGTCCAAGGTCGGTTTTGGGTCTGGAGTTGTGGACTGCCTCCTAAGTGTGGTTCAGGAGTCTAAAGGTGATCCTGCAGCAGACAGTGAGCCATTCTAGCTATCTCAGGTGGACGGTGATGTGGCTGGGGCGGGAGATGTTGAAGATGAAGTATGCAGATGCACCCTGGATGTGGACAACTTCTCCTGCAGTTTTGCTGTTCTTCCTCCGTAGAGGGTGTTTCTGTAGTTGACCCGGCTGGTGTCGTGGACCTCGGGGACGGTCTGTCTTGCCTTGGAGTGGATCTATCTGTGGATCATTTGCAGCATGCGGAGGGTGTTGCAGCATGAGGTACAGATGGTGTTGAGTTGCATGGTAATTGTGAGCGATGAGTCCATGATGAACACCAGCTTGCGTGCGTGGCCACTGGGTGCTGGTGCAGTGCCCAGGCCGGTGGGACACAAGGAGTTGACCCAGCCGTAAGGGGACAATCCTCAGATGATGACCTTAGTCCTGTCCAAGTCCAGCCTCAGGTGGCTGATGGTCAGCCATTCGTCAACGGATCTCATGCCTTCTTGAAGGTTGGATCTGGCAATGGCTGGGTCTTTGGTGAGGTTGAGGAGCAGCTGGGTGTCAATGGCATACGAGATGATGATGAGGTCGTGTGCGCATGTGATGGTGGAGAGGGGGGTCATCGAGACATTAAAGATCGTCACGCTGAGAGATTAGCCCTGGGGCATGGCCACATGACCCCAGTGTACTACATGCTGAAAGGTGGAGGCCGACTCCCTGGGCCTTGCTGGTGAGCTACTTGGTGATTTAATCCTGGGCCTTCCTCTGGATACCAGTGTTGGAGATGTGTGAGCTGACAGTGTGGTAGCACATGGTGTAGAATGCCGTTGAGAGGTCAAGGGGGGTGGTCTCACCATTGTTGAGTAGGGCTAAGTTGTCGATGGTGGTGGCAATGATGACGGTTGCAGTGGTGTGATTACTGTGGAAGATGTTCTGCTGCCGGTTGCCTGGAGCTGTTTGCACGGAGGAAGTTTGTCAGTCGCTCATTGAGTGTCTTCCTGATGACATTTTCTGGGTAGGGAAGCAGGGGGATGTTCCAGGAGATCCTGCGGTACTGCCATCCGTTGTTGAAGAAGGGCCTGGGTGTCTGCATGCCTCCAGCTCCCATGGAATGTGGCAAACTCAAATGAGACATTCAGGATGCCCTGGACGTGGCCTTCAAGGATGGGGAATGATGTGTTTGAGATGTTGTGTGGGAAGGGGCCTGATGGAGAGCCAGAGTGGATGGTGCACATGAGCCAGGTGGTGTATTTGTTGCTGACGGGAGTCCAGAACCTGAGGGGGGTTTGTCACGCGGATAATAGTGCTGTCTGCCTCTGTGTGCCAAGGCTATCGTGTATGGCCATCAGCTTGCAGTGGTAGAAAGTTCCAAGGGATGTGATCTGCCTTGCAAGGGTGGGGTGTCTTTTGGATGGAGATCTGCTGTCAGTTCACTCACAATGCTGATGAGCTCCTTGATGTTGTGTGTTTTGGTGCCTCGGCCCTATCTGAAGGATCTCCACTTGTCCTTGCTGATGATATGGTGATGGCTGTGTGTGGCGTTTTCCAGGGCTGTAAGGTAAATGAAGGTACTTTGTGTTGCAAGGTTTGCACAAGAGTGCGGCTCGATCTGTATGACTCCAGTAGGACTGCCTTGTTCCAGGTGGCTTAACTGTTGTTGTGCTTCACAGGAAAGTCTGTCAATGTGGCAAGATTGTTTGATCAGTAGCAGATCCAGTGTGTGAGGTTGCAGGGTGTGGCAGTGGTGTTGGTTCGAGTGTCCCACACAGCTTGTCTGTGGTGACTTACATCAAGCATCTTTGGGGGATCGGTAGCGGGGTGTGGGGCAGTGTGTTACTTGTCGGAGACGTGGATGCAAATGTTGATGGACCAATGATGGATGGTGGTGTGGTTCTCCTCCAGCAAGAACTTACTGGCCCCCAGCCACATGTAGCCTGTGGAGGTGAGGGCGTGCGTGCAGATGTACGTGTTGATGGCTTTGCGGAATTGTGGATGTATGTATGTATGTATGCATGCGTCTTGTAAAGCGCACTGCTGCCCTGAGGCGTCGTGGCGCTGTAGACCGCTGGTGAACCCGTCCTGGCTATCCCTGTGAGATGGTCCCTCCTGGGTATCTCCAAGGTGAAACCAGGCATCCCCGGCGAATGTGGGGGGCCGTTGTGGAGATAAGGCAAGCTAATGCCCAGAGTTGCCGAGTGTGATCCCTGGTTAGGGTAGGCACCGAGGCGAGAATTATCGAGTCCGCTGGCCCTGGTCCATGACCCTGCCGCGTCGGGAATTGAACCCTGGTCCCGGGCCGTCCTCTGCTTCCGGGTCTGCTGCCTCTAACCAGTGAGCCACACCACTCCAGGCCACTGTAGGGCTGGAGATCTGTAGATGAGTGTTACTCTGAGGGTTGCCAGGTGGTTGGAGCAAAACCGGATTTGTGACACTGACGGTGTACTTGGGAATAAATTGCAATTCATCCTCCGGGATTGTTGTTGCCGTCCCTGCGGGTGATCTTGTATCCGTCTGAGATGGCAATGAAGAAGTTGTGTGCTGTGGATGCTTTTGACCAGGTTACTGTCATGAAGGTGATATGTGGGGCCGTTGTGTTGAAGAGGTAACAGAGTCCAATGGCGTGCTTGTGAACGTAGCGGGTGTGGAGTAGGAGGCACATGACCTGGTTGTTCTGACAGGGTCTGGTAGGCGGGGCAGCGCTGTGTAGGCAGTTGGAGTTGCACACTCAGCATACAAAGGTGTCGTGTGTGCGCTTAGGTGTTGCCTGATAGCAGGCGGTTGATTGTCTGGAGGACATTGCTTGGAGGGTGGCTGCAGCATGAGCCTGTTGTGTGACGTGGGTCATGCAAGGACCAGAGGGTCATGCACTGTGCACGTTGCACGCGCAGACGGACCTGCCTTTGGCACGGCGTTGGTGCAACAGTGGCACAGACAAGCTGCTGGCTGCATTTAGAATGGTTGGAGGGGGAAGGGAGGAGCATTTTGTAGGCGTGAGGTTTGCCGAATCAGGGCACTCGGTGGGGTGGTGCCGCAGGTGAGGCAGCAGGCGTATGGGGTGAGAAACTAGGCAAAAAGTAGCACACAAAGACAATGAGGTCAGAAAGGCACAGTGCAACAGGTGTATGTAAAGGAAGGAGTGTCAGGTTACTCATGGGTCACTCCGAGAAAATGTATGAAGAATCAACAAAAATGACGGCCACAGGATCAGGCAACAAACTGCGGAGCTGCGCACAGGAGACACACCGTCAGCAGGCGTTGACGTCCCGTTGTGGGGGGCAACCTGCACAAATACATACACAACCAGGTACTTCATGCACAATAGAGATTATTAGCCATGAAGAAATGCATGCATGTTGCCGAAGTACACATACACTCATATGCTCAATCTTTGACAATTATCCCACACTCCACTACATATGACTGTCAAGAAGGGTGACTATCATGTCATGGGAGTTATGCTACATGTTATATGCTCCATGGTGAGAAGACCTGTATGCATGGTACCACAACATGCACAGAAGCAGTCCACATACATTCCCAACCAGTACCACCACCAAAAAGCCTTGCTGCAATCCTTACCCAAACTGACATTTCCACATGTCCGTGCATGGAACGCTGATTCAGCACGCGTTGCAATTCTCATGAGGAATAGCAGGAGGACAACGATGACACGAGCAGACAACAGGCGCAAAAACCTGGGAATGACAGACACACAAGAAGTCACCTAAAACAAATCTCGGCGCACACATGATCAGTTACGAAACATGAACAATGTTGGACACATGCAAATTTCAAAGAAAGTCTCTCTGAAAAACTGTGTGGCATGACATCATCACTCGAGTGACACATCAGTACACACATCAAAGTCACTTTGCATTCAGTCAGCTGGACACACACATTGCAACACATGCCACTCAATGCTACAAGCTTGCACACTCATACCCAGTGACTCACCATTATGAGAAGAAGTTGTGTATGAGCTGACTGCGGATATCATCCTCCTCCTCCTCATCACTTGTCTCATGACCAAGCCCTGGATCCTCCACGGGTGGGTGTTGCTCCTCACCAGGATCAAGGAGGAGTGGCACTGCCTACTCAACGGCCATGTTGTGTAGCATGCAGCACACAATGAAGATTTTGCACACCTTCTCTGGTGCATATGGGAGGGACCCGCCTGTCTTGTTAAGGCACCGGAATCGGCTCTTCAGGAGGCCAAGTGTCCTCTCAATCACTCGCCTGGTCTGCCCGTGTGCATTGTTGTACCTGTGATCTGCAGCTGTTCTTGGGTTGCAGAGAGGTGTCATTAGCCATGGCATGTTGGGATATCCAGAGTCCCCTACATGGAAACATCATGTAAATAAGTGGGTCAGGAGATGCCGAAAGAGCCAAAGATACCGCATACCGCAACACACAGGACCAACAGAGTATACCCACCAACAAGACATGCTCGTTCATTGTGCAGCCGCAGCATCATTTGTGGCACCCTGCTCCACCTCATGATGGAGGCATCGTGTTCTGATTCTGGAAAACGTGCACAGACATGGGAAATCAGCATGTTAGCAAGACACACCACAAGGGTATTTATTGAGTGGTAATGTTTACGGTTGCAATAGGCTTGCTCCTGTGCCTGTGGTGGTACCAAAGCCACATGTGTCCCATCAATGAACCCAATGACATGGGGCATCCCTCCCAGGGCATAGAAATCACCCTTGACATCTGTCAACTACTCAGGAGTAGGAAATTTGATGAATTCATCAAGGTGCTCCAACATGGCTGCCAAAACATCACGCAGGACACGGCTGAACATTGTCTGTGACATCCCACCAACATCAGCTATGGTCAATTGAAACTTACCTGTGGCAACAAAATGTAGGGCTGCCATCACCTTCATCTTTGGGGTCAGTGCAGTACGATACCTGTGTTGCGGTTGGAGGTGTGGTGCCAGCCTGTCGGTCAAGTCCTCAATCAACTGTTGAGTGAATCTGTAACGTCTGATGCAGGCACGTTCCCTCACGGCAGCCAAGTCTGGCATTGTTCTTGGGACAGGCGGTGCCCTGCAAGACATTGTTAGGAATCATGAAGATTGAGAGTCTACCAACATCAATGTCAATGAACATAGAACATGCTAAACTGCTACTACACATCATGTAACTATGGAGTCTGGTGTGTGCAATACATCCAGGACACATATGCCACCTTGCTGGCACTCCTACGAAAAGCCAGATACACCTCTTGATTGTCAAGTCTACATGACAGGCCCTGAAATGAGCTGGGGGCAAGTCTGAGTGAACAGCCAGAGATATCACCGGAGTGACACACATCCACATAGCTGCATTAGAAGGATGTAATCTCATCCAGACAGTTAACTGCAAGGCACACGCACAGGTCACATGGAATGTCAAATGTACATATGACACACTTTGCGATGAAGGGGTACACGTGACAACAATTAAACACAGCCATTGAGACGACGCAGACATGTATGCCTGGGAAAATATGATGTCCGATGCACAGACCCTACAGCCGTGGGAATCCATATGTGGCATGGTGTGCGTAGATGTGTGCCATGCCCATCTCCACACAGACCCATGTTGGATGTACCAACAGCAGATGCAGTTGACGGAACACTAACAGCAAGCTCATGGGAACACATGACACACACCTGACATAGTCACATAGGGGCACACTGATTGTGACATGTCAGTTGAGAGAGTGTCCCTGTCCCTGGCATCAGGAGACAGGTGCGGGTGGTGATGACTGTGCAATCCCACTGCTGCTGTGCATCACACAGTTGGACTACAGACACCCATGTGGCAAGTATCAAGGTGATGTGTGCCACATAGTGCCCCATCACACATGACGTGTACACAGGTCATCACACATCAATTGTGCAACTAGATGAGATGACCTGTGCAATATCACTGGCTGACACACCTAGGGCCTGCACATGAAAGTATGCAATGACAAGTACTTGATGGACATCCTTGTGCAACTCGTAGCCCTCCAATTCTGGCATGTGTACGCCTGTATTACCATTGTAAGCGTGTGAAACGCACCGTACACTCGCAATCATCACGTGTGTACGCTTCGTTTCACTATTGTACTTGTGCCGTAGGGGTACGTGTGAAACGCACCGTACACCCGCAATCATCGCGTGTGTACGCTTCATTTCACTATTGTACTTGTGCCGTATGGGTACATGTGAAACGCACCGTACACTAGGCCTGGGTGAAAATTTCGTTCCGTTCGCGGAAATTGCGATAATTTGACATTTTCGTGTTCCGCGGAAAGCGCGAAAATGTCAAAATTTCCGCATTCCGCAGCTTAGTGATAATTTGGTTCTTGCTTGCGCTGTAAAATAATACATTCTCGCGCACGCGCGATCGCCTTACCTGAATCCCTGCGTTCGCCGACAAGTTTTCTTGATCCGGTCGCGTTCTCCATGAGATGTTGTATTGTTTTTAGCCATTTGCGCTGTCTCGCGACGTTCACGCCCGCAGTGACGTCATGCGTCGCGCGATCACGTCTTTCTTCTCGCGATCATGCACCGCGAGACAATTGAAAACAAGATGGCTGCGCCCGCGAGCAACCACATGGGTAATTTGGCGAGCCGCAACCATGCAGAAAATCTCGCGAACATGCGGGAAAAAAACTTCCGCATCTTCGCGATATTTCTGCATGTTTGCGATAATTTTTAACATTGTTGCGATAATTTGCGAATATGGATTTCACAAATTCCGCCCACCCCTACCGTACACCCGCAATCATCGCGTGTGTACGCTTCATTTCACTATTGTACTTTTGCCGTAGGGGTACGTGTGAAACACACCATACACCCGCAATCATCGCGTGTGTATGCTTCGTTTCACCATTGTACTTGTGCCATAGGGGTACGTGTGAAACGCACCGTACACCCGCAATCATCGCGTGTGTACGCTTCGTTTCACTATTGTACTTGTGCCGTAGGGGTAAATGTGAAACGCACCGTACACCTGCAATCATCGCGTGTGTACGCTTCGTTTCACCATTGCACTTGTGCTGTAGAGGTACGTGTGAAACGCACGGTACACCCGCAATCATCGCGTGTGTACGCTTCGTTTCACCATTGTACTTGTGCCGTAGGGGTACGTGTGAAATGCACCATACACCCGCAATCATCGCGTGTGTACGCTTCGTTTCACCGTTGGACTTGTGCCGTAGAGATACATGTGAAACGCACCGTACACCCGCAATCATCGCATGTGTACGCTTCGTTGCACCATTGTACTTGTGCCATAGGGGTACGTGTGAAACGCACCGTACACCCGCAATCATCACTTGTGTACGCTTCGTTTCACTATTGTACTTGTGCTGTAGGGGTACGTGTGAAACGCACCGTACACCCGCAATCATCGCGTGTGTACGCTTCGTTTTACCATTGTACTTGTGCCATAGTGGTATGGGTGAAACGCACCGTACACCCGCAATCATCGCGTGTGTATGCTTCGTTTCACCATTGTACTTGTGCCGTAGGGGTACGTGTGAAACGCACCGTACACCCGCAATCATCGCGTGTGTACGCTTCGTTTCACCATTGTACTTGTGCCATAGTGGTATGGGTGAAACGCACCATACACCCGCAATCATAGCGTGTGTACGCTTCGTTTCACTTTTGTACTTGTGCCTTAGGTGTACGTGTGAAACGCACCATACACCTGCAATCATCGCGTATGTACGCTTCGTTTCACTATTGTACTTGTGCTGTAGGGGTACGTGTGAATCGCATCGTACACCCGCAATCATCGCATGTGTATGCTTCATTTCACCATTGTACTTGTGCCGTAGGGGTATGTGTGAAATGCACCGTACACCCGCAATCATCGCGTGTGTATGCTTCGTTTCACCATTGTACTTGTGCCGTAGGGGTACGTGTGAAACGCACCGTACCTGTGTGTGGATTTCAAAATTACATAGGGGACACATAAGGGACAAGTATTAGGCCCTAAATGCATGCTGGTTGTCAAGGATACTGAGTTTTCAGTTGAAATGTGTCCATCAGGTGTCCTGGAACAGTCAGTTGGCAACAAAATATAATGTTGCAAAGTGGTTGTTGACTTGACATGATGCTCAAAATTTGAACGATGCGAATGCGTGTCATAGGTGTATGTTTAAAGGGATTGGAGTAAACGTACGATGCAAATGTGTCTGACCAATCACTATGTGCTCCTCAAAATAAATGCCCCTCAGCAAGACAGATATAAGGCAGCCAGAACCCATTAGAAGGCACTTGCCTGCACAACTTTTCAGTCGAACACACTGCTGCTGTCTCTGCTTCCTCTGGACCATGTCAAGTACTGTGGAGAGGGCCCAGCCATTCACCCTGGAGGAGAATGAGGCATTGCTGGACGTCTTCCTCCCACAGTACCCCAAGCTGTATGGGACACCAGGGGAGCAGGTGAGTGCTGACTCCACTACCTTTCCCTATGCACCTGTTGTGTGACTGTCACTTCTGGCATTGTGTCCAGGTGTAACAGACATGCAATGTTTTTGAGAGTGGGTCCCAGGGGGGGACATGCTTATCTCTCTCATGCAGAGCATGAGGTAGTTCCTGTGTGCACTTCTCACTTGCATTGTGCTTACTGTGACATTCACTGCATAGTCCATGACACATTCAGCCTGGCAAATCCTTGGTGGCTTTTTTTCCTATTGAAGGTGAATCAGTGGTCCCCCCGGTGTGACAGGTGACTGTACCCACAGATGTGTATGAGTTGAGTGGACCTGTGGTGAGAGTGTCCAAATGATGTGTACGACCTCATGGACATTGATGTGTGTCAATGTTCCTTGTCATGTGGGTGAGTGTCTATGTGAAGTGTTGCACCACAGCTGCATGGAGGAGGCAACAGATTTACCCATCTGATGTGACAAGTAAGCCGAGCTGTGTGTCTGTCTTGCAGAGCTAGTACGACACCTGTGACACCCCACTGGCAAGTGGCACATGTGCAGAGTGAGGGTTGTATCCGCTGTTGTGACTGACAGGTGAGTGATCTGTGCCTGGGTGTGTCTGTCTAGTCTGCTGAGGGTGCATCAGTGGAGTGGGACATGTGACTGCTTGACACGTGCTGGCCATCAGCCAGCTGTTGCATGTGCTGCACAGTGTGTGCCATGATCAGTGAGTGTGTCGCTCCCCTCATGCCACCTGTTGACTTTCAATGCCATGAAGTACATTGGGGCTTGCACACAGGCCAATTTCTTATTGTGAATGATGCAATTCATGTCAGCATCCTATGTCCTGTTCAACATTTTAAAGATGTTCAAATGTGTGTCTCTGGGGCATGGAGCAGGTGTATTGATGTTGTGTCTCTTTGTCATCCTGACAGGTAACTGCCTACAAGAAGGGGGAGATCTGGAGGGACATCATCAGGGCAGTGAGATCTGCGGGGGAGCGTAGTCGGAGCCTGCCCCAGGTCCGCAAAAGGTGGCAGGACATCCGATGCTGGATCTGGCGGATCACCTGGGTCCAGCTGGGGATCGACCCTCCTCGCCCCCACGGCGGGTGCCGACGCCTGACCCCCCACATGAGCCGTGTCCTGGCGGTCGTATTCCCTGACCTCGAGTTACAGGAGAGACTGCAGCAACGAGGGGGTAGGTACATGGCTGTTTGTTGTGTTATGTGTCACCAGCTTTTGGAAGTGCTCTGTAGCCTGGATACACTCCCAGAGTTTATATGTGCAGTGCATTTCCTGTTCCCCAATGTCACCTGGTGCTCTTTTTCATCCCTTCCCCTCCTTGACACGTGTCTCCTGATCTGTGTGTAATCACATTTGCACATGGTCATCTAAGGTTCTAGTAAATCTAAGTGCACATTGCTTTCTGCATCATGTGGGAGGGTGGTCTGTGACTTGTGTTGGTACCTTGCCTGTGCCATGACCTGTTCACTATGTTGGGGGTCCATATTTGTTGGCACTGATGATGATTCTCAACATAGGAGTGTGAGGTTTCAAATGAACACCCTTGCAGCATGCATGACCAATGTTGTGGCCTCAGACATGATGTGCATGAGTGTGAGATATGCATAGTGCCATGACAGTTGCTTATGGTACAGTCAGCTCATTCCAGGAACACGGAGCAGTGTGACCACTACAGTCCCCTGAGACACCCTGGCCTCCTAATCATATGTGTCATCCAACACTGTGCACATTCTCTGTGGGTTCAGCATAGGTCTGCCTCTGTGGCATTGTTCCCTGGCCTAGTTTGTATTTTTCGAATGTGTGCTACATGTGTCCACTGGACAGGGATACACCATTTTGTTTGTGCATACTCACACTGGGCAGTGCCTGTGTGGCTATTCACAAAAATCTGTTGCTGGTTGTTTGTCATAAATATGTGTTGCCAGCCCCAGGAGGTGATGTTGTGTAAATCTAGCAATTTTTGCTGCACAGTTTTTGTTGCCCTGAATAAGAGGTGTCACTTCTTGATCTGTATCAATCACATTGACTCAGGTATGGGTGGTTGCGCGGGAGAGGCCCACATGGGCACCCCTGATTTTTCCTTGCCAAGTCTGCCCTGTGTGTGAGAATTGGCTGTACACAGAATCACCGTGCAGTGCCCCTGTGATGCTGGCCAGTGCTTAATGTTCGTGCTTTGCAGCCTGTGTCATTTTTTCAAAAACATGATTCCTGCTCATACATTTTTTGCACCTGTGTGTGGTTCAGATGCAACACA
This sequence comes from Triturus cristatus, assembly GCF_964204655.1. NCBI lineage: Eukaryota > Metazoa > Chordata > Amphibia > Caudata > Salamandridae > Triturus > Triturus cristatus. The sequence continues at coordinate 954,401,906 of NC_140581.1, forward strand.
GTTTGGACTTTGTGTGCTGACATCTGTGTGGACATTCTGGCTTGCCATGAGGGTGTCTCCACAGTACAGCTATGCTTTTTAACAACCCAATTGCAGGCACAGTAGCTTATGCATTGTCCTGGGTGTGGACATTGGTGCCACTCCAGATGACAGGCAGTAGGTCATATGTGTAGCCAACTGTGTAATCAGGTGACGGATGGCCATGTGACAACTGACATAATTCAAGTTGTTACTCTAAAAAAATTGTACCTTGGCACTCACAGCACTTGTCAACAGTTCTTCATGATTTAAATGTGGTAATTTGATGATTTGTGTTGAGAACACTGATGTGCCTGCATGAAAGATGTCTCCCAAGGAAGTGCACACCAAACGACATTTCCACTTTCATGGAACACGCTGGCACCTTTGCAAAGAAGCCACTGTTAGAATTAAATGGTGTTGCAGATTCTCCATATCCATGTTCCCACAGTGGTCTTGATTTTGTGAGACTCCTTTGTTGTTGGTGATACAAACTAACAAGTCTAAAGACGTCCAGACCTCCGTGGGCCCATGTATATGTACTTTCTGCAACACCATTCATTTCTAACAGTGGCTTCTTAGAAAAGGTGCCAGATTCTTCAATGGCACTGTAAATGTAGTTTTGTGTGCACTGCCTTGTGAGACATATTTCATGCAGGCATATGAGTGTTCTTTTCACAAAATGGCGAATTGGCACATTCCAAACATGTCGATTGTGTAAAGTATTGTGAGTCCCAAGGTACCAACATTTTTTCGTTTTGTGTTCCAAAGTACTTACAGGTCTCTGAGTGGGGTGACACCTTGAGTATTGAGGTGTGTCAGTTTACGTTGGGTGCACCACTACTGTTTCTTTCAGGGTAAACAAGAGGTGGCATGACTTCATTGTATTGCTGTGCTCATTGGTTCACAGACACTAGCTTCTCAGTGTATTTCTCATTCAAGTAGTGGCCTGGTGTGTTCTTTTTTTCCTTGTGTCCAAGTGGCATAGTGGGTCTACCAACTGGGCAGTACAGGGCTTACATATGTGCGGAGTAATCTAGCTGTTACTCATGATGCATTGCCTGATATGCACTGTGACCAGTTGTTTTTGTGCTCATGTGTCAGATGTATACAGGTGACTGATGCATTTCGGTTTCTTCTCCTTGCCCACAGCATCATCATCTGCAATGGAGGGAGACACCTGCACTGACCTGGAGGAGGGAATCAGCGACAGTGCCACCAGTGCTGTAGAGTCAGGAGGAGCCAGTGGACGGAGGACGAGGGGAGTCAGTCAGAGGACCTGTCTGGACACGATACCAGCTACGGGTCCGGCGCTGACCTCCTGGGGGAGGCGGAGGCTGCAACACCACCTGGCAGCATCCCCACATCTGTCCACGCCTCCTCCGTTACCATCTCCGCCCTCCCAGTTGCTCCCGTCCCTTCTGTCCATGCAGAGGCACACCATGTCTCCTTCGGCCCAGGCACCGCACCCCCTGCCCCTGTCACCCCTGCTGCCCTCAGTGAAGAGTCTGTGGACATACTGTGGGAGTTGCAGGTTGGGCAGGCATCGGTGCTGAATGTCCTCCATGGACACACTAAACTGCTCACACAGATGGTGTCGTTCATGGAGGGCATGTCAGCAACGATGTCTGACCAACATAGGATTCTGTGGTCCATGGACTATTCCCTGATGGCAGCAGTTATTCTCCTGCAGCGCTCCGTCCCCCCCACCCCAGACCCATCCACACTTCCCTCTCCCATGCCTGTCCAACGCACACACACACAGTCACAGGCATGCACCCCACCAGACACAGCCAGAACACCCTCAAGTCAGGCAAAGCGCACACCTCCTGGCATGCACACTCAGGGGGATGTAGGCACACCCACAGGGTCTGGGGACAGATGACATACATGCAGCCACAGTCGCAGTCCGCAGTCCTCACAACCCTGTTCCTCCAAAACCACTCCCCTTGGCTCCCCCGCCAAACTCTCACCAAAGAATATCTTCATGGGTGAGCTGGACCTCGCCCCCACTGAGCGACCACCCCACAAGCGGGTGAGGAAGTCCCCGGGCACGGGAGTTGAGTCCCCCACCAGGTCGACCCCCTCCCCCAAGATCGTTGCACCCCATCCCTCACCCACCACACCCTCTGTTGACCCTGGGGAATCCTCAGGTGCAGAGGTTCGGATGGAGGCACTGGCAGCGGTGTGCAGCGCAGAGCTCACCTCCACCTTCGGCGCTGCCCCACCCCCTGTAGTGGAGACATCCCCCCCTGCACCCGCAACACCTACCCTTCCCCCTCCTGTCCCTGCGGTGCCTGGTACTGCCACAGATGATGCCCCCCCCGGTCGACAAACCTTGAGGTTCCTTTGTGCAGGCAAGCTAGGGATAGACACGGTCCCCTACGTCCCCCCTTGGACTTGAAATATGGACTGGCCATTGGCCTCTGTATATAGTCTATTTTTCGTTGTTTTTTTTTAGTGCTGAATAAAGCCTTTATTTTTACTTTCAACACTATTGCATTTCAGGTACTTGATGTTGGTGCTGAGGCTCCTGGAGTTGGTGTTCTGGTAATGTGTTAGGGTTCAGAGAAATGTTTTTGTATGATGGTCATGAGGTGGACCATGGTATCTGTGTGCCATCACAATGTCTCTGCAAAGAATCATTGTTAGTGTGTGTTAATTTTGTTTAGAGACATTGTCCCAAGGAGTGTTCCTTCCTCTGTGGCACCTGACATCTTCCCTGCAAACAGTTGCAGAATTGTTGTGCTGACCTGTGTCAACATTTCCTTTGTTGGTGATGGATCCCTTCAACAATGGCCATGCCTGCTCACCGATGTCTCCTGCTGAATCGTCTGTGCCATCCTTGCTAGTCACTGTACTTGTGTTTTGAGTATGTCGAAATGCCTTCATGGACAAATTCCCCCTTTTCAGCACTATGCATGTGTTTAATCACGGCCTACCACACACATGGTGCTTGTTATGCAGGGTATTTGGGCAGCTGACTGACAATTGTGGGCATTGTATCTAGGGGAATTCCACCCTATTCCTTCCATGAGAGACAACATCTTGGTGGCTGGACCAGCACCTGGACATTACTATCAGTCCTGGGATGTGCGTGACAGTGTGTGTTCCCTTTGGCTATCTTAGTTTTGTAGGCAGTTACATGACTATACAGTCTTGTGGCATGATATCAGGGTGTGTATTGTGCTGCATCCGCCATGGGTGGGTATGCATGTGTTATATGTCCTCACACCCACATGTGGTGTGTCATGCAGTGTGTGAAATGCATCCATCCTCCTGGGAGTGGGACACTGCTGTCAGTGATGTGTTGTTATAGCACTATCATCATAGTCCAAAGTTAGGGATGCATCCATACCACCATGTAGGTGTGATCATCTGATAATGATGTACACCCCCTCATATCTCTGTCCACTGCTGGGAGTCGTCTGCACCCACCCTCATGTCTCTGTCCACTGCTGGGAGTCCTGTGCACCCACCCCGATATGTCTGGACACTGCTGGTATTCATCTGCACACACACCTCATATTGCAGGCCACTGCTGGGAGTCCTCTGCACCCACCCCCATGTCTATGTCCACTGCTGGGAGTCGTCTGCACCCACCCCCATGTCTCTGTCCACTGCTGGGAGTCCTGTGCACCCACCCCCAGATGTCTGGACAATGCTGGTATTCATCTGCACCCACCCACATGTCTCTGTCCACTGCTGAGAGTCCCCTGCGCCCCCCCCCATGTCTCTGTCCACTGTTGGGAGTCCTCTGCACCCACCCCCATATGTCTGGACACTGCTGGTATTCATCTGCACACACCCCTCATATTGCAGGCCACTGCTGGGACGGTGATGGATTAAAACCATGATCTCTTGACTTGGTAAGAGTATTCTGCATCATTCAGAAACTCTGTCCATCACCACCCCCTTTTTCCCAAATCGATTTTATCCACACTCAGTGTGGGAGGGTATGCTCAGACGTGAGTCCCTTGCTCATTGCACCATCAGGATTCAGGCAAGCCGGGCCGACGAAGGCTGTGATGCCAGAAACCGGTCCCCGGAAGCTTGTTTCCTTCCCAGTATAAGAATTGGCTTGGTAGTTTGGTTTGCCCTGTTCCCATCATGCACTGGGACAGGTACAGACTAATTTGCATGTAGCCAGGTTCTGAGCTGGGATGGTGCAGTGAGCTAAAAAACGGTGATGGATTAAAACCATGATCTCTTGACTTGGTAAGAGTATTCTGCATCATTCAGAAACTCTGTCCATCACCACCCCCTTTTTCCCAAATCGATTTTATCCACACTCAGTGTGGGAGGGTATGCTCAGACGTGAGTCCCTTGCTCATAGCACAATCAGGATTCAGGCAAGCCGGGCCGACGAAGGCTGTGATGCCATAAACCGGTCCCCGGAAGCTTGTTTCCTTCCCAGTATAAGAATTGGCTTGGTAGTTTGGTTTGCCCTGTTCCCATCATGCACTGGGACAGGTACAGACTAATTTGCATGTAGCCAGGTTCTGAGCTGGGATGGTGCAGTGAGCTAAAAAACGGTGATGGATTAAAACCATGATCTCTTGACTTGGTAAGAGTATTCTGCATCATTCAGAAACTATGTCCATCACCACCCCCTTTTTCCCAATTCATCTGCACCCACCCACATGTCTCTGTCCACTGCTGAGAGTCCCCTGCGCCCCCCCCCATGTCTCTGTCCACTGCTGGGAGTCCTCTGCACCCACCCCCATATGTCTGGACACTGCTGGTATTCATCTGCACACACCCCTCATATTGCAGGCCACTGCTGGGACTCCTGTGCACCCACCCCTATATGTCTGGACACTTCTGGAATTCATCTGCACACACCCCTCATATTGCAGGCCACTGCTGGGAGTCCTGTGCACCCACCCCCATATGTCCGGACACTGCTGGTATTCATCTGCACCCACCCCCATGTCTCTGTCCATTGCTGGGAGTCCTCTGCACCCACCCCCATGTCTCTGTCCACTGCTGGTAGTAATCTGCACCCACCCCTATATATGTGGCCACTGCTGGGAATCCTCTGCACCCACCCATCCACCCACCCACCCCCTTGGAGCAGTACACTGCTGGCCTGGACCTACTCACACACCAATATGAAGGTAACATGCAGGGCCAGTCCGTAAGCCCACATTCCTGGCGTGTGTACGCCTCGTATCCCAAATGTACTGGTGCCGTATGGGTACGTGTGAAACGCACCTTAGCCACGCATTCATTGCGTGTGTACAGTCCGTATGACTGTTCTACTGGTGCCATAGGGGTACGTGTGAAACGCACCGTACCCACGCATTCATTGCGTGTGTACGGTCCGTATGACTGTTCTACTGGTGCCGTAGGGGTACGTGTGGAAAGCACCGTACCTATGCATTCATTGCGTGTGTACGGTCCGTATGACTGTTCTACTGGTGCCGTAGGGGTACGTGTGGAATGCACTATACCCACGCATTCATTGCGTGTGTATGTTTCGTATGACTGTTCTACAGGTGCCGTAGGGGTACGTGAGGAACGCACCATACCCACACATTCATTGCGTGTGTACGGTCCGTATGACTGTTCTACAGATGCCGTAGGGGGACGTGTGCAACGCACCGTACCCATGCATACATTGCGTGTGTACAGTCCGTATCACTGTTCTACTGGTGCTGTAGGGGTACGTGTGCAACGCATCGTACATGTCCACTTCCGTTGTTGTGGTACGCAGGGGTTGCTGGCCACTCCCCCCAAGTGACCAGACCCTGGTGGTAATGTATGGGCTCCATATTATAGGTTTTGCTTTGGGTATGGGGTATGTTTCCTGCCCCTCACCCCCCTGGCCCCTGGGTGTTGTTCTCACCTTCTGCGGCACGTGCGTCCGGTCCGGTGCACCAGGTCATAGGCTAGGAGGTCCGGGATGACACGTACAATGGGGTTCATGGCATGTATGTCGCGTACCGGGGCTCCGTTGCGTAGCGGTTCACGTTGGACTCTGCTTTTCCGGCTGTAGTTGGCTCCCGTAAAAAAAGAGCCGTACGGAGTGACGTAGGGACTAATCATACTTGCTGGGCCGGAAACCGCTGCTTGAATGCGTCCGGACGTCGCGTACAAGCTGTTCCGGATCAGAATCGTTGTTTTTTTTTACCCGTACGGTCTTTTGTATGAAACGTACGGAAATAGGCTTTCTGTACGAATCGTACTTCCTAGGATGTACGGACAGTTTACCGGGTACGAGTCGTACGGAGAAAACGCTCCGTACAACGATTCGTACAGCCTTTTCCCAGAATTGGAATTGGCCCCTTTATAGTTGGGTAAAGAGCTCAGATCAAATCAATGTTTATTGTTTAGTTAATTAAAACTGTGACAATTTTTTTCCTATGTAAAAAAAGGTTCGACAATAAAATATTTGTTATTTCCTTAAAAACCTAAAACCTTTTGTTATCAGTTAAAAATATCCAAGCACATACAAGATTGTGTAGTAAACAATAACTGAGTCCTAAGCATTGATTAGTCCTTGTTCCACTGTAAAATTAAAAGGATGCATTACGGATATAGTTCTAAACAGCAGACAATCACTCTCGATTGCCGGTCATCCTTTTTCCAGCATTACTGGGCCATGGCTAGATGTTCAGTTTTTAATGCCCCCTCATGTGAGGCAAGGAAGTTTATCAATTGTTCATAACCTATCCTGAAAGTAGCGCCTTGGTTAACAATGTTAACAGATCTATTATTCAAGTAATGGTTCGAGCAAAAAAAAAAAGGTTCATAGGCAGTCTTTTATGAAGCTCAAACTCTGTGGTATAGAACTATTGTTATGTTGGTACTAGGGAATTTTATGCCCTTGGAATCAGGGAGGATTCAAAGTTTGTCTATAGGCAAGCATTACTGTTTAAGAATTGAGTTAATGTAATTATAGTGGGGACACCGACGAATTCTTGTTTTTGAAAAAGAGGAACATCAGTAATTTGTTCATTGATATATTGGAACCGTTAAAAATATTCCCCGTACGAATCGTATCCAGATTTTTTTACGTACGAATCGTACAAGTCCCGTACAAACTGGCAAGTACGATTCGTATGTTAAAAAATCCAAACGAATCGCATTGGGAAAATTCCCCGACATGTCCTTGGGTTGGAAACAGTGTCCGACACGTCCCCGGACAGTTTTACGTACGATTCGGTAAACTGAAGTCTGAGCGCGCAAGTACAATCCGTCCCGTCCGTCCGAATGCACAACCGTATGGAAAAAACACCGTCCGAGCGAACTCCCATGGAAACCATGGGGACGTCCAAACATGTGCCCGCATACGTGCCGAACACCCCCCAGCCCACCCCCCCATGTATGCACCGTACCCCCACCCCACCCCCATAGGTACGGAGTGTACCCCCACCCCGTAGGTACGGAGCGTACCACCACCCCCGTAGGTACGGAGCGCACCCCCACCCTGTAGGTATGGAGCGTACCCCCACCCCACCTCCATAGGTACAGAGCGTACCACCACCCCCGTAGGTACGGAGCGTACCCCCACCCCATAGGTACGGAGCGTACCCCCACCCCGTGTAGCTACGGAGCGTACCCCCACCCCACCCTGTTGGTACGGAGCGTACCCCCACCCCTGTATGTACGGTGCAGACACCAGCACGTAGCGCTGGGGGTCCGCAGCGTACCTACGGGGGTGGGGGTACGCTCCATACCTACGGGGTGGGGGTACACACTGTCCATAGGGGGGTGGGGGTATGCACCATCCATAGGGGGGTGGGGGTACGCACCGTCCATACGGGGGGCTGGGGGTACGGTGCGTACATACGGGGGGGGCTGGGTGTACGGTGCGTACATACGGGGGCTGGGGGTACTGTGTGTACATACGGGGGGCTGGGGGTATGTGCTGGGGACGGTGCTTACAAACGGGGGCTGGGGGTACGCACCGTCCATAGGGAGGTGGGGGTACGCACCGTCCATACGGGGGTGGGGGTACACTCCGTACCCCCAGCACCCTGTATGTACGCGCCGTACCCCCAGCACCCCCGAATGAACGCGCCGTACCCTCGGTTGACGTATGTACGGCATGTACCCCCAGGCCCCTACACCCTGCCCATGCCTGTACGCACCCTACCCCAGGCCCCTACACCAGCACCCTCACCCAGCCTTGCGCATGTACGAGTCGTACCAAGCCATAGCAAATGTGAGCACTGTACAACAACATGGCCGATGTACGCACCTCACAGACGCAAAAAACACACGTACTGAACCAGGACACTGCAAAACACTACAAGGAGAGTCAATTCGAATCGCACAACACCACAAAACACATCCAACAAGCCCAAATACATCCAATACACTGACCTGCAACAGCCAAACAGGTAAACAGAGGCCCAAAACACAACCACTCCTTATAACACACCCACCCAAAGTTCAAACACAGCCACACCCACCAATGGACCAATAAAAAGGGCCCAAACACACAAACCATGAGCCTTTGCAGAGGATCATCGAGAGGGTGAATGCTGTTGCACCCATCAGAAGGACCAGGCATGAATGCCAAGCCAGGTGGTACGATCTGCGGAGGTCCGCCGCAAAATGACAGACGAATACAACCAGGGGAACATCACTGGAGGTGGCCCGCCCCGCAGACCAGTAAACTACCATTCCTGGGAGGAGAAGGTGATGCGCACGCTGCCGCCGGTGGGAGTACACGGAGTAGAAGGAGTCGCCGAGCCTGGTGAGTACACAAACAACTCACCCCACATGGGGGGAACCGCATCAACAACCCAACTCACAATAATGCACGCAACTACCCCAAAGCCATCACCGGACACAACCACGCTCCAAAAACATGCACATGCCACTAGCGGCTCCATGCCCCATGCACCAAGCAAGGCCATGCCAAGTCACAGGCCACACAAAACACCAACACACGAAAGGTTGTCCGTGATGTCGGCAGGGTGGGCCTCCAAAATCACATTGTGCAACTCAGAAGTAGACACCAATGCCCTCAGCCCATATGGCCTAGGGCAGAGCTATACAAACAGTGTGTCCCGACACTGTACTGTGTCGCCTGCAAATGGCGGCCGCGTTGCAGGATGACATGGGTATGAAGGCCCAATTTGCACATAACAGCAGCTAATGAAGAGGCATCACTGTGAAAGAGTGTCAGCACACACCGCCGTAGCAGCGCAGACTCAGAGACAATCTGCCCAATGGGGGTCGGGAGATTCTAAACAAAGCCACATGAACAAGCCAATGGCCTTTGAAAGACCTGCAAAGTGTGTGTGCCCAGGAAGCTGGGCTGAGGTGACAGAGGGTGACAGACAGACGGAGGGAGAGGGAGGGAGAGGGAGAGAGAGGGAGGGAGACAGAGGGCGACAGAGGGAGACAGACAGAGGGCGGGAGAGGGAGAGAGGGAGGGAGACAGAGGGCAACAGAGGGAGACAGAGGGAGGAGGGTGACAGAGGGAGGGAGAGAGGGAGACAGAGGAAGACAAAATCACCCTTGGGTGGTGTGGGCATGTCCGCTCGTCATCAGGTGGACTGTGTGCATGTTGACAAGGTCTGGCAGTGCGTGAAACACCCCTTTTTCATTTGGAAATCACTGGGCCATGTGTCAAACTGTGCACGAGTAGATCCTTGCTGCAGGCACAAACCTAACCTTACACCCAGAATACCCACTCACTGTGTTTGTTAGAACCCAGTCACAAATGCATAAGTTACCTACCTGCATTCTCCAATAGATATGAAAAAGCACCATTTGGCCACGTACAGTGCAACACGTAAGCCGGTTCTGCAGCGCTCGCTATGCACGCTCGCTACACTGCTCACTGCGTTAAAAAATGATGCAACAACAAAGAGTGTGTCACACATAGGAAAAGTGTTGAAAGCTGTGGCCAAGGGACATACCCATGCACCATGCACAATGCACAGGGACTTGCCAAGTACAGACAAGGTAGATGACACTTGGCCCTGCTGTAGACAGCACAAGGCAATCCTGTGACCCCACCTCCACATGCCACCTACCTACCACAGGAACTCACATTCACTGTCATGCCAGCATGCACCATGAGGGGATGGACACATCACCTGGTAGACCCAATGACAAATCACACCACACCCAACAGCATGCCCGGTCACACCCCCCCCCCTTACACAAGCACACACCCCCGGGGCAGCCAAAGCAAATTGGCACTCCCACAATGGATATGTGACACAACAAGACCAATCCATAGCCAAATAAGCATCCCAACACTCATTAGACAGGCCAAATAACCAGGAGTACATATCAATCTGTCCCCCGCAACATACCCATCCACAAGTGCACTGTGAGAGGAATGCTAGACATATCCAACTACCCAGAGGAACTGTGCCAACTTGAATATGTATGAAACATGGATGACGCATGAAACACCATTGACATTGTCTCTCTCTCACACACAGGACAACGTCGTCGATCTCCCCCAACACTGGGGGGGAAGAATCACAGGACCATGCTCGGCGTGACGATGATCCCACCGGCAGCGACAACTCTCACCACACCGTGGATGACCCCGACCAACCTGGCCCCTCTGGTACCCAAGCACCTGCAGCACCTGCGTCAGGTACAACTGTGCCAACCACCACCCCCATTCCTGCCACATCCCAGGATACACACAGGAGCTATGCTCGCACACAACAACGCAGCCAGTCTGACCAGGAGGGACAAGGTACTCCGGGCACCCAGGAGGAGGCAGGCGACCCCGCAAATGCCATCCCTCAGGGGTCCCGGAGACCCGATGTGCCCACAACGGCAGGACAGGCTCAAGTGGGCAGGGGTGGTGGGAGTGGAGGACGGCGGAGGCACGAACCTGACCAGACATGAGCCGTTCACTCCGTCGGATTGCCAAAAACATGGGCAACCCTCCCTGTGCCACCAGGCGAAGATCAACACCAGCCACAGGGAGGGATCAGGAGGAGGAGGATTCGTCCGATGGAGCATCACAGACATCATCACGGCCTGCTTCTGAGGGTCCCCCGAGGAAGGTGGGTCATCCACGCAAAAGACCGTGAGAGTCAGCGGACCATCACCATCTCCCAGGCCACCTGGCCTGGCACCTGGCCCTCTGGCGCAATAGCAGCACCTCATCCAATGACATTCTCTGCCACATGGACTTGCTGGACACTGTCTGACCAATGTTGACAAAGACTGTGGCATGGACTCTGATGACTTCCAATGGCAAGGATCCCAACTCCCCCTGTGAACTTTGGTTTACAGACACCCGCGAGCACCTCTTTACATCCCCCCCAAACACGTACCCCACCACTAATAAAAATCATAAAAATCACGAGATGATGCCGTCATTTTGCATTATTCCATAACATGTGTGTGTTGGAAAGTCAAACCATGCCTGAGTTTTGAAGTAACTCCACCCATGCATACCCTGGGGTCTGAGTTTGGCACAGGACACACATGGGTCGCAATGTATCATCCAATACAGACATGGAGCACCATACTCACCCGTGATGGGCCCAACCAGCTGAGGGGGTGCCTGCACAACTGTGCGGACAGACCTATTTCGAAGAGCAACAGTCATGCGCAGAGGTCAGGGATCATGTGGAGTGTCCTGGGGTGGGAGTCCCAGGTATGTGTAGCCAGGTGGGAGAACTATGTCCTGCATGCTGGAGTCAGGTGGATGTGGAGAATGGTGGCCAGGCCAAGGTTGGATGCATGGAGATGGCACAATGGGGTCTTGGATGACAGTGCCCCAAGGTTGTGTTGGGGTCGTGGTCGTGGGCTGCATCCTGAGTGTGGGCGTGGATTGTGAAGGTCATCCTGCAGCTGACAGTGATCCATTGCAGCTATCTCTGTTGGACGGTGATGTGGCTGGGTTGCCGGATGTTGAAGCAGAGCTGTGCAGATGCACCCTGGATGTGGACAAGTATCATGGGAGTTGTAACGTACTCATCCCTCATATGTCTGCGCACTGCTGGGAGGACTCTGCACCCACCCCTCCTGTGTCTGGGCACTGCTGGGATTGATAGGCACCCACCCTTCCTATGTCTGGGCACTGCTGGGAGTGATAGGCACCCACCCCTCCTATGTCTGGGCACTGCTGGGAGGACTCTGCACCCACCCCTCCTGTGTCTGGGCACTGCTGGGAGTGATAGGCACCCACCCCTCCTGTGTCTGGGCACTGCTGGGAGTGATAGGCACCCACCCCTCCTATGTCTGGGCACTGCTGGGAGGACTCTGCACCCACCCCTCCTGTGTCTGGGCACTGCTGGGAGGACTCTGCACCCACCCCTCCTGTGTCTGGGCACTGCTGGGAGGACTCTGCACCCACCCCTTCTATGTCTGGGCACTGCTGGGAGGACTCTGCACCCACTCCTCCTGTGTCTGGGCACTGCTGGGAGGACTCTGCACCCACCTCTCCTATGTCTGGGCACTGCTGGGAGGACTCTGCAGCCACCCCTCCTGTGTCTGGGCACTGCTGGGGCTGATGGCCACACACCCCTATGTGTCTGTCCACTGGCGTGGTATGACCCGTACCCACGCTCTTAAGGCGTGGGTACGGGTCGTACCCCTACAGCACCCCAACAATAGCCTTTGGGACGTGGGTACGGGCCGTACCGCCATTGTTGGGGTGACGTAGGGGTGGGCATGGTACGACCCGTACCCATGCCTTTGGGACGTTGGTATGGGCCGTACCGCCATTGTTGGGGTTACGTAGGGGTGGGTGTGATACGACCCGTACCCATGCTCTTAAGGCGTGGGTACGGGCCGTACCCCTACGGCACCCCAACAATGGCGGTACGGCCCGTACCCACGTCCCACAGGCATGGGTACGGGTCGTACCGCCATTGTTGGGGTGACGTAGGGGTGGGCGTGGTACGACCCGTACCCATGCCTTTGGGACGTGGGTACGGGCCGTACCGCCATTGTTGGGGTGCCGTAGGGGTACGGCCCGTACCCACGCCTTAAGAGCGTGGGTACGGATCGTACCACGCCCACCCCTACGTGACCCCAACTATGGCGGTACGGCCCGTTCCCACGTCCCAAAGGCATGGGTACGGGCCGTACCGCCATTGTTGGGGTGACGTAGGTAGTAAGTAAAAGAAAACACAATGGTGTCGATTCCGATCCTGGAAAAACCGGGTACGAATCGTCGGACGGAGCGTTTTCTCCGTCCGACGATTCGTACCCGGTTTTTCCAGGATCGGAATCAACACCATTGTGTTTTCTTTTACTTTACATCCCTGATGATGTCCAAGTGTGGACGAAACACGTTGGCAGATTGATTTGTTACAATATTGTGTGGATCTAACAATTTGAAAGGATTTTGAAATAAACCACAGAGTTTGAAATTCATCAAAGAATGCCTATTAACCTGTTTTTTTGCACTAAACCATTACTTGAATAATAGATGTGTGAACATTGTGAATTGAAGCACTCCTTCCAGGATAGGTTATTAATTCTTGTTGATTAGTGGCCCAGTGGTGGTGGGACCATTGAAAGTTAAGCGTGGATGAACTACCTAACCGACTAACCAGTATTACATTCCAATGCGCACACCTACTAGCCCTCACCGCCTATCGAGTTGGATGAAACTTTATCAATTGATAGCTCATTAATGTGTCAGTCGGATCCAACCCGGCTGTAATAGCAGATCTGCCAGTCCTTATTCTTCCTGTGTTCATTGCATTCCTTAATAAAGTGACTTTTTCTTTTAGAAGTTTGGTACAGACACAGACTAAGTGGATGAAGTCCTCTTTGTCGCTGCTGCATAATCGTCATTCTTTCAACCCTTTGTGGACCCATGTTGGCTGGTCCGCGATGGAGGGTAATTTGCCGAAGCGCAGGGCCATCAGTTATTGCTTTCGACAGACCGAGAATTTGATGTTTAAATACGGTGATGGGACAAGGGTCTTATAATTATTGATTCCCATCCAAGCATGCTTTCTCTCTCTGAAGATGTTTTTGTCCATTAACAAAGAGTGAAATTTAGCAGCTTTGTTTATTGCTTGTTGGAAGGATGGATAGGATAGTTTGGTGTTCAGGAACTCACCTGTGCAAGTCACCAATGAAGCTTTATGTAAATATTGGTTGTAGGGGGATTTTTCTTCCTTTTCTAATTCCGCCCACAGAGTTTTGATCAATTCTAAATCGTGTAGACAGAATATCGAGTTTTTAATGTTGACATACAGAAATATCAACAGCAACAAGATCGTGGTCAAGAATGTCGACTTGCAGTTAAGAAATATCGTTTTTGAAAATATTGTTTGCAAAAATATTGTTGTTAAAAATATTGATGTTTTAATTAGTGGTATGTATTAGTATGTAGTTTAAAAGCATGTGATCTTTTTTTGTATAAGAATTGCCTTTGTTTTTTTAATTTATGTGTTACATTTTTGGTCGTTTTTTAATTTTATTTTAATTAAATTTGTGTTTTTTTAGTTCTGTAGCGGTTGTGGGTTTATAGGGGAATAGGGTGGGAGGTAATTTAATTATAATCCATTTTTTATTATTTGGTATTTATTAAAAAAGATTGTTTTACATTTTATAGTGTTAATTGTGGGAATTAATGTATTATTAAATAATTATTGATTGGTTGTTAATTATTATTAATTAATTGCTAATAATGTTAATTGTGGCTTTTTTGAGGGGTGGGTTGTGGATTTATAGGGGAATAGCACAGGACATAATTTAATTTTAATAAATGTATTAATACTGTTCATTTATTAATATTTATTAGATTTATATTTCATAGAGTTAATTGTGGGAAATAATTTATTATTAATTATTTAGTAATTGGTTGTTAATTTTGATTAATTAATTAATCAGCAACTATGGCAATAGTGTAATTTATTTAGGAGCGGGCTTGTGGGATTGTAGGGGAATAGGGTGGGAAGAAATGTAATTATTATAAATTATTTATTATTTTTTATTTATTAAAAAAATATTTTACATTTTATTGTGTTAACTGTGGGAAATAATGTATTAATATTCAAGTATTAATTGTTTGTTAATTAGTATTAATAATTAGTAATTAATTATGTAAATTGTGTTATTTTTTAGGAGTGGGTGGTGGGGTTTATAGTAGGGCTGGGCGAAAATTTCGTTCCGTTCGCGGAAATTGCGATAATTTGACATTTTCGCGTTCCGCGGAGAGCGCGAAAATGTCAAAAATTCCGGTTTCCGCAGCTTGGCGATAATTTGTTTCTTGCTCGCGCTATAAAATAATACATTCTCGCGCACGCGCGATCGCCTTACCTGAATCCCTGCGTTCGCCGACAAGTTTTCTTGATCCGGTCGCGTTCTCCATGAGATGTTGTATTGTTTTTAGCCATTTGCGCTGTCTCGCGACAGTTCGCGCCCGCAGTGACGTCATGCGTCGTGCGATCACGTCTTTCTTCTCGCGATCATGCACCGCGAGAAAACTCAAAACAAGATGGCCGCGCCCGCAAGCAACCACATGGGTAAGTTGGCGACCCGCAACCATGCAGAAAATCTCACGAACATGCCGGAAAAAAACTTCCGCATCTTCGCGATATTTCCGCTTGTTTGCGATAATTTTAAACATTTTCGCGATAATTTGCGAAAGTTAATTTCGCAAATTCCGCCCACCCCTATTTTATAGGTGTCAAGGGTGGGAATTAAATTATTTTTTAATTACTTAATTCTAAGAAATTGAATAACATTTTTATAACTGAGTTGTTGGGTTTATAGTGGTAAAAGGTGTGTAGTAAATTCTATTAAATTAATACGTTGTTGTTAATTTTAAATAATTTCTTAATTTAAAATTAATTATGGAAATTGTGTAATGATTTTTAGGTGTGGGTTATGGCGTTTATTGGGGTAGAGGGTGGAAAGTAATTTATGTTTAATTAATAAATAATTAGTGGATTATTAATATTAATTGATCAATTGATAATTAATTAGGGTAATTGTTTATTTTAATTGTGTTTGTTGGTTTTGGTGTTATGGGGTAACATTTGGGAAGTAAATTCATTTTTATTTATTTTAATTAGTTTTTTAATTTAGATATTTTTTAATTGATAATTAATTATGTTGTTTATAAAGGTATTTTTTAAAAATTTGGATGTGTGGTGTGAAGTCTGTAGTGGTATAGGGTAGGAAATAAAAAAGATTACATTTATGTAATAATTAATATTTTTGTTTATAAATATTTTCACTGTCAAAATAGTTATTTGTTTGTAAATTAGAATTTTTATTTTTGTATGTAATCTTTCGAGGTATTTATTATATGTATTTAACATTATAATATGTTTCTATCTTTTGTAATTCTTTATATTTCTATATTTGTTTTTAAAAATCTTTTGTGTTGTTGTTATGTTGTTTGTTTTTACATTTGAAATGACTCCAGTGGAAATATTATTTTTTACCTCTCTGCTATCCAACTCTTTCCTTACTGTTGCACTCACTGGAGTGTGAATTGTAGTTATTACCCCTTCGTTATCCAACATTTTCCCTACTGTTGCACTCACTGGAGTGGGGATTTTTCCCTCTCCGCTATCCAACACTTTCCCTACTGTTGCACTCAGTGGAGTGGGAATAGTAATTCTTACCTCTGCGCTATCCAACTCTTTCCTTACTGTTGCAGTCACTGGACTGGGAACAGTAATTTTTACCCCTCCGCTATCCAACACTTTACCCACTGTTGCTCCCACTTTAGTGGGAATAGTAACTTTTTCCCTTCCGCTATCCAACACTTTCCCTACTGTTGCAGTCACTGGAGTGGGAGTAGTAATTTTTAACCTCTCCACTATACAACATCTTTTCCTACTGTTGTCCTCACTGGAGTGGGCTTAGAAAATGTTACTAGTCTGCTATACAATATTTTCCCTACTATTGTACTAATTGGAGTGTAAAATGTTAGTTTTAAGACTATTAAATATTTAAATTTTTAATTTATAATATAATAATTTTGTATTCGATTTTGTGTTATAAGTGAAGGTAAATATATATTTGTACATTTTTATATATTAATACAATTATCAAATAAAATAATTGTTTTAAAGTAAAGGGCCCGATTCACAGAATTAACTTAAGACAAAATCCTAAACTTACTACTTTTGGTATTCACAGAATGCACTTACTACTTTTGGTATTCACAGAATGGATTTACGACTACTAACTTTACGTCCGCACTCGGGCCGGCCCAGAGGCGGGGCTTCCGGCTCGGAGGCGTGGCTTCCGGGCCGGAGGCGGAGCTTCCGGCCCGGAGGTGGAGATTTTGGCCATGGCTAAATCTCCGCCACTGGCCGGAATCCCCACCTCCGGGCCGGAAGCTCCGCCTCCGGCCCGGAAGCCCCGCCTCCGGGCAGGAATTTCCGGCCCGAGTGCGGACGTAAAGTTAGTAGTCGTAAATCCATTCTGTGAATACCAAAAGTAGTAAGTGCATTCTGTGAATACCAAAAGTAGTAAGTGCATTCTGTGAATACCAAAAGTAGTAAGTTTAGGATTTTGTCTTCAGTTAATTCTGTGAATCGGGCCCAATATATTTATATTAAATTTTATATATGTATGTTTGAATATTTTTTCATTACATTTACTTATTATATTTTTTTAGTGTATATTAAGGTGCCGATTCCGATCCTGTAAAACCCGGGTACGAATGGTCGTACGGAGCGTATTCTCCGTACGACTCGTACCCGGGAAATCCACCTTACAAACCAGCAAGTACGATTCGTACAGGAATACCATTTCCGTACGAATCGTAAAAAACACCGTACGGATAAAAAATACCTACTATTCTGATCCTGGACAGCGCGTACGCGACATCCGCACAGAGTCAGGCAGAGTTTTACGGACCAGCAAGTACGATTCGTACCTACAGCACTCCGCACGGCTATTTTTTTACGGGAGCCGAAAAGTGCCGGAAAAGCGAAGTATGCTGCGATGCACGACGAAAAGGGGGCCCGGTACATGACGTACACGCCATCAACCACATCGTACGTGTCATCATGTACGGTACGTACCCCAACATTGCATATGTATGGTGCGTACATACGCGCTGTTGGGGTACGCACCGTACATAGGCCAACAGTGCGTATGTACGGTGCGTATGTCCGCACCGTACCCCCCACCCGCGTATGTCTGCACCGTACCCCAGGCGTACCCCAATCCTCGCGTATGTCCGGTCCGTACCCCAGGCGTACCCCAATCCTCGCGTATGTACGGTCCGTACATACGCGAGAATTGGGGTACGCCTGGGGTACGGTGTAGACATACGCGAGTGGGGGGGTACGCCTGGGGTACAGTGCGGACATACGCGGGTGTTGGGGTACGGTGCGCACTCGGTCTTCAGTTTTACGATTTGTATGTAAAACTGTCCGGGTACATCTCGTAGACTTTTCCCGAAGCGATTTGTATGTATTTTTCACGTACGAATCGTACTTCGCCGTTTGTACAGGACTTGTATGATTCGTACGTAAAAAAATACGGATACGAGTCGTACGGTAATTATTTTTAACGGATCGGACTCGTCACCTAAATGTAAATACAATTTTTAAAGTTACTTTTATTTTTTAATATATTTAACATAATTTTTTATATAAATGAAAAAATTATATTTTGTAAATCTATATTTTTTACATCGATATTTTATTCTAGATATTTTTGTAGTCACAATAATAAATATAGGATGTCACTATTTTTGACATCGATATTTTTGTGTTAATTTTTGTGCATAGGGTTATTTTGGGGGTCGATATTTTGTCAGTGAACCTTCTGAATCTGCTATGTTTTGTTTCAGTCTGTACCATTGCTTAATGGTTGCGTACATCCTCCCTAGTGTTTCATTAATTACGCCAAATTCTAGTCTCACCTGGGCTGGAGACATGGATTGGGGTACCTGGAAGACCCTTTTATATGTTGAAACTTACAGTTTATTTAGAAGGTCAGAATCTTTCCCATATGGCGCAATACTGCCATATGTTAATGTTGGTAGCATTTTGGTAGTGACTACTGCTAACAAGGGTTTATATAAAGGACCCTTCAGTTTTTTTGCTAGGGTCCTGAAGGCAAACGACAGGGCATTTGTTCTCTGCTGCCTATATGCCTTTTGTTCTTGATGGATCAGCCTGTTGTCTATATAAAAGCCAAGGTACTTATAGTTGAGATTTCCTCTAGCTGGTTGCCCTCAAGTTGTAAGTTTGGCTGTGGGGTAGCTGCTAATTAGCATTGTCTTGCTTTTCAATATGTTTATTTCTAACTTTTTGTGTATTGTATATTCCAGCATACTTGTGAGTGACCTGCGGAGGCCGATCTTGGTTAGGCACATCATGACTACATCATCCGCATATGATAGGTGCGATAATGAAAAAGTGCCCAATTGAGGTGGATGGTAATTGATCTTTTCGAACCTTTGTGCCAGGTCCGCTATAAAGAGATTCAAAAGGTGCAGTGCCAGCACGCACCCTTGTTTCAGTCCTTTTGTGGTGGTCACCTTCCTTGTTAATCCTGAACCATCTCCCAACTTTGCTCTCATCCATGTGTTGGAGTAAAGGAGCAATATTCCTTTAAGTATTTTCTCAGGAACGTTCTAAACTTGTAGCTTTCCCTATAGGATGCGACGATCCACGCTGCCAAATGCCGCCTTAAGGTTGATAAAACAGAGGTGCAGCTGTTGTTTCCTCCTTTTATATTTGTCGGCAATCAGCGAAAATGAGAAAATATTTGTCATTGTCCCGTCCTGTCTGGTTGGCCGGTATCAGTTTAAACTTGTTTGACCAGTAATCAGATCTTCGAGTATCAGCGAAGCATAGTACTTTGCGTCTACTTCCTGTAAGGAGATTAACCTGAAATTTGACAGGTATGTTCTGTCGCCCCCTTTATAGATCAGAGAGATTATTGATCCTTGCCAGATTGACGGAATTTGCTTTGTGTTCTCTACTTCTTTGAACACAATCTTTAATTTCCTACACCAAAAATCTGGCGCCAGTTTGAAGATTACTTAAGGGATGCTATTTGGTCCTGGTGCTCCGTTTCCTCATCCTTTCAGGATTATTCACTTTACATCACCCAAATGGTAGACAAAGCTTTCAGGTCTAGCCCCTAAGACACCAGCCCTGGTTACAGCTCCATTCATTTCTATTTCATCCCCTATCCGCACCGCAGTTGGGTATGGAAGCATGGTGCTGATGGTTTTCCGCCTGGGAACAACAGGGTCTATTAGGATGTTGTGCGGATTGCCATCACCCGGCCGGCGGTGGCATGCGGTGGCGATCCGCACGACATCACAGCACAGTTTACCCCCACCATATTACTATGGCGGGAGTACTGCGATGGACGGAAAGTCCGTTCGCCGCTTTTCCGCCAGTCTGATTGCCGGCCGGGTGGAAAAGGCAGACAATATGGTGGCGGTGTCTTTCAGGCACCGCCATCCATATCAGCATGCTTGCGGTGTGTATGCCTTTCCATAGCGGAGACTGCGCCATGGAAAGGCATACGGTAAATGGCTTTGGGTGCACGTTGCGGGCCCCCGGGGGTTGGGGGTGGATGGCTGCACTTGGGGGGTACCCATGGTACCACCCTTCATTGGCATGCACAAGGTGGCAAGCACCGTGCGGTGCCTGTCACATTGTGCATGCCAATGCATATTTTACATTGCGGCGGGTGCTGCTTACAGCACCGCCCGCCGCAATGTAAAAGGTGCAGGATGCGACCGCCAGGGTGGTGGTCGCATCCTAATTGGCATGGGGGGCCGCCGCACCTCTGGTGGTTGGTCCCGTTTACCGTTACGGTGGTGGGTGGAATGGGGCCCAATGTTTTTGTTCCTTAGTTCCACTTGGTCCTGACTGTTTGCATTCTGCTTCTCCTTCTCTGCTGGGAGATCCAGAAGTTTGGTGTCTGTAAATCTTTTTGTAAGAAATGTTGCCCACTCTTGTTCTTTAACACTAGAGGCTAAAGAATTAGCAGGCCGATTCAGTTTTTTTATTGTTCCCCAAAATGTGCTTGAATTGATTTTTTTCGCGTTATGTATTAGTTTGTCCCAAAAATTGTCCTCATATCTTCTTTTGTGTTCCTATATCCTCTTATTATATTCTTTCCTAAGGTTGCATATGGCTTCCCAACCTGTGGGGCTCAGCTCCATTCTTTTTAGTCTTCTTAGAAGTTTTTTCAGTTCTCGTTTAAGTTTCAGGACTTCAATCTGTAATGGCGTGTTGTTTTTGTGTCTCAACGCCTGTTTTGATTTTCCAGTTTTGATTGTAGTTAGTTTATCTGTGAAGTTTGCCCAGTCTTGATTATTGTTTGGATTGTTATCTTTACTTTCCATTAAGAGCCACTGAAGTTTGACTTGGAGTTCTTCGATGTTCACTTTTGTCCATTGCAACCATTACAGGTCGATAGAGAATATGCATTTCACCGCTGCATGGCTGATCTGGTGTTTTGGTAGGTTTAAACTAAAGTTAATATGTTGGTACCAGTGGTCACTTTTGGTGGTACATTTGATGACGAACCTGGTAAGAAAGGGCATTAATGGTTATGTTAGTGCTGTGTAGTCAAGCCTTGATTGTGATTTCCCTCTGAAGTAAGTGTACTTTGGCGGGGTATCTTCTGATGTTCTACCATTAATTATTCTCATACCCAGGTATTCAATTGTTTTCACCAGTTGTTGCCCTATAAGATCGAATGGAGCTGATTTAAACTGATATTGAGGTTGTACATTCCAGCAATTATTTTCTGCTGCTAGTTTCTCATCTTCCTATGGTGTATAAATTAAAGGGGCCCATTAGGATGGCTGTCGGAAAACCACCTCCACCGCCATGGTAGTGGAAAACAACAGCCCGCCGGTACTGCGGCAAAACCGGCGCTCCGATTAGGACCAACCGCCCCAAAAAAACAACCGCGCGGAAAGAGCCCAAAAAAAACCGCCCGTAGCAGGCGGAGAAGGTCAAAACCCGTCCGCGGCGTACAGATTTGCGGTGGAAGCATACCAACCCGCCGCCACGACAGCAGAGACGCCGCCCGTAAAATTTGGATATCCCCAATGTGCCTGCGGTACTTTCCACTTTTTCCGACCGCCGCGGTCGCAATCAGTGATGAATAGGAGATCAGGGAATAAAATGGCAGACAATATGAAAATACACAACATGGTCATCAAGTGCACACAGCAAACTAGTCCTGCCCCCAAAAACACCTAACACATCCCTAAGACACATATGGGAAATAGGAAAACTACAAATCCCAGGACAACCCACACAACACACCTGACAGCAATAACCCACTTAGCTGAGTATAAAACCAGGTCCTTCCTTGACTACAATCCTTTGCAATACTCCACAACTGAAGGGCCCAACACCACATCTGAAAGGAGAGGCAAATCAGCACAGCACAGCACACACACATCACCACCACCAACACCACTTCCACACCTGCACCTCTAACCCCTTGGCACATCACACAACATGGCACCACAGAAAATGCCAAAATTCACAGAGAGTGAGTTGAAGGTTATGGTTGATGAGATAATCAGAGTTGAACCACAATTGTTTGGTAACCTGGTCCAACAGACACCATTAGCCACAAAAGCACAAATGTGGGTAAGGATAGTTAATAAGGTCAATGCAGTAGGGACCACCCCACGCAACAAACAGGAAATCCAGAAGCGGTGGCATGACTTGAAGACTGTTGTGAAGAAGAAGTGGAGCAAGAACTGTGAGCTGGAACATATGACTAGCGGTGGCCCTCCTGTTCCACTAAAAACATTCACTGCATGGGGGGAGAAGGTGTTTGCCATACTGCATCCAGAGAGTCTCTCAGGAATAGCCGGGGGAGTGCAGGCTGGTAAGTACAAACAAATGTATACCATCACACTGCTATGTACTGTCTTGCACAGCTACAAAGCTACACCTCCTAGGCCCAAGTCCATTAGTCTGCACCACAATACCCAACACAGGTCTCACAGATGTAACATTCACTCCGTCTGAATCACCCCAAAGCTATACAACATTTACAGGGTGGCATGTGTCCAGGCAACCAGAACCACAACTCCCGCCATGCACCCCTGTCCCACCCCTGAGCAGGATGGAGCACTCCCTCCCACCCAGAAGCATGTGGCAGCCATTGTATCTCACCAACCAAACTCACAGGTAGGTAGCCATTTACCAAGGTTGTTCTTTATGGGGGAGGGAGGCCTGCACTACCACTCCCACCATGCACCCCTGTCCCACCCCTGAGCAGGATGGAGCACTCCACTACACCCAGAAGCACGTGGCAGCCATTGTATCTCACCAACCAAACTTACAGGTAGGTAGCCATTTACCAAGGTTGTTCTGTCTGGGGGTGGGAGGCATCCACTACCACTCCCACCATGCACCCCTGTCCCACCCCTGAGCAGGATGGAGCACTCCCTCCCGCCCAGATGCATGTGGCAGCCATTGTATCTCACCAACCAAACTCACAGGTTGATAGCCATTTATCAAGGTTGTTCTTTATGGGGGTGGGAGGCCTGCACTACCACTCCCACCATTCACCCCTGTCCCACCCCTGAGCAGGATGGAACACTCCACCACACCCAGAAGCATGTGGCAGCCATTGTATCTCACCAACAAAACTCACAGGTAGGTAGCCATTTACCAAGGTTGTTATGTCTGGGGGTGGGAGGCCTGCACTACCACTCCCACCATGCACCCCTGTCCCACCCCTGAGCAGGCTGGAGCACTCCCTCCCACCCAAATGCATGTGGCAGCTATTGTATCTCACCAACCAAACTCACAGGTAGGTAGCCCTTTACCAAGGTTGTTCGGTCTGGGGGTGGGAGGCCTGCACTACCACTCCCACCATGCACCCCTGTCCCACCCCTGAGCAGGATGGAGCACTCCACCACACCCAAAAGCATGTGGCAGCCATTGTATCTCACCAACCAAACTCACATGTAGGTAGCCATTTATCAAGGCTGTTCTGTCTGTGGGTGGGATGCCTGCACTACCACATTGCACCCCTGTCCCACCCCTGAGCAGGATGGAGCACTCCACCACACCAAGAAGCATGTGGCAGCCATTGTATCTCACCAACCAAACTCACAGGTAGGAAGCCATTTACCAAGGTTGTTCTGTCTGGGGGTGGGAGGCCTGCACTACCACTCCCACCATGCTCCCCTGTCCCACCCCTGAGTAGGATGGATCACTCCACCACACCCAGACGCATGTGTCCTCCATTGCATTGCTCTCAACAAACTTACAGGTAGGTAGCCAACTTAACAGGGAGGGGTGTTTGTAGGTGGGAAGCCAGCACTACAACTCCCACCAGGCACCCCTGTCCCACCCCTGAGCAGGATGGAGCACTCCCTCCCACCCAGATGCATGTGGCAGCCATTGTATCTCACCAACCAAACTCACAGATAGGTAGCCATTTACCAAGGTTGGCCTGTCTGGGGGTGGGAGGCCTGCACCACCACTCCCACCATGCCTCCTTGTTCCCAAACTCAGCAAGATGGTTCACTTACCCCCACCCAGAAGCATGTGGCAGCCATTGCATTGTACACCTTCACCTAACAGGTAGGTAGCCATCTTATGCTCTCTTGTTCCACCCCTGAGCAGGATGTAGCCCTCCACCACACACACACACAGAGATGTGTCACAAATTCCACCCAAATGTCAGAACCGAACAGGTAAGTAGACAGTGCATGCACCCAGCCATTCCTCTCAAAAAGCATGTTGTCATATGACAACACCAGCACTCTCAACACACCAAAATTCACACAGATCCTAGTGCCACTTCCAGTGTGCAGCCAGCCAATTGAATGTAACTGTCACAGCAACCAAAGTGTGACTCACCAATTCACATGTTGATGAAAGTTGCTGCACAATAATGCACAGTACTGAATGCCATGTGTAAGTGCCATGGGGCCAGAGCATCAATTACCATATGAGAACAAAGAAAGCATGGGCGGCAATACAAACTGAGGTTTGCACATGGCATGGCATGACAAAGGAATGCATGAGATAACAATGGCCAGCCCATGCACAGCTGTAACCTCTGCCAGGCAGTGTGATTAAGAATGACGCTTCACATTAAATTGTTGTGGCACTAGTCATCAGATGACAACATGTCCTTGTAATCATAAAATATGCATGTTGCGCATTGCATGTATTGACATGTCACACCATGGACAAGCAATGCATATCCTGCCACATCAAGGCAAGATGCACAGTAGTGTGCAGACAAACAATGTGACAACTAGTAAACTGTGTTGTGTATGAACAGTGAATAAGGTACATCTAACACCATTCTTGAGGGGTTTACCTCAATGACCATCTCCCCTCTGTCCCACAGGTGACCAAGAACTGACTGCAGAGGACGACAACAGCAACCTGCTGAGCCAGTCTCCCCCCCTGCAACATGGACTCTCAGATGTTGACTCCCTGGATTCATTGGATGAGGAGTTTGAAGCCGGCCCATCTGGTGTGCCAGGGTGCAACAGGTCCCAGGATCCCATTGTCCCCCCACCACATCTGCTGCAACAACATCTCTGCAGCCCCCTGCTGTAACGGCCTGTGCATCCTCCACAATCACCACCACCACCACCAGTGCTGCCTGCAACACCCTCCCAGCACCAGAGGATGACTACCCCACACCACCAACTGAGGAGTGCAGGGAGAGTATGCTTGTGTCTACATTGGTGAGGCAACAAGTCGGTGGCAGCAGGACAGGTGGGAGGACAAGAGTCAGACATAGACAACCAGACACTGGGACCGAAGCCCTGGACAACATCAACAGAGTCATTAGGGCCTATGAACAGGCCCAGGGCCGAACGGGCCAGACTGAAGAAGATTCACGCGAGCTCCTCCTGCTGATGAGGTCCATGGACACCCGCATGGGACAAATTGTGGA
The DNA here is from genome assembly GCF_964204655.1 of Triturus cristatus. NCBI lineage: Eukaryota > Metazoa > Chordata > Amphibia > Caudata > Salamandridae > Triturus > Triturus cristatus. Next base: position 954,427,739 of record NC_140581.1, read on the forward strand.
CCTCTTGGGCCAGCTAGTGGCGGTACTGAGGGACAGGCCTGCACCACGGCCTGCACCACAACCAACACCTCCACCTCACTCTGGTGGGCTGCATGATGACATCCTTCCCTGCGGCCACAGAGAGAGGTAAGTCCTCAGACCCCACTGGCCTGCAGCAGAGGGTCCCCTGCAAAACGAGCAAGGGGCCGTCCAAAGAAATCCCTGGGAGTAACCCGTGCCAAAGCACCTACCAAACACCAGTCATAGAGCCAGCCATGATGGCCTCACTCTTCAATACTGCATTGACTTTCTGGACTAACCTTACCCACACTGCCTTGTGAATGGCATCTGTCTGTTGGACTGGGTCACCACATCGATGTGGTGACTACTTGATTGTCTCATGTACAATAACTGACAACTCACTGCATCAATAATCACCTTATTGTAAATATTCTCCCACCCTCACATAGCCCCATTGTAAATAAACACTACTCACACACATGCCGTTGTGTCAGCTCCGTGTTTATTCCAGGAAGTGCAGTCTTCACCATGACTAAAATGTACTTGGAGTATGGAATGTGTGTTGGCAAGGAGAGGCTGAAGGGACCTAGGAAAACAGAGCAGAACAATATTCAATAGTCAGGTGTTGGCATCACAGACAACACTCAACACTTGTCATCAAGGTACTCAATTCTGCACACATTACAATGAGCGACAGTGCTGACATAAACACCATGTAAATGTGCCAAACGACCCTATCCCAGAAACATTGTCAGCCACCATTGAGTCAACAACCGGCTGCAGTCACAAAGCTGACACACACCTTGCCAACAACAGCGACATCATCACACAATGGGTCCATTGTACATTATCACTCACCTTCAAGTGAAGTAACAGTTGATGAGCTGTTGCCGCAGGTCAACACCTTCCTCCTCCAGTCTCCACTATCTTCGTCACTGGACATTGGTTGGTTAGCAGGCGGGGGCCTTGGCTGCTCATCACCATCCAGGAGCAGGGGGATCTCCTTGCGCAAGGCAAATTTGTGGAGCATGCAGCATGCTACAACGATCCGGCACAACTTTTGTGGCGAGTACATGAGGACACCTCCGGTCTTGTCCAGGCAGCGAAACCATGACTTGAGGAGACCAAAAGTCCACTCCACCACACAGCGAGTCCTCCCATAGGCATCGTTGTAGCGGACTTCACCCGGTGTCTGGGGATTGCACATTGGGCTCAGCAACCAAGGATGGTTGGAATATGCAGAGTCACCTAGGTGTGAAATAAACAGACCTACTTTGTAATACAACTGTGGCAGAGGACAGCATGTCACACACATGGCACGCTAATTGACTCTGCATACTCACCCACAATCCATGCCCACTCAGGAAGCAGATTAGCCATCAGCTGGGGCACGATGCTGTTCTGCATGATGTATGAGTTGTGGGCCAAGCCTGGAAATTCGGCACACACGTGCGAGATGATCAGATTCGCCTGGCACACCACTTGCACGTTGATGGAATGGAAATGTTTCAGATTCCTGTAGACGTGCTCACATGCCTGTGGTGGAACCAGCCCAACATGCATGCAATCAATGGCACCAACAACATGGGGGATGTGCCCAAGGGCATAAAAGTCACCCTTAACATCCGCTAACTCATGCCTCCTAGGGAAATGTATATATCTGTCCTTGTATATCATCAAAGCGGACAGGACATCCCGTAGCACCATGCTTAACATCGATTACGACATCCCACCTGCGCTGGCCACCGTGTTCTGGAATGATCCAGTTGCTAAAAAATGCAGGGCCGTCATCACCTTCCTTGTTGTGGTGAAAGAACCCAGATATGTCCTGTGAGGCTGCAGGTGGGGCTCCAACATAGCACATAGGGTTTGTTGGGTGGCTTTATCCAGAAAGAATTTCTGGATGATCTCCTCATTCTCCATGTCTGCCAGCACTGTGTAGGGACGATGCAGATTTGGTCTCCTCCTAGTTGAGATGAAAGGGGACACATGTCAATGCAATACACCATGAGATGTGTACCACATCTTACATTTTCACTGACAGAACACCAACAATGACTGTCATCACAGTCGAGTTGCAGACCACCTTACATGTAGTGACACCTTCAGCTATACTACTTGTACACTTGTCCCCTTTCACACAGCAAGTACCTACAAAATAATATCTGACAATGAGAATGCACAAAGGGATATGGACACATCTAGCATGATCAGCCCTGAGAGTGTTTCCAACAGCATATGTGTGAAACTGCAACACTACTGTCTCATACCTAGCTGCTGTACCTGCCACACCTTCAGTGGTGGTACGTTGCACAGGACACACATCAACAACACAATGAGCACAGTCTGTCCATAAACAACAAGTGTGTGCCTGAGCCAAGAAAAGTAGACAGTCTAATATGCACATTGTTCATTGACACATACATCACTGGGATTTTCTCTGCCCTTTCACACATTGACATGTGTACCCATTGGAAAGTCCATCACAACTCTGTTCTGTGTACATGCCCATCAATATCACAAGTGACATGTGAGTTAGTACATGCCAATGTACTAAATCACATATACAAACATGGGGTGTGTAGTCAGCAGTGGTCTAAATGCTAATGTGGCATTGTGTGCACAATGATGTGCCATTAATCATGTGGCCACTGTGCACTGTTGATAACTGGCCATTGGCTATTGACACAACATGATGTGTCCATAGGTGCTGTCAAACAAAGTACTCCGCCATCCAAATCACAGTCACTCATTGCGGTGTACGGCACCCAAATCGCGGTAGCTACCACCTGGCACCAGCGGTGTGTCACTGCCAATTCCAAAGCCACACTTGCGGTACTGATAGGCATGTGAGTTTTGTAATATGGTGGTTGGCATGCTCCGCCATCCAAATCACCGTCACTCATTGCAGTGTTTGGCACCCAAATCGCGGTAGCTACCGCCTGGCACCAGTGGTGTGTCACCGCCATGGACCATGCCCTTACAGCCAATGGGAACCCCAATCGCGGTAGCCTAATGCAATTTTCAAAATCACGGTAGGCATTATCCGCCACCGCGGAGCCATTCATTGGATGTATTTGAAAAAGGCTGACCTGGAACACCAATTGCAGCAGCTTAGAACCATGGAAACTACCCCAGGGGGGCTATATGTGTGTGGGAGAGAGCCTCACATTTCCACAGCTACCAGTGCCTGCTGCCTGAGACCCCTCACCTGCCACTGCTGCTGCTGCCTCCTGGGACTGTTGCCTGCCACCCCTCAACACCACCAGCTTCTGCCTCCAGGGACTGCTGCCTGCCACCCCTCAACACCAATTGCTTCTGCCTCCAGGAACTGCTGCCTGCCACCACTCAACACCAACAGCTTCTGCCTCCAGGGACTGCTGCCTGCCATCCCTCAACACCAACTGTTGCAGCTTCTGTTACCTGGCCACAGTGATGACGAGGACTGAGAAGATCTGGGTCAGTCTTTTCACCAGCGAGGAGATGGACGTCCTGGCGGACGAGGTGCTCACGCAGTATCCAAGGCTATATGGTGCCCCAAATGTCGCGGTAAGTCTTCAACAGTGTGAGTGAGAGTGCAGGGGGGCACACATGAAGTTGAGCTGCAGCAGTGCCTGAGAGTGTGGGGTTTTGTCATGCCTTGCCCAGCATGCTTTCTCCAGGGAGAAGGGGTGTGTAGCCTATGTCACACGTTTCCCTGCCTGCACCTCAAGATTTGAGGGACATGTATTGTCTTGTCAGCCATACAGTGACGCAGCAAGTTGGTAATGCAGGAGTCAGGACAGTGATTGCTTGTGTGAATGGCTGTGTGGGTCCCTGTTGTCCTTCTCAGTGTGAGCTCACCTGGCCTGCACAGTCACCGCCGAATCTGACAAGGACACATCACTGAATGTACAGAGTGTGACATGTGTCTTATTTTCCTTACTCTGCATCAATGAGCTGTCTCAGCCCTGTATATTGCACACAACAGGCCTTGTGAGAATGGGATCATGTCCCTCAATGTGACATCCATGACACAGTGAGCGATTCAAAGGGCAAGGACATTGAGGGCTGCGCAGTGTTGGATACAGTGAGTCTACCTCCAAATATATGTTGATATGCAATGTATGTCTTGTTCTTCTTACAAAGGACTGTAGATGTGGGCAGACAACACATGGCTTTATGTGCTGGCATCCTGCATGTGTATGAGATGGGCAGGTACTGTGTCCACCCTCACACCTGCATGCATTTACGTGTGGTTCTCCCATACTGAGGTACCATGTGAGATGCATTCTTGTCTCTGTGAGACATTTCTGAGGATTTGTGATGAGTCAGTATCATGCTACTGTACTGAGAGATGTTGGTACATAACATTGTGTCACTGATGTTTTCCCCCTCTTGTCTCCCATGCCTGCAGCTCAACGTACACCAGCGTAAGGCCGTGTGGAGGGCCATTGCATGCAAGGTGTGGGCTCTGGGTGTCTCCAACTGACGGCGCACCCACTGTCACAAGAGGTGGGATGACATCTGCCGGCTGAGCAAGAACGTGGCCGAGGTGACACTGGGGCTGATCCCTCGGACTGGCAGGTTGGCACGGCGCAGCATGACACCACTAATGGCCCGCATCTTGGCCATAACACAGCTTGAGCTGGATGCACGTTTGAAGGAGCATCAACAGAAAGCTAGGGGTGGGTATTCTGAGAAGGGTGACTTTGGCTGTGAGTGGCTGCATGTGTACACAGCCTGGGCCAGCCCTGGGCTATGTGATGTTGTTAGTGTGATGCGCTGGCTTGTAAGTGGCTTCTGTGCTAGGTGAGGCTGTCATGCATTTGCCCTACCTGTACCTAATGTAATTTGATTACTGGGCATTTACATTGCCTTCTGAGTTGTGGGCTTCAGGTATCGTCTGCATTGGGGTAGTCTGGCAAATCACATGGAAGGGAACGGCAGTGTGTCTGTTCTGAGTGTGCTTTCATCAATGCATGCATTGCCTGACCTCAGATTTGTGAGGCTTGGACATCTGACGCCAATGTGCAACAGTAGTTGTGCCCCAAAGTACAACATGATGGATGGCATGAGCTCATGGCCATTGTGGACTGTTATGTTGGAGTCGGTATCTGTGTTGTTCCCTTCTGCTCCATCCAGATATGACAGTGGCAACATGTTGTGGGGTTCATCCTTGCCCCCATCAGGGCCCTAGGTGTGCTCAGAGCAATTTGTGTGTCTGCTTGAACGGAGCCACCAGCAGGATATTGTGCTGTGTGGTCATCACATGGCTCACTTATGCCTGGTTTGCTTGTTGACACACACTGTTTGAGTAAAAAATTGAGGTTGCACAATGTTATTGCACAGGGTGGTGTGCAACATGTAGATTTCATCATCTTAAGTGATGCTTTGCTTGCATATGTTTGTTCTGTTGATGCCAATGAAATAACCCTACATCTCTCTCTCATGCAGCATCTCCCATGGGCATGGAAGAACAGGGTATGAACACCAGTGGTGAGGCATCAAGCACATCAGCTGCCCACGAGCAGAGTGACACAGATGTGACCAGCACCTCGGAGGGGGACAGGAGTCTGCTGGAGGAATCACAGCCAGAGACATAAAGCTCTACATCATCTGACGACAGCGGTGACACATCTTTGTTGGCGGGCACAGGGAACAGGGACTCTGCCTCCTCGTCCACCACACAGTGTACAGTGCCCCACCCTCCCAGCTACTTCCACTAGTGATGCCTGTGTTCGCACCAGTAAGCAGGGAACAGTGTCCTTCATCCAAGGCACCACTGCCCCTGTCCCCCCTGCTGCCATCAGTGCTGAGTCTGTGGACCTTTTCCGCCAGCTGTGTGTGGGCCACACAGCTCTCCTCAATGCCTTCATAGACCACGACAAAAAGTTGGCACAGGTGGTTGCTTTCATGGGGCATACATTCAGACATGGGTGGGCTACACCGGTCTGTCCAGTCTTTGTCCCCCGCAGTGGCGCCAGCCCTTCAACTGGCACTATCTCGGAGTCCAGATCCAGTCCCTTTGTCCACCCCCCAGCCAGTGGCTTCATCTGACAATAGTGACCACGCACAACAGACATCAAGGTCAAGAATGGATACAGCACACGCAGCAGCAGCCCTAGCAGTCTAGGGCGCAGACACCATCCCTACAGAAAACTAAAGCCACCCAGAGCACAAAGACAAAAGCCCATCCGTCAACACCTAGGGCCACAAAGCCAAGAAGCAGACCTCAGGGTAACATGCCTCAGAGGCATCCCCAGCCAAGGACTCTCCTGTCCTTAAAGCATCTTGCAAAGACAAGCAGACAGTTCCCATGCCCACTGAGAAGGTGGTGCCTGCTAAGAGTACACATAAGAAGAGCTCCAAGGCAGATTCACCCACAACCTCAACTCCCATCCAAAGCTCAGTGAAGCAGGGGAAGGAGGGCACTGTAGGGGGAACACCTGGTAAACAGGGAATGGTGGGGCAAAGGCAAGGCCAGGCCAAGCAAACTGCAGGATCCAGCATGTCCCTAGAGGGTGGGCCACCGTTTGCACCTGATGCAGCTTTGGTGGTGAATGTGCCTGTTGTGTCCACACCACTTCCCATTAATCCCAAGACAGGAAAGCCATTTTGAGTCGCCAAGAAGCGGAAAGGCACCCCTTCACAATCTCCCACCCACACTGTGTTTCACGGCAGCATGACTCCACCTCCATGTGCCACTACACCACCTGGTCCAAGCAGCCCTCCGGCTTCACAAGCCACTGATGCCTCTGCCTCAGCTGGGTGTCTCTCTCCCCGGTCAAGGCCTCCAACTGTCCCCGACACACACCCAGCTCCCAGTCTGACTGACAGCCAAGTCTGAGTGGTAGTCACCCTCACACACCTGTCTCTCCCACAGCGGTGCCTGTACTGCACATTCTTACCCCATGGCTGTGTTGCTGACCATGGCAGGGTACAGTCACACACATTCCCTGTGCAGCTTCTCATGTAACTACTCTACCCTTTGGACTGGCCACTGGCCTTGTTGTTCACTGCTGGTTACCCCTTGCCTGTGCAGCTTCTCATGGACTCGCTCTGCACATTGGACTGGCCACTGGCCTTGTTGTTCACTGCTGGTTACCCCTTGCCTGTGCAGCTTCTCATGGACTCACTCTGTAAATTGGACTGGCCACTGCCCATGTTGTTCACTGCTGTTTGCCCCTTGCCTGTGCAGCTTCTCATGGGCTCACTCTGCACTTTGTGCTGGCCACTGGCCTTGCTGTTGTCTAATATTGGTGCCTATCTGTGCAATATGTGAATAAAGACAGTTGCTCCTGTTATCTGTTTGTCAGTGTCCTTACTGATTAAAGTTTTTTCTGTGTGTGTTTATGGTTTACTGTGCCACATGCTCTGTATGCCACTTAGACATTGCCAATGGCTTGTTTCACTTTTTCTAGTTTTTACAGGGGTGACAGGGACTTCGGTTCTCATGGTGGTGGTTTTAGTTGGAATACTGTAGTCATTATCATACTTTGTTTATGTTAGCTATATTGTAGGTCAGGTTTGGAGGCACTGCCAGCAGAGAGTGGGATTCTATCCACAGGATTGCAGGCAGGGTGGCCAGGGTCATCATGTATGTGTGATCTTACTTTATGTGTTCCTCATCAGTGTAGGTGTACAGTCATCTTGTGATGGTTAGTCATCCTAGTCACATGGGTTACTTTCAATGTGCGCACTTGGGTGGTCATGAAGTGTGCATTGTGAAGGGGTGAATTTGTCAGGAGTGTTGATGTGTGTGTGCCCCTGCAATGTCAACTACACACATGTGTCACACAGGGGTAGAGAGCCTGATTTACGCCTCTGTTGGGCCTCACCGTATTCCTTTGTTCCCGCCCCACCGCAGCCGTTCAGGCGCTGCCGGGGACCTTAGCGGCAATCACCTTCAGGTGAGGAGCAGGCGAGCGGCACAGTGCTCGGCCCCTCCCACCTCTACGGCTACTAATGAACAACCCCCCCAGGAAGCGCAGCGGACGAGCGCAGCGGGCGCGTCGACGGCGCGCCGAAGACCCGCCTAAGACAAGCCCGTCTGCGCCCGTCCGCGACCGGCCGGGACCAGGGGCAGACCATGCTGCCCGTACCACCGTTTATCCGAGGTCCGTCCTCTTGAGCTACAGAAACAAGGGACAGGGCTTGCTACCTAGGGACACTCTCAACCGACTCTGCTCTAACGGCATCCTGTCTAAAGGCTGCCACTTAACCACTCCTGCGCTACAACACACTCAGAGAGACCTACCCATGCCACCGCTCACCATCTTCTACCTAAATACCCGCTCCCTGGTAAAACACCAGTTGGACATCTTCCTCCTGCTAGACACAGAGAAACCAGATATCCTCCTGCTTACGGAGACATGGTTGACTCCCAACTCTGCCCCCGACATAATTGCGGCACTCCCACCCAATTATTACATCATCCACGCTGATCGTACCAACGGGAAAGGGGGAGGAGTCGCAGCTATTATCCGTTCCAACTTGACTGTCACCTCTCTTACTGGCCTATCGCTGGAGGGGACAGATAACCTTGTGCTGAAGATTACCACCCCTGACTCGACAATTGCGTGTGTCCTACTGTATAGACCCCCGAACCTGATGCCATCATTTCCTATGAATCTGGCCGACCAACTTGCAAACTTAGCACTCGAACACCCCAAAATCTTTCTGATAGGAGACCTAAACTACTGGTATAAAGATCCCCTGGAAGGCCCTCACTCAGCCGAACTGTCGGACCTCCTATCTAACCTAAACTTTAACCAACTAGTTCCCTCCGCCACTCACTGCAAGGGCCACATCCTTGACCAGTTGTGCTCTAACACCACCTGCACAACTGTTCCATCCATATTACCATGCATCTGGTCTGACCATGCATTCCTTCAATTTAATCTTTGCATCACCCCTGCGACTTTCACCGCACCAGCCGGAGGCGGGTTAGCCAGGAATTGGAATTCTTTCAATAAAACAGCTTTTTTAGAGTTACTAGCCAATACCGTCCCTCCTCCCCAACATGAGATCAATTCCTCAGTCTCCTCGCTTACCAACTGGCTAAACATGGCCAGGGATTCTCATGCCCCTCTTAAGGAAATCAAATTGGCAAGACGTGCCGACGCCAACCGGTGGTTTTCCACTGATTTAAAAGCCAGGAAACTGGCCTTACGGCAATTAGAACGTCAGTGGCACCGAAATTACGACCCTGACTTAAAAAGGACCTTCACTAAAGCTAGGAAAGAATACATGACTGCCATTTTGGCGGCGAAAGCGTCCTACTTTTCCTCTAAAATTCTGGAGTCTACAAATAAATCCAAGGACATTTTTTCTATCCTCAATGACCTTACTAATCTAGAGACGGTTCGACCCAAGATCATCCCCACTCAGTCCCTATGCGACTCACTTAATGTCTATTTTTTTGACAAAATACTGGACATCAAAGCCAGCATTCCTCGACCGGTGTCCCCCCTTACATCTGGTATGATAATCAAGCCGAATCATTACACCCTGAGTAGTTTCCCACCCATCACCCAGGACCAATTTCGGGAATTACTGTCAAGAGTAAAATCCGGTGCACCTTCAGATAGTTGCCCGTCCCACATCTTAAAAGAGTGCTTCCTGACTCACCCAGCCCCTGCCCTCACACTCCTGAACAACTCCCTGACTCTTGGACTAGTCCCCGCAGCTTTTAAAGAAGCTATAGTTATTCCGCTTCTAAAAAAACCAGGGGCAGATCCTGCCTGTAAAGCCAATTTTCGACCTATCTCGCTGCTGCCTTACTTGGCAAAAGTCCTGGAGGCACACGTGGCCAAATGCCTATCTAACTTCCTTGAGGAATCCTCCTGCTTCGATCCCCATCAGGCAGGCTTTCGGCCTGCACATTCGACTGAAGCAGTAGTCACGACAGTCCTGGACACCCTGCGTGACTGTGCCGACAGACGCTCTCCACAAGCCCTGGTGCTCCTGGATCTCTCGGCCGCTTTCGACACGGTCGACCACAACATCTTGGTCGACCGTGTCGAACAAGCCGGCATCCGGGACCTAGCAGCCGGCTGGCTGAGATCCTTCCTGACAGACCGTAACCAAACTCTACGTCTTGGTGACTTAATGGGCGTCAATCAGGCTATCACTTGTGGAGTACCACAGGGCTCCTCCCTGTCTCCCCACCTATTTAATCTGTATATACTTCCCCTGATTCAGACCTTAAGAGACAACCAGGTGAGAGTCTTCAACTATGCAGACGATTTACAACTGCTCTTTACCATCGACAATACCGAAGACTCCATACGGCACTTCCAGTCTACCATGAGCTTCATTAAAACCTGGATGGACCAGAACCAGCTCAAATTAAACCCGGGTAAAACCGAGCTAGTCCTGACCGGCGAAAGCGACAAGTACTGGGGCCCGCACTACTGGCCCTCTGAATTGGGCCAAGCTCCAGCGCCCTCCTTGTCAGCTAAAACACTTGGAGTCACGGTGGACTGCGACTTATCTCTTAAAACACAAGTAGGTCAGGTGGTCTCCAAGTGCTTCTTCCAACTGAAAAAAATCCGGAAGGTACGTCGCCTGCTCACACCCGAGGCTATCACCCAGGTTGTGATCTCTACGGTACTATCCCATCTGGACTACGCAAATGCCATCTACCTAGGTCTTTCCAACTACCTGGTTAAGCGACTCCAGATGGTACAGAACCATGCCGCAAGGCTAATCCTGAACCAACCAAGGCTTCAGGCAGCCACCCCCCTTTTAAGGAAACTACACTGGCTTCCAGTAGCCCAGCGCTGCGCCTTCAAGACTGGCTGCATAATCTTCAAGTCTCTATACTGCAAAAGTCCATCTTTCATTAACATCCTGATTTCTAAATACACCCCTTCCCGCAACCTACGCTCACTCCACCAGAGCCTCCTGCAGACGCCTTCCTTCAAACTAAAGCGCGCAGGAGGTCGTAGGTTTGCCACCCTCGCTTCCTGCTTGTGGAATTCTCTCCCTGTGGAGACCCGGAATTGTCAAGACCTCCTATCCTTCCAGAAAGCCTTGAAGACCTGGCTCTTCAGACAAGCATTCTCATAAACACTCTCCCCTCTATGTTCATGTTACTGCTGATCTTAGCGCCAAGCAACCAATCGGTGATAGTGCGCTTTAGAAATATTTTAATAACATAACATATTAATAACATTGTGTGATTGTTCAGCCCTGTGATTGTGATTGTGTGCACATGTGTGTGTTGTATGTTGTGCACTGTGCAGTGTGTTGGTGTGTCCTTGCAGTTCTGGCAGACTCATCCTTGTCATCATTGGCAATTGTGAGAATGCAGAGTATGTGTTTGGCAAGTCAGTGTTGTGTTTTGTTGATCATCCATGTGTCTTGATGCTGTTTGTGGTCACTGTGCATACCTGCTCAGCCACACTGACATTGTGGGTGTGTTTTCTCATGCATTGCTGTCACATGGGGCTTTATTGCCTCCAGTATGGCATGTGGGATGGGGTGTCATACCATCCCCTATCTGTGCTTCAGATACCTAGCCATTGTGAGTCTGCACTCCATCTATTTGTCTATGGTACACTCCTGCCATGTCCACTACTGACGTGCACACAACTTCACTTTCATGTCAGCTGTCCCCTTGGGTTGCCTGCATGTGCATCCCCATCACTTCATTTGTGACACTGTGCTTTGTGGTGCAGATCTTTGCACAGGAGCAATGTGCCACTCAGGACATTTTCCCACATGGTTATATGTGATTCTCTTGTACTGTTTAGCAGTCATGGTTGCGCATATGCAGTTCAACTGTTTGTGCTGCACAGTCCTCTGGTGAGGTTGTGTCCACTTTGATGTCCCAGACTTGTTCATCTGTGGGTGTTGGGTTAGGTGTATGTGTGTTTGCTGAAGTACTGCTTCACTTCCTGAGTGTGATGTTGTCAGTGTGCTGTTTTGATTGTTGTTGTGGGTGTTCATGGTGTGTCACTCATATCTGTGTGGGACTGGTATGTTTGGTGTGCACGCATTGCTTGGTGTGCATGCAGTGCTATGGGTGTATGTTGCCTTCTCCTAGCCTGGTGTGCATCACCTGATGTCCTGCTGTGTTTGCAATGTGATTTATTGGCATGTGTTTCTGTTGTGTGTTTGATGTGGCTGTGTGCAGTGTTTGGGCTGTGCTGTCTCTTGCAGCTGACAGATGCTCTGTGTGTGGTGTTCTATTTGCATGTCAGTGTATGTGTTTTGTTGGTGTGGTGTGTTTCATTCAGATGTATGTTGCCGGTGTGGTGTGCCTTACTTGTGTGTCTGTCAAATGAACTTAGGTCTATTCTAGTTCTGATTGGATGTTGATTACTGTTGACACATAAATTGCTACACCACCTTTCGGATGTCCACATCTCCTATGCTTTTCAGCTGGTGCATTGAAATGTGTGAACCCTGCAAGAGGCAGCTCCTCCAGTGCCCACATCTCCTGGAGGGCAATTATATCACATGTCGACCAATCTTGTGGGGGGCTGCCTTGTTCTAGCCATTTTTTCGCTCCAGCTATGTTACACAAGATAAGGTGTAAAGTCCTGTCATAATGGTTTGTCGCCTGTTTGCCTGGTGGTCAGTTGTCCTTCACTTTGTTCAGGAGTCCTGGGAGCCAGCTCCTGCTGTCGTTGTCAGGTTCTGTATTAGCCTTTTTGTCTGAGATGACCTCATTATGTTGTTTTGTTGATGGGCTACTTCCTTTCGCAAGCCGGAGAACTGAGAATGGCTGCAGTTTTTCTATTGCTAGGCCATGCCCAGCATTTTCCTTCTGGGTGGAATTTTCCACTAGTGGGCCGGGGTAACGTGGATTAGCGGGTTTGGAAAGCCTTCTGCCCCATTTGTTGAGTTGTTGGTTTAATGAGTTGGGCGACTTCCGATGTTTGCCACATTGTGAGCGTTTGTGCATTAAGGTTTCCATTTCCCTTCTGAGAAAATTCCACTGTCAAGAAGTGGGTTGAGTTTAGATGTTTTAGAACGGGGATGGAGGTTAATGATTTTAGTATATTACCCCTGTTTAAAATGTCATGCCACCCCTGGGACTCGTACTCTGGTGTTAGTAGCATTTGTTGTGCCGAAAGTCCATACTGCCTAGTGTTAGTGCGAATATCGACTTCTTCGTCTTTTCGCTCAGCAGCAGACTTTTCTGATCTATGATTCCCCTGGTTAGGCTTTTTACTCTTTTTTATGTCTTGTGCTAGAGTAACCAGCAATGCATGTTACTCTGGTTGCTCTCTCTGCCTCTTGCATTTAAATCCTCTTCCTGAGATTCCGCCTTGGTTTCTCAAATGACTGACCTTGGCCAATTCCCTAGAATGCCTTCCAAAGAGTTTATATTCTCATAATTGTGTATGTTCAAATCTAAGGTTTTCGTGTAGCTGGATACCCCTTGTTGTGAATCTGGGAGATAGAATCTTAAGTCAATGGATTGGTGTGGTCTTGCGGTCCTTGCCTTGAGGTGATGTTTCTGCGTCATCAATGAACCCTGGCTCATAGTTTGCCGTTCTTCCTTGGACTTTTTCCATCTGAATTAGCAAAGTCTGATCCTTAGTTTTTACGTCTTTACTTGGCTTTGGATTGGATACTTCTATCTTGTTAGTTATTCCTTTTGTTTGGTCCTTCGGCTTCAAATGTATGACACTGTTTACAAGCAGTGCGATCTAAAATGTACGACTTGCCCTTCCTTTTTTTCTTGTTACTCCTTCCTGTGGTCCTGTGTTTCTTCAAGTTGGGCTCTGCTTTGTTGCTTTCCCATGATACCTTTTCTAGAACTGAATTTGGAGTCCCCCTTGGATGGCTCTCTGCTCTTTGCACCTATTATTAGCCCTTTCCTTACGTGGGGCTCTGAGCCTCCTCCAGTGTGTACTGCTATTTTTCCACTTGGCCCGGGCTCCACTATACTGTGGGTATTAGTATCTCTTTGTTCCTTGAGCTCCTCTTCCTACCGAGTGACCGTGTCTATGGACCACTCCTTGTGGGTCTCAGTTGAGGTATCAATTGTTCCCTCACAAGACTTTGTCACATTGAGTTTGTCATTTGCTTCTCTAGCTGCACTAAATATTGAGTACATTTTAGTTCTTTGCTAATTTTTTCTTATTGTTAATTTGTTTCTGGCCTTCCTTTCGTGTTTTTGTTGTCTTTTTGTTTGTTTAATTAAAGTATGCTCGCCTAAGTTTGGAGATGGTGTGGCTCCTGGCTCGGCTAGTATTTTTATAACTGTGTCTTCTTTCTTACCTACCTGCTTGGAGGTGACTATTTGTGTTTTGTTGTCAATTCCTATGAGCTTGATGCATGACGTATTTTGCTGTCTAAGACCTATTATTTGTTTTAGGAAGGTTGGTAAAAGGCTCAATTTATCGATGATTGGGCAGCAGGCGCAGGGACTTTGTTCTAGTGTGTATTTGGATTGCACTGTTGTTATTAACTTGTTAAGTTTATCCAGTTTGGTATTTGTCCCTGCTATATGTAGCACTATAATATTCATTAAATCTATTTGGATTTCCAACTTATCCAATTACAAGTTAAGTGCCTTTACTGGGGATTGAAGTGTGTCTAATAAAGACCTCAAGCGCTCCAGGTGGCTACTTGTGCCACTTGGTGTTTTTTCTTGTGGAGAGGTCAGCTTTGATCAAAAATATGATTCTGTTTGACATATAATTGCTGGTGAATGTTGGACTGGTGTTCTGGGTAAATGAACAGATGCAGTTGCAGTTTCTTTTTCGCATGAGCCAGTTATTCCCCCTTTATTTTACATTTGGGCTATATAGTCATCTCTGCCTGGTACTTCTTTAGTGACTAGTTCTTGTGATAGCTCCTTGTTGGAAGTTAGGCTTAAGAGACTCAACCATGAGTTTTCTAGAAATTCTCTGTCATTTGCTTTTTCTGGGTTTGTCTGATGATTCTGAGTCACTGCTATGAGACCCTGTGTAATCTCATATGGCCTTGCAGGTACTATAGGAGTTGGGGGTGTTGAGGTGAAGCACAATGGAGTACTCGGACTTGTGCTTTGATCTGATGGATCAGCTTTTACAGTCTTGATTAAGGGTGGGCGTAGTGGGCGTAGTGGGGCTACGTGAAGCAGCACGTAGTGTGCCCAAATCTACGCACACTACGCGCTTCGCGTAGCCCCACTACGTGCCACCCACCTCCCGCCCGCCCTCCTTTTAAATAATATCAGCAATGAAAAATAAATTAAAGTAAAGCGACTTACCGTAAGCGCGGCGTCTCCGGGGCTCCCTCTTCTTCGTTTCTAATTTCTTCTGACAAATGCGCATGCGCGGACGCCCGCGCATGCGCATTTCTCGCAAGAAATGCGCATGCGCGGGTGTCCGCGCATGCGCATTTGCCAGAAGAAATTAGAAATGAGAAAGAGGGAGCCCCGGAGACGCCGCGCTTACGGTAAGTCGCTTTACTTTAATTTATTTTTCATTGCTGATATTATTAAAAGGAGGGCAGGCGGGAGGTGGGTGGCGGGTGGCAGGCAGCTATGCTTCGCCCTCGGCGTGTGCGTAGCGCTGCCCTGCTTCGCCTACTTCGGAAAGTGCGAAGCAGGCAGCGCTACGTACACTACGTGGGCGAAGCGTAGTGCTACGCCCGGGGTTAGTCTTGATCCTACTTTCTTCGCTCCGCTCATTACCATTGCCGAACAGGAGCTTGTCTTTAACCTTGGGGTTACACCCTGCGGTAGTGCTATTTTTTGTTTGACCCTCCAGGGATGTCTTGTGGCGATGGTTAGCAGGCATGGTCATTGTGTCTTTGTTCTTGCATGTCTTATTTGTTTCTAACTTCGGGCTGCCCATTTCTTTGTCTTTCTGAGCCAAGTTTTCACTTGTGGTGTGGCTACTTGGGTCCATTTGATCCATTATATGGATTATGGATGTAGGAGCACTTAGCTTCTCTTCTGGTACAACTTTGAGTGCCACCCTTTGCGGGGTTAGTGGTGCTGGAGGACCTAGTAGATCTCTGGGCGTTGTATAAATTGCTGCCCCGAGATTTTTAAGGCAGGAGAAGCCGGTACTTTTACCCATGGTGTTTCTGGTTTCAAGGTTCCTGAACAGAGTCAGAATTAGTGAAATTAATGAGCTTTTTAGGTTTGAGTACTCCTTTTACCCCACTGTTTTGTATTTTGTCCTTTCTCCCCTAGTATCACTAAGTTTCTGGGGCTTCTGGATTTTTAGAGGCTGCTTTGGGGTCTGCCTGACTTTGCCTGATTTCCTCCTTCCATGGCTCTCTGTCTTGTGGGATCCTGTTATAGTTGCTTTTTTTTGGGGCTGTGGGATGTGGAGGTGGTAGGCAGGTAGGAGGCTCCAGAAAATTATTCTTGGATATATGTACCTTGTCATAACCCCCTCTGTGATGCACCCCGTGCTGCACCACTTTCTCTGGTGTGGGGTTTAAAAGACTTCTTAGCGCTGGTCGGGGTTTTGTCCTTGTTAGCGGTTGACGTTCCTGCACGTATGCTGCCAGAAGCACCGGTACACACTACACACTACAGAACCCCCTGCACCAGGCCTTGCTCTTCCCTGCCTTAGAGCTCATATCGTCTCCATCGCGGTGTTTCAGGCTCCTGCTGGTAACTGCTGCTGCCGAGCCAGTGTCCAGACAGGCAGGCGGGCGTGGCTCCGTGACAACAGCCTGCTCAACGCTGTCAGCAAGTCAGGTGGAGCGGCGGAGCTATTGGCCGAGTGGGATACCGAACAATGCAGCCCCCACAATGCTCCTCCACTCCCGCTTCCCAGTCCTGGGACCTCCAGCCATGACCTAGGTTCGAAACACACTGCTGGTGGGAGGCAAACCCTCCTGAGCACCAACACAGCTTCAGGCAACAGGCTGCCCTACTCACTCACCCCAAGTCGCACCCGATCCAGAGACCACCGGGCCAGTTCCGTGGAGGGGGCTCATGCCTGTGGATGAATCTAGCAGACAGCCACTGTCAGAGCTTAAGGTTATTGACAACTCTCTCCAATTTAAAAGAGGGTTGTGCTGACATATATATATAATAAGAATTATTATGGCAGGAAACTGGGGACACTGAATGAGATCAAAAGAGATATTTTTGTGATGTGCTTCTTGTGTAACAAGCACAAGGTTAGCAGTAGCATGCGTTACAGGGCCTGACTCGATGTTACTACCATCTATGATCTTAACTTCCTCCAAAGAGGTCTTGGTGAAAAAAGACATAACCTTGCTTTTTGCCCAACAGAGGTCCATAAAATTGCCCTTGGCACCTGAATCTACTATTATTTATATTTAAGAAGTTTGTTGTCCCCGTATCAGGCAAGATGAAAGGAAAATATGACGTGAGGAAGAGGGAACTGCATTTTGTTTATCAGAATGTTGTGAGACAATTAGCCCTGACCCACCTGAAATCTTTGTCTCTTCAGACTTTGGGCTTATTCGTTTTCAGGATTGCCTTTTTTCTTTGGTTTCACAGGACATTCTCTGAGAAAATGTCCCTGTTTTACACAGTATAAACATATTTTCATATCACATCTTCTCTATCTCTCTTCTGCACTAAGAGGGCCCCGTATGCTTCCTATCTGCATACGCTCTTGGTCTTCTACTGCTTTTACAGGATTCAGTTTTGTCTCTTTGCAAATTACCGCACGTGCTTCTGAGCGCCCTTTCTCTTTTTTCCTTTTACTAAGTTGGTGATCCAACTTCACCATGAGATCAATAAGGGCATTGCAGGACTCGGGGGGATCAACCACTTGTGCTAAAAGATCTTTCAATTCGTCTTTGAAACCCCTATAGAACAAAGCACTACATCTTTCCTCTGGCAATCCGACTTCAGCTACCAATCTGTTAAAGGTGGAAATATAAGTCATCAGATCCAGTGTTCCCTGCTTCAAATTTAGTAATTCAGAATCCATCGACTGCATAAAGGAGGGCCTATCGAACAATTTCCTTAACTCTTCTTTAAAGCCATGTAGTTATGCAATAACGGGTCATTCTTTTCTATGAGAGGTATAGACCAGTTTGCTGCATTTCCTCCGAAATAGGAAAGCATGAATGCCACCTTCGCTTGATCAGAGGGAAAACAGGAGGCCTTACACATTAAATGGAGTTGGCACTGGCTGATAAAGGTAGCAAATCTGGTAGGATTCCACATAAACCTCTCTGGAGGGGCCAACAGAATAGATAGAGGTGTAGTCACCTGTATTACCGGGACACTTGGACTGGAGGACTGAGCCTGAAGTGGGAACTGAAAACCTACACCCCCTGCCATGTTCCCTAACCTTGACTCATGTCTCATTCCCCGCTGGAGCAAATCTACCCGTGAGGTCAAATCTTGGGTTTCCTTCTGCGTATTGCCAAGCATATGGGCTAGGTCTGTGAGTGTCACCTGACTTGCTTCCATGGCGTTCAGGTGAAAAAGAGAGAGTGGGCTTTGCATTCTGTCACACTCCTACTTACGTTTTGTAGGAATGCAATGCAATGATGTGAGTACAAACTTCCCTCAGCCACTATCATACCCAACTGTGTCAAAGTAACAACAGCAAACCAGGGGAAGAAGGGAAAAAACAGAGAAGGAAGAAAAATAAAGGTGTCCCATGATGTCCCCCACACAAGGACAGGCCCAAACCGCCAGTAGAAACCCCTACCAAATAAACAGAGACAGAATAGGTAAGTATGCAAAAGTGCTGAATTTAACTGTTAGAACGAGGGAACGTGTGTAACTCTAGAGTACCTGAATGGTTCCCTTCTTCCATTGGGTAATAACAACTTGTTTGAATAGAGCTTATTAATCTTTGTCTCTGGAAAATGAAATGAGGGGTATCAGATAGGGTTACACAATAAAGAAATGCTAGGAAAAAGATGACGGAAAGCAAACTGACACCCACCTATGGACTACTGGCAATGAATGACCTTTGAAGACTGTAATCCTGCGTAGGGAACTAATTCTTTAGCAGCAGGCTAAATGTTACATAAACATAAATTCAGTATATGACTAGAATTAAACTCATCCTTAAAGTCAGGAAGGATTAATAGGGCATTACCTTATCTTTCAGGAGTAGCCGTGTTTAACCATAAGCAGAAAAAGAAAGGAAAAGCATATCTCCAAGAACAAGGGTTTTTATCAGATAAGTATTTCTGATTTTTAAAGTAACATTTACTTATGAGCAGCGTAGAGAGTGCTGCTAGTGTAACGTAAAATAAAAGGCTTTGTTTTGTCTTTTTCTTATTTGTCTTGTAGATGGATCGAAGAACTTTCCAGGCTGCTGAGAGGTGGGGGGAATGAACAGGAGCAACAGGAATTCTCCAGATGTCCAGAGCGTGACGCAGAGAAGCCGCAAGTTGAGGACGTGACGCAAGAGCAGGAACCCCGACAATGAACCGGAAGAACTGAAGGTGAGTAACCCAGAAGAGCCCCTTGCAGGTCCTGAACACTAGAACTTCTAAGCGTTCCAGTGCGGGATCAAAGGGGTTTTGTGCTCCTTAGCTGGTACCCCCATACATGATGCAGCAGGACCAGCAGTCCTGACAGTTGCTGAGCTTAATCAAAGAGCTAGGTCTTGAGTTTCTTCCTGAAGTCGGTTAGCAAGGTTGATATTCGCAGGGTGAGGGCGTTCCCGGACTTGGAGGCAAGTTGGGAAAAGGAGCGTTCTTTACTGTGGCTACGGTGGATGCGCAGTGTCTGCACCAGGGCGAGGGAGGCAAAGTGAAGGTTTTTGGATGGCTAGTGAATGTTCATGCGGTGGTTCATGTATGAATTTTGCATTATCTGGAGCCTTTTCATGAGATTGATGTTGGTTCCTGCTTACACTGATTTGCAGTTATTCAGATGGCTGGTGATGAGGGCTTGTGTGACTGTGTGAAGATCACACTCAAAAACCCTAGGAATTTATGAATACATTTGAAAGATATTTTTAAATCAAAACCCTATCCTAGTTCAGTCAATATGAATGGTTGCTACAATAAAGATAAAGCTGCATTGTGTACTAAAAGCATGAACCACAAGTAGTACTCCCAAAAATGTTTTATATATTTTTCTCATAATTCCAGCCTCAGTGCTTCGTTCACTCCTTATTTTAGGAAAGCCAAATATGAGTTCAGAGATGGTTTATACCTGCAGGCCTGTTTGAGCAACATGGCTCAATGTCCAACAGAATAGCAAGGCCTGCTATCCTGCTATTCTCATCTTATACTAGCAGTTGGGCTGATAAGTATAGCCAGTGAAGGCTTTATACCTACTCATTAGCCTTTAAATAAAAAATGGCTGATGCGTTTTCTGCATGGCTTGTCTCGTCTGTGTGTGTCACCTTGCTCAAAGTCTCCTCTCTAACTATTCCCACTTTGTACTTAGCTTCTTTAAGATTATTTATTCATTGTTGAATCTTTCAGAATAAGCAATTATCAAAAGGTGGCCTGGTGCATTTTCACTCACTTTTAGTCTGCAAGACTATATTTTTTTACTCAAAACAAGGCTTGATGCGAAAACCTGTTCACAATTTTACAAAAATAATTTTAAACTAAAGTCAGCTTAGATTAAATAAGCTGAATGTATTCAAGCAGATGTGATTATCAGGGTGCAAACAAAAGATATATAAAACAAATATGCCTTGCTCATTAATTACAAGTTTACCTTTTAAAAGATTGGCATGTGTTATTTAAGGAGGGAATACCCAGAGAAGAAACAAATCATCATATTCATAACAAAATGTCTATTTCTTCAGCCTCACTGAAATTTCAGATTGCCATGTATGAATATAAAAGTCCTGAAACTTAGCCTAAGCCCGGGCGGAGCAGGCGTAGTGCCTCTACGTGGAGTTCCACGGAGTTGGAAAACAACTTATGGAACTCCGCTCCACTCTGCTCTGCTCCCTCTCTCCTCCCAAAGTAATTAGAATGTTTAAAAAAAGGCACTTACCTGCCGTGGCTGCCTCCTCCTCGCCATGGATGCTCTCCTTTCTCGCCGTCCTTCTTCTTAGATACGTAGACATACAAGTACTCAGAAAAAAGACAACTTTGCAAAACAAATAAACTCCACTTAGAAACCAAATATTTTAAAGAAGGACCTATACATTATCAAACTCATTTACTCATTTACTCAAACTCATTTACGGGATTTTCTTTCAAGGAACCTGAATCAGTTTAGTGCTCCATGGAAACATTCTATCAAACAATTCCTGATACCGCAAATGCTTTGATGCTTGCTCCTTTCATCAATTCATCAGGAACACCAATCCTCTTTAGCCAACAGGATTGGATTGTGGGAAAGCGTTACTCCTGTCCTCCAGAGGAGTGTGTCAGTGACGAGCAGCATTGGAGCGTTTAAGCTCTGGACCTCAGAAAAGAGCTTGGAGCGGCTAGCATCTGTTACGGGGCAGTGTAAAAGTCATTGCAGAAAGGATCAGAACCACTCAGGAGAGGAAGCTGTGATCCTAAACCCAGAAGCTCCAGAATTACCCTCTTGTTACCGAGATTTGAAGTCCGTCTTTGGCAAAGAAAAAACAGCCACTCTTCTACCCCATAGATCCTGTGATTCTAGGATCAATTAGGTGGCTGGAGCCTCATACCCTGTAGCATAATCTACGCATTAGCCAAGAAAGAAAACCTATACTTATGTGAATATCTGTATGTGATGCTTAGAATTGGTTTTATCCTACCTTCCCGGTCACCCGCTTCCACGCCTCTTTTTTTATACCGAAACAGGAGAGAGGTCTAAGGTGTTGAATCGATTACCGGGCCCTCAATGGTCTAACACTAAGGAACCGGTCCGGTATCCCTTGCCCTTGATATCCTACCCCCTTGATCAAATCAAGGGTACTAAGATATTGACTAAATTGCGTTTACATAGAGCTTACCACTTAGTGAGAATCAAGGAGGAAGATGATTGGAAGACAGCTTTTTGTACCAAGTTTGGTCTCTACGAATATCTTGTAATGCCATTTGGTTTGTGTAATGCCCCAGCTGTCTTTCAGTGTTTCATAAATGAAGTACTCCTCAAGGACATGTTGGACTTCTATGCAATTGCATATATTGACGATATCCTGATTTATTCCTCTTCAGTTGAATAGCATGAAGTACATGTTAGGAGTGTCCTTGAACGATTACGGGACAACCATCTGTACTGTAAATTAAACAAACGTCAATTTTATACCTCTCAAGTGTGTTTTCTCTGGTTCATTTATCTCCCCATGGAATTAGCATAGACCCACAGAAAGTCGAGGCCATCACACGTTGGCAATCCCCAAAGGATGTGAGAGGTTCAGAGATTTCTTGGCTTTGCCAATTTCTGTAGACGTTTTATTGAAAACTTCTCAGACTTGGCCTGCCCCATAACAAAACTATTGAAAAAAGGAGCAACGTTTCTACGGACTCCAGCAGTGGAAGAGGCTTTTCGCAAGATGAAGGAAGCCTTCACTCAAGCACCGATATTGAGACATCCAGATCCCTCTCGTTCTTTTGTGGTTGAGGCAGATGCTTCACAAATGGCAGTAGGTGGAGTCCTTTCTCAATCAGATCCAAGTGTTGGGTGTCTTCCTCCAGTTGCAAACCATTCACATAAATTGACTCCAAATGAGCAAAATTACGCTGTGGGTGACAAAGAACTCCTAGCCATTAAAACGTTTTTGGAGGAGTGGCGTCTATATCTATTAGGAGCAAATCACAGGGTCCACCGGAATTTGCAGTTCCTAAAATCAGCATGGGCCTTGTCTATGAGACAACTGCGTTGAATGCAATTCTTTAGTGACTTCAATTTCATCATTCAATTCCAGGCGGGGAAGAAGAATGGGACAGCAGATGCCCTCTCCCGTTTGGGCTACAAACTTGAAGAACCTCAGTGTGATCCCACCCTAAATTTGCATGGGAACGTATTATAGGAGCTGTTTGCGCTGAAGAGGAAACCTAAAGGCAGTTGAAATGGCACAAAGGTCTGCAGAATCAGAGGAGTTTAACTTTACACAAACACATAATGTCACCAAGATCCAAAATCTGGATATATTCAAGGGGGGTTGGTGTTACCTACACAACAGCTGCAAGAACAAGCCTTAGAGTGGTGTCAGGCTTACCCCCTATCTGGGCATCCCGGGTACAAAAAGACATTAAAATTACTTAAACTAAACTTTTGGTGGCCCAATGTGGCAAACAATGCCAAACAGTTCATTCAGACTTGCCACGTGTGTGCACAAGGGAAGGCATCTCATCGGGCATCTGTGGGTTTATTGAATCCTTTACCCACCCCCCTAGTCCATGGTAGACTGTTTCTTTGGATTTTATTGCTGAATTGCCTAAGACCACACAGGGTAACACTACTCTTCTTATTGTTGTGGATCTATTAACCAAGATGGCCCATACAACACATAGTCCGAGTACATGGCCTTCCCTCTGTTATGATATCAGACCGGGGATTCCAATTCATCTCTAACTTTTGGAAAGGGATGGGTGCCTTATTACAGATTGATGTCAGGTTTTTCTCTGGCCTTCATCCCCAGATGGATGGTCAAACCGAAAGGGTGAATCAGTGTTTAGAACAGTACCGAAGATGTCAGCTTCTACATTTCACATCAGACTTGGACACATTCATATGGGTAGCTGAATTTTCTTATGATAACAGCTGTCACTCTTCCACTAACTACTCTCCTTTCTACTTCAACTATGATTTTAACCCCTGGTCCATGCTATTGCCTCACCCTCCCTCTCATTCTGCTCCTGCTGCTCTTGACTTTGAGAAAATGCTGCATGACATACAGAAGATACCTACGGGGAACCTAGAGAGAGCTGAGGCAGTATATAAGGAAAAAGCAGATCTCCATTGACGTGCGGACCCTGCGTATTCAATGGGAAATGAAGTTTGGTTATCTACCAGAAACAGTATCATGAAGGAATCCTGTAAATTTAAACCCTGTTTTATTGGCCCTTACAAGATATGTAAGATCATCAATCCTGTGGCTATGTAACGAGGCCTCCCTGCTACAATGAAGATGCACCCTGTTTCCCATGTGTCCTTGCTGAAGCCTGTGGTGGCCGGTACAAACTTTCCTACACACCCAGCTCCAGTGATCATTGCTAATCAACCTGAATATGAGGTCATTGATTCAAGGAGGGTGAGATGCAGATTTCAATACCTCATACACTGGAAAGATTACGGTGTTGTCGACAAGAAGCCTTCTATCTGCACTATCAGTGCCCATCAACCAATGAGAAATAAAAAGATCCTAAGAACTCTGACTTGGAGCAAGGCCTGGGAAGTATGGAACCTTAAGATGGCCGACGCTCTGGGAGAGTTAACGTTCTAGTCTTTCTCATTGTTCCAGAACTCTATGTGAAGCCCTCAACTTAGAACGTTGGCGCACTTCACCTGAACCCGTCACCCTAGCAGTAACCTTGAGTCCGAGTTAGTTTTAGTGAGGGCATTTCCCGTAGTTACCTGACAGGAAGAAATTCTGAAACGTCTTCCCTGAACCGTAGCAGTTTCGGAATTCGTGTCTGCGTGTTAAGTTTCTCCTCGAGCCTACCGCTCCTGAGGTAGTGTTCGGCTGGAGCTCATGCGCAGTTCAAGAAGGAGTCTAAGAGTTCCGCAACTGAAAAACAGTACAACCCGCCACCTGTCTGAAGGAGGAGAACCATAGTCTGAGAGTCATGCGTCAGTGAGGCGCGTCTGTTCCATTCGTTGAGAGACATTTGACTGGAGAGTCAGTGAAGAGTTCGAAGTTCTACGAGAAGCACCAGAGCTAAGTCTTGAGTCTAAACTCACACCGTGTAAATGTTATAATGTAAATAAGGAATAGTGTTGTAGTACTTACCCAAGTTCTTCTCTCTACGAACCGTTCCTGTGAAAAAGAAAAAGAACATTAGAAATAGAAACATTCCTAGGAGTGAAAGATAGGTATGATGTAGCTCCTGGGAATTAAATAGATTGTTGTGAGGTATAAGAAAAGACCACTAACTATTGTGTTAACATTAGGAACTATTAGAAGAGAGATACGGAGCAGAAAAATAGCTGTCCAAATAGAAGAGAAGCAACACTGGGTTTACAAGCTGGTATGTAGAAGGGGCTAATAATACAAGACTAAAAGATACAAGGAGGAAGGAGATTAAGTAGAACTAATAAGTCTAATGTTTATTCAGCCTCCTGAACGATCCAACCAGAAGCCAGTATAGCAGAAAGAAGACCAAACAGGAAGCAGTCAACCAG
Source organism: Triturus cristatus (assembly GCF_964204655.1). NCBI lineage: Eukaryota > Metazoa > Chordata > Amphibia > Caudata > Salamandridae > Triturus > Triturus cristatus. Next base: position 954,452,871 of record NC_140581.1, read on the forward strand.
TGGCAGTCTCTTCTCTTCTCTTTTGTTATTTTATCCAATCCCCCTACCCCCTCTGGAGAAGGCATTAACGCATCTTTTCATAGTGCTGCGTTGGTGGTTCTTGGAGGTGGTGTTGGGAAAAGGCATCTCTGTTCCTGCGCGAGAAAAAGGGCTTCTGACAGAGTGAAGTGCCCACGTATTGATTGCGCCCGAACAGAATGGCTAAAGGTTTGGAGTTGCAAAAATTAGGAGAGGTCTTACACATAATACAAAAAGAATTAACCACAGTTAGGGATGAAAACAGGGGTTTGAGACAGGAGGTAATGGACACAAGGAGGGAAACAGTCGAGCTGGCAGCTAAGATTTCCAGTTTTAATCCGACATCCAGTTTGAAATTCCCAGACACAGAAGGTGAACACTCCACTTCTAGTGTAACCACACATGTAGTTCATTCTCTATCCCCTGTTATTCCTCTAGCCCCCCCCAGAAAGATTCAGTGGTGATCCTCAGAAGGCTCAAATCTTTTTGACGCAATGCTCCCTGCACTTCATGTGTCGTCCTTCAATTTTTCCAGACGCACAGTCCTGTGTGGCCTTTATTTTGTCATACCTTAGCGGAGATGCCGCTAGTTGGTCCATGCCCTTAGTCACCAGAGACGATGCTCTTCTTTATCACTTTGAAGATTTCAAAAAAGAATTTTTGAGGATATTTGATCGCCGAAAGATTTCTCAAGCCACAGACAATGAACTTTTAGAATTAAAGCAGGGGAACAAGGATCTTGTAGCATATCTAGCTCAATTCAATTAATTGGTGGTAGAAACGGACTGGCCGGAATGTAAAAGAGCAGCAGTCTTCTATCGTGGATTAAAAGACGAACTGAAGGATGTTTTGGCCCAAATTCCAAATCGACCTACCGATGTTTCAGCCTTAATCGATTTGGTTTTGGAAATCGATTTTCGTCAAAGTGAGAGGAGGGGTGAAAAGCGAAAGGATTTCAAATTTAGTACACCGAGATTCGACAGAACTAAGAATGACTCAACGAAGGTACCAGACAGTCAATCTGGAACCGAGCCTATGCAGATTGGAGTAGTTCGGGGTCCTCTGACCAAGGAGGAGAAGGAGAGAAGACGGCAGAATAATTTGTGCCTGTATTGTGGAGGAAGGGGACACTTTGTCAGAATTTGTCCCAAAAAGCCAAAAATGTTCTCAAAGGAGAAGGAAAACTTCACGCACCACCAATAGGAGGAGTTGGGTTGGTAGGTGCTGAGGATAAGGCAACTCCGGGAGAACATCATATCGCGAACACTTTACAGTCTTCATCTCCACACCTTGTAATTTCAATGAAAATAAAGTTCAGGAATGTCATTTTAACTGAGGTGTCAGTCATGATTGATTCAGGGGCAACAGGAAACTTCTGCGATATCAAATATGCAGCCAGCATCGGACTAAGACCAATCTTGAAGTCAAGAAGTGAACCAGTAAGAGCCGTAGATGGAACTAATCTTTCCTCCGGACCAATCACTAGTCACACGGAACAAGTAGAATTAACCTTTCAAGAGGAACATCGCAAACTCATCCAGTTCAATTTGATCGATGCTCCTCAGTTCCAGATTATATTGGGCCTGCCGTGGTTAACGGAACACAATCCAAGTATCGATTGGGGAGCGAGAACTGTGAGGATGAATTCTGATTTCTGTAAAGGCAACTGTTTTGACCATCTCGTGGAAGCTAAGGAATCAGGACCAGCAACCTCTTTGAGTGAACAAGAAATTTCTGTGTGTGTGATCCACACTGGTGAAATACCATCTGAATATAAGGAATTCGAGGAAGTGTTCAACGAGATTGAGGCACAGAAGTTACCGCCACATCGGCCATTTGACTGCAGGATAGATCTGGAGCCAGGCGCTCAATTACCTTATAGCCGAGTGTATGCCTTGACAGAAAAAGAGAATGAACACCTGAAGGAATACATTGGGAAATACTTGGCCAACGGATGTATCCGTCCATCTCAGTCTCCGGTCTCCTCCCCTTTATTCTTTGTGCCCAAAAAAGAAGGCGAGTTAAGAACCTGTATTGACTATCGAGCCATTAACAAAGTTACCATCAAGAATCGGTACCCTCTTCCTCTCATCTCTGTGCTGTTAGACCAGGTAAAGGAGGCACAGATTTACACGAAACTAGACCTGCGAGGGGCATACCACTTGATCCGGGTTCGAGAAGGGGACGAGTGGAAAACGGCGTTCCGAACAAAGCTAGGTTTGTACGAGTACCAGGTCATGCCTTACGGCTTATGCAACGCACCAGCAGCCTTCCAACATTTTATAAATAGTGTCTTGAGTGAGTATATTGATCAATGCGTCATAGTATATATCGACGATATATTGATTTACTCCAGAACAGAACAAGAACATCCAGGCCAGGTGAAGAAAATTCTACAAAAATTGAAGGAGAACCACTTGTATGTTAAATTGGAAAAGTGTGCATTTAGTGTAAAAGAGGTGGAATTTCTTGGATTCGTGCTCACGCCATCTGGAATCACGATGGACATTAAGAAGGTTAAGGCAGTTCTAGAATGGAAGTCTCCAAGTTGTGTGAAAGAATTGCAAAGCTTCATTGGTTTTGCCAATTTTTACCGGAGGTTTGTGAATGAATTTTCGCACAAATTAGTTCCCCTTAATCGATTGCTCAAGAAAGGAGTTCCTTTTGAGTGGTCCGAGGAGGCAGAAGAAGCCTTTAGGTCTCTTAAAAAAGAGTTTACCTCCGCACCAATTCTATTACATCCAGACCCCAGTGAACCCTTCTATTTGGAGACGGATGCTTCGGATCTAGCAATAGGAGGGGTCCTCTCTCAAAGACACAAGAAAACAGGACAACTCCACCCAGTGGCTTACAGATCGAGGAAATTAACACCAGCTGAAGTTAACTACACCATCACAGAAAAAGAGCTACTGGCGATCAAGGACGCTTTCCAGGAGTGGAGACACTATCTATTGGGAGCGAGACATACCGTGACCGTGTTCACGGACCATAGGAACTTAAAATTCCTGAAATCTGCAAAAACCCTTACCCCGAGACAGCTAAGATGGTCGTTGTATTTCGCGGATTTTGACTTCGTGATCACTTTCCGACCAGGAACTAAGAATGGAAAGGCTGATGCCCTGTCAAGATTAAATATGGAAAAGCTTGAAAACGATCAAGAATCAAAGACGATCATTCCCGAACACCAAATACTTGGGGCGGTGAGTCAAGAGACCTTCGAGGAAAAGGTAGCAGGAGCAATGTCACAGAAAGAAATGCATGATTGGGCAGAGCAAGAACCTTTCCGAAAAATTCAACATGGACTACCTTGGCATGAAGAAAAACTGTATCTGCCTACTCTAGAGCTTCAGCAATTAGTTTTGGAGAACAATCATGAGAGCAAATTAGCCGGACATAAGGGCATACAAAAGACTGAAGACCTGATTAAAAGAAACTATTGGTGGCCACAAATGACTAAAGACATTCACTCTCATGTGAAGGCCTGCGGGGTCGTGCGCGAGGAAAGTCGGAGAGACAGTCACCTAGGGGGTATCTCCAACCTATGCCCACACCCCCACATCCCTGGCACACGGTTACTGTAGATTTGATAGTGGACTTGCCTTCCAGTCAGGGTTTTAACACCATATTAGTATTTGTAGATGCATTCACCAAGATGGCGCATTTTGTTGCATTAAAGGGACTTCCGACAGCTAGAGAACTGGCTCACCATTTTGGCATACACATAGTGCGAGCCCATGGTGTTCCTCGAGTGATTATCTCAGATCGGGGTTCACAGTTCCTATCTCGCTTCTGGAAGGCCTCCATGGACAGTTTGGGAATAGAAACCAAATATTCCACTAGCTATCACCCGGAGACAGATGGGCAAACAGAGAGAGTCAACCAGGAACTAGAACAGTATTTAAGGATATTTTTGTTAGATCAAGAAGGGGATTGGCCAGAGTATTTGTGGGCTGCAGAGTTCGCACACAATAATGCTAAAAATGTTTCTACGGGTTTTTCCCCTTTCTATTTAAATTATGGTAGGCATCCAAATGCTTCTATAATTGGTAAAGAAATCTCAGTCCCAGCTGTGCAGGAAATAGTACAAAATTTAGCCCAAGTCCATCAGACTGCCACTGATAACTTAATACAAGCCAAGCAGACATACAAGAAATATGCTGACAGGAAAAGAAAGGAAGGTCCTAAACTGCAAGTAGGAGACAGGGTTTGGCTAAACGCTAAAAATCTCAGACTCAAAGGAGATAGAAAATTCCAACCAAGATTTGTAGGTCCTTACCCCATAGAGAAAGTAATCAATCCAGTGACTTACCGTTTGACCTTACCACCTGAAATGAAAATTCATCCTGTGTTTCATGTTTCCTTACTAAAAAAAATATCCTCAGATGTAAGAATGAACCTCCCTCCAAAACCTGTGCACTTAGAATCAGGAGTTGAGTTTGAGATAAAAAGAATTCTAGACTCTAAGAGATCTAAAGGAACAGTTTACTATTTAGTGGACTGGAAAGGCTATGGTCCAGAGAAACGATCTTGGGAGAAATGCTCTGATGTCCATGCCCCCCGTTTGATACGATCCTTTCATCTAAAATTTCCTCGGAAGCCAAGATTGGAGGGACCTCCTTTGCGAGGGGGTACTGTCAGAACCATTACCGACAAGAAGCCTTCTATCTGCACTATCAGTGCCCATCAACCAATGAGAAATAAAAAGATCCTAAGAACTCTGACTTGGAGCAAGGCCTGGGAAGTATGGAACCTTAAGATGGCCGACGCTCTGGGAGAGTTAACGTTCTAGTCTTTCTCATTGTTCCAGAACTCTATGTGAAGCGCTCAACTTAGAACGTTGGCGCACTTCACCTGAACCCGTCACCCTAGCAGTAACCTTGAGTTCGAGTTAGTTTTAGTGAGGGCATTTCCCGTAGTTACCTGACAGGAATTAATTCTGAAACGTCTTCCCTGAACCGTAGCAGTTTCGGAGTTCGTGTCTGCATGTTAAGTTTCTCCTCGAGCCTACCGCTCCTGAGGTAGTGTTCGGCTGGAGCTCATGCGCAGTTCAAGAAGGAGTCTAAGAGTTTCGCAACTGAAAAACAGTACAACCCGCCACCTGTCTGAAGGAGGAGAACCATAGTCTGAGAGTCACGCGTCAGTGAGGCGCGTCTGTTCCATTCGTTGAGAGACATTTGACTGGAGAGTCAGTGAAGAGTTCGAAGTTCTACGAGAAGCACCAGAGCTAAGTCTTGAGTCTAAACTCACACAGTGTAAATGTTATAATGTAAATAAGGAATAGTGTTGTAGTACTTACCCAAGTTCTTCTCTCTACGAACTGTTCCTGTGAAAAAGAAAAAGAACATTAGAAATAGAAACATTCCTAAGAGTGAAAGATAGGTATGATGTAGCTCCTGGGAATTAAATAGATTGTTGTGAGGTATAAGAAAAGACCACTAACTATTGTGTTAACATTAGGAACTATTAGAAGAGAAATACGGAGCAGAAAAATAGCTGTCCAAATAGAAGAGAAGCAACACTGGGTTTACAAGCTGGTATGTAGAAGGGGCGAATAATACAAGACTAAAAGATACAAGGAGGAAGGAGATTAAGTAGAACTAATAAGTCTAATGTTTATTCAGCCTCCTGAACGATCCAACCAGAAGCCAGAATAGCAGAAAGAAGACCAAACAGGAAGCAGTCAACCAGTGGCAGTCTCTTCTCTTCTCTTCTCTTTTGTTATTTTATCCAATCCCCCTACCCCCTCTGGAGAAGGCATTAACGCATCTTTTCATAGTGCTGCGTCGGTGGTTCTTGGAGGTGGTGTTGGGAAAAGGCATCTCTGTTCCTGCGCAAGAAAAAGGGCTTCTGACAGGTGTTGAGGACCGCACATGAGAACCAGCAAGCCATGTGCATGCCCCCAATTGGTACGTCTCTTTTATAAATGTCATCCAGAGAAACATAAGCATGTGGGAGTGGCTGTAGGGGGGTGCAATGTCAGGACTGTTGGTCCCGCTGAGTCATGGAACTTGGCGCTGCTTGCCCCTCTGGGTTCAAAGCCTTCCACAAACCTAGATCTAACGGCAGGGTTGGTGGAACTGGGATCATCTTTAATGAAATATGGGATTTCTCGCCATTGGATATTGACGAGATTTCGCAGTGCGAAACCCTGGGCTTCTCGTTGTAAGACAGGTCCGGCAATGTCCTGACTGGAATTCTATGTTATAGACCTCCGGGGACTGTGAGTGAACAGTCACAGCAGCAGCTCTTGGATGTGATTGGCAATTTGGCACTTACTCCTCATAGATTGATGATTTTGGGAGACTTTAATCTTTGGCCCAACGCAACGATGGAAACAGCATATAACAATATTGTTCAATCTTGTGCTAATTTTAATCTATCACAACATGTGTTGGAGGCAACACATTCGGCAGGACATGCTCTAGATCTCATATTTGCGGCAGAGAATGTAGTGACTCTGGATAATATCCTCCCTGTGGACTGGTCCGATCACCATCTGATTAGATTCAGAATTCTGTCGATCCCTAAGGGCAGACCCCTTCCGTTTAAAGATAGTAACAGTGTTCTGGGCAGGGACTGGAAAGCCTTGAGAAGGAAAGCTCAGTGTGCCTCTTTGTTTAATGTGGCCCCTCTCCCTGTTTCAGGGCAGTCGGTTGATTCTAACTTTAAGGAGCTCTGCACTTACATTACGAATACTATTTATCGGTTTGCTCCACTGAAACGGCTCAGGAAAAGAGGTACCCCTTCGGCCCCCTGGTTCTCAGAGGAACTAAGGGCTTTTAAAATTCAGTGCAAACATGCCGAGAGGCAGTGGCGTAGTCAATATCTAATCAGTGATAAGATTATCTGGCGGAACCTGTTGAGCAGATACAAGCAAGCTATTGCATCTACTAAAGCGTCGTATTTTGCGGAACTTATTCAAAATTCGCCGAATAGTGTTAAATATGATTTTAATATTTTGAGAGGTGTTACTAATCCAGAGTGTCTGGCCAAAAAGATTGTTCCCTCGCAGGATCTGTGTGATGGGCTGGCAGCCTTTTTTCACAATAAAATCAAGGGCATCCTGCAGTATGATCCTATTACTAGCTGCAAAGCTGGAGCATGGCTACCAGCAGTGGATCCACCTGACCGTGCAGTATTCAGTCTAAACGAAGTGGTAGCGGCAGGACCTTGTTTAGACAATTGGACCTGCCCTTCTTTGGAGGATTTCTCCAATGTGGCTAAGAAAGTCTGCTCGGGGTCTCCGTTAGACCCCATTCCGCAGAATTTCTGGAAGGAATTGGGGTCGGAAACTTTTCCGCACCTCCATCTGATTACTAATCAGTCACTAATCAGTGGTGTGGTTCCGGCCTGTTGGAAGGATGCGTTGGTATCTCCCCTTTTGAAAAAACCCTTGCTGGATCCCGCTTGTTATGGGAATTATCGCCCTATTTCCTTGTTGCCATATCCAGCTAAGATAGTTGAACGCCTCGTTAGCCAGGAGCTCTCGGGGTTTTTAGAGAGCAAGGGTATACTGGAGGAGAATCAATTTGGTTTTCGTCCGGGGCATGGTACCGAGACTGCATTGATCACTGCCTTGGATGATTTGCGAATGCGGGCGGATAAGGGGCACTCTGCAACTCTGATATTGCTTGACTTATCCGCCGCATTCGATACGGTCAGCCATACTATTCTCTTACATCGGCTTGAGGAGGTGGGGATTACATGCTCGGCCCTAAAATGACTCTGTTCTTATCTGTCGGATAGACGGCAGGTGGTCTTTCTGCCTCCGTCGTATCAGTCAGATTTTTTGCCTAATAAACAGGGTGTCCCACAGGGTTCCTCTATTAGTCCGATATTGTTTAATGTTTATATGCGACCTTTGGTGCAAATCATTAAATCCTGTAACATTATGGCAGTTAACTATGCCGATGACACGCAATTGTTCATCTCCCTGGAAGGTGATCAGGTGGATTCCTTATCCACCTTCCACAACTGTATGCTGGAAATGACGACTTGGCTGAAAAACAATGCCTTGCAATTTAATGGTGCCAAAACTGAGATCTTACATTGCTCAGTGGGCCGGGTACCTCTAGCCCTGCCTCTCAATTTTTGGCCTCTTCCATTGGACACCCCCCTGGTCCCAGTAAAGACTGTACGTAATCTGGGGGTTTGTTTCAATGAGAAGCTAAGTCTTGAGTCGCATGTTAACAAGGTGGCCTCGAACTGTTATATGATTATGAGAGGCTTACGCAGGATCCTACCCCTACTGCCCCTCCATGTGCGAGGTACAGTAGTCCGTTGTACTATTCTCAGTCATCTGGACTACTGTAATGCCTTGCTTCTTGCTTCCCCAGTTTATCTGATCCGGAGACTTCAACGTATCCAGGCAGCTGCCGCAAAACTTGCCCTTCTGAGACCGCGCTTTTCATCCAGCACTAAGGCTTTGTCCGAGCTACACTGGCTACCTGTGCAACAGAGAATTTTGTTTAAATCCCTGTGTGTAACCTTTAAAGCTCTTCATGGCCTTGGCCCTAAACCGTTGCAAAGTCTTTTTAGATGGTATGTTCCCACGCGCACTCTGCGCTCTTCATCAGCTAGGCTGGCCTTGATTCCCAAAACGAAGAGAGCTACCTTGGGAGGCAGAGCCTTTAGCTCTGCGGCTGCGCGTCTGTGGAATAGTCTCCCCTCAGAGTTACGACAGGTACAGGATCTGACACTTTTCCGTGGGCAGCTTAAGACCTGGCTGTTCCCCAGAGTTTAAATCCCAGCCCCCTCCCTTTCTTTCCCTTCATTATGTCATTAGCGCCAGGATGCCCGTAGGGTTGCAGTGCGCTCTACAAATATTTATACATACATACATACATGTAAGAGGGTACCGGCAAAGGAGCATAAAACTCCTTTGATCCCGCACTGGAACGCTTTGCGTTTAGTTTTCGGGACCTGCAGGGGGCTCTTCTGGGTTACTCACCTTCAGTTCTTCTAGTTCACCATCGGGATTACAGTGTTCCTGTTCCTGCTCTTGTGTCGTGTCCTCAACTTGCGGCTTCTCGGCGTCGCACTCTAGTCACCTGGAGAATTCCTGTTGTTCCTGTTCGTCGGCCGCCGCCTGTCAGCAGCCTGGAAAGTTTTTCGATCCAGCTACAAGACAAATATGAAACAGACAAAAACCGCATTTTATTATATGTTACATCAGCAGAGCTTTCTACGCTGCTCATGAGTAAATACTACTTTAAAAGTCAGAAATACTAATCTGATGAAAACCCCTTTCCATGGAGATATGCTTTTTCTTTCTTTTTCTGCTATGGTTAAACATGACTACTCCTGAAAGATAAAGAAATGCCCTGTTAATCCTTCCTGACGTTAAGGAGGAGTTTAATTTCATTCATATACTGAATTTATGTTTATATAACATTTAGCCTGCTGCTAAATAATTAGTTCCATACGCAGGAGTACTTAAAATAGCTTAATTTCGACAGCACTTGTAATAAAAAGCATTGTTACATAAAATACAATATGGACATTAAATATATCATAGATACATGTGCAAAATTCATAAAATATCAATTCATCAGGAAACTGTTAAAATTTGATCATATAGTTAAAACACCAGCAAATGACAAATATAGATTATATAAACATTACAGTAAATGGACAAGTCCAGGACTCCGGCAAAAAGTAAGAAGGCATGCTGGTATCAATATCAATTCATCAGAAAACAGTTAAAAGTCATATCATATAGTTAAAACAGCAGCAAATGGCAAATATAGATGATATAACTATTGCAATAAATTAACAGGACCAGGGCTCAAAGAAAAAATATAAAGGCATGCTGGTAGCACCCCAGAGAAGCAGAAATGATGCCAAGAATCATAAAATATCAATCTATCATAAAACATAAAAAAGTCGCATCATATCATTAATGCAGTAACATTCCTAAATATAATACATATTTAGGAGTGAAAAGGGAATTTGTTTTGTGTTAGACTTTATACTACCCTGTCCCTTTTCTCTAAATAAGTGTGACTCTCTGGTGCTTTTGAGGAAATAAAAAAGAGACCAAGGAATAGAAATATCCATATTCAAGACGACATGTAATCAATGTTAGAAAACATGTTTTAAGTCCTCAGTGGATATGAAGTTCTGGATTATTGTTATGAGTTCTAGTGGAATATTTGTTCTTCTTACCCAAACATTTATGCGAGACTCTAAGTTAAACTTATTATTAAGTAGAGAGGTAAGCAATTTCATATTTTACATTATTTTAAAGCAGGGCCTGGCATTGTGTTGGTCCGTGTACCATTTCTTTGCTGTGTGGATCATGGCTGGCAATAAATTATGTGTTAATTTTATTTAGCTGGACTCAGGGGGGATATTCATCCTTTTTTATCTTGGGTGAAGTACTTTGTTTTCTCATTTGCTAGGATATCCTTTACATTTGTATTGTGCACACATCTTACTGGTATGCTGGGCCAAGAGTTTGCGAAAACCACCAAGTGGTTCTAAACACAATCTGAAAAGGATGGGGAAAAGTATTGAGTGAAAAGTATCCCATTTGACACTCTAATAGGAGTAGCTATTGGTCAATAGTATGTGTTATGTATATATCCTAACGATTTGGCGGCATTCATCAAGAAGTGATTTGAGTCATTTTAATAATGGTCCCCAGTAACAAAGCATATGCATCAAGTGTTGAGTTGTAGAACATAGTCAACTTTCCTGATCACTGCTGAGAGGTCAATATTCATTAAGAATAAGCAAGAGGCTGGATGTACAGATGCACCAGTGCAGGTATGAGAGAGACAGACAGAATGCATGAATAATGAGTATTTGCATTTATGGATAAATTAATGATTAAATCCATCAATAGAAGCATCCATTCATCCATCCATTGACTCTTTCTTGCATTCACCCACTCGATCTTCCACAATACCAGAAGCATACACCACTGTAAAGTGAAGAGGCACTTTCATTTATTTGCTGGGCATATTGCCCATGCTAACACTAGTTTCGTCTATACATTAGTAGACAGGTCATTTGTTGTTCTGAGGAAGTACGTGCTTGCAAAGGAAGCTGAGTGCTTTGTGGATGCATATTCGACTGACATGGGTGAGAGAGATGTGGGTTTGTTTTTCTATGATACACTATTATATTATGTTACCCAAATGTGATTGATTTGATAGCACATTTATATTCAAGCAATGTGGGTCACTGAGGCATTTGAAGTGCTGGATGACTTGATGTGCATGTACAAGAAGAGGCCCAAAGTCATCACTAACACACATATGCATTTATGGGTCAGTCAAGCGAGTGTACTCCGTTAGGAATTCATGAGAATTGAAATACAGAAGTAATTTTCGTCTGTGAATTATGAAAATGAAGTATGTGCTGAACTTAGGGAATTGATGTACATAAATGAAGGTCCAGTTGCTACATGATTGTTAATGTTTGCAAAGTGTGTGAACTGTAATTTATTTTATACTGAGGAATGATGTAGATGCTGGGAGGTTCAAATTATACCTGGACATGTATCACTGTGATTTAGCTTGGTGCAGCAACTGGTGTCCACCACGAGTGATAGATAGATAGATAGATACTGAACTTTATTCGATATGTAACAACAATATCAAAAAAGTACATACATGTAAAATCGGTAATACAACAAGAATAGCACATAGTTAATAACATGATTAAAATCACGGGAATTAAAAAAATAAAATAGATACAGTCAGGCAACAAAGTGAGAGGCTGGTTAAAATTGCATTGATAATCTCAGCCTCAACGTCAATTTCAAGTATGATGACATGGCTGCCAGGGCTAGGGGGGTATCTAAGGTTTTCAATTTAAGGTATGCCAATTTATATGAACGTATACCCCAGGATTTCAGCAATGGTTTTAAAAAAGTGGTCCTTGGCAGTTGATAAAATCTGCAAAAAAGAATACAATGGATATTGGATTGGGGCGAAAGGCCATCACAAGGGCATTTTTGAAGGTCAGTGAGCCAACAGTTTGGGTTAGGGAAAGTTAGGAGTCTGAAAAACGTGTTGGTACGAAAACGGGTCAGAAGCATACGGGTGAATGGAGATGGTTCTAATAATAGATATTGCTGAATGCCAGTGACGGTGATCAAGTTTTGATATTCAACAATAGTAGACTTCTGTATATCCAGGAGCCAGCGTTTATGATACAGATGATTTAAAACGAGTCGCTTTAGCTCAGCTCTGGATATATGAGTTAGGGTAGATGGTTCCTCAAAGAATTCCGGATGCCCGATGTCGTTGGACAGCCTTTTAACATAATTTAACCATTTGATGTTTCTGACCTCTGTCAGTTTTAGGCAGTCCATAATGATTTCCCTATTGAAAGGGGTTTCCTCATTAATCCAGACTTTGTGCCATAGGATTAGGGGAGAGGAGTGAATGGTATCTACAATATGAGTAAGGCCCAGTTCACTGTGCACCATATGAGTAGAGGTACCAGGCGGGACAGCCAAGAGGTAGCGTAGAAAAGCGTTCTCAAGGCGCTGAATTTGTTCGGCCGGTTCGATCCCCCAGATCCCAGAGCCATAAGTGGCGGTTGAGACACACTTCGCGCGATAGATCTGGAGTAAAGGATGTATTGGGCGACCGCCTAGTTTTTTTGAAAAATTTGTAAGTGCGCCTATTGCTTTGGACATTGCTAAGCCTCTGGCTTGAGCCGCGGCTCTCCAGGAGCCCCTCTTATTGAATGTGATGCCCAGGTAAGCAAAACTGTCGACGTTGGTTAGTTTATTACCATTCAAGAAAATGGTGCATGGCTTTTTTCCAATCCCTTGACCGCAGGACATAGTGTAGGTTTTGGAGGTGTTGACTTTTAAGCCTCTCGTCGACATGGATTCAGTGAATTCAGTGACAGCCCTCTGAAGCCCCATGGGGGTCTGGGACATAATTGCCGCATCGTCGGCGTAAAGCAAGATAGGGATCGGTTTACCATTAATTGTGGGGTAATCATGGAAAATTCTAGAGAGGTGGTGACTGACAGAGTTGATATAAAGCGTAAAAAGTAAAGGAGCTAAGATGCAACCCTGTCTAACACCTCGTCTAATGACAAATCTATCTGAGCATTCTCCATTGATTCCATACCTCACGCGAGCCGAGGCATCCCTATACAACTCTTTGATGAATAAAATTATAGTTGGATCTAAGCCAATCTCAGTAAGGGAATCCCATAACTGTCCATGGTCAACACAATCGAATGCTGAACTGAGGTCAACAAAAGTTATAAAAAGATTTCTTTTTTTCGCCTGGGTATATTTGGCTATTATAAGGGATAAGTTTAAGCTCTGTTCGATGGTTCCTTTGCCATGTCTAAAACCGTATTGTGTGTCCGAGATAATATCTTGGGTACTAAGCCAGTCGTGTAATCTGTTTAAAATAATTCGCCCGGCTACCTTCATGAGGGAGTCTAGGAGTGAAATGGGGCGATAATTGGCGGGGTTATCCCTCCCGCCTTTTTTAAAAATCGGGACGACAATAGCCTCTGGCCAGGTGGAAATAAAACCAGTGATGTTCATAGAATTCAGTGCGTTAGTGAGCAGAGGGGCCCATAAATCAAGGTGTGACTTGAAACGTCTATAGGGACACAGTCTGGGCCTGGGGCTTTCCCAGAGGGGCTATCTTTCAACGCCGTAAGAACCTCAGCGTGGTCAAAAATAATATTTAAAGGGAACGAAGTGGGAAAAGTAGAGTCAGGGGAGGAATTGGAAACAGAATCAGTCTCAAAAGGTAAGTATTCCAGATTGGTGGGATTATATAAGGAACTAAAGTGAGTGACCCAGGTTTCAGGAGTGATGGCTAAATCCAAGGTCGAGGGCTGAGAGGATCCAAAGAAGGGGGCATTGACTGCCCTCCAGAAGGCAGTATTGTCTCTCTTTTCGGAAGCCTCCACCAAGGCTGCCCAAGCCATCAGCTTCAACTGCTTTTTCCTTGCCTGGCGCTTAGTACGGTAAATGTGTCTGGCATGCTGGATCTCTTGGCGGTTTCTAGGGTTGGATTTCAGAGCTGCTTTCAACAGACGTAGAGCTTTGGAGCAGTCCCTATCAAACCAGCCGTGGGGGGAGGGAACAGGTTTCTTCGGGGAACGCGCCAGGAGAGATTTAATTTCTATCAGAATTGCGGAAAAGGAACTAGATATTAACTGTGGGTTTTCCGCCGGTGTCAGACAAATTTGAAAATGGTCATAGGTGTTGGTGACCAGCCTTTTAAGAAAAATAGGGGGGACTACTTTGTCCCATTTAAGGGAGAGACCCGTGGTGGTGCCCAACTGCAAGGGAGGAGAGTAACTAGTGTTCTGCCTGGCTGTGCCATTGGTATTCAAGGTTAACTTTAAAGTGACCTCGATAGGATAGTGATCACTGATAGGAATATCAAGGGTCTCCCAATTAGTAACCAGGCCAGAGTACCTTGAAGAAATAAATGTGTAGTCAATCGTGGTGTGACAACCTCTCCCAATGTAAGTAGGTTTGAAGGATTTGGGGGGGGAACATAAGTCATTAACAAAGGATAAATTAAAATGACATAATAATCCATTTAGCAGATCCCCCAATTTAGTGTGGCAAAAGTGATTGGGGGAATCATCCATTTCGGTCAACCGGCCACAGGCACCACTGAGATTCTGAAGACAAAGCGAACAATTGAAATCACCTACCAAGATGATTAAAGTATCGGAATTAATTTGGGACTCTTTATTTAATAGGTCGCATTTTAAACCGTTAAGCACCGTGGCCAGGTGGGCATTAGGAATATTATTATAGAAATTGACCAGGACGGCGTTATGAATAGAACCGCCGGTCAGACTGATTAACTGATAATAGGGGGACCCTGTGGTAAAGGTTGGTGTTAATCTGGTTTCAACAGAAATATAGGTCGTAAGCCCTCCCTTATATCTGCCATGAGGGCTGGGAGAAGCTGGGGTGTGAAAGGTCTGATAACCTAGGAGGTGAAGCTCAGTAGGGGTCCAGGTTTCCTGAAGGCAGATAATGCTGTATCGGGATACGATTTGAGTCCAGGCAGGGTTGGACAGCTTGTCGAGGAGACCTGCCACGTTCCAAGACAGCAGGCCATCACCCTGGGTGGGCTCGATCGTGCAGGGGATACCGGATAACAAATCTGTTGCGACCGTAGCAGTTTCTGGGGAATGCAGGGAATTAGTCGGAAGAGAAAAGTCGCTATGAGCCAAATAGGAAGGAGGGGGATTAGTGATGGGGACTGTCGGCGGGGACGGTGACTCTAAAAGTGGTAAGTAAGGAACAGTGGCAGAAAATGAATTCCGCCCCGGAGAAATGCCAGAGGGAGAATAAGTCGTGGTGTTGAGATTATCTAATACTAAGGGGGGTGACGGATTGCTCGTGACGGATCTATTGTCATACATGGGACCAGGGTGGGGAAGTCAATCCTGATCGTTCAGTCCCGAGAGGGGAGCGTATCTGTTAAAGGTGGAAATAGTGCGGTGGGATGTCGCAGGAATAGCCCTTAGTAGAGAAAAAGCAGATATGGGATTTAACAGAAGGGAACGAGGGTAAAAGTAGCTTAGATCGACCGTTAGAATTCCAGAGCCCCTACCTGGGGAATACCAGTCCACTATATAAGGTGCCGCTCTACGGTCACGAAAGTTAATAATAATAACATCTCCCTGTTTGTCCTTAGGTCTGGGGCCCAGCCATTTCAATCTCCTAACATGTAGGATTTCGCCGTTGATTTCAGGGGGGAGCGGTCTGTTCTGTGTCAACCAGTATACTACTTTATTCTTGAGTTCCTGGTGGCTCTCCGTTTTGCCCTGCGCGAGAGCTGGGACACCAATAAGAGAGAC
This sequence comes from Triturus cristatus, assembly GCF_964204655.1. Classification (NCBI taxonomy): domain Eukaryota; kingdom Metazoa; phylum Chordata; class Amphibia; order Caudata; family Salamandridae; genus Triturus; species Triturus cristatus. Next base: position 954,468,714 of record NC_140581.1, read on the forward strand.
TACATAGGGTGCCGCTTCTGGGGGCAAGTCGATATATGAGCTTTTATCTAACTTGTGGACTGGGGACGACGGCCTATTGAGGGTAATGCACTGGGGTGCTACGGAAATCTGATTGTGGTCTTCTCTGGATGCTCCTTTGAGAGTGGATTGAGTCACTGGGATAGGAAGGGGAGCTTGGGGATTCTGTATGTAAGTTGGTGCGTTGGGCTGGGATGTCATTTGGGTGAGGGGGGGAGAATGTGTGGCCAAGGGGTTTTTACTTAAGTGAGAGTTCAATGCAATGTTTGAGTCTAAGAGAGAAGCATGCGTTACTTCTAAGGATGCTAGCTGTGATTCAATATTCTTGACTCTCTCTGTTAAAGGTAAGAGTAAAGATCTTACCAAATGCTCTATGTCGGAAAGTAGGTTGGAATAGGGAGAAATAGGTGGCTGCGTTGAAGAAGTTGGAGACCTAATGCGTATAGGCGACCGTATAGGTTGGGGCTTGGTTTTGACCGCGTCCGAGTGGCCATCCTTTCTCCTTTTTTTGATTGATACTGTCCGAGTAGGTTTTGATGTTACCTTCAAGCCGCTAGGCCTATTGTTTGCCTGTTTTTGCTTAGTAGTCTTTGCAATGGAATTGTGCGATGGATCCGCAAGGGAGGTGTCTGCCGAGCGGTAGGGATTGGGAGAGTGGGTTTCAGACTCAAATGAAATAGGCACTATATCTATAGGGTCACATTGTGGCGCCGGGGATCCCGAGTCAGGGGTTAAGTCAGAAAATGAGGCCTTAGGTGGCGGTGAAATGACCTGTAGAATAGGGCCCAAAGAAGAGCGCTTCTGAAGAGCAGGATCGAGAGACAATCGGCGTTCCGTGATAGCAATCTCTTTTTCCAGCACGGAAGCTGCCCTGGTGATAAAGTGGTCAAGTGTCCCCCTAACGGAACCCCCGACCAAAGAAGGCCTTGGTTTAGACGTGTGGGTGGCCATATTAATTTGCTTGGGATAATCACAACACAGATGTGGATGACAACAAATACAGTCATGCAAAGGTAAGGGTAAGACACGTGGATTCAAGGAAGGTCCGTGGTAGACGGCCCTAATTTAACCGGAAAGAGACAAAACATAAGTCAATCACCTGAAACAGGGGACGTTGGCGAAGTTGGGTTGGGAGATGACAGGGGGGTGACCCAGCCCAGCCTCGATCGGCCTTGGACGGCCGTAGACGGCCCGCCCTTTGCCCGGGCTTAGCCCGGCGTGTCCCGCTGCGCGTCCCGCGAAGCGGGAGGCGCGAGGTCGATTTCAAGGGCTGCCGGTGGAGGGGGAGGGGCTGCAGATGACGACGCTGCTCCTCACTGCCTCGGGTCCCTCTGGTCTCTGAAGTCTGGTGTCCGAAGGCAAGTTGCACACCACTCGCTGCGCGTCCCGCGAAGCGGGAGGCGCGAGGTCGATTTCAAGGGCTGCCGGTGGAGGGGGAGGGGCTGCAGATGACGACGCTGCTCCTCACTGCCTCGGGTCCCTCTGGTCTCTGAAGTCTGGTGTCCGAAGGCAAGTTGCACACCACTCGCTGCGCGTCCCGCGAAGCGGGAGGCGCGAGGTCGATTTCAAGGGCTGCCGGTGGAGGGGGAGGGGCTGCAGATGACGACGCTGCTCCTCACTGCCTCGGGTCCCTCTGGTCTCTGAAGTCTGGTGTCCGAAGGCAAGTTGCACACCACTCGCTGCGCGTCCCGCGAAGCGGGAGGCGCGAGGTCGATTTCAAGGGCTGCCGGTGGAGGGGGAGGGGCTGCAGATGACAACGCTGCTCCTCACTGCCTCGGGTCCCTCTGGTCTCTGAAGTCTGGTGTCCGAAGGCAAGTTGCACACCACTCGCTGCGCGTCCCGCGAAGCGGGAGGCGCGAGGTCGATTTCAAGGGCTGCCGGTGGAGGGGGAGGGGCTGCAGATGACGACGCTGCTCCTCACTGCCTCGGGTCCCTCTGGTCTCTGAAGTCTGGTGTCCGAAGGCAAGTTGCACACCACTCGCTGCGCGTCCCCCACGAGTGATAATGTACATGTGAGAGTCTGGAATCTACACTAAGGTTCATTAATGTGTAATTGCGTAGAGCATCTGTTGTACTGAGGGAAATGCACTTGTGAATGTGTGTCTGCTACATGTGCACACATTGGCAATTCAAGAATAATTAATGTATGCGGAATTGGAAGTGAGACCAAGTAGATTGCAGTAGTGTCTTTTCTGCCTATCTTTTTCGCCTATACATGTCTTTTATGTATTTTTGTGTGTGTGGATGGGAGTGTATTCTGTTAAGTTAGAGAGTTTTACCCATTTCTAAGTTTATTCACTTTGCAGATATGGAGTGAACCTAAAAATGTATTTGACTTCACTAACACAGGGAGGTTCCTGTTTGGTGGATACTGTTTGAATATTGCTTGTTCATTCGGCGTATGCTCTACTTTTAAATGAATCCATACTATGTTGAAAAAAAAAAATTATCTCAAAAATGGAGAATCGCTTTTCACCATTGTTGTAGACTTTTTAAAAGTGTTACAAATCTGATGAAATTCGGCGACGACAGTATTGTTTTTAAGGTGTATTACATCACATGATTTGCCCCATATATCTCTCTGGAAGAACTGGCTCGTTTTTGTAACATGAACACCCAGAATTAAAACTCTACTTTTAAGGCTGAAGATAACCCTTTTTTGTATTGATTATATCGGGTAATGGTGGTACTGCTTTCTTTTCTATAGCTTTTAGAGGGACTGCATGCCTCTTTACTGTCTGTCATATGTGTTATTATTAATCAAATTAAATATACGTTGACATTTGAAGTTTCTGTAATTTTGAGTAATTAGTTCAGATGTTCTCTTCCGAAAATCTGTTGGTAACAGTGCCTTCTCCGTGCAGATATAAATGTTACCGCCAGTAACAGAAATAGGCACTGCTTAATTTGTAATGGAATAAATGCTGGTGCCAAAAGGTCAGAAACCTGCTGTCGGTACAATTAAGTGTCCTCGAGCCCAATACCAAGGCTGCTAGTCTTCAATTGCCCTTTCGCCTCTGAAGTCCAACACCAGACACTTCCTGCCCCCTTAACTCACTTTTGTAGGTCCCTGCTTTCACCCTTTATGGTATTTTTCCGTCTTTCTCGTCCTTTGTATTTCCCCTCTGTTTATTTTTCTATCTATTGCTTTTGATAAATGTCCGAAGTAGAAAAAGAAAAGTGGCATCCACAAAAATGAGTGCCGCCCCCGCCCGCAACCACTGCTCATATTAAGCTCCGAAAATATGTGTTATGTACAGTTTGAGGTATTCTTGGACCCATCAGCTTCTCTTGCTTTTCACTAATCTGACCAGCATTGAAGCATCAATGACATCAATTCATTCAGAGTTTTTTAGTCCGCCCGTGGCACTTTGATGACTACTCACTCATGGTACAGAATTTTAAGGTTCAGCTTTCGACCAATACGTCGTTTTTTCACAGTCACAAGTATAAGAAGTGATTTGAATGTTTTCGCTATCAACTAAAATGTCTAAAAGGCCCCTTCATGTGCTTTAGTGTTTGTTGTGATCCTCCCAAGTTGCACTGTGATGATCGAAGACGCTGCGTCTGTCAGCATTTCTTTCATACTCTAATGGCTAGCAAACTCTGCGATTCAGTAAACATCTTTTTAAACTGTCAAATGTTCCTGCAAGTGATGATACCTGAGTGCATTCTACTCTGGGTGTTCAGGGATCTGTACCTTTCATAGGTGTATTCAAGGACCAGTGTTATTTCAGGTGGTGAGTTAGCGGGTATTTCTCGCATCAGCACAGCAAGAAATTGAGAACATTGTCAATATTATATACAAGCAATATTTCGGCATCACTAATCCACAGTCACTCACTCACCTTACATTGGAAATCTTTATGATTTAAAAATGTTCTGAATTTTACCTTTTCATCTTTTTTAAATGTCAGTGAGCTTCTGTGCTGTGTCATTGTGTTAGCTGTAAACAGGACAATGCATAGGGAGCTATAGGCACAATGTAATTGAAGGGAACGTGGCAATCAATATTGCAGCAGATGCAATGGCACTCCGGAAACAGAAGTGCTAGGGGCCTACTTCACAAAGCCAAGGTTTGCCAATGCTGGACTTTATTGGAAAACTTTACTGCTGGACAACGGCCACTTGCATGTGGTCTTTGTTGATCTCAGATCAGCATTTGACTCTATCCCTAGGGCAAAACCCTGTGAGGTGTCGCTGAGAATCTCTTACTGATACCACCAAAACTACATGCGCGAGTTAGATTTGTAAAAGGGGCATTAACTGACCCCTTTGGTGTGTGAGGCAGGGGTGTGTTTTGGTTCCAACTTTGGTCACGTTTTATAGTAATGATCTAGTTAAAGCACTGGACTTCCGTTGAATGATGCACCTAAATTTGGTACCCATAAGATTTCCACCCTGTTATTCGCAGACAACACCATTTTAATGTTGAAAACTCTGTGTGGTCTGCACGCTGTAGTGGATAAGTTCCCTCGTTTCTGCAGTGAGAGAGGATTGGGGATGAATGATAAGAATACTAAATTTATGGTTTTTAACCCATATAAAAAGGCAAAGGTGAACATTCTGGTTAGAGAGCTTGACTTGAGCAAGTTCAGGATGTTTTTTATTTGAGGGTCTGCTATCAAACAAACGTAGCTGGGTGACACAGAGCAATAGGAATACCCTGAAATTCCAGCAGGATGCTGGTGCAATGTTTAAGCTGAGTAAGGGAACTCAGGCCAGTCCTTTAGTTCTTGCAGTGGAGATCTGCATTGCAAAAGATAAAGGTGCAGCTATGTATGGCTCAGAGCTATGGGGGCACACAAGAACTGAGGCACTTGTTAAAGTTGAAAATAAGTTAATTAGGAATTCCCGACATCTCCTGCAGAGTGCCCCGCCTTCCCCAGCTCCTTGATATGGTCATATTCTAGATCAATTTCACCTTGTTTCTCAGACACCTGCTGTATCGGCGCAGACTGTTGTCTCCCGAGGAGCTGGAACCATATAAACAGCTGCTTCTTAGCAAAAGGGGGTGGGAGAAGATATCATGGTTTGTTTTTGTAAAGTAGAAGTCCCAGGAGATAGGCCTACCAGAACTGTGGAAGAACTTGGACGAATCCAAGCTAGTCTCATGCTTAGTGATAAAAGAGAGCCGTGAGGAATATCTCTGAGTGCAAGAGATGAGGAGAATCAAGCTTGGTAGCCTGGCTGGTGCATGTCTAGACTGTAAGCCTGCCCCTGCATATGAATAATGTCTTGATGTTATCCCAGGATGCCATGCTGAGCAATTATTTTTTTTTAATGGAGATATGGTAAACTCCCTGTTAACAGCTTCACTGCAAATTGGGCCATTGATAAATCTATCAATGGTGGGTATCTTTCATGCAATAAAGAAGAGGAAACTTTCCCTCACTTCACCTTCTTCTTCAGTGCATATGCCCACCCACATGGGAAATGGCTTAATCCACTATGCAAGCTTCTGGGTTTTAAGCAGAATACCACCGCACTCAGAGTCCTGAGCACAGACACCAGTGAAGTAGTTGTTATCGCAGTATCCAAATATATTCATACAGCATGGCTCATACAGTTCCGAGGGGAACGTGGAAGAGGAGCGCTCATGGATGCTGGTGTTCTCCGGTGATTTGAGTTCATCTCGTTGTGGGCCCTGACCACTGGAGCGCATTGGGAGTTTTCGCATAAAGTCATTTTCTAATCTCTACTAAGCACTGGTACTTTCTATTAAGCAAGGACGGCAATGTGATGTTTTATCTTGAAATAGAACTGATATATGTTTACTTAGGCTGCTATTTAGGTGCCGATTACGATCCGGTAAAAACCGGGTACGAACTGTCGGTCGGAGCGTTTTCTCCGTCCGACTCGTACCCGGTTGTAAAACTTTACAAACATGGAATTATGATTCGCACGGAAACACCATTTCCGTACGAATCGTAAAAAACACTGACCGATGAAAATATACATACGAATGTGATCCGGGAATGCTGCGACGTGACGTCGGTACGCTTTCAGGCAGCGTTTCACGACCCAGGAAGTACGATTCGAACCGACAGCAGTCCGGACGGCAATATTTTCACGGCACCCAAAAAGTGCCGGAAAAGCAAAGTACGCCGCGAAACGACCAGAGTAGGTGGCCCGGTACGCGGCCTACCCCCCCCAGCCCCTGCATGTACGCGCCGACCCCCCCCAGCCCCCGTATGTACGCGCCGTACCCCCCCAGCCCCCGTATGTATGCGCCGACCCCCTCCAGCCCCCGTATGTACGCGCCAACCGCCCTCCCAGCCCGCGTACGTTCGAGTCGTACCCCCCCGTGTATGTACACCCGTGTACGTGTCGTACCCCCTGTGTATGTACACCTGTGTACGTGTCAAACCCCCCCATGTATGTACACCCGTGTACGTGTCATACCCCCGTGTATGTACACCCGTGTACGTGTCGAACCCCCGTGTATGTACACCTGTATACGTTCGAGTCGTACCCCCACCCGTGTATGTACGGTGCGTACCCCCAGTGTGACGACTCGAACGTACACGGGTGTACATACACGGGGGGGTACGACACGTACACGGGTGTACATACACGGGGAGGAACGACACGTACACGGGTGTACATACACGGGGGGTACGACTCGAACGTACGGGGGCTGGGGGGGTACGGCGCATACATACGGGGGTTGGGGGGGGTACGGCGTGTACATACGGGGGCTGGGGGGGATTCGACTCGTACATAGGAGGGCTGGGGGGAGTGTTGGGCGCGTATGCGGGCACATGTCTCCATGGTTGCTATGGGAGTTCGGTGCGGATGGTGTTTTTTCCATACAGTTGTAACATCGGACGCACGGGATGGATCGTAATTCTGCGGTCGGACTTCACTTTTCACATTTGTACGTTAAATCGTCCGTGGACGTGTCTTACACATTTTCCGACCCGAGGACGTGTGGGGAATAATTCCCAATGCGATTCGTATGGACTTTTTCCCATGCGAATCGTAATTGGCAGTTTGTACGGCACTTGTACAATTCGTACGGTAAAAAGACCGGATACGAGTCGTACGGGGAATTTTTTTACCGGATCGTAATCGGCACCTTAATCTCCAGCATCACATGCACCTTGATGATGGTCTACGCTTTTATTCTTGAATTTTTTATATAGTAATTATTCCTCATTGTTTATGTATGCTTTTATTGCTGTTATTATTTATGATGAAAATGTATTGCTCGTTTCATTGTGATTTTAAGGAGATTTTATCCGAAATAAACTAATAATGATGATGATGAAGTCAGAATATATTCAAGCCAATATGATTATATTTAGCTTTCTTTTTTTAGATGAGTATTCTTTGGTTTCTCTAGTACTCCGATGAATGAGTAAGTAACTTGCACGGTTTATTGGTGTAAAAATAAAATATTAAAAATGTTTTCTTTTTTTAATGGAATTATTTGGAGTTGACAATTTTGCATTGTTTATCATTCCGACCAAATTGATGTGCATTGTCAGGCAGTGGGTTCGAATCTTGGGTGTATGTTATTAATTTAAAATGCATTGCAACATATTATAATGTGGATTAATTTATAGTATTTCAGAGTGTGGTAATGTATTTTATTTAATAATTATTTTTTTCCAATATTGGATAATTGTAATGATATTTTCTCCATATTGGGTTATTTTGGCCTTGAAAAAGCTGTGAACTGTTTTGTGTCATATTTTTACCATTCTTTTTAAGCTTTAAGCCACCCGGAAGTGATTCATAGAAAGTCATCTGAGGTTCAACCACATGTTTTGTATATGGTATATGGCAAAGGGGACAGCAAGTATTCTAATCCCTGTAAGGTAATGGATGTTAGAAGGAATGGGGTAATTTTCGATAATGGAACAACCAAGAGTATTGGGTATGTGTGCAAAGTTTGAAGACATATATATCATTTGCACAAGTTTCCTATTTTGCTTGTTTTATTTAAAAAATATTATCTACTGGCGGTCGCCAGTAGATAGTTATAGTTACAACCTAGTTTCCATAGGAAATCTCAAAATTCTATTTTGAATAACTTTGCCGCCGGTTGACGAATCCTCGCGAAATTTTCAAAACAAATGGGGCGCTCCGTTCAGCTCCTACCCTGAAAGTCTCGGGGTGATTCGTCAAGCGGGGGCCGAGAAAAAGGGGGGGTCCCAAAACGCGTTTTCCCCATGCATTTTTCCATAGGACCTTTAGTCGCAGCTACAGCCCGAACGGCTGAACAGAATTACGTGAAATTTGGCAGAGAGGTAGCCATAAGGTCAAGGAAGTGCCTTTTGCAGTGGTATAAATCTGTTCAGTATTTCCTGAGAAAATAGCATTTAAAAGCATATCAATATCTATACGCGCGCACCGTGCGTGCACTGTGCGCGCACCCTGCCGTGCGCGAGCGCAATTCTGATTGGTTGTTAGATGTCGGTAAACATTCGAATCGGTTGAAACCAGGAAGTGTCGGCCGCCATTTTGTCTCTCGCAGTCTGAGGGGGTGAAAAAAAAAGGTGGAGAACGTGAAAAGGGGGCAGAGTGGACAGTTCCTGACCCCCTAGCCTTGGTCAGGGGGTCACAGAAGGACGCCCAAGGGGGAAAAAAACAATTTTTTTTTTTTTTTAAATCACCGTGCGCCCACAGCGCGCGCACGGTGCCGCACGGTGAAAAACCTGAAAAAAAAAATAATTAATAAATACATAACTTAGCATTTAAAAAACCGTACAAATTCACTGAAAAAACCATAGGTTTCACACACGTTATAGTTACGAATTAGCATTTAAAAAACCTTGCAAATTCACTTAAAAAACCATAGGTTTCACACATGTTATAGTTAGCTGGACATTTCACTCGTAAAAAACCAATGAAATTCCCCCGTTATAGTTAGTGCAGGCAACTATAACTCACGCGACCGCAATCCTCTGCTGATGACGTCAGATATTACATCACTGATGACATATGTGTCTTTATGAAAAATAAATATTTGTAATATATGTATAGCTAAAGATTAATGGAAGAAGACATGGGTAAATAAGTGTCTAAATACAGTGATGTAATATCTGACATCATCAGCAGAGGATTGCGGTCGCGTGAGTTATAGTTGCCTGCACTAACTATAACGGGGGAATTTCATTGGTTTTTTACGAGTGAAATGTCCAGCTAACTATAACATGTGTGAAACCTATGGTTTTTTAAGTGAATATATATATAGTTTGATATTACATTTATTGTTTAATTTTGTCAATTCTGTAAAGGGGGAAGATATGTAGTGGTGAAGAAAGAATGTTGGGAAAATGGAATGTCATGAAGAGAATGACATCACTGGAAGGGGGTCTGGAGACAGAGGGCCCGATTCACAGAATTAACTTAAGACAAAATCCTAAACTTACTACTTTTGGTATTCACAGAATGCACTTACTACTTTCGGTATTCACAGAAGGCACTTACTACTTTTGGTATTCACAGAATGGATTTACAACTACTAACTTTACGTCCGCACTCGGGCCGGAAATTCCGGGCCGGAGGCGGGGCTTCTGGGCCGGAAGCGGAGCTTCCGGCCCAGAGGTGGGGATTCCGGCCAGTGGTGGAGATTTAGCCATGGCCAAAATCTCCACCTCCGGGCCGGAAGCCCCGCCTCCGGGCCGGAAGTCCCGCCTCTGGGCCGGAAGCTCCGCCTCTGGGCCGGAATTTCCGGCCCGAGTGCGGACGTAAAGTTAGTAGTCCTAAATCCATTCTGTGAATACCAAAAGTAGTAAGTGCATTCTGTGAATACCAAAAGTAGTAAGTGCATTCTGTGAATACCAAAAGTAGTAAGTTTAGGATTTTGTCTTAAGTTAATTCTGTGAATCGGGCCCAGAGACAGGTGGTTGATGAACCGGCTAGACAGCTGGGGATGTAAACAGTTTCTACCAATAAAGAAGACTCTTGTTGAAGGAAGTGTGTGGATGTCATCTTTACAGGTGGGCAATGGGTGTTGTGGTGGGCATTCCACCTCAACACCCATTGATTTTGACGATGACCCCTATTTCAAAGGGTGGCGTAAATAGGAGGCATTGCCATAAATAAAGCAGGGAAATCCTAAGAGCATATTTACAAGTCCCTATCGATCGTCAAAGGAATGTAGCTTTTATCGATGTTCCTGTGTCGAAAGGGGCTTCGCCTTATTTACAAGGCAGTGTTAAGAAAACACCACCTTGCAAATAAGGCACACTTTCACGCTATACTTAGGGCCCAATTTTGATCTCATAAGGAAGATCTCCAAACAGGATTCGCAAAGAGAAAATCCGATTTGCAGCCTATCTTTCCGACCAAATCGTCCCAGGGTACAAATGACCAAGTATGATGCGAAGATCGTGTCCACGTCGAACAAATCGTTTACGAACCTGAATCTATCCGTCCGAATTGTACAGAGCCAAATCGTGTCACGCAATGGAGCCAGATTCTGAATGGGCAAGTATGATGCATGATTCGGACAGCTGCATCGACTCGGTCTCAGTGAGTGTAAGCAGCTGTCGAAATCAGACTTCAGGGGGTCAGAGCAGACCCCCCTCCACCGGGCGCACTCCAAATCAGTCATGGGGGGGTCCGCATGGGTCCCCCCGATCCAAGCATGCACAGTGTGGCAGGCAAAATGTGGTGCTCGCCACGGTGTGTACGCTTTTCCCCACCCACCCCTTTATTTCTATGGGACCGTGTGTACACGTCGGTACACAAGCTCCCATGGAGTGCTATGGTTGACCGGCTGAACTGAGTCCGTAACCATGCAGTTTCATCGTACTCACTCAGTTGGACTTGCACAGCGCACCCCGCTTGGAAAGCCATCTAGGTCCGATTTGTATGGAGGACTTACCAAGCGAGATCGGAATCGGGCCCTAAGTGTGAAAGGCGTGGGCAATGGGTGTTGCGATGGGCGTTCCACCGCAACAACCATTGATTTTGACGAGGACCCCTATTTAAAATGGTGGTGTAAATAGGAGGCAGTGCCATAATTAAAGCAGGGAAATCTTGGAAGCATATTTACAAGCCCCTATCGATTGTCACAGGAATGTAGCTTTTATCGATGTTCCTGGGTAGAAAGGGGCTTTGCCTTATGTACAAGACAGTGTTAAGCCAAAACTGCCTTGCAAATAAGGCACACTTTCACGCTGTACTTAGGGCCCAATTCCGATCTCGTAAGGAAGGCCTCCAAAGGGGATTGGTAAAGAGAAAATCCGGCTCACAGCCTATCTTTCCGAAATAATCGTCCCCTGTTACAAACGACCAAGTACGATGCGAAGATCGCATCCGCAACAAACAAATCGTTTACGAATCTGAATGTATCCGTCTGACTTGTACAGAGCCAAATCGTGTTGCACAATGGAGCCGAATTCCGAATGGGCGAGTACGATGCTCAATTCATGCAGCTGTATCGACTATGTCTCTGTGAGTGTAAGCAGCTGTCGGAGGGCCAGAGCAGACCCCCCTCCACCCAGAGCACTCCAAATCGGTCACGGGGGGTGTGCATGGGTCCCCCTGATCCAAGTATGCACATTGTTGTGGGCAAAATTGGGTGCCCGCCACGGTGTGAACGCTTTTCCCCACCCACCCTTTTTTTGCTATGGGGGCCTGTATAGGCATCCGTACACAAGCTCCCATGGAGTGCTATGGGAGTCCAGTTGAACCGAGTCTGTAACCATGCAGTTGCATCGTACTCGCTCAGTTGGACTCGCACAGCGCATCTCGCTTGGAAAGCCATCCAGGTCCGATTCGTACGGAGGACTTACCAAGCAAGATTGGAATCAGCCCCTAAGTGTGAAAGCGGTGGGCAATGGGGTTGTGGTGGGCGTTCCACCGCAACACTCATTTATTTTGACTCTGCCACGTATTTACAAGGGTGGCGTAAATAGGTGACAGTGCCAAAATTAGGACCAGGGAAAACCCGGTCTTGACATGGCAAAATGAGGAGAAATGTATTATTTCTCCTTGTTTTTGCAGCATCTATGTTTGCTGCATTATGCGGCACACATAGGAACAGCTAAAAGCCATGAATATTTGTTCATGTGCAGGAATGTGTCTTACCTGCACATGAACAATCATTTGAAAAATTATGATTTGCAACTTCTATTAGTGCTGCACAATGCAGCACACATAGAAGTTACAAATCACCATTCTGGATTGTTTCTATGCAGGAGCGCTGGGGTAGCTATTTGGGCCTAGTGACGAAATCCGCCATTCTGTTGTAAATATGCCCCAAAGTTCTTTCAAGCCAAGAAGATTACCACCTACACTGAACTAAATGCAAAGGTGAGTTTATTTGCTACAGAGGCAGCAAGCCCCAACATGTTTTGGCAAAAAGCCTTTCCCAGGGGTCAAGGTGGGCGACACATTACAAAATACACATACTGTGAGAGAATACAAAAACATAAATAAAGGACAATGCATGACACTTAACAATAAATGGTTGCTGCCATCTTAGAATATCAGAAATACAAAGGAAATATCATGGTTATAATAGAATAATGGAATAAATTGATCCAACTGATTGTGTATTAATAAGAAACCTGATTCATAATCAATGCCTGATCTTACATCAACCATCAAGAAGACTTCTCTCCGCCTCCATTTCACTCGCCTTTACTCCTGCATCTACCCAAGCAGAAGTGGAAGACGCCCCTTCTCCAACGTCGCAGCAAAGACCTGGGAAAGTCTCCTCACGCTCCTCAGTACCATCACCTCACCTCTGGAACTCCGAATGGGCCTCAAGACCTGGCTGTTCGAAAAAAATCTCCGGGGCCAGCAAAGTGCCTGTATGCCATATCACATGATTAGCTGTGCTTTATAAATCCTGATTGATTAATGGATTGATAATAGTAAATTATAATTTTACCTAATTTTGATATGCTGTGATCATGGAAAAGCACTGGAAATGTCAATAAAGTAATCATTTATGGAAAGTGATGCCTAAAGGGGCCTTAATCTTCAAACATATGAGGATAGATAAACAATATAACAAAGAGCTCTAAGCAAAACAATTTAGCAAAACATTTTGGACACATTAAGTTTCATCATAAATCTGAAACATTATTACTAGGGTTCGTTAGAAACAAATAACAACTTGTTGTCCCTGTGGTGGGACTAAACTAGAGCAAGGTAAATTGCAGCAATAGTTTAGAGGGAAATGTTATGTATTGCATGCATGGCACGCCTCTTATAACAAACACCACATGTCACCGCAATGGCCTTATTGTGTGGAAGCATATAGGGCACTTTTGGTCAATAGTGTCTCATAGGATGAGTGTGGGAAACATAACTACAACAAAAAATAATAAGAAATAATATGTTTATATTAAAATCTTTAAACACCTAAATATCTTAAAACCTTTTAAAATAAGTGAAATAATTTAGAAATCCAAATTGAAAAAAGACAGATTATTAAAATAATCAGATATTGCATATTGTACTTTTTAGTTTGCTATAGATTTGTTTTTTTAATCCACTACCCTCCCATTACTCAAATAAAGCCCAACATAAAATATAGTTTTCCTAAATATTTCAAACATATGACCACATAATTAAATAAGTTTAATAAATAAATATGTTCAATAATAAAAGTTAATTGATAAACTAACTTAACTCTTAGCTTAATCAACTGATACAAATTAATGTATGCATTTCATTATGCAAGCACACAGCAAATACCTTAGTAAACACCATTTCTCAAAAACAAAAAAAGTTAATTTATACAATATGTAAACCAATAAATATGGTCATTCATTGTGTATTTAAAATATTCAATAATTATCAATAATTATTATACACTTTAAAAATAACAAAACGTATCCAGAAACCAAAATAAATTTATGTGAAAACTGAGAAACTCTATGCGATGTGCCGGAACTAGGACTGACTTCTGTTTTTTGTTGAGGAAACCTTGGTCTGAAAGGAGAGAGCATGTGGTTTGAATTTGTGAGTAAAGTGTTTGCAGAATTTGGCAAATAATAAGATTGTTGTATAGATAGATAATCAATCTTATACCTTGAGACCTGCAAAAGGAAATGACAGGTTTCATCAATTTGGTGAAATACCAAGGTGCAGAGGAGAGCCCGAAGGGGAGGAATGAAAACTGATAAGTTTTCCCTGCCCTTGGAATTGAATACATCATCTGTGATCGAAATAAATAGGTATAGCAAGATAGGTATCTTAATGATCCAAACAAACCATCCAATAAAATTCAAGTTGAGCATCTCGAATGAAAACTGATAAGTTTTCCCTGCCATTGGAATTGAATACATTTTCTGTGATCAAAATAAATAGGTATAGTAAGATAGGCATCATGGTGATCCAAACAAACCATCCAATAGAATTCAAGTAGAGCATCTCGAATGAAAACTGATAAGTTTTCCCTGCCATTGGAATTGAATACATTTTCTATGATCAAAATAAATAGGTATAGTAAGATAGGCACCTTGATGATCCAAACAAACCATCCAATAGAATTTAAGTAGAGCATCTCAAATTACAACATTTTTTACATTTTGAAAGGAAAACAACACCAAACTAATTAAAGTGTTTGAAGTTTATGATGCGTCTCATCTTTTTGCTTTTTTTTAGACCAAAATTAGCTAGCTTAAGAAACATGATGGGTGTGGGTAAGTGAGTTGTACTGCTCGTTTTTGAAAGAGGTTCATCATTTTGGGAAAATCAACATGGACATTTTGGCTGAGAAGTTGAGAGGAAGCAGAGGAGCAGACTGGAAAGAGGTTTTATAGAGTTCTATGGCATAACCTTGAACCGTGATTGACTGCCATTTGTTTAGAAAAAACTTGAAAGGACCCCCAAAAAGTGAGTCAGACGGAAGACTTACTTGCTGAGTGTGTAGACCTGGCATTTCTTTACTTGAGACCTCAGAAAACTCTTGACCTCTGAGGAAAGAACTGTGGTCAGAAGTTTTGATAGGATGAACTGTAGTATGAGTTGTAGGAGCCTCTGTATCTCTGAATTCTGGGCGATCAGACAGTAAAGTAGCTCTTGTCTCTACCAGCCCTGGCAAAAACACGGTTGGAGAAAACATTTTGGAGGGACGGCTAGTTTGGGATCCAGATGGAATGGCCAGAAGCATCTTAAATTGGTTTGGAATGAAGAGAGTCATGAGTAGATGGTGATGTTAATTTGCATTCTTTGGATAAGGGCCAGACTAGAAGTCTAAATCATCCACCACATCGGGATCATTGTCGGTATCCAGATCCCCCGTGTTGTCATCAGAATCCTGGATATTGGAGATAATTTTTGTTAGTATTGCTGCACTCTGAATTCTTAGTTTTATTTTTGCATTTGGCACTAAAAGAATTTTCCTCCTTAATAGAAGGCCCAGGAGGAACCTCATCCTCAAACCCACGTGAGGATTGCTCACCAGTCACTAGTACAGAAATATTTTTTGAATTGCTCCTTAACGACTAAGCTGAAGTTTAGACCACATTGAATTGTGACATCCAACTGAGAACAGTATTTTCAAAGTTTTTGGTAGCTTTAATCATGAGGCTGAAACAAGTTGTGCCACAAAGGAATGAATAAAACCAAGCAGAGCCAGATCAGCTTGGCAGTAGCGGCAGAATGGCCGGGCACACATTATTATTGCATGGTTTTATCACAATGAAGCCTATTTGTTGCCTACTGCCAAGGAGTTAAGCCGCACCGTTTGGACTGCTTGGGACTGCGAGTGCCAAGACCCTCCTCTTCACCAGCGCATTAAAGCGGGTCACTGCAACATGGGGCAGGACGCACACCGGGCATACCTGGGCTGTGCATGGGCAAAGCTGGGTCAAGGGCTGGCCCATCCGAGCCCGTCAGAGGCTGGACTGGGCCCCCCTCTGATGAGTGAGTTTTGGGAAAGTAGTCAGGAAAATCTTCAGTACACGCTTGGACAACATCTGCTTTCTTCCAGAGATGGGTAAGAGGAAGACCATTAACGATCAAGGTGGGGGAGCCACATCAACTACCCTAGATGCCTTTTCATCTAGGGCAGCAAATGTACTCTCATATGAGATTGAGTTGACTGAACGTCGGCTATCCCTGCAGAATGGTAAGCGTGCTCCCGAGCTAATGCAGACTACATCTCAGACTACACTTGATCCCTCCCATGACCTTATGGCCAGGCAGCCCTGAGAATCCTCCCCACCGGCATTAGACCATGCATCTGTATTGGTTTCATCAGTCCAGCTGGACCAGTCCACACAACCTGCCCCCAAGAGGGAAAAGAGGGGACAAAGCGCAAAACCAACCTGCGTAAGAAGCTCCAAATTGCCAAAAAAGGGTCACTCACGAGATCAGAGAATAAGAGCTCCCGAAAACCATCGCTAAGAGCTTCTATCAGTCAAAATTCTGACTTTGACTGGAACAAATTGGAAAACCTGGTGAAGGACCTACTTGGCCCACTGCTTGACAGTCTTTTGAAAATTAGGGAGAAACTGGAAACTTGTATCACCAATGGCAAAATACGCACGGCCCTCCCACCCCTTCCTATTGCCAAAGGCCCCCCCGACGGCCAAAGGGAGCAGGCTGTTGTGCCATCTTTACCCCCTCTCCTGCTTCTCCAACCAGTATTACACCACCTACCTTTACCCACCCAGAAGCAATTGGAAAATCCTGGGGCAGTAAGTTACATTCCCACAACCTAGTACAGATCTAAATAGGGTCCCAAATAACTTAGGAGGGCAAGGAAATGTTACGGCAGAGGACGAAACGTAGGCCAAATAGCACAATCCTGGGAGCCCAATTCAGTACTGGATCTCCCTCCCACCGCTTCCCCAGTAGTTCTGGTATTGGTAAACATCCCGACACTGAGGGAAGGCCAAAGGGAAGGTACTGCTTAACTCTTGGATAAATCTCTTCAATTGCTGAGCACTCGGGCCCTTAATTTGATGGTCCTAGGGATTTGGCCAAACACAATTTTATGGTGAGCAGGGTGAGTTGGGTGGGTCCTTCAGCCAAAGCAATCCAGGGGGATTGCGTTGTGGTAAACTTCAAAACAAACAAGTATCACGTCCCTACTGCACTACTTCCAGGTCAACCTCGCCCTCAGCTCCCAGATTTCTATAATCCTGCTAGAGCATTTCTATAGTTTCTATTTCAGTTCACCCAATAATGCCAACGGAGCACCGATCATTGGCGCAGCAGAGGAAACGTCCATTACAACGCAGGCATTACAGCGAAATGCCTTTACAACGCATCTTTTACAACGCATGTGCCATTACATCGCATGCCCTTACAACGCATGTGGCATGCAATTACAAAGCATTGTAAGGTAAATAATGGTTGTAAGTGAGGTATTTTTTTGCTAATTGTTTAAAAAATTATATATCTTATAATTTAATTTAAATCAATAGGTTTGGGTTGGGTAGTGTATTAATGCTCAGGTTTTTTTTTTCTAAATATTTGAATTTTATTAAAAACATTAGATTATTTGCTAATTAAAAAAAAAGATATTAAATACGTTTAAAATAATGTATTAATTTAAAATGTTTTATTTTTACTTTGGACTTTTTCCCTGGAACGGGATGTTAGGAAATAGGGGTTTTGGGTGGGGGAGTTTATTAATACTCAGGTATTAATTTTAGTACTTAGGAATTAAATTATATTTAGGGGCCGATTCCGATCTCGGTCGGAAGGGCACTGAATCGGGTTCGGCAGTAGCGGATACGATTCGGAGGCTTATTTTCTGGCCAGGTCGTACACAGGTTCGGACGTCCAAGTACGATGCGAATGAATGCATAAGCGCCGACCGACCCGTATCCGGTTCCAAACTGCTCCGTCCGACCCCTACAGACACAAATCGTACCGTGCAATGGAGTCGTTTCACGACCGTGCCAGTACGATGCCCGATTCCGACAGCCGGATCTGGGAAACTGCCTTTGGGGGTCCGCGTCGGACCCCCCGTCACCCGCAGCCTTACGACTCGGACACAGGGGGAGACTCACGGGTCTCCCCAACACAGGCTTGTATGGTGCGCATGGCACCGATGTGTACCCACTGTAGGGGGCGCCTTTGTGCGAGACGTACTCGTGGTCCAGAACAGAAGTATGGGAAAGCTGTGTTTAGATAAGGCACATTTAAATTATTAAAAATAGATGAAGGGTGGTATAGTTTATGATTATGAGAGAGGAGGGAGGTAGTAAGAACTAGGAAAGTTGTATTTTGATGTTATTGTATGTTTTAACTTAAAAATATTTTGCAAAACAGGTAGTAGTTGTAGGCCCACGTCGGGTTGATTGCTTTCATAACACTTTTTGTTTAATAGGATTACTTTTAAAAGATTGTTTATATTTTCTATTAAGCAATAGTGTCATGTAAGTAATCTTTTTTGGTAACTTTTTTGATTCAACCATTTTTTAGGAATTTTGTTATTGCATCATTGCGGTTTTCCGGATAGGACAAAGGAACATGGACAAAGACTTTTTGGGTTGCAAAAATATTTTTGGGGCTATTTTTAAACCATTTGGGACTTATGCTGGACTTTGGTCTTGAGAGATTTCAACAATGGATTTTTTGGTTGATATTTTTTACAAAATGATTTTACATGGTTTTTTTTAACTTAAATTTGGGCGAGAGATGATTGAATCGATGGAATCTTGTTGCGTTTTTTTCAAACAAGTATTTTTTTGGGGGCGTTATGGGTGCGTTTTTTGTAGGTAAGCACAGTACATTTTACAGCTCAATTTTTGCTGTAACAATATGGCTTTGCCTAACTGTGTCCATTTTGGTTAGTTTAACTCAGGTCATGGGTTGTATCACGGATTTTGGATTATTTCCAATGGACTATAGGACTGCACAAGACTCTTGGTGAAATGTAGGATTGTATGTAAGTCCAAGAGTTGAAAAAAAGACAACTGAAAGTGAGAAATCCAAATTTTTATTGATAATTTAATTATTTTTTGATAAATGCCAATTGAATTAGGGGAATTCTTTGTCAAAACAGGCAAGTAAGGAGGTTTATTAGTTAGTGTAGATTAGAAATGTAGGAAGTGTGCAATATTATCTTGGTAGCCTGAAGCCACCATTAACGAAATTGTTGAATTGCTCCCAATAGTCTCTCAGACATTTATTTTGTTCTTTTAGAGATTTGTTGGTTCAGACTGCCAGTTAATGATTGTGATATTCTAATTTCTTGGAAACTTTGCTCCTTGCTCAAAATTTCCAAGAAATCATAGAAGTTAGGATGTGGTTTGCCGATAGATTTGCTGAACGAGTTGTGCCATCCCTCTAGGGCATTATTTGTTTTTGCTCCTCCCTCTAAGCAGGCCGAGTAGCAGTTTCACCACTTCACATGGAAACGTGGTTTCCTCCTGTGGCCTGACCTGCTTAGATGGCTAATCCAGGGTGCCAATTTGTCCTTGTTTGCAGTAAAATAGTCAGATTCAGTAATACATGTGTAGTATTCATCTACACTGTCATGAGGAGCAAAGCAAAGTGCAGTTAGTTTCTTTAATTCAATTGTAGTTTACTGTCTGATATATAATCCTCAACTGAGGATGTTTTTTCAATTGTTCGGCAATACGCCTGTGAAAAGTGAAACGTGTAAATTTTGGTAATTGTGTTAATTATAGGTAATTCAAAGTATATTAACACTTTTCTAAGACTTTTGTTCATGGTTTTAGCTTTTATCATTGACTAAAATTCAGTGTATGTTGAGGATTGTTTATCAGGGAGTAAACTGTACACTAAGGGCACTACTGTTTGATTAATTTAGGCATTAATAGTGTATATTTGGGTGAATGTATGGGGTGTGGATTTAAACGTCCCATCCTTCATCCAAATCTCGCTACTCTTGAACTCAACAAGATCATGGGGTGTGCTAAAGATTAGTATTTTTTTAAGAGCGTTTTTGTTGTCATGCAAAAGAAAGGGTTCAATAGTAACGGTTACAGAAAGGTCAGGTGGAATGCTAATGTCAGAAAAGGTTTGGGGTGTTACACGTAGGGAGTTACTTGCCTGTTTTTTTATGCTGAATAATTCTCTGTAGGTTGGGGATTGTGGGCAGACAACTTGCTACATATGTTGGAATGTTTTGAGACACCTCCCTCAAACCTGAGCCACAGGGTTTCTTTGGAGGTGGATGCCAGGGTTTTAATTTCATTTATATTCTCCCTTACCTCTATCTCCATTGCAGAGGTAGAGTGGTTATGCTTGCTGGTCCTTTCAACAGTGTCACCGGGAGTAACCGCTCTACTTGTGCAATGGGATGAGTAATAATGCACACACCTCCAATGACACCTGGGCTCAGTTAATCTCTCCTTACAATAAACATACCCACTGTGACTTAACAGTCTATTTCCATGTCTTGATTGTATATATTTGGCTTCTTTTCTTGCTGCCATTTTCTGTAGAAAGAAGAAAAAAAGAAAAGGACTGTTTTAATGATTTTAAATGTGGTTTTTATTGCAACTAATTTGACTGCAAGTGAAAAGTTAGTGCATATCGTTTATTTTACAGCTATATTTTTTTGAATAATTGTACCAGGTTTTAATTGCATTGGCTTGATAATGTTTTTTTGGGGAATTGATTCCTGCTTTTGTTCCTTGGATGCAAAAAAAGTTAATTTTGGTTCGATTTTACAGAATGGTGAAGGTTACCTTTTTAAGGTTTTTCTGCTGTCATGTTGAAAAGGCCTGGTGTATTTGCTATTTTATTAGGGATTTTTCTTTAATTTCTGCACTATATTGTGTTAGGTGATTTAGATGTTTTGGTTCTGTTAAAAGTGAAGACATTTTAATAGATTCTTCTTTGGTTTTTTTTATTTTGCAAATAGCCTGCAAAGTAATTGATGAGTGCTTTTTTCTTGAAAACAAGTCATTTTGCTTTCGTTTATGAGGCTGACATTTTTACTGCAAAGATACTTTTTAAAATAAAATGATTCTGTACTTGAAACCTACAAAGAAAAACCATTATGTTGTTTTTGAATTTATTTTACCTTGTATAGTTTGGCTTCTCCAGTGGTGATGGGCTTTTTAATTTGCTTTGATTAATGAATATGTTCTTCTATTCTTGCTGGTTTATATGGTTTAATCTTTTGAGAAGGTAAAGGAAAATACAAAAGTGTGACTGTATGCTTGACAAATTACAGAAAATAAATAGGAAATTTTCTGTTTAAAATTTATTTTTTAAATTTAAGTAGAATCAATTTTTCGCAACCACCATCCAACACTTTCCCTGAGGCAAGCACAGGTCAAAGAAGGAATAGTAAATTTGCCCGACCACCATCCAGCACTTTCCCTGAGGCAAGCACTGGTCGGAGTAGGAATAGTAAATTTGCCCCCAACACTATCCAACACTTTCCCTGAGTCAAGCAATGGTTGGAGTAGGAATAGTAAATTTGCCCCCACCAGTATTCAACACTCTCCCTGAGGCAAGCACCGGTCGGTGTTGGAATAGAAAATTTACCCCCAGCACCATCCAAAACTTTCCCTTAGGCAAACACAGGTCTGGGAAGAATAGTAAATTTGCCCCCACAACCATCCAACACTTTCCCTGAGGCAAAAACATTAAGGTGTTAAATTAGTAATATTTTAAACATAATTTTGATCTTTGTCTGCTAATTTTTTAATTCTCAGTTCAATAAAAAAACAAAAATGTCATTCAGATTATTGTTAATATTTTACTTACATTTGATTCTGTAAAGGTTTGTTTCTTCCTGCTAGTTATTTGTTGTTGATTTATGTCCATGTATTTTAATTTTTTTTCTAGCTTACGGGCTTTTTAAATTTACATCCATTTTGTTCACTTACTTTTTATAGTTAAGATCATTTCTTGAATATCTACTTTAGAATGGTGGCTGCTTTTCAAAATGAGTAAATGATGTAAATAATATATTGTAAGTACTTGGGATTTATGTGTCAATATTTTGATGCTGTTTTATTGAAAACGTAAACTTACTTCGGTCTGTAGATGGCAGCGTTCAATTTGACAAACGGCAAAATACTCCAGCTGCTCCTGCTGTGTGTGGTCACCTTGGAAGTCAGTTTACCACTGAGCACAATATGGTGGTTGGCTTCTTTTATCTGGTTTTTTAGGGTAAACAACAATAAATCTGGCATTTATGGACCTTAGTGCCGCATTAGATTCTGTGTCCCATTTTAAACTATGGGACCTAATGGCTTTCATGGGGATCGATGCCCCCATAATAATTTTCATCTACCAACTATGTGCCAGTTCTAAAGCATCTGTTCGCTACGGCAAAAATTGAGAATGCACTCGCCCCATTGAGATCAGTAGAGGAGTTAGACAAGGGTGCTTTCTTGCCCCCTTCCTATTATCTATTTACACCAAAGGGGTTGGGGAAGCAGCACCTGTTTTTGATGGCTGCAGCGTGCCGATACTGGTATGTGCCGACGATGCGTTCTGAGAGCAGAACAGGTTTGGCCCTCCAGCGTTTGATAAGGGACTATGTAGCCTTCATGGCCTCATTAGATTTGCATGTAAATGAGTCAAAATCCTTTATTCTTGTACCAAGGTTGCCGGTGGGGAAAAACCAACTACCTTTCACAACGGCACTCGAAATTTGGAGGTGGTAGATTCATTTTGCTATTTTGATGTCATTTTTGACAAGCCACAGTGTTAGGCAAAAATGGTTGACAATAGGGCTCTTGTGATGAAGAGAAGTTCAGGAGCAATCTCAGCCTTCACTAGAGGGCTGGGACTAAAACCTATTGAAACTATCAAAACAATCTACCAAGCTAAAACAGATTCCGCTGCCTCGTATGGGGCAGGTGTTTGGGGTATGGCAGCTGTAACCCTTCTCCAAAATCTGGAAGATAGTTTCCTCACGGGTATAGCCTCTCTCCCCCCAAGTCATCTCCAAACTATACATGTCACCTAGAGTTTGGAGTGCCCTACTTGACTGACAGCATTAAGCTAGCACCACTTGTGTTATGGCATTCGGTATAGCCTAGGGACACGGTGAGCCTAACCTAACTGATCATTAAAAACTGCCTTACCTTAGATAATTGGCACAAAATAGCATACTACATTATGTGGAAAAGAACCTAACTGATGTATGGCATAAGAAATTCTTTGAAGACCCTCGTGCTTGCCAGAAAATGTCTACGTTGGAACTTAAGACCTCCTATTTGAAAAAGATCACCTTTGACCATTATGAATCTAACCATCTAAAGAAACTGGTTATCCTGTACCAACAAATACCCACAATTTTAGAGGGACGGTAGTCTTATCTAGGAATTACTAACAATTCCCAGCACAGACACATTTTAATCAGATTTTGAATTAATGTAATCACTTTGATGCTGGGCTTAACTGTATACAAGTATACCCATTCTGACCTATCAGCCTGCACTTGCGACATGTTATCAAAGCAGTCTGATCTCCACATTGTCTTATTTTGCGCTTTTACAAATCTGCACAAGCAAGGTCAATTTATTTATTTATTTTGGTATGGAACTCCTATGGAGATACACACCATCAGGTAAAAAAATAAATAAACAAACTATACATACAATACAAAATTCTTCCTTATTCATTGCTATGAAAATTCTTATAGCAAACATACTGAGAATAGTGAAAATAGTGTTAAAATACAAAATACAGTCAAATCACCGACCAGTAAATTTCTTTTATCGACATTATGAGAAATGTGCAAATAGTGCTATAAATACATAAGACAATAAAAGAAATTCCTAATAAATAGGCAAAAATATTTTTAACAATTGATATATCTTAAAGCAAAACATTTCATTCGGAGGGGACAGAACCAAAGATCGCGCCTCCTGGACAGAGTGGCTATCATATTTAATAAAAACTGACTTTAAAAATAATCGCCTAGCACTTTGCAGCATGGGCATGCAAAAAGCACATGATTAAAATCTTGGATTTGCAACTGGCACAATTCAAAAATTCTCTTCTCTCTAGGTACTTTATCCCAGATACCAGTAAAATCTCTTAGAGGCAGCAAATTAAGTCTCATTAGGAGCATCAGCCTTCTAATCCCGTGAGGGATATTCCAAGTTAAATAAGGCTGTGGTTTATTCCCCAAAGCACTCCATATGACCGCCTCATTACTGGACATGGACTGG
The DNA here is from genome assembly GCF_964204655.1 of Triturus cristatus. Taxonomy (NCBI): domain Eukaryota; kingdom Metazoa; phylum Chordata; class Amphibia; order Caudata; family Salamandridae; genus Triturus; species Triturus cristatus. The sequence continues at coordinate 954,492,782 of NC_140581.1, forward strand.
CTGGAGGCCGCATCCCTCGCCAAACTAATAGGTAATCTAAACTTCTTTAGAAGTTGTTTCAATACAGGTTTAGACATAGGAGAAGAAGAATTCAAACTAAGGCCGAATGTATCCTTTGCACATACAAAAGACCTAAAAAACGTAGATTGCTCCTTTTGCATGTAAACATTTTTTATCCTCAAGGTGGCCCTAAGTGTGCCCTTCTCCCCCCCAAAAAAGTGAACTACCCCACCTAAGAACTGCAGCCAGGGATAGGGTAAAGAACAAGACTAATCCAAATTCGAGGCGTAGTGCATGTGCGGCTGCCAAGGAGCCTAAATTGCAAATTTGACGCAAGATTCGTCCTTCCGCCTTATCGAAAGAAAGGCAATAGTTCCTGTCCAGCACCTCGGCAGCATATGTTAATGAGGGAGGGATTTTGACCTTAAAAACAGATAAAACATGGCCAAAGTGGCGTCTTCCGCAAGTTTTATAGAATCTGTTTAGTGCACTTGCCTGGGGGACAGCTTTACTGGCACAATGTTTAATATGCTCTAAATCTTGGCCAGTTTTAGAAAAAACCTTCCCCAAATATAGGTACAAGTCAACCAGTTCCTGTTTTTCGTAACCAAGCATCCATCTTAAACATCTCCTTATTTTAAGCCTCTTCTTACGAAATACCAAGATCTTACTTTTTGCGATATTGATTTTCAAGAAGTGAGCCTCTTTACTTAAGGCATCTAGTCGACGTTGCAGGCCAATAGGCGTTAGATCGAATATTGCAACATCGGCTGCGTATAATAGAGAGACAACGGACATTGTACCAATTTTTGGGGCATCCCCCTTTACCGAGTTCAGAGTGCCGGGGAGATCAGCAATATACAGAGAAAATAATAGTCAACCCTGTTTGAGCCCATTATGCGTTCTAATTTTACATGATAGCCCCTGCGAACCTCCCATCAGAACCCGGCACCACGTGTTTGTATGCAATTCCATAATCAGCCCCAAGAGATGGTATGGTATGCCAAGGAGGACAAGTTTTCTCCATAGCGTTTGGCAGTCCACTTTGTCAAACACCGTGGAGAAATCAATAAAAGCTGTATATATTAACATTCCTCGGACAAAAACATATTTCTCTAAAATTGTCTGATCAACCACAATATTATCCAAGGTGCCATGATTCTTTCTAAAACCAGCTTGTTCCCAGGGAAGGATATTCTGATCCTAGACCCGTTGTTGAAGATGGCTTAATATGCTTTTTGCAAATAATTTGCCTGAGGCATCCAGGAGGGCAATCTGTCTAAAACTAGTCGGCACCATTTTCGGCCCTTTTTTATATAGGGGGACTATAATGCTCCCCTTCCAAGAGAGGGGGATTTTATTCATAAGAAAGTAATATTTAAAAAGAGGCTCTAAAAGATCACCCCACACTTCTGGTTCATTTTTAATTAGTGCAATCGGGATTCCATCCGGCCCTTGTGTGCCAGACGTTCTTGCATACTTTATATAACTTACCACTTCCTTTGCTGACGGGTAGCCGAATTCAGTCAATTCAATGAATGCGGGTTTAACCCCACATGTCATCACAGATGAAACTGGGCTATTGTTTCCATATAATAGGGAGATGTAATCCACCCAGTCCTTTTCTGGAATTGGTATGGGTAGTGCTCTCTGCCTTGAATCACAGTATTCCGCGATCAAGCGCCAATACTTTCTTGAGTCTTTGGCCCTTGCGGCTTCCCTCAGCCCAATCCACTTGTTATCCAGCTCCCTTCTTTTTTCACAGAGCATAATACGTCTTTTCACTCACTTAAGACGATCGATTTCCCGCTGCCGACCAGTGAAAAAATGTATATGCTGTTTTCGGACAAGATGGTTAATTGCTTTTTTTAAGGAAATCCCATGAGACGTTGCCTGTTTATACAGGCGAGGTACAGAAGATGTAGAACTTAAATTACAAATCTTCTCCATTTGAGCCTCAAAGAAGGGTATAATATAAGAGTGAGTTAAGCCGTACTGTTCTACTTGGGCCATCTTTACAATTGAGTCTACTTCAAAGGTCTTTTTTTGCGTCCAAAAAGACCGACCATTTGCTTTGTTAAAGGTAGCCCTGCCCTGACCAGCATTCCCCAAATCCAAAGTGGGTAGATCAAAAACCACTGTCATGCCTACTATGCTATGGTCGCTCCATATCGACGGGCAGACAAAGAAGTTATCACAAGCCCCAAACATTTGGTAGGACACAATCTCATAGTCTTAAAGGCTCTGAGTATGTTGTGAGTGAAAGGTTAAATGTGCTGTTTTGTCAGCGGGCACTCTCCCATCTAGAATAACTAGATCTAAACTTCTAATGCAATCAATCAAAACAAACCCCCACATATCTGTTTTTACTTTTTTTGGTAATGAAATCTTGGGAATGTGCCAGATTTCCTCTTTGTCTGTGTTTGCTTAAATCCCCGAGGCAGAGCTCGAAATTTTGGCATTTAAATCCCCCACTAATGTCACTAAGGGGCATTCTTCCCTGATAACTATGTCATGAATAAAAGAGAAAAATGCACACAGTAAGTGATGTGATTTTTTCCCAGGGGGATATACATATTCGCCACGAGGAAAGAAGTGGACCTGCCAGATTCTCCCAGACACGCTAACTTTGCACATATCCATAGGTTTGAGGGGTGATAAAAAACCTTTTGGTTCCAGTTAACGGAATTTTTAAGTAAAATCTAAACCCCCCCACTGGCATGACCCCTATCCGAACACCTAGCATGGCAAGAATAAACAAAATATCCATCACATTCATATTCTTTGCAAGACAACGTTTCCTGTAAGCATATAATTAAAGGGTTCATAATTTTCAACAAATTCAGTTTTGCACGGGCAAGGTATATTACCCCAATTTTAAAAAGTTGTAATTTTAAACAATCTCGAGTAGCACTTTATTTTTTAAAATTTGTTCCAGATAATTTTGTGTTGTTCAGTTGCTATGTTTTATAGGCTTATATGAGCACTATGAAGACTCTGCACTTTAGCACTGTTTGAAAGCGGTATGGCTCTTAAGATCAAGAGCATTTACATGGCTGAACTCTTTTGCACTTTATTGATTTGTCTAAGTTGTCTAGGTCTTTATCTGTTACATCTGTGCCATTCTTTTCCCACTATTAGAACCAAATATTGTATGTAAACAGTGGAGTAGTGGTGCTAATCGGCAGAAGAGGACCATCGGTTTTGACTGAATAATCTATTTAGCTTGTTTTTACTTTGCACTCTTGTACAAAATTGGATTTGGCTCTTACATTTTTAATTGTTTCTACCCAAAGCTGTATTTTTATAACTTTTATAATCTCACGTACTGTTAATGGTTTCACTCAAATTTATGTCTGCGGCTTTGTAAAGTGAGTGATAGTTGTCTTCCTTTTGATCTGCTTTTATGGATTTATTTGTAAATCTGAATAAAGTTTTATGACTGATTGAATGAATAAAGTCAATCAATCAATCAGGGTATTATAAGCGAACTACTCACCCGTGAGGCTCTCAAGGTGCTGAGGGGGGTGGGGATCAGCAGATCTGTTTAGCCGAAGAGCCAGGTCTTGAGAGTCTTCCTGAAGGTGTTCCGGGAGGGGTCGCATCTGATGTCTGCTGGGAGCTTCTTCCCTGGTCTTGGCCACAATGTGGGAGAAGGATCTTCCGCCTGCTCTGGCTCTGTGGATGCACATGGTTTCAGCCAGTGTGAGATTGGAAGATCTGAGGTTCCTTTTTGGTACGTGGAAGTTGATTCTGTTGTTGAGGTATTCGGGGCTGGTGTTGTGCAGGCATTTGTAGGCGTGGGTGAGGATTTTGAAGGTGACTCTTTTCTCCACGAGGAGCCAGTGGAGCCTTCGTAGGTGTTGGCTGATGTGTTTGTGCCGGGACATGCCGAAGACGAGTCTGGCGGCGGTGTTGTGTATCGTCTGGAGTTTGCGGAGTAGGGATTTGTTTCTGCTGGCGTAGAGCGGGTTTCCATAGTCCAGTCTGCTGGTGATGAGTGCATGGGTGACTGTCTTCCTTGACTCGGGGAGGATCCACTTGAAAGTCTTGCAGAGGGTGGCGAGGGTGTTAAAGCTAATTGGTCGCACACTGCTACACCTACCAAGCGTGTTCCCCCAATGAAAAGTGGTCCCTGAGGTCAGCGTCAGCGGGTACGCCTATGCCCGAGTCATGAGTGCGAGTATGCGTGGCGTGTGCCATCCCTGGACACGTGTTTCGAGGTAGTTGCCTCTCGTCAGCAGGGAGTAGGAAAGTGTGTGGGGTTGCTGTGTAAGCTGCTAAAATCAATAACAGGTAAATACCTCTCGTAGAGCGCAGGGCGTACACCATGAGTCCGTCGACTCCACCGGCTCAAGGGAGCCTGAATATAAAGTTAAAGCTAATTGGTCGCACACTGCTACACCTACCAAGCGTGTTCCCCCAATGAAAAGTGGTCCCTGAGGTCAGCGTCGGCGGGTACGCCTATGCCCGAGTCATGAGTGCGAGTATGCGTGGCGTGTGCCGTCCCTGGACACGTGTTTCGAGGTAGTTGCCTCTCGTCAGCAGGGAGTAGGAAAGTGTGTGGGGTTGCTGTGTAAGCTGCTAAAATCAATAACAGGTAAATACCTCTCGTAGCGCGCAGGGCGTACACCATGAGCCCGTCGACTCCACCGGCTCAAGGGAGCCTGAATATAAAGTTAAAGCTAATTGGTCGCACACTGCTACACCTACCAAGCGTGTTCCCCCAATGAAAAGTGGTCCCTGAGGTCAGCGTCGGCGGGTACGCCTATGCCCGAGTCATGAGTGCGAGTATGCGTGGCGTGTGCCATCCCTGGACACGTGTTTCGAGGTAGTTGCCTCTCGTCAGCAGAGAGTAGGAAAGTGTGTGGGGTTGCTGTGTAAGCTGCTAAAATCAATAACAGGTAAATACCTCTCGTAGCGCGCAGGGTGTACACCATGAGTCCGTCGACTCCACCGGCTCAAGGGAGCCTGAATATAAAGTTAAAGCTAATTGGTCGCACACTGCTACACCTACCAAGCGTGTTCCCCCAATGAAAAGTGGTCCCTGAGGTCAGCGTCGGCGGGTACGCCTATGCCCGAGTCATGAGTGCGAGTATGCGTGGCGTGTGCCATCCCTGGACACGTGTTTCGAGGTAGTTGCCTCTCGTCAGCAGGGAGTAGGAAAGTGTGTGGGGTTGCTGTGTAAGCTGCTAAAATCAATAACAGGTAAATACCTCTCGTAGCGCGCAGGGCGTACACCATGAGTCCGTCGACTCCACCGGCTCAAGGGAGCCTGAATATAAAGTTAAAGCTAATTGGTCGCACACTGCTACACCTACCAAGCGTGTTCCCCCAATGAAAAGTGGTCCCTGAGGTCAGCGTCAGCGGGTACGCCTATGCCCGAGTCATGAGTGCGAGTATGCGTGGCGTGTGCCATCCCTGGACACGTGTTTCGAGGTAGTTGCCTCTCGTCAGCAGGGAGTAGGAAAGTGTGTGGGGTTGCTGTGTAAGCTGCTAAAATCAATAACAGGTAAATACCTCTCGTAGCGCGCAGGGCGTACACCATGAGTCCGTCGACTCCACCGGCTCAAGGGAGCCTGAATATAAAGTTAAAGCTAATTGGTCGCACACTGCTACACCTACCAAGCGTGTTCCCCCAATGAAAAGTGGTCCCTGAGGTCAGCGTCGGCGGGTACGCCTATGCCCGAGTCATGAGTGCGAGTATGCGTGGCGTGTGCCATCCCTGGACACGTGTTTCGAGGTAGTTGCCTCTTGTCAGCAGGGAGTAGGAAAGTGTGTGGGGTTGCTGTGTAAGCTGCTAAAATCAAGCGGCGAGGGTGTTGAAGGCTGGAAGTGAAGGCGTTGACCTGTCGGTTCATGTTGAGGGATGAGTCGAGTATGATGCTGTGGTTTTTGGCGTGGTTCGCGTGGCTGGGTGGGCTTCCGACGGCGGTCAGCCACCAGGCGTAGTCCCATGCTGAGTGGGTGGTTCCAAGGATGAGGACTTCTGTTTTCTCTGCATGGAGTTTTAGGCAGCTGTTGGTCATCCAGAGTGCGACGTGCTGCATCCCTTTCTGGAAGTTGAGTCTGGCGGTGGTGGGGTCTTTGGTGAGGGAGAGGATGAGTTGGGTGCCGTCATTGTATGATACGATGTTGAGGCCGTGTCCTAGGACGATGGCGGTGAGGTCGCCATGTAGACGATGAAGAGGGTCGGGCTCAGTGATGACCCCTGTGGGACTCTGCAGGTGATTTCCGAGGGATCGGAGAGAAAGGGTGGCAGTCTGATTCTTTGGCTTCTTCCAGTGAGGAATGGTCGGATCCAGTCTAGGGCTGTTCATCTGGCGACGAGTGTGCGGTGGGAGACGGTGTCGAAGGCTGCTGATAGGTCGAGTAGGATGAGGGCTGCGGAGTGGCCTTGGTCCCGAAGGGTGTGGATGTCACCTGGGCGGCGAGTGGGGCAGCCTCTGTGCTGTGGTTGCTTCAGAATCCGGATTGGGTCGTGTTGAGGACAGCGCTGTCTTCGAGGAATCATGTCAGTTCCCTGTTGACTATTTTCTCTGCAACTTTGGCCGCGAAGGGGAGGAGCGAGATGGGCCGTATTTCTTGAGGTCGGTGAGGTCAGCTGTGGGCTTCTTGAGCAGGGGCCTGACTTCTGTGCGTTTCCAGTCCTCTGGAAAGGTGCCTGTTTCGAGGGTGGTGTTGATGGTGCGTTTTAGTTCGGTTGCGATGGCGGTGGCTGCTCTGTGGTAGATGTGTTGAGGGCAGGGGTCTGTGGGGGCGCCTGAGTGGATGCCTTTCATGGTTGAGGTGGTGTCTTCGGCTGTGATTGGCGTCCAGATGGAGATGGTGGGCTGGCTGGTGTGTCTGGGGGGTGGGTTGGCTGTGTCGTCTGGTGGATGGTGACAAAGTTGTCGTAGAGGTTTTTGATCTTGAGGTGGAAGTAGGTTCCAAGCTTGTCGCAGAGGTCTTGGGACGGGGTGATGTCTGCGGCTTCACTGTGGGGTCGGTAAATTCCTGAATGACAGTGAAGAGTACCTTGGAGTTGGTGGAGTTGATGAGGATTTTGTTGTGGATGAAGGTCCTTTTGGTGGTTCTGATTTGGTTGTGGTAGACTGTCATGGCGTCTTTGTAGGTGGTGTAATTTTTGGGTGTCTTGGTGTTTCTCCAGTTCTCCTCCAGGCGTCTGCAGGTGCGCTGGCTTCTTGGAGATCAGTGGTGACCAAGGCAGCTTTCCTGGGGCGCTGTTTGTCGGTGTTATGTAACGGAACGAGCTTGTCTGCACAGTTGGAGATCCAAGTATGGAGTTCTCTGGCTGCGACATTGGCGTTAGATGCCGAGATGTGGTTGTCTCGGGTGAGGGTGGAGTTGATTCGCTCATCGGTGACCTTGCTCCAATTCCTTTGTGGTGGCCGTGGGGCTGGTTTGGGTGCCTTGGGTTTGTCAACGGTGAAGTGTACGCAGTGGTTGTCGGTCCATGGGGGTTGCGTTGTATGGCTGAAGTGGACGCTGTTTCCTGCTGCGAAGATGAGGTCGAGGGTGTGAACTGCCCTGTGGGTCGGTGTGGTGATGAGTTGTTTGAGTCCGATGTTGGAGAGGTTGTCATGAAGGGCAGTGGAGTTGGGTTCGCTGGGGTTGTCTAGGTGGAAGCTCAGGTCTCCGATGAGTATGTAGTTCATTGAGGCTATGGCGTGGGGTGCGATGAGGTCGGTGATGGTGCCGGCAAAGGAGGCCCGGGGAGTCAGTAGACAAGAGTTCCGCAGAGCGTTGAGTTGGGGCTGGTCTGGTTCTGGAAGTGCAGGTGTTCGACGGAGGGGAGAGTTTTGCTGGCGGTGGTGAGGCGGAGGGTGCTCTTGTGGGTGATGGCAAGTACCCCTGCCGGGTGGTTGGGGTGATTCTTACTCTGGATCTTGTATCCTTCTGGGATTGCAGTGTTGATATTGGGGCGGGAGGAGGCGTTGGTCCAGGTCTCGTGAAGAAGGCAATGTCTGGTGAGAGAGAGTCGAATAGGTTCCAGATCTCCATGGTGTATTTGTCCACGGAGCGTACCTTGAGGAGGATGCCTCTTAGGGTGTCGCCGGTGTTGGCTTCAGCGGTGTTGGAGGCCCGGTTGGTGGTGAAGGTTTGGCGGCAGTGGAGGCAGGAGAACTGGCCATGGGTCGTGTTTGGCATGGGCTGTTGGCAGTCTCGGAGTCTTCTGGGATTGAGCGCTTGGAGGGCGTCTGTGTTGTAGTGGTGGGTAGTCCGAGATGCAGGGTCCCTGGCGCTGGTCGCGGTCGGGTCGCAGACAGGCACAGACGGGCTTGCCTTAGGCATGCCAGCGGCTGCCATAAAATAGGGGAGTGGCGGGACGAGGTGCTGGGAGGTGGGAGCCTGAGCCGTCCAGGGTGGAGGGGCCGCAGGGGCAACAGTGGTGGGAAAAACGGCCGAAAATGCAGTCAAATGTTAAAATCAAATTAAATTAATTAAATTAAATAGGTGAAAGCAGAGTCACCAAGCGGGGCAGGGAAATACCGTATCCTAGGCAGGTGAGGTGCTGGCTAAGGCTGGATCAGCGCAGGGGCAGGAGACTGGCAGCAGGCGTGAACCCTCAGGTTAGGAGGCCTCGTTACTGCGGCGATGGCACTGCGGAGCTGCTGGGGAGAGAGTTGGCACCAGACCGTAAAGTAATTCAAATTATTTTTTTAATTCCCCTCCTCATCATTATTTATTTTAAAAATCAAAGAAACAGTTAGATTACATGATAGGATAATATTTGAAAATATAAAAAGTGTAAAAGTGTGAACAAAAGCAGCAGAGACAAAATAATATGAAGCATGAATGAGCAAATGGAAGTAAGATGTTACATTTTTTGAGTCTACGAGGATGGTACTTCCCAGTAGAAGGAGACAAAGACAAAAGGCCCAGATGAGAGTTGAAGCAGGAGATCATGCTGCGCCCACAAGTTGTGTTCCTGGAAGCGAGCTCTCGGCAGAGGCGGAAACGCTCCAAAGAGGTTGAGGCAGATGTGAAATGTGCCAACAACAAATCTGAGGCAAATTTGTGGTGCACAACAAACAATGAAGGGTGCACCCACAGGAACGGGAAGGAGTATGAAGATGCACACAAGCATACGGAGGAAGGAAAATGAGATTAGAACAGCAGGCGGTACTACTAATGTTAAACAATATGACTGAAAACTATAAAATACCTACAGGAAGACCAAATGACATAGTAATAATACGAGCTAATAGAAAATATACTTTTGGCTGCAAGCTGCAAGAAAAGACGGCTGCTTGCAGTCAAGTTAGGTATAATTGGCTGGTCCTCATTACTGATTGGTACGTTTTATATTGGTGTTCTTTGTTCCCATTCACCTGTGGTTCCTGGGCCTCATGGGGTGTGTAGTTTTTTCAAGTGTCTTGACTGCTGCTATTTATTAGAGCAAGTTAAAGACAGTGTAATATGAGCCTCTGGTCTTGCCAGAAAATTGGAGTGCTATGGAGCATTCACACTCATTGTTTCCTGCGCCACTGCCCCTAAGGCACTAATATTAGCTGTTGTTGATCAGATTACCAAGATGTGTATCATTGTCATTGTTGACATTTTTTAACATTTCTGCTCTTAATTTCGTTATAAACAGAGCTGAGTTCAGATTCTCTCTGGGTGCATTTAGGACTATATATACACTTAGCTATGTCCATTTTGCAGGATTGGCTGTTTTTCAAGTATATTCGTATTTAGAAGTCTTACCATATTTAGAGTGATTTTTTAGATGTGGTTTTGCTGTTGTACTCTATTTTACTGTTGGAAAGCTTTGTATTGCTGAGTGCATGTGCACCTTGAAGTACTCATGAGGCACTCAAATTTGCACATGAAAGATACAAATTATGAAATAATGTATTTAACAAATCAAACACACCAATCGAAATTCAGACTGGAGCCTTTCAAAATGTGTTCTTTTCCTAAAACCCAACGTGATATTGTAGCTTCTAGCATCCTGTCCTAGCATCTTATCCTTTCTGCTTATAACTTATGCTGTCTTTTTGTCAGTGCATACCAGTACTTCAGTTGAGGTCACCAATCATATATTTGAGATTCGGGTTTGTGTACTTGAGCTGCTGCTACGAATACAGCTAAAGATACCAAATTAATTTGTGGCCTCCAGTTTCAGTTTCCTTCACATTTACAGAACGTTTCAACTTTTTTAATTTTCAAATTGGCTTTTATGCATAGGTACTTTATTAATCTGATAATATCAATTATTTAATTTTCTAAACAGTAATAACCCCCTTGAGTAGGCATGGAGTTGTTTACAGAAATGGTATTGCTCCTCCAGATGTTAATGTCACTTTCTTATTTCCAACAAATTGCCTTATCAAAAATTGCTTAACTCTTTGATTAGTTCCTTGTAACGAGCTGATTCCAAAAAGCGCTATAAGTGTTATAACTGCAGTAGGTTTGTGTGAATGACCTGCAAATGTACTGTAGACAGTTATGGTTCCATTTCGGCTTCCTGTTTCCAGTGCAGCATCTCTCCGATATCTTACCTATTGTGGCCTAGTTTTATGATCAATGAGTGCACGCAGCTTTTTATGACACCGAGCAGTGCAGAAAAAAACAGCAAATAAGCAAAGTATGCGCCGGGCTAAAAAAATGAACTGAGTATTGACAATTTAAACACACTTTGGCATGGAACCCTTACTCAAACTCAAAGAAGATACATTAACTGAAAAGATTACTTACCTTCTATGCCTTTCGAATTTTCAACCACACCAGAAACACTTTGTATCCCCATAAAACGTCTGACCTGCCAATACGCTGACCTCTGCTTTTATATTATATGTTGGTTTAAGTTAATATAGACTATAAATTCATCTGGCATCTCACCCAAGGTGAAATTTAACGCAAGTAAGTGGATATTGAACAGCACACACCGCTGGGAGTTGAACAGACAGAGCAGAGGAAATCAATTCCCTGATTTCACGAATAAAATGCATTATGACCTGGATCTTAGATTTAAAATATTTATGTGAGGCACCCAGCTTAAATATATAACAGAAGTCATTTTTGGCAATACCAGAGTAGGTGGCTTTAGAGCTAAGGCACAAAGGGAACCCCACACTTTCCGAGGTTGCCATTTGTCTTCATTGTTTGTTTAATTAGTTTCAATATTGCTGCATCCCCGTTGCTTTCGATAATAAACAAAAAATGGAAACTCGGCGCCATACCTGAGTTAAAGTTGAAATCCAATGCTGAATGTTCACAGATAATTTGCTGCGCTTCAAACTAACATCAAACGGGTAATATGACACCGGCCTAAAATACAGTTAACTATCAGATTCATTGATCTTGCTGTCAGAGAAGAACTACTTTAAATAGTTAACGTCGCATATACAAATCACATTAAACTATTTCTTGGATCACACGTGTTGCTTCGGTGGCTGAGCACTTTCATACTGGTACATGGTCCGTGTTAGACCTAGCAGCCTTATAGTGGTCTTCCCCCAAATTGTTTGCCCTTGTCCACCACTTTTAGCTGCAATTCGTTTTTGTTGACCATAGCACTCTGTGAACTTTATCAGTTCTCTTCTAACCAGTCCTAAAGTGATTGTGGGCATTCCCAAAAACATGGTAACATTGGCTTACACCTGATTGGCATATTTAATTTACTTATAAATCCTTAGTGGAGTAGTATGCAATATACCTAAGCCATATAAATGAAATGCTAATGGTGGGCCTGCAGCACTTTTTGTGCCACATATTTAAGCAGCCCCTTAAACATTTGCCAGGCATACTATTGTACTTGGAATGCAGTTTTAAACTGCCAATTCAACTTGGCAATGTAACCCTCTTGCCAGGCCTTAATCTGCCCTTTCATTGTATATGTCACCCCTAAGGTAGACCCTAAGTAGGCCATAGGGCAGGGTGCATTGTAAATAAAGGTCTGGAGATATGGTTTTAAATTTTACATGTACTAATAATGAAAAATTCCTACATTCGTTTTTTCAGTACTGTGACTCCTTCCATCTCCAATAGGATAACACCGGGTTGCCTTACTACATTTAATAAGTGCTCATTTTTTATTAGGAACAGGTGAACGTTTTATGTTTGATGTCTAAAAAATTGCAATTAAAAAGCCTCTTTAGTGGTAGAGTCAGATTTTAAGCCACAATTTTGGAAATGCCAATTTTAGATAGTTGCCATTTTCCTGACGTAGCTATTTGCTGCCTGCAGCCTGTCCTAGGTCACATCACAGGGTGCAGTTGGCAGTTAGACTTTGTTTATTCCCCCAGACAGCCACACATTAGAGGGATTGGCTGCACCTGGATGGGCCATCAACTAGCAGATAGGGGGCAGAGCTGGGCACAGCCCCACTTCCACCTGATTAGGCTGTGCTCTGCCTTCTCACAAAGGACTTATCACCCCTACATTGCTCATGTAGCCAGCATGGAACCAGAGCAGGTGAGCCAGGAGACTTCAAACACATCAAAGGGAATTCTCTAGAAACTTTTCCTACTTCTAAGAGGGGCCAGGTATAAAATGAGAACCCTCTGACCGACTCTTCATTCACTTTCTGGACCTATGGAAGGGCTCTCAGAGAGCAGCCTGCTGCTGGGGCCTTCTGTGTACTCCACAAGACTGCTTTGCTGCACCTGGAATGACTGCTTTACTGCCTGGAGACTGCCTTTAGCTCTCTGTGGTCTGCCCCGCTGCTTGACCATCTTTAACCCGCACCTTGATCCAGCCTGAGTGAGTCCTAACCTCCCAAGTGGTGCCCTTCCAGTTTCGGACCCTTGGCAGTGGTTCTAAAAGTGTCCAGATAGCAAAAATCCAAAACTTGGGACATAAACATTTCTTGGATAAAAAATGCTCTGAGAACTGGAGAAGTCAGGGACTAACCTGCTTGTCTATCCACATAAGGTGCATCACCGGTGCGCCTGACTTTGCGGCAACTCCCGGTATGTTCCTCTCTGCAGCAGCAAATGCTGTTCAGCAATTATTCGCCAAAGGGGTATCTGGCCTCGTGGAACTCTCGTCGGCTACAGCCTCGTCCCACTGAAAATGTTCAAGTTCCAAATAAAGAGACTTTGGGGTCTATTAGACTGGAGTCCGCCCACCACCCTAGTGGTGCTGGGACCGGCCGCCAGTGGTGCGGTGGTCCCGCGCTGCCAATTAGGAGGATGCAACCGCCACCATGGCGGTCGCATCCTATATATATAACATTGTGGCAGGGGGTGCTGTATTCAGCACCCGCCACAATGTTAAAAGGGCATGTTGTGCATTTGCATGCACAACGTGACAGGCACCGTGTGATGCCTGCCACCTTGTGCATGCAAATGTCAGGGGGAACCATGGGTACCCCCCAAGTGCAGCCACCCACCCCCCCAGCCCCATGGGGACCCGCAACAGGCCCCCAAAGGCATTCTCCGCATGCCTTTCCATGGCGGAGTCTCTGCCATGGAAAGGCACGAGACCACCATATTGGTGGTCTTTTCCACCCGGTAGGCAATCAGGCAGATGACATACCGGTGGAAAACTGGCGGACGGTCTTTCCGTCCACCTGGGTCCCCACCGCCATCATAATATGGCGGCTGGGGAAATGTTAGGCAGGTGGACGGAAATGGCGGGTAGAACGCCACCGCCATACGGGCGGTAGTGATCCGCCCGCCATCCTAATAAACCCCTAAGTCTGAAAGTAGAAAGTTTCCCCTCAACTTTGTTCAGTGCCTCCCCAACGATGACTCTCCATCCCCATACACCGCCTGCAGCCTTAGCCCGTTGAACATTTCCTTCAGAGAACATTTTTCTCAGAATTTCTTCTAAGTCTGAGGGTAACTGTCAACCAGGCCCAATTCACTTTGTGTATCTGACTCTTCTCCATCGTATTCAACCATATTATCCAATTTGAACATGGTCTTATGTAACGAGATGTCCGCAGTTGGCGCTTTGATCTTTCAGGAGCTAGTTTTTACTTTAAACATTACAAATTCATAACTCTGGTTCTACTGATTGGATGTTTTCTCATTTTGTTGTCAAACAATTTACCATAATCCTTGTTAGGATGGGTGAACACCCTAAATATCGATTCCAAAATATCGACTGCCCAGAATATCGAAGTTAAAATATAGAGTGGACAGAATATCGAATTATCAAAATATAGATAGGTCAGAATATCGAAATTGGGGTACAAAATATCGATTTCCATAATATAGAATGTTAAATATAGATTACCATAATATCGAATTTAAAAATATAGATATCTATAATATCGATTTTTTTTTAGTGTTATGTATGGTAGTATATGTGTTAAAAATAGGTATTATTTTTGTAATGTATGTTTAATTTATTTAAACTAATGAATGTTATGTTATTTAATTTTTGCGTAATTTAATTCCGTAGCGGGTTGTGGGTTTATAGGGGAATAGGATGGGAAGTAATTTAATTATGGTTAATTAAATATTAATTATATTTATATGTTTTGATAATTAATTGATTGATAATTATTTATTCATTGGTAACTAATTGTTATTAATTGGTAATTAATTGAATAATTGATAATTATGTTAATTGTATTAAAGTAAATATTTTTTATTTTATTTATGTGTATTGCTAATTGATTGATAAATGATTATTAATTGGTAATGAATTTGTATTAATGGGTAAATAATTTGTATGAATTGCTAATTATTTTTTATTAATTGCAAAATTATTTTTATTAATTGACTAATTAATAATAATGTTAATTGTAATGTTTATTATTGGGAGTGGGTTGTGGGTTTATAGGGGAATTGGGTGGGAAGTAAATTAATTGTAATAAAGTAAATAATATTTGTTTTATTTATGTGTATTGATAATTGATAGTTAATTATTAATGGGTAATTAATTTGTAGTAATTGGTAAATGATTTTTATTAATTGCTAATTAAATTTTTTCAATGGTAATTAATTGTTAATAATTGGTAAATCTTTTTAATTAACTTTTTATTGGTATTGATAATTAATGTAATCTTATTTTAAAAATTACTTTCCCTACTTTTGCACTCTCAGGAGTGGGAATAGTATTTTTTACCCTCCCGCTATCCAACTCTTTCCCTACTGTTGCACTCACTGGAGTGGGAATTAGTCATTTTTACCCTCCTGCTATCCAACGCTTTCCCTACTGTTACACTCTTTGGAGTGGGAATAGTAATTTTTACCCCTACACTATCCAGCGTTTGCCTACTGTTGCATTCACTGGAGTGGGAATAGTAATTTGTACCCCTACGCTATCCAACGCTTTCCCTACTGTTGCACTCACTGGAGTGGGAATAGTAATTTTTCCCTTCTTGCTATCCAACGCTTTCCCTACTGTCACACTCTCTGGAGTGGGAATAGTAAATTTTATCCTCCCGCTATCCAACGCTTTCCCTACTGTTGCACTCTTTGGAGTGGGAATAGTAATTTTTACCCCTACGCTATCCAACGTTTTCCCTACTGTTGCACTCACTGGAGTGGGAATAGTAATTTTTACCCCTACGCTATCCAACGCTTTCCATACTGTTGCACTCACTGGAGTGGGAATAGTAATTTTTACGCTCTCACTATCCAACAAAATCTTTTTACATTACTTTTAGTATGTTTACATTTTAAGCTTTTTTATATTATATTATGTATGTTTTATTTAATTGTTTTTAATATTTAATTACTTTTATATTATTTTTAATACATTTAAAAAATTATATATTTTAGCTAACTATATTTTAACATTCTATATTTTGGAATCAATATTTTAGTACTTACCTGTTTGTAGATAGGGAGTCGATATTTTGTCCTTCTATATTTTGGCATCGATATTTTGTGTAGTCGATATTTTGTCTCTCGATATTAAGTCACTGAACCGTTAGGATGAACCACAAGAGTCACTAAATAAACCTGTGCTTAACCCTATATTAGCTTGGCACAAAAGCAGTCAGGCTTAAATTAGAGGCAGTGTGTCAAGTATTTATGCAATACATAAACAGTAATAAAGTGAAAATAAAACATGAACCATCCGAAACTAATTTAGAAAAAAGGAGTCAATTTAAAATATAAAGGGATACCAGAACAATTTAAATCCCATCAATTGAACGGGAGGCATTGAATTTTAACAGGTTAACAGAAAATACCACCAAGAAGCAGAAAGCGCCACTCACAGTCATCTGGCCATGCCCTACATGGAGAAGGTCACAAGTTAAGGCCAACCAAGGTGTACGAATCAAATACAGGGACCAGGTTAGTCCTGCTGAAAGTTACCTTCTCAATTCTGGTACAAAGCATTCTGTTTGCGTATGCGGAGGTTGGTAGGAGAAGAATTTCAGTGCAAAGAGCAGGTCAAGCTTCGCAGTTGGTTATTACTTTAGCATGAAGAGACGGTCATAGCTGGAGCTTCGTGTTGGTTGGTCGTCATGGACGGATTTTGTTGACAAAAAAGCCAGGTTTTGTGTTCCTGATAGTCGCAGATGGTTGCTGTCAGAGCAAAGAACAGGTCCTGTTTGAGCTTTGCATTGGCGGTCTTTGAAGGTGGCTGATTCTTGGCGTGAAGAGGTTATTGCATTGTCATGAGGAGTCCACACTTCAGGATTTCCACATTTGCAGCCAGGCAAGAGACCGGGACCGGGGGCACATCTTGGGTATCAGGACTCACTCCAGCAGAATCCAGCAGAAGGGGCTAATGCAGGTCCAGGCAGGTACATTTGGTGCTGGTAAGCTGGGTAATTGAAGGGATGCATTTGGAAGCTTGTGTCCCTGTAGCTCACTCAGGAGGTGTACCAACTGACATTTGGAGTCACTCTGGGAAGCCTGGAATTAAGGCAAGCAGGTCCAGTCTCTTATTTCCAAGGACAGCAAGGCAGTCGTCCCAGCAGCAGAACAATCTTTCTGGTACCAGGGCAGTCCTTCTTGCAAATCTTCCACAGGTCCAGGAGTGTTCTGATGAGTAGATCTGAGGGTCCAATATATCTTGTGCCAGCCTTTATGTGGGGAAACGCCTTGACCCACCCATAAATTGGTTCCAGTCAGTTAATTTTCCTTCCCTGGGCTATAAACTGTCTCAAATGCCAAAAGGCATGATATCAGGTTCTATCTTGTGTGCTGCAAGTAGGGTCCTTTCAAATGTAATCAGGTCAGGGGACGGCTCCTCCACTGCCATCCTGTCAGGAAGACCCTTTCCTCACACATAGGCTTCCTTTGTCTCAGTTTCTAGAAGCAACACACAAACCCCAACAGCAGAGCCATGCACAGTCATGTGACTCAGAACACTGCTGAAAGGCGCAGTTGGTGTGGAAAAGAAAATGAAAACTTTCTAAAAGTGGCATTTTCAAAATTGTAATTTAAAATCGGACTTTTCCATTAAAGAGCATTTTAAATTGCAATTATTTTGAGTGGAAAAATAAATCATAGCTCTCTCCTCTCCCAATATCCTAGATTTAGCACTTATTCAAATTCAAATTCAAATTTCACTTTATTCGGTTTTCAATTTCAAGTAAAAAAAACATAAAAGCAAGGGATGCAGATATATAATACAGTTTTTAAATCAATTCATTTAAAAATGCGCTCGTCGTATTATGTTCTGTTTCATTTTCGCATGTTTCACATATTCCCATTAAAAACAATTCTCCATATAAAATTATACTCTAAAAACAATTTATCCAATTTATATACGTTCATAAAAATCATATATAGTTCCTAGATTTAATTACAACTTTTAAAAATAGTGCAATATTTCTTGTATAGCATTCATTCTCCAAAAATTGTAGTGCCTGGTAGGCCGGGCGACATTGCCTCAAACCCCAAATTTTTAAGATTGGAAGGATCCACCTTTTTCTATATTCCCCATAGTATTTGCAAAATAAAACAATATGGATTGTTGATTGAAGAGCTACTCCATCACAGGGGCAAGGTTCTAAGTTTTTCGACCAATCATTTATTATGGGAAATGAGACTAGGCGATGGAAGGAATCTAGTCTGAAGCGTACCAATACAAATCTATCATAACCAGATCCGTGGTAGGTCAGATAGGGTTGAATTTTTGCGGACACCAAGTTCAACTGATTTTGGCGGACCGACGATTTAAGAGCTTCACTTTCAAATCTAAGTTCTTTCAAATGTGCCATACATTGTTTTTTTTAAATCCTTCCTAGAAATTTTATTCAACTTTAATGGGTCATTAAAAAATTCAGGGTGTTCTAAGTCCGTCATAAAATCTTTAATGTACTTCAGCCAACTGATAGCTAGGGCTTGCTCCAATTTTAGGTAATCTCTTATAACACTCTGATTAAAAGTTGTTTTTAAAGAAGTCCAAATATGATGCCATAATAAAAGTGGCTCTGCCGTTATTTTATCCTTTAAATATTACAGCCCCAGCTCTGTATGGCAAACAAAAGTTGAAGTGGATCGTGGGACTGCCAGTACATAACGGATGAAAGCATTTTCAACTTTCTGTAACTCTGATACGTTGCAGTATCCCCAGATCCCAGCCTCATAAATGACCGCGCTAACGCACTTGGCCTGATAGATTTTAAGTAGTTCTAATGGCGGCCTTTTGCCTAATTTCTGTGCGAAATTCACAAGTAGGGAAGTCCTCATAAGTAAGAGTTTTTTGGCCCCAATGGCCTGCTTCCATGAACCTTTATTGTCCATAAGGATGCCCAAAAATGGATATGTTTTTGTATCTTCTAGTTTGTTTTTACAGATAAAAATAGTTTTCTCCTTTTTTGTGACCTTCCCGCAAGTCGTTATATAGGTTTTTGTGGCATTTATCTTTAGATCTAATCTTTCAGTAAACTCGTTATATTTATACAATGCCCGCTGCAGTTCTAAAGGTGTTTGTGCCATATTATTAAATGTTATAAGGGAACCCAGTGTTAGACTATATAGACCTTACAACAGTGAAAAAGTGACTTGCGGAATTTTTCACTGCCAAGACATTTAAAACTTAAGTATAGATGTCATATTTTTTAAATACTATGCACATTGCCCTATGATCCTTTTTGGTACTTCCCTAGGGATGACTTTTGAGCATTAAAAAGGAAGGTTTAGGCACCACAAAATGTATTTTGCCAGGCCGAAATGACAAATTAAAACTGCACTACAGGCTACAGTGACAGAACTGAGACATGCTTTGCAGTGCTACTTCAGTGGGTTGCATAGTGATGTTGCTGCCCATTTGTAGTCCTTAATTTACAGGCCTGGGTACAGGTAGCACCATTTACAAGGGGCTTAAAAGTAAATCAAAGGTGGCAATTAGGTGTAGGACAATTTTACCATGTTTTAAAGAGAGCACAAGCACTTTAGCACTGGTACAAGAGATAAAGTACACAGAGTCCTAATGCCAACAAAACTGGCTCAGTAGATGAATGGAATGAAGGCAAAATGTTTGGCAAAATGTTTGGGGGCATACGACGCCAAGGATCTCGGATCTAACAACGACTAGCTGCATAATTACTTCTCATGTAATTGCCATAGCTCCAGTTACCAGCCCTGAGGTCTAGCATTTACTTATTTGCCTAGTTTTTAGAACACATTTTCTCTCTTTTCTGATATTTCAAAGGACTGACATTTGTGAAAGAGGTCTGTTTTGAAGGTCCATTGGGTCTCAGGAGAATTGGGAAGTAGAATGTTGATTTATGTTCTGAATCATGAGTTTTTTTGCATAAAATTGAGTTATAGCTCACATTTGAAAAGTTTCATTTTCAACTGCTTGCTGTATTGTACGCCGTTTGATTCAGCTCTCAAGGAGCATCACGGTATTGCAAAGCATAGTGCCCTGGACTCCCGAGGCTCTGTCTCCTTGTTTCAGCCATTTAAATGTCTATTGTCTGATGAAGTGCGAGGTTCCTGAGTGAAAAATTCGTGGCTGGTGAATATGAGGGGCTAAAGAAAGTATGGGGCATGTGTAAAAGCCCCTATCGCCACAAGAACGTCACTTTTTCCAATGTTCCAGTGGCAATAGGGACTTTTCTTTATTCACAAGGCAGCGTTAAGCCACTGAATGTGGCTTAACGCTGCCTTGTAAATAAGGCCCCCTTTCACACTATGCTTAGCTTGAAGGGGGTAGGCAGTGGGTGTTGCTGTGGGCGTTCCACTGCAACACCCATTGATTTTGACACTGCCCCCTATTTACAAGGGTGGCACAAATAGAAGGCAGTGCCAAAAATAAAAACCAGGGAAAACCTGGTCTTAACTTGGCAAAACAAGGAGAAATGCTTTATTTCCCCTTGTTTTTGCTTTTTCCATGTGCGCTGCCTTGTACAGCACACATGGAAAAAGCAAAAAGCCTAGGATTGTTTATGTGTAGGAAGGTGTCCCTTCCTGCACATAAACAATCTTTTATAAAAAATTACATTTTGTAACTTCCCTGTGTGCTGCATGCAGCACACATAGAAGTAACAAAATAGCATTTCAGATTGCTTATGTGCAGGAAGGGACACCTTCCTACACATAAACAATCTTCCCCTGCACGCAGACACCCTTGCACTATGGTGCAAGGGTGCCTGCGATGGCCCTACACTGCTAAGTGTAAAGCAAGCGCAGGGGGAAACGCAAGGCTGCACCATATCCTAGTAAATATGGTGCAGCCTTGCGTTTCTGAGTGAGGCGTTAAGCCATGATGGCTAACACCTCACTCCGCCACTTCTGTGTAAATATCCCCCTATATATGTTTGGTCTTTTCCTCAGTACTCTTCGTGACAATAAATTATACTTTGACTTGGTCTTTGTTTTGACCAGAAGCCATGTGGTTGCTTAAATTCTACTATCTGGTCAAAGAACATTATTGATTAGTGGGGAGAAATAGCGAGCCAAACGTCACTTTGTCTTTAATTTGCTGCAATATAGTCTCTCTGCAGAAATAAGGTTAGCTAAACAATTCACAGTTCAATATTAGGATGCAGTGAAATACTTTCGGACATTTCACAGCACAGTTGACACCATCGATCACTGAAGCTCCTGGCCAAAGTCCACATTGAGTGGGTTGGAGTGACTGAAGGTCAATCCATGAACACACGTCCGCCTTTCTACACCCAAAGATTTAAACATAATTGCTCCTGATTGGTATGTTTTTCCTTTACACTAATACCAGTATACAGTCTTCAACTTCTACTTAGTGATAATTCCAAAGATGCATTTCAGAAGAAACTCTATGCCAAAGACTACAAACATGGTACAAGGAAACTTAGGGAGATGTTACCATCCCCTACCAATTCCTTTTCTAAATCAGCAAGCCAGAAGAAGCAGATCTTATTTTCATTTTATTGAGAAAATAGTTCTTGTCTATTGTGTAACATCAGTAGAGGTCAGGTAGCTGTGCCTCATTTGAGCCTTTCTTCTGATCATAGGAAAACAGCAGTTCATTCAAGGATTGCACTGAGTGTCTGCCCTATGTTGCTACTAATATTGAGTATTGATCCTGGTGTTATCAGATTACTGTTTTTAGGAAATTAGAGCAAGTCAGTGGAAGGGCCATTTCTTTTGAGACATTTACTACACAGAGATTCTTTCCATTAATATTGCAGTGCTGTATTATTGCTTTCTTGGCATGCCTCAGTCAGTATGTTCAAATTTAACACAATTTCTAAAGTTATTTATGTCCTCTAAATGGAGCTGATGCATCAGCTCGGTTGTAGGTGTATGATTGACATGCTAGATGCTATTTGTAGAATTGCAAATTGCTTTATATATTTATTACATTCACAGGATTTTCTAACAATATGTTAATCCTTATCATAGAAAAGCAATGTGTGGGAGCAGTGTTAATATTTCCACAAGAGAAAGGAAAGTATATTTACATTACCTTAGTACTACATAGAGTGCAGTTGGACGGTTAGTGAGATTGTAGGTTGGGATTCAGGTAATAAGCATGTTTAACCACTGTTGTGGTATCTACAATGCCAATACGAGTACAACAAGCATTATAAGAGGAGTTCGTGCAGTGCAATTATTGCTGAAATAATTTCCCCTACTGCTTTATGGACAGAGAAAATATGTGCAGCTGCAGGTTGTTACTGAAGGTGGCTCGGTGCTAAAGTAAGGCAAGGTTTTTGTATATTGTAATAGACTTCATTACATTAAATAGAAATGAAAAGAAGGCCACATCAAAAAGTATTACAACTAATATGCATGGGCAGGCCCTGCATTCGAGAAATTGTAAAAAAAAAACATCAGTCACATTCTACTTCTCAATACATATTTACTAATAGTTTAACTCGGATTTTAGATTATAAATTCGAATTCCTGCCCTAAAGTTTCTGAGCCCTTTCTTGAGTTTCCAGCTTCCTGTGCCTGTTAATGGTTAATCAATCAAGAATGTGTATTGGGCCCGACAGTGAATAATGAGACCTAGCTGTATCTGAGAGAGAGTCTTCCTGACAGGATGGCTGGGAAAGGGCTGACTACATTTCAAAGGTCCTTTACCACAGGCCCCAGCACACAGAAAGGAACCTGACACCTGGCCTGCCCTTGCCTTTGCCACCCTGGACAGATTGGAGACAAATTCAGAGGAAGGGGTATAACTGACCCGAAAATGTTTTGAGGGTAGGTCATGAAATTTCCCCACACAAAGTCTGGTACCAAGCATAAAAAAATGGGACCGTCAGAACCACTCTTCAGAGCACTCAGGGACCTGTGGAAGATTCAGAAGAAGGACTGCTCTGCTGCCAGGAGGACTGCCTTGCTGCTGGGAGGACTTCCTTGCTGTCTGAAAGAATGAAGATTGGACCTGCCTGCCTTGATCCCAGGCTACCCAGAGGGATTCCAAGGGTCAGTTAGCAGACATGATGTGTGAGCTACAGGGCCACAGCAAACTTCCAAAGGTCTCCCTGCAACTGCCCAATTGACCAGCACCAACTGGACAAAACTAACCATGCCTGAGCCCTGCTGCAGTGAGTCCTGATCCCCAAGAGGTGCCACTCAGGTTCTGGGCCCTTGCTTGGCATCAGTGAGAGCGCCTCCCAAAGTAAAATGTGAAAATCCTAAAGTTTGGCCTCTTTGTGATCCCAAACAGGCCTGTTCATGCTATAATTCTGCAGGCCGTGATGACCATCAACGGGAAGCTCTGGTGAGACTTGCACTTCATGGCGACATTGACTGTCCATGATGATCAACCAACATGAGGCTCCAGCGAAGACTGGCTCCCCGTGCTATAGCAACCACTATATGTAATGCTCAACCTGCTCGTTGCGCAGAAACCCTCCTCCTCACAGCCTCCTCCAACGCGAATTTAACTTTTCACATCAGACTTGAGAGGTGGAATCTTTAGCAAGACTAACCTGGTCTCTGTACCTGACCTGCACTCCATTGCAATAAGCCCGAATTTGTGATTTTCCCTCCTGGTCTTATGCAACCAGATAACTGCGAGTGACGCTTACTAATTCTTGATACTATTTTTACTAAAAATTCAATAACACTGGTTCTACTCATTAGATTATTGTTGTTCTGGCATCATTTTATTAATTAAATTTTACGCTATTTTCTAAATTGGTTCGAGATATTTCATGTGTTGTGTTGTCACTTATTGCTGTTAGGGTTCTGCGCAAATACTTTACACATTGCCTCTAAATTAAGCCTGACTGCTGTCGTGCCAAGCTACCAGAGAGTTAAGCACTAGTTAATTTAGTTACTTTTGTCGTTTACCACTACAGGGACATTGGTTGTTGCCTGAGTGGAGCTTCCACTCATCTCAACCAAGATCCCAGTTTTTTCACAGGAGACTTATACATCTATTCCTTGGTTAGATGTAAAAGTTTCAACTCGGTCTTTCTCAGACCCTTGAAATATCAGATTAATATTTATTAACTAGAGAACCACATAATGATTTATTGGTCTTCAAGGTTTTATTTTATTTAATTAACTTATTCAATCTATGTTTAATTATTTAAGCATGGAATCCTTCATTAGTTTTAGAGCCAGAACAGGGTTCCACCAACAAAACCGCATCAGCAGGTGTGGTAAGCCCTATATAGATGCAATTTACAATTATAGTTTACAACACATTCGTTCGCACTTCGGTTAATCAAATTGCGTGATGTAGTTAGGTTACCAGCAGCTGCATCCATTAGATCACTATGTTTCTTGTTGGGAAATAAAGGAGTTAGTGATGTGACTTTTTCATTAGGATCACCTATCAATTTACTGTCAGTCCTCGGAAATCCCCCCACCCCGACGGACCATGCATAAACATCAGCATCATACTAACTAGACACATTTCTCACAATGAGCCTCATGATAAATGCTGTCTCCTTGACCTGCTTCAACGCCCTACGAATGTTTCAAAAGACATTCAGAGGGACCCTAACCAAATCCACAAAAACTGTCATGCACGCACTCATCAGCAGCAGACTGGACTACGGCAACGCTCTCTATGTCGGAATCTACAAGAAACTCCTTCTCAAACTCCAGACTGTCCAGAACGCCACAGCCAGACTGATCCTCGACATCCCCCAACATATCCACGATCTCCACTGGCTTCAAATCAAAAGAAGAATAAGCTTCAAACTCCTCACCCATGCATAAAAGGCCCTTCACAACACCGGACCCGCATATCTGAACAGCCGCCTCTACTTACATGCACCCAAAAGACACCTCCGATCAGACCAACTCTCCCTGGCCACTGTCCCACGTATCATCAGGACTAGAATGGGAGGAAAGTCTTTCTCCTGCCTCCCATCCAAAGCCTGGAACACCCTCCCCTCCACCTCCGGCAATCTTCCCCATTGCCCCAGTTCAAGAAGGAGCTCAAGACCTGGCTTTTTTCGGGGGACCGCAACACTCAACCGAGCAACCCTCCCTAGTGCCTTTAGATCCTCACAGGTTGTTGCGCTTCACCAACCCTGATTGATTAATTGATCTGGTATATTGCCAGACTCTAGATCAGTTACATCACAAGCTGTCTCCTTGTTTAATGAATGAGTGATGATTTTATCTGTATTCTTTGAAAAAATTTAAATATTTTCAATGTTTGCACCATATAATGATTCACAATTTTATTAGGATGTAGTTATACCAATTTGATTAAATCAATAATGCAATTTCTAAATTATTTTTTAATGCAGTAACATGATTACGTAGCTCATTAAGAGATGCTATGTCAAAGAAAACCATTTTTGATATTATGATTTGGTTAAACAATAATGTAGAATAATGTGAAAGGATGTCTGACACTTTAGGAAATGTTTCAATGTTTGTGCCCATAGCTGTTAATGCAGGATACGCTAAACGAGTATCAATCTGTTCAATGCAGATTAGAGACATAAATTGTTTCCTAACACATGCAATGCAGTCAATAACTCCAGTATATCTAACCTATCATCCAGACTGTTGGACCTGGCGTTGTTAGATCCATCGGTTTTGGGCTGCCTAAGACGCATCAAAGCCAGTCAGAATCCACCGTCCCAAACAGGATGAGTATGATACACTTGTCCGATAACTCCTTGGTAGCTTGACACTGAGCAGTCAGGCTTATCCTCAGGGCTCGAGTGTAAAGCGTTGCCACAGAACCCCCTCTCGCAACACATTGCATTACCCACAAAAAGACTCCACACCATATGTATAAAAACACTTTTCTTTGTAGTAAACACACACTGAAATCAAAATGAGATACACATGGGCGTGGCTTGGCTGCAGAGCGGAATGGCTGCCTGAACGCGCGGCTCCGCCGATCGAGTGAATTAATCCGTTATTTATCGGCCTTGCAGGTGCTGGAGCTCGGCCCTTTTGACCCCGATCAAGAGCGCTTGGTAGCTGCCTTCTCCGACGGAGTGCCTGGGCCCGAGACTGGAGCGACGGCGAAGATCTGCCGGGAAGCTGGTCGGCGGTGGTGCGGCCTGCGACACACGCGGACGCCGGGCACTTGCGTAAGGCCGGGTCCGGGGTGGCGGTGCGCTGCGGTGTGCGGGCCGCTGCTGGGGGCGCTGTCTCCTTGGCTCGCAACCCCCCCGCTGGCGGAGTGGTGATACGGCTCAGGCACAAGTATAGTGCTGGGAATCTGCCTGCTGTGACGCGGGGAGGTGTACCTGCGACTCCAGACCGTTGCGGACACGTGGACCTCCAGAAGGCGGAGTGGCGGACCCCGGATCGGTGCCCTGAGCGGGTTGTTGCCGTGCCCGGCCCGGTGCGACGTGGACTTGCCGCGTGCCTGCAGGGTGTCCGCTCTCCAAGGTCTAACAATACGGCATATTGCCCGCGACGAGCGAGAGCCCTGCGACGAGGGCCTGGAGGAGGCGGTGGACCGCGGGGCCTACCTGTTCCCCTCCGCGGGGTCTGGTCGGGACACGGGCTGCTTCTGAGGCCCCGATCGCTGCGGTGACCCCGCTGGTTGGGCCAGAGGCTAGACGGAGCTGGCGTCCGAGGCGACTGGCGAAGACTGGCTATCGCTTGGACCGATGGTTGCCCGCGCTGGAGCGCTGCTATGAGCGGGTGAGCGAACCGCGTGGGACTGCCTGCTGAGACTGCGTGGACTGGACGAGAGGCGACTCGGGCCTGTAGGTACGCCCCGTAGATGTCCCATCTTGTCTGACCTGGTCCCCTATCTTGCGGGGGCGGTGGCTCTCTGGCCTGCTTTAGGGGCCTGCCCGACGTATACTCTGCTGCGGGTGCATGGAGCGAGGTGCCTGGTGAGGTGCAGAAGCTTGGGGCCTACTGGTGTTTATCCGCTGGTCGAGCGGGGAGGCGGTCATGGGCAAACCAGATACGCGCCAACCGAAAATCACATTCGACAAGACAAAGCAAAAAGCCTCGGACCAAGACTTTAGAGACGCTGAAGCGGCGCACCCGGAGAAGTGCGGCCCACCTGAGGCTGACATCAAATCTATGTTCCAAGAACTGAAGGAGGGCCTGCGGGGCATAGATTGCAAAATGGACGCGCTGGCGGCACGAATGGACGGCATCACAGCACGAATGGACAAGCATGAAAGTAGAGTGGAAGCGCTCGAGACCCGTGTGGCCGACACGGAGGAGGGTCAAACCGACATGGTTAAACAAATGCGCGGCATGGACAAAGTACTGGAGCTAATAAAAAGGAAGAATGAGGACTTAGAGGCGCGATCGAGACGCAACAACGTTCGCATCACAGGTGTGGCGGAAACAACAGACATTACTAATATGGAGCAGTATATAGAACAGATGCTGAAGGACTTGTTCGGATCTGGCCTGTCCGGGATGTTCCTTGTGGAGAGAGCGCACAGGACACTGGGGCCCAGGCCTAAGCCGGGAGCGCCGCCCAGGCCAATTATTGCGCGCGTCCTGAATTATAGAGACCGTGACACAGTGTTGCGTATGGCTAGAGACATACCGGACCTGCAGTACAAGGGCAATCACATCGCCATTTACCCGGATTATACTATGCAGGTGCAGGCAGCTCGCAGAGAATTCATGCCTGCAAAAAAACTTTTTCAACAAACAGGAACAAAATACTCCCTGATTTACCCTGCGAAGCTCCGGGTGCAGGGCCCTGGCAAACCGTCTTTCTTCCTAGACGCGAAAGCGGCGCTACATTACGCTAAACAACTTGCAAAGGAGCAGCGTAATCAACCGCCTGCTGAGGGTCAAGATCGTCAGGACAGGCTAAGTGACATTGAGTGAATGCATACGTTATCTGTTTGCGGCTCTGTTGTTGGCTTATGAGATGGACCGATTGGGGGCGTATAAATTGTCCATTGTAGGCTGTATTCCGCCTCCTGGGCAGTGAGGGTCATATAACTCACTACGATTCCGGGGGGGAGGGGGTCCTTGAGCCGGTACCCTGAGCCGGCACTTGATAACCCTGGCATAAGTACAGGGCTAGTTGGCGGCCAACCTGCGTACCTCAGGGGATGATTCCCAATCACTTGCTATTGTTGTTGGGTTTAGTCGTGGGTTTTATGCCATGGCAGGTAGTTTGGGGGGATAATGCACAACCTGATTGGGGGGTTGGAGCGGGCGGGGGTGGGATCACCGGAGTTTGGGGGGTGGTCATGGGGTAGGATTGTTTTGTAGAGTAGAGTCAGAGGAAGGGAATGTGACTAATATACCGAATGCTAACTATGCTGTGCTGCACTGTCGAAATCCACGCTGCTTATTGTACTATGACTGCCCACGTACCGTGTGGCCTGCTGTCCTGTTGTGTTCTACTGTGCGCCTCGTCTGGTGGGGGTTGGAGGGCATGTCGTGTGGCTTGGATACACTGTCTGATTGTAGCTGTCTCAGGTCCCTGTCAATATGGCGAACATAAACTGCCTTACCTGGAATGTGAGAGGAATGAATGATAGACGCAAGGCTAGATTGGTGCAGACCTACTTGCATAGAAAAGAAATAGACATCTGCCTTTTGCAAGAGACTCATTTGATGGCCAATGCGGCACAGATGCTGAGACATCACAGATGGGGGGAGATAGTGCATGCATCTTACTCCACCTACTCAAGAGGAGTCGCGGTCTTGATAAGGAGGGGTCTCCAGTGGACGACACATGAGGTGCTCAGGGATGAGGGAGGCCGGTATGTGTTGCTTGTAGGAACGCTGTGTGGCATGCGGCTGATACTGGTGAATGTGTATGGTCCTAACGATGATAACCCAGATTTCTTCGGGGAGTTGTGGCATATGGTGCGGGCGCGGGGCCCGGCGGCGATCCTGTGGGGGGGGACTTCAATGTTGTGCTTTCAGGCAATATGGATAGGCAGGGCGCTGCGAGAGAACACCACCCTAGGGCGTCAGAGATGCTGGGCTGTATTATGCAGGAGACAGGATTAGTGGATACCTGGCGACTATTGCACCCCGCGGATCGAGCGGGCACCTGTATCACGGCTCACAGAGCCGCCTGGTCCAGGCTGGATTACTGGCTGCTCTCCAGGGACCTGCACTCGTCAGTGCGGTCGGTGTCACATTTGCGACCATGCCCCGGTGCTCCTCGCGATGGCCACGCCATCCCAATATGTCAAACCATTTAGCTGGAGGTTTCCCTCTCGGGCGCTGCGAGATCAGGTCTTTCAGCAGGGACTGCGCGACAAACTAGAGGAATTTTTTGAGCTTAATGAGGGCACCGTAGATTCGCCGGGTACGCTCTGGGAGGCTTGTAAGGTGGTGACGAGGGGGCACTGCATGTCGCTGAAGACGGGCGTTCTGCGTTCGATCCGAGATACCTTGAGCAAACTAGAAACTGACCTGGCTCGTCTAGAGTCTGAATTGACCCATGCGCCCACAGATAGGATACGTGCCGAACTGCATTCACAGCTCACTAAATACCAGGAGGAGGCGGACAGGGAAGTCGCGTACCTGTCCAAGGACAGTCGGGCTAGGCGATATGGCGAGGGGGATCGTGCCGGATGTACACTGGCCTATATGCTTCGCGGGCCGCGTGGGTCGGAGCACATACTGGAACTACGGCGTGCAGAGGGGGACGTGGTGCGTGAGCCGCAAGACATCCTAGACACAATGACCGACCATTATAGAGAGCTATACACCACAAAGGTGTCGCCAGACGATAAAGTTCTCGACGACTACCTGGATACCATAGCCTTAGCGTGGTTCAGCAATAGTGCCAGACAATATATGGACTTGCCGTTCACGCAAGACGACATAAGGACGACGATTGCTGGTCTTCCACTCTGTAAGGCGCCGGGCCCAGACGGGCTGACGGCAGCCTTCTATAAGGAATATGCGGACATACTGGTCCCGAGGCTTCATGGGGTGTTTGAAGAGGCTGTGGAAAAGGGAGTCCTCCCTCGGTCACTGCGGGAAGCATTGATCATTACAATGCTTAAACCTGGCAAAGACCCCAGTCACCCGGACTCCTATCGCCCACTGTCGCTCATAAACCTGGACGCCAAAATATATGCCAAACTGCTCTCTGACCGTTTAAAATACATGCTGCCACAAATAGCGCTGTCAGATCAATCGGGTTTTGTGATGGGACGTTCCACTTCCCATAACCTAAGAGTGCTATTTGGACTCCTGCATTACCTGGATCCTAGAGTCCCGGCCGCTGCGGCACTGTTGGATGCGACGAAGGCGTTTGACTCGCTGGAGTGGAAGTTTTTACGGACATTATTCACCCGGATGGGATTTAGTCCGCTCTTTGCCAGGAGGATAGGCGTATTGTATAATGACCCATCGGCTAGGGTGCGGGTGAATGCCCAGACGTCTGCCCCGATCTTTATAACCAGGGGGACCCGGCAGGGGTGCCCACTGTCGCCGTTACTGTTTGCGATTGCGACGGAGCCGCTGGCGGCCCGCATGAGACAGCACCATACTGGGCGCAGCATAGGTTTCACGTCGCGTGGCCTGCTGGTTTCTATGTATGCCGACGATATCACAATATATATGATGAACCCGTCGGACAATTTTGACCCATTAATGCGAGAGGTGACACGGTATAGTGGACTTACTGGCATAGACATCAACTGGTCAAAGTCGGCAATGCTCCCCCTAACGGACGGCACGCAGAAGTGTCACACGGAGTTCCCGATCGCTTGGGTTACGGACGAGGTCAAATACTTGGGTATACAGATGAGCCGCTCCACTCATGAAATATTACTGGCTAACTTCGGTGTGGCTATGGAATGGTTGGAGAGTAAAGTGCAGAGGTGGAGGACGTTGCCGCTGTCTCTGACGGGCCGCATAGCCATCGCAAAAATGGTCGTGGTGCCTAAATTCCTCTACCTGTTCGCCAATGTCCCCGTGCCATTGACGAAGGCATTTTTTCGGCGACTCCGCTCAGCGTTGCTTGATCTGGTTTGGGCAGGTAAACAACCCAGGGTGGCCTGGAACCTTCTTACACTCCCCTTCCAGCAGGGAGGTCTCGCTGCCCCAGACCTAGAATTGTATGCATACAGTGCACAGGCCCAATACTTACACTATTGGCATCATCCGATACCTTACCAGCCCCACGTGGCAATAGAAACAGATGTGGCGGCTCCTTGTCCCCTGCGGACAGCGGTATACCAAAAATATAAGCGGCAGAGGGAAGACATTGACACCGTAGAAATGGTGCGCTGGGCTTGGTCAAACATCGCGAAGTGAGCGGGCGTAATGGACCTGTATGCTCTAGGGGTGGGCGGAATTTGCGTAATTGCGTTACGCAAATCTCCGCGAAACGGTAAAAAATCTCCGCGAACACGCAGAAATTCCGCGAACACGCGGAATTGCTTGTTCGCGTTGCTTTTTCCTGTTCGCAATTGCTGTTTGCGTGTTCGAGGAGAAATATCTCGCGAATATGCATTTTGAGAACGCGAACAAGCAAAAATTCCGCGAAATCGCGGAAAGCAGACTTTTGAGCAATTTCGCGTTCTCCGCGGAGCGCGAAATTACGCAAATTCCGCAAATTCCGCGAGCGGAACGGAATTTGCCACCCAGGCCTAGTATGCTCCAAGTATGCCCCTGGAGGCCAACCCCCTGCTGGGCCCGCTTACGGACACGGCGGTTGCACGCCGTGCGCACGCCTGTGGCCTGAAGGTGGCGGGGGACTTGTATCCGGATGACACCTTTATCACGCTGCCGGCCCTGACGGCAGCGCCTGAGCCGACGGCCTCGGAGCTCCTCTTGTATTATCAGTTGCGGTCGGCCTGCAAACACAGATACCCCATGTTCCCTAAGGCTCCGCCGACGCTGGCAGCTCTGGAAAATATTCTATCGAACTCTTTCCCGTGCAAATTGATCACACGCATATACAGGACCACACAACTCACGGCGCCTGTCGCACACATTGATTCCAGAGCCTTATGGGAGGAAGACGCTGGCATAAGTATCACAGAAAAGCAGTGGGAATTCTGCTGCACCCAACTAGAACACCTGTCGCCTAATTACCGACTGCGACTAATACACTTCAATTACCTGCACAGGGCCTACCGCACACCCATACAAATGTTTAGGATGGGTCTCCAGGCCGACACGACGTGTTGGAGATGTGGCGAGAGCGAGGCCACGTTCTTCCACCTTGTCTGGTTGTGCGGACCATTACGCACATACTGGGACAGAGTTTTCAACATTATTGGGCGGATAATAGGAGCGGCGTTGGTGCCAGACCCGCTTGTTGCCCTCCTGGGATTCGTGCTGGGGGTGCCTAGGACCTCGCGTAAGCTTGTCGCCCTCTTGTTATTGCTTGCCAAGCACCAAATAGCGATCCACTGGAAGAAGAGGGCCCCCCCGAGGGTGTCTGGCTGGATGGGCTCTGCGACATACTGCAGAGAGCAACTGACAGCTTATTGGGACCAAATGCCGCAGCGATCCAGACCAGTAGATGTGTGGCAGCCGCTGGTGGACTGGTTGGCTGGGACGGCAGTTGAGGAGGAGGACTGAGTCACTTGGGTGGATGGCTGCTGAGTGGTTCGTGATCGCGTGGGTCGGATTGTGTGACGCGCGGGTGATGTTGGCGCCGGCCTGGTCCGAGCGCCACTTCTGGCTGCTGATGTGTATGGTGGGGATGAGAGACGTATCGTTTGGAGGACTCGGATGGTGCGGGACCACACGGTGGAGGGCAGCTGCGAACTTCCACCCTCCTGTTGGAGGGTTCCTTCCTGACTCTGGTTTCCAGTTGGTATTGTTTTCTTGTTTATATAAAAAGATGTTATTATGCCTTCTACGAATGTACACCGTGGATACGATTGTGCGATTTATTGCACTGAACCCATGCTGCCTGCCCCCGGGTTGTTGGCTGATTAGCAGTGTACGTTTTATTGAGAAAATAAAGGTTTTTGAAACATCAAAAAAAAAAAAAAAAAAATGAGATACACATTGTATATACACTCAACAGTTATACAGAGTTGTCCAACACCTCTATTGAAATCAAAATGAAACACACATTGTATATACACTTTGTAGTTATATGCACTTTTTGGACTTTCCCATTGCAGAAAGGTAAAAGAGTCACTAGTATCTGATTGCGCCTCGTGACCCAGCCATTCATTCCTTGAACGCCGCGAGCCAACGATACATGTTGCCCCTGTTGGTGCCCTGTTGACGAGATAGTTGGAAACTCCTTACACAGGAAGAAACAGTTTGCTAGTTTCATCCATCCAGATTGGACCTTCTAGCACCTGACGGCACGTCCATGGGTGTGGGATCGCTATCTCCCCATAGACAAAAGGTTGTGAACCAGGAAGCAAGCGTGCTTCCCTGTCTGGAGAAATGCTTCCCCTCAAGTGAAGGTGGGGCCTGCCATAGCCCCTGACAGTCAGCTGCAGATGCCCACAAGGCAAACAAAACCTTTTGGGTCTCATCTCAATGTTTTCCAAAACAAAGCACAGGGAGAGGGAGCTAACGAGCTCAGACAGAGGCCACAATGTTAGGCACTGTTGTCCTCCTGATCTGGAGGCCAACGACAGTCTCAGCTCCCAGTTCAGGTTCCCCCAGCAGTCCTAGGACACCACATGCTCTGAAGCACAAGAAAGCACAGGTCCCCTTTGTGGCAAGCAAGGGTCCCTCAGACTCTGCAAACTTCCCCCACACTCCTCGAACTCCTCACCTCCCAGCTCTTCAGATGGCTACTAATCTTTGTGCACACACTCTTCTTGTACAGTGAGATGATGGTGAATGTCAAGACACCTATCTCTGCCTCACCCAGTGCGGTCCTTATGATCTCGTGGAGACACTGAGATCCTTTGTGTCTCTGAGATCACGTGGATAGGAGGCCAGCTCACCGGCCCTTGGAGAATACTTTGAGACCCTGGGCGAACAGTTGGCAATAGCTGCAGGCCAGCAACTCCGAGGCAAAATCCACCAAGTGATAGACCCCTTCCTAGAGCACAACAAGCTCCAAGCCACCATGTATCTGGAGATAGTCCAGTTGCAGTCCCTCCTGCACTAACAATTCCTTGTGTCAATGTCCCAGTATCGAACCAGTGTAATAATGTTCCAAATTCAAAAGTGTCTCAACTTTTGGAGGCCCCAGTAGTCATACCCACCATGGCCTCTGTAGATACAATCAGTTCTAAAGTCCACCTTTGCAATGAACAGACCCTCTCTACATTTTGTCCTGTCTGCCATCCTACCCCAGGAGGTCTGATAAAAATCTTTAATGGGACTAGGACCCTGCCTCTTAGAAAGCAGGTGCCAACCCCAAGCCCACAAAACTGTCCCTGAATGGCCCTTTAGAGTCAGAGGTCCGCAGTTTCCATTGAACCCCTAGTTTATGCCCCACTATCAGAAATGCATAGATGTGGCTATCCCCCTATCATCCAGTTGTGAATTAGAAGACAGGTCGCCAGGAACACAGAGCCACGCACAACAAAATGCCCACTTTCCCAAAGTGATATTTCCATCACCGTAATTCCAAACCCACTCCTACTACTAGAGATGATTCGTCATTATGAATTCATTGCTACCAAACACCATATTGTTATTATTCTGCCCGTAGGAATTAATGAGCAACAGCCTTTCCCTAAACCCCCTCATGCTAATCCAATGTGAGAAGCTGCCCCCATAGTACATGAACACATCATCCGGTGTCATTCATGACTCTTGCAGGTAATATATACACACACCTGCCCAACCTCTTCCCAACATCGCACCCTGTCACCAGGGAGAGCTCTGATATAGCAGGGGAAATGCATAACATTTGCATGTAGTTTTCTAAATGCCAAACCAGGTAACAATTACCCATGCTCACAGGCCCCACCAGGGCAAACCAATGGCACGATCGATGAACTCCCTCCATGGATGGCAACACCAGCGCGGGAAGCCCAGGGAGACACGTTCAAGCTACATACCCCTGGTATAGGTCTTACCCCATGACGAGGGACTTACAGCTAGCTTGAATCAGCCAATCATGTATACACCTCTCCAAGACCAAGATGAACCTGTTGTCCCAGAATTTCGATGCCCACCCACTCAAAAAGGGTACCAACAACAGGAAATGGTTACTGGTGGGCTTCGCACCACCCTCCCGTCTTGCCGCTTACCTGGCAGGTCAGACAGGACTGACAGAACACATCTGAGGCCTTCCTCTTCTGGGGCCAATAGAAGTGGACGGGAAGCCTTTCAAAGGTCTTGCCCTGCCCCAAATGCCCTGTCAGTGGCACAACATGTGCCAAACCTAACAGGAAGCCTCTGAAACACTAGGATACTACCAACACATGGGCTGACTCCAGTTCAGCAACCTTAGGCTCACTATACAGGAGACCATTCTCCCAATCAATCCAGTGAGTACAAGAGGTGTCACCTGCTGCCTGGGCCTCAGCCTGCTGCCAAGGACCCATAAGAGTAGGGCACTCGAATTATATTCTGACAGTGGAGAAGTGTGGCTCAATGGTTAGAGCGGCAGACCCTGATGCAGAGGTCTGGCCCGGGACCAGGGTTCAATTCCCCGCCTCGGCGGGTCTTGGGCTCAAAATTCCACGGACCTGACAATTCTCGCCTCGGTGCCTATTCCAATCATGGAGTCCCACTCTGCAACTC
Organism: Triturus cristatus; assembly: GCF_964204655.1. Taxonomy (NCBI): domain Eukaryota; kingdom Metazoa; phylum Chordata; class Amphibia; order Caudata; family Salamandridae; genus Triturus; species Triturus cristatus. The sequence goes on from NC_140581.1 coordinate 954,528,115, forward strand.
TGGGCAATAGCTTGCTTAGGGCCTCATGTAGGTAAATAAATTTCACCGGTTCTTAAATACCGAGCCGTACCGAATCGGTAAATTAGAATAGGTAAGTTATATGTAGGTAAAAATTCGGTAACAGTTACCGATTCGGTAACATTCGGTAATCACGAATCGGAATTCACCGAATCGGTAAATACCGAGGTGGTATTTAGCGAATCGGAAAATACCGAGGATACTACCACCTTCCCTTAACCAAGTAGCCAATATCATAATCATGTTATAATAGAAGGTCTCTCAGGCTTGAATAGGGGACCCCATACCTCAAAAATCAGCTCAGTGAAATCACATCACAGGAGCATCAGGAGCCGTCTCGCAGGAAGGCACGTCTTCGGTCTGAACAATAAACATGATGTCTGTGATATGAAAAGCACCAACTTTCAGGTAATTGCAGCTGCGCGTGTGTCATGGCTAAATAGTGGGTCGAACAACCTAGAGTGGAAAACATGCATCGTGTAAAATTCCAGACTGTGTGTCACAGCATGTACAGACCAAGGTCGCTGCGCAGAGCTTGGGATGGGAACAACAGAATGCACTCGCCTGAAGGAAGTCTCGAGTCAGCAGTTTATTCAAGAAAGAACATGTAAACGCAGTGTCGTGTGCAAAGACAAAAAGATGGCTACATAATATTCAACGTGGTTATGCTAACTGAACAATGTATGTACGTATTCAGGGAGAACTCACTACACGCCCCCTTGAGCGAAGCAACATGTAATAGGCAAGAAAAGAGAGAACGCAGAGTTCAGTTTCGTCAGAGCAGAACAAGGCGTAACCAATGCAGCGCCAAAGTCCTAAAGTCCAATTCATTGCAGCATAAAATTCCAAAAAACACAATGCAAGTATAGTAAAAAACTCAAGCCGACCATCAGGAAGAGAAAAACGAGAAATAAGAGAAATAAATGTTGCGCCAGGGTGCTGTCCAGTAGCACAGGCGCAATGGACGACAATCCAGTTAATCCATGAATGTATAGGCAGCATATGTGGCCACGGCTTCCAACAAAAAATCGTTTGCAGGGCCACTAAAAGTCTCAGCCATCCAATTAAGTAAAGAAAAGGAACATACGTGTTCTCCAACCAACGGAGCCTCTAGCACAATCAGAGGGCACCCGGAATGTTCCTCCAAATAGCTCATGGACAAGAAGTCGTAGGCTGCCGCTGAGATGTCCCAATTACCCAGGATACCATGCGCCGCACCACACGCCATGATCCGGACACCAGAACAGGACAACTCGTGAGACACTAAGGGCCTCATCAGTCGATCGAAATCCGGCACCGGAGACACCATGTTGGTCAAGCACAGATCCAGAGGCCATTCAAAGGGACAATCCAGGCAGTGTAATACAGGTTGTACGCAGGTGAAGTAGGAATACCTGAAGGATAATCCATAAGCCAGGCTCACAGTCGCCAATGGCAAAGTACCATAGAAGTCAAGCATCCTATCACGAAGAAGATGCAGACGGGATAGGTGCTCGTGTGGCACAGAAGGAGCAGCCATTCCGGAGTACGAAAAGGTAAAGCAGCACACCTGCCACTAGCGCCAGAAGCAGCGGAACACCTCCAAAGATGCTCGAGAAAAGTGAATGAACAAATGCCGGAATTACACCAAAAATAGTTAGGAAAGAGGTCACGGGGCCCTGAGCCCACATGTTAAAAAAAATGAGCCAGGCTGGTCGTGGACGAGGCATTGATAATAGTTTGGATCAAAGAGCTGAAATGCAGGGGGAGGTCAGTGTTCAGAGGCGCCTGTACCTCAGTGCGCGTATTAGCAACGTGAAGGACAAATGTTTCACGAGAGGAAGTCAAAGGCACCTCTTTGTGGGACAACGGCGCTCTATTCTGCTCAACTTGTTGAACTCTGCTTTCAAGGTTGGAATCGAAGGCCAGATGGAAACATCCCGCCGCACATGCGGGGGTGGAAAAAGAACAGTATTGCAGCAGACAACTTTATGCGAGACAGTTATGTACGGGATTCCCACTCACATCCCGCAGCAAGCTTCATTAATCAAAATTAAATAAATACCGTTTGCAAGCAGAGTGAAAGAAGGTGTAATCACAGGCACTGGGATACCTCGTAGGACGCACGCCAAAATCGGGGCTTGTACATTGCATGCGCCGTGTACTTGCATGTGCCTATTGTCTCATGTATGAATCCTAGAAGTGAGAGTGCTAAAGCTATTATCTATGACGGCAAAAGCCTTCTCCATGTTTGCTTGGTCAATAGCTCTCAATCTGGAAGCCGCCTCACTGTGCGACAACTTGCAGACTTCGTTGTAAGTAGCATACACCCACCTTTGGGTTCTGCCACCCACAGGACCATTCCCAAAATCATTCAATTCGGTATGCACATTGATGGAGTGGGTGGACTTCCTGATCCTGTAGATGTGCTCTGTGTCAGCTGGTGGACAGATTGGGATGTGTGTACCATCAATGCAGCCAATGAAATGGGGGAACTGTGCCATGTGAGAAATGTCTGTTTTTGTTTACTGCAGTGCAGCCTGTGTGTTGTGGAAGCTGATGTAGTGGTGCATTCTCTGCATCATGGCATCCAGGAAATTCCTGAGGGAACGGGACGGGCAACTCTGGGATACACCACCCACCGCAGCTGTCACCACCTGATAACTGCCGGATGCCAACAGATGTGGGCTGCAGAGCACCTGCACATGTGGGGGTATGGCGTGCGCCCTTCTTATTGGCTGGTCCAGGAGTGGGTGCAGGTCCCTGATTGAGTCCATGATGGTTTCGGGGTGTAGCCTGTACCTCTCATGTATCACTGCATCAGTCAGCTGGACTAGTGTGATGCGCTGTCTGTAGATGCGTTCCTCCCGTCGCCAAACCCTCAGTCCTGCTGCCTGTAGATGTAGGCGCCTTGCAATGACGTACATAGCGGGCATGTTGTCCACGCTGTTGCATTTTGGGATTGCTTATCTGCACTGTTGATGGTTACCACCTGCTTTCAATCCGTGTTAATTACCGACTCTAATTTACCGATTTTCTTGGATTTCTTAATTACCGAGTGCTCCTACATGTCATTTTCATTTTTACCACTTCATATTTACCACTTCATATTTACCGATTCGTTAATTATGTATTCGGTAACTCTGAATCGGTATTTTGGAATTCGGTAAATATGAATCGGTATTTACCGCCTCATATTTACCGAAAAGTCGTTTTTGGACTCCTACATCTCACTTGTCTGAATACCGGTCGGTAACGGCATATTTACCGAAAATCGGCCGTTACCGACCGGTATTTGGCTACCTACATGAGGCCCTAAATCTCCACAATGGCCCCCACAACGCTAAGGATGCCTGGCCTCCACCTTGGGGGTGCCCAGGAGTGGACACCTCACAGGGAAAGCCAGGATGGGTTCAACAGTGGTATTCGTACAAGCGCCTTGAGACCCTTGCGGGTGAGTAGTGCGCTATACAAGTATTAATTTTTTTTTACATTTACAGTGTTGAGGGAGTGAATACCAAGATTCAGCTTCCCGACTTCTTTGAAAGCGACCAAGGGACGCACTTCAATAGTGAAGTGCTGAGGATGCTATGTGGTGCCTTGCAGGTTGAACAGAGACTGCATTGTAATTACCGGCCTGAGGCTTCAGGTCTGGTGGAGCAAGTCAATGGGACACTGAAATGAAGCCTTGCCAAAGTGTGTGCTTCTACATCTTTGTGGCCGGATGGTTTGCCATTGGTGGTGATGAGTCTGCACAGCACACCTGTTAGACCTGGCCTTTGGTGGCGTTGTCTACCCTAACCTTTTTGGCTGCTGAACTCACATTTTTACCCTGTTTTGCCTGCTTAGGGCTTAAGTGTGTTTGGCACTGCTGTGCAGTGTCAAAGCAGTCATGTACATACTGCTGAGAGGTGGATATATGAATGGCTGAATCTAGTTAGCTGTAAGTCCCATTTTCATGGGGTAAGACCTATGCCACTGTCATGTAGCTCGAATGTGCCTCCATAGGCCTGCTGCACCGGTTGTGCCATCCAAGGAGGGAGCTCTTTGATTGTGCCACAGGTTTGCCATGGTGTGGCCTATGCACACAGGTTATTGTTACTCGGTTTGGCATTTAAAAAGCTATGATTCAAGGTCCTGCATGTCTCCTGCTATATTAGAGTTCTCCCTGGTGACAGGGTGCAGTGTTGGGAAGAGGTTGGGCAGGTGTGTGTATGTGTTACCTGCAAGACTTGTGAATGACACCAGTTGGTGTGTTCGGTACAATGGGGCCTGCTTCTCGCATTGGATTAACATGAGGGGGTACAGAGAAAGGCTTTTGAACATTATTTCCGACTAGCAGAATAGTAACAGTTTGGTGTTTGGTATCAATGAGTTCGTAATGATGAATCCCATCTGGTAGTGGAAGTGGTTTCGATATTACGGTGATGAAAATGTCACTTTGGGAAAGTGGGCATTTCAGTGTGTGTGGCTGTGTGTGCCTGGCGGCCTGTCTCCTAATTTACAACTGTGTGCTAGGGCGATAGCCACATCTGTGCATTCCTGATAGAGGCCCATGCATTAGGGGTTTATTGGCTTATGGGAACCTGTGGACCTCTATCTTGGAAGGGCCTTTCTGGGATGGTTATGTGGGGGTAGAATTGGCACCTGCAATACAACTAAAGATTGTGATCAAACTTCCTGGGGTAGGATGGCAGACAGGACAACATTTAGAGAGGACCTGTGCATTTCAAAGGTGGCCTTTTGAACTGATTGTATCTTCAAAGGCCATGCTGGGTATAACTACTGGGACTTCGGCCTCCGAAAATAAGGACACGTTTGGATTTGTAACCATGCTAAGCTGGTTTGATACTGGGACATTGACATGAGGAATCATTGGGGCTCCCTCCACCTGGACCCAAGCTTTAGGGTGCTTTGTTTTGGAAACTATCAAGACGAGACCCCAGGGGTCCCGTCTGCCTTGTGGGCATCAGAAGCTGGCTGTCAGGGAGCTATGGCAAATCACACCTTCGTCTAAGGGGAAACATTTCTCCAGACAGGGAAGTGCACCAGCTTCCTGGGTCGCAACCATTTGTCTATGGAGGATATAGCGATCCAGCACTCATGCAGGTGCCATTGGGCGACTGGCGGTCTAATCTGGATGGACGAAACTAAGTAGCGTTATCTTTCTGTGTTTCGGTGGTTTTGACTGTCTAGTCAACAGGGCACAAGCAGGGACAGTGTCTATCACTGGCTGGTGGGGTTGAAGGCCTGAGGGGCTGAGTCACGAGACACAGTCAGAGTCTAGTGACTATTCGACCTTGCTGCAATGTGAAAGTCTGACAATTGCATATAATTTTAAAGTGTACATACAATGTGTGTTTTGTTTGGATTTCAATGGAGGTGTATGACAATTGCACATAACCGTAGACTGTATATACAATGTGTATCTCATTTTGATTTCAGTGTGTATGTAATACACTTGTTTTTATACATACAGTGTGGAGCCTTTTGTGCCAAACGCAGTCTGTTGCGCAAAGAACAGTTCAGAAGAAGGTCTGCAACAATGACAAGAGTCAAACTGGCAACGTTGTTCTGCGACTCCGCCTGACTGCGCAGGTTTGCCCTTCTGAAAGCTCCAGAGATCCTCACCATCAAAGAAGACAATGACCTCCGGAACTCACTGAGGCCTTGCGCTACAGCGGGTCTGCATCATTGAATGGAAATCTGGATCCAAGGGCCTGATCACTTGAGGTCGACAGAAAAAGCTCCAAAAAAGTGCCTAAGTCAGAAGGTAAAAATGTGATCAGGCCCAACTGCTCATCATACCTGACCTGCACCCCATCGTGGTCTGCTAGAAGCTATGACTCTGGTCTAGCCCAGCGTAACAAGATGGCTGCACTTGACACCTTACACTTTTTAACCTAGAAAGCACATTTTTTATGTAAAATGTAGAAATCCATATCTCCAGTTCCCTACATTGTAACTTTGTCATATCAGTGTCATTCTAATGATAAAAATAGTGGCTGTTTTTATAAATTGGTGTTGGATTTTTATTCTGTTGTGGCTTTTACGTATTTACTGTTTCTGTGATGTTAAATGCTTTACACACCTCTCTCCTAAGTTAAGCCTGACTGCTCATTAGTCAAGCTACCAAGTGTTGTGCAGGAATTAATGTACTGAAACTTGACTTGAACTTATTTGGGATTGTGGTGTGATTACTAGGTGCAAGAACCTACCTGCACCTACTAATAAACCCCTTTCTTACACGCATTCTGTGGAATAAGTAGCTGTTGCTTCTACTTAATATGAGTATATTTACTCATGATAATCAGACAAGTATAAAGGCAGCTCTGGAATGTCTCTGTTGTAGTGGAGTGGGACATAGACACAATTCTTGTTCCCAATGGTGCTTTTACTAACCTCAATATTTTAATGTGCATATGGTGTGGTGATCAACAAAGACAGTGCCATACGCTATTGACAGGCCTCGTGGCTCTCAATCATGTTGGTAGTTTCCAATATATTGAGTAGGGCAGGTCATGGCTTCCCTGAAACGTAATTAATTGATGGCAATATCAAGGACAGGAGAGGCAGCCAAAAAAACAGATAACCCGGAGAGATCCATTTATTCTGCTTGAAGACCACTGACGATCGAACTGTTAGTCAGCTATTAGCTTCCTTTTGCCCTCACGTGACCACAGGCACCACTTTACATACGTATCAGGGATCTGCTTTGGAACCAATGACCTAACTTAGTCAATGCAATCAGTCTCTGCTTTTGTTTCAGTAAATGGAAGCTTTAGTAAACCCATTAGTTCCCCCCCTTACAGCCCATGGTCTATCACAGCCCTGGAGAAGGTACACTGTGAGCAAAGGAAGCCAACAAAATACATCCATACACTCGCAATTCATCAGTGCTTACCTGATTATATTTAGCTTCTATCTCCCAATTGAATAAAACATCTTCCCGGCATCCTAAAACCATTCACCCCTTTCTGTTCCCACAGTGTATTTTATGGTAGCACAGGTTTTCAATAAACAGAAGGAAAGGGTCAACTTTCAAAATCTCATCAATTCCTCATTTTCATTTTTATATCCATACAGTGCCTCACTTTTGTTTTTTCCATTTCATATCTCTAAACTGTGCTGCCTTGAGTATCTCCGATTTTAATTTTTCCATTCATACACTCCCATGTCCTGCTTTACCTTGTATCTGTTGCTTGAACATGAAATACCTTGAAAAAAACAAGAGACAAGAGGCATTTGGCAAAACAGTGCAAAATAATGGTTAGGTTTTTGGGTCTCTTCCTAGGTTTTGCATAATCTGTTATCTTTTTGATCCTGAGACGGAGGTGGTCGGGAAGTTGTGCCATGGCCCCCATGTACTCCTGATTATGCAGTCTTGTGGTGTCCGAGGTCGGGTCCTACTATTTTTTCCGGATGGTACATGTGAGGCTTGGTGCATTGGTTAGCTGCCAGACCTGATACAGGGATGAGTGCATTGAGCGTTCTACTCTCGCCAGGAGGTGAGATGGCCGCTGGGGATTCTCCTTCTCCCAGCCACCCCCCTTCTCCCTCAGACCACATAGTTCTTCTTTTCAGCGCATTGGAACCTGCGGTTCCTGGTTTGTGGTTAGGATTCCTGATGAGTGGACATGCTTCTGTTGCCATTTTGGAGGGGTATTGTACAGTAGCCAGACTATGGAGATTAGGAGTACTTGAAAGGAAAAGAAAAACTGGGATCATGAGAATGTGATGAGTCCAGGTGTAAGGCCACAAACTCTTGCTGAAATCTGCCTAGGGATAATGATGATAAACCAGGACTGCTCTGGCAGTTATGGGATGCCGGGCTGCTCTGGCAAGCCTCCCTCACCTAAGGACTTGGATTTGACATTATGTGGATGCCTCGCCGCTTATTGGCTCTTGTGCGTGTGCTGTGGGGGCTGTGGGGTCTATGGGAATTTTGGCTCCCACCACCAGAGGATAGCTTCATATTGGGACTATAAAGGAAGCCTCTAATTGAATAGATGCAAAAAGAACAATGGATGGACAGAATGCTGAACAATGTCATACATTCACCCCAGTGCAGAGATCTGGGCCTAAATCCAAAGTTTTTGTTGCTGTTCGTGCCATTCCAATTTAACGCCAGCCATATGCAAATCAGTCTTCTTGAGCCTGTTCCCCATGGGAACAGTCCAGCCGGAACTGCCAGGCCAGGTCTTCCCTGAAATGGAAACAAGAATCCTAGGACTGGTTTCAGGGTATCACCCCTCATAAGCTAGGCTAGCTTGATTCCAGTGGCATGGAGATCAAAGGACCCACATCTCGGCATTACCAAATGCAAAAAGAACAATTGACGGACAAAATACTGAACAATGTCATGCATTCACTAGGGGTGGGCGGAATTTGTGTAGTCGTGCTACGCAAAGTTCCATAAAACGGCAAAAAAACTCAGCGGGCATGCAAAATTCCACGAGCTCGCGGAATTGCTGTGCCGCCAGAAGAATTGTTGTCTCCGGCAGTGACCATGTGTGTCTGTAACTTTGCCATCATGCCGAAAGGCGCTGGGGTCCCTTGAGTGAGCTATCCATCATAGTGGGTAAAGGGTGGGACGACGTTGCATACCGCTAGTTTGTGTGGGGCGCGGCTTCTATGTGAGTTCACATGCCTCTTGTTTATAAAAGGTCAGAGACCGATCAGAGCAGCAAATGAGGAGAAAGAACCTCCTGATCACAGGAGGAACTACACGGGGATTGCTCTTGAGAAAAGTCATGGATGCAAATACCTCCATCAAGGATCACAGCTAATTTTTGACGGTAGATGTGAGGAGAAGAAAGCACACCTGCCCAGCCTCGACCATGCTCACAAATATTTTGGGCTGATTAATGCGTTACTGAATTTGAGCTTTAACTCAGGCACCTGTTTTATATCTGTAAGTGCTTCCTGTTGACTTTTAATTTTTGTGACAGGAGTGACGTGCCAGAATGAATCCTGCCCAGCAGCACATAAAAGAAGATGCCACCATTTTGTGCAATACCTCTACTCAACTGCAGTACTACTGGCTTATCAGTAAGTGCTACCTCGTTGGGTAAATGTATAGTTCCTTTCCTACACTACAGCTGCGTAAAGGGCCAGAAGAGTTGTCTCCACAGTGACCATGTGTGTCTGTAACTTTGCCACCACTCCGAAAGGTGCCAGGGTCCCTTGAGTGAGCTGTCCATCATAGTGGGAAAAGGGCGGAAAGAAGTTGCATACCGCTAGTGTGTGTGGGGCGGGGTTTCTATGCAAAATTCACATGCCTCTTGTTTATAAAAGGTCAGAGACTGATCAGAGCAGCAGATAAGAAGAAAGAACCTCCTGGTCACAGGAACTACACGGGGATTGAGCTCGAGAAAGTAATGGATGCAAAGACCTCCATCAAGGATCACAGCAAATTTTTGACGGTAGATACGTGCAGAAAACACACCTGCCCAGCCTCAACCGTGCTCACGAATATTTTGGGCTGATTAATGAGTTACTGAATTTGAGCTTTAACTCGGGCACCTGCTTTATCTGCATGTGCTTCCTGTTTCGGTTTAATTATTGTGACAGGAGCAACGAGCCAGAATGAATCCTGCCCAGCAGCACATAAAAGAAGATGTCACTGTTTTGTGCAATACCTCTACTCGACTGGAGTACTACTGGCTAATCAGTAAGTGCTACCCCGTTGGGTAAATGTATAGTACCTTTCCTACACTACAGCTGTGTAAAGGGCCAGAAGAGTTGTCTCCAGTGACCATGTGTGCCTGTAACCTTGCCACCACGCCGAAAGGCGCAGGGGAACCTTGAGTGAGCTGTCCATCATAGTGGGTAAAGGGTGGGAAGACATTGCATACCACTAGTGTGTGTGGGGGCGGGGCTTCTATGTGAGTTCACATGCCTCTTGTTTATAAATGGTCAGCGATTGATCAGAGCAGCAGATGAGGAGAAAGAACCTTCTGGTCACAGGAACTACATGGGGATTGCGCTTGAGAAACCCATGGGTGCAAAGACCTCCATCAAGGATCACAGCTAATTTTTGAAGGTAGATATGGGGAGAAGAAAGCACACCTGCCCAGCCCCGACGGTGCTCATGAATTTTGTGGGCTGATTAATGCGTTACTGAATTTGAGCTTCAACTTGGGCACCTGCTTCATCTGTAAGTGGCACAGTGCTTCCTTTTGAGGTTTAATTTTTGTGACAGGAGCGACGTGCCAGAATAAATCCTGCCCACCATATTGATCCAAAGAAGATGCCACAGTTTTGTGCAATACCTCTACTAAAGTCAATATACTCACCAATGCCCACGAATTCCATTCCGCCACGGATCGTGGAATATTCGGCAATTTCGCATTCTGCGCGGAATTGCCGAAATTCCGCAAATTCCGAGAGCGGAACAGAATTTGCCGCCCACCCTTAGCATTCACCCCGGTTCAGAGATCTGGGCCTAAATCTATTGTTTTTATGATCCCCATGCCATTACAGTTTAGACCCGGTCACATGCAAATCAGTTTTGACCCTGGCCCATGGAATGCTTGGCTGATATGGGTGATGCCCCAAAAACTGTCCCAGGATGCATGTTTCTGGTCCAGGGAGGACCTGGCTTGGCAATTCGGGCTAGACTCTTCCATTGAAGAACAGGGCAAAAACTAATTTGCATATGGCTGGGTCCAAACTGGGGTGGGATAATAAGCAAAAGAACAATGGACTAAACCCAGATCTTTGTGACTGGGTGTGAATGTTTGAATTGTGCAGCATTCCGTCCATAATTTGCTCCTTTTGCTTTTGTCACCCTAAGTGGGAAGGGTATGCCCAGATGTGGGTCCTGTGCTCATTTCGCCACTTGATTCAAGCTAGCCTGGCTGATGACGGGTGATACTCTGAATCCCGTCCTAGGATGCTTGTTTCTGGTCCAGGGAGGACCTAGCTTGTCACTTCAGGCTGGACTATTCCCATGAGGAAAAGGGTCAAGACAGATTTGCATATGGCTGGGTCCAAACTGGGGTGGAGTTATAAGCAAAAGAACAATGGATAAAATCCTGATCTTTGTGACTAGGGGTGAATTTTCAAATTGTTCAGCATTCCGTCCATCATTTGATCCTTTTACTTCTAATTGAGTGGAGTTCTGGTTTTGGAGGGGCTGTTGGGGCTACACACCATGAAGGAAACTTGGGTCTTGGGCAGAGTGTCTGAGAAGAGGGACCTTTTGACTTGGGAATTGGAACCCATCCCATTGACTTTACAAACAAGGACCTGGGTGGCTGGTTTTTAAGTACTTGATCTGGGAGTCACCCCGTCTGCTCGTCAGACTGTCCTCCCACTGGTGTCTGCCAGCCAACCCTGCCCTGGGTGGATCAGCAGCAGAGTGGGGCCTTGACTCTGTCAGGTGGCCTTGATGGCTAACTGTAGTGAGGATATCCAGCAGCCCTGAACCCCTAGATACAAGTAAAAGTTTGTATTCCCAACATTGTCACATTGGTCATTCTTTTGGTTTAATGTATTTTTTTGATGAATGGGTAAGTTTTATCTTACTGCATATTTGGACTCTGTGTTTGTGTGAAGGAATTACCTCTCCAGACAGTCACCCCTCTGTTGGGCAGAGTTCCCTGTCTGTGGTTGCTGATGCCACGTGTTTGTCTAAACATCCAATCCCTGCTGCGGGGGTGTGGTAGCTGACTGTAAGGTCTGAATGTAAGGTGCATTTGGGTTTCCCTGTGGTTGGCTTTGTGGATGAATGTTCGTGGTCTTTTTGTCATGGTTGGCCCTGGCCTAATGATCTCTGTTCATGGTATTCTTTTAACCGGGATCTGTCTGCCATAGGCCATCTTGTGGCAATTGTAACATTCTCTATGGTCTGGTTGCTGCCAACCTACCTGACCGCAGCTGCCATAACTAGGTTGAAAGTGAAACCCTCTGCGGTTTTGCAGTGGAGCTTCCCTTAAGACTGGTGCCATTTACATGTTCGCAGTCAATATGGCTCCTTTGAGGGCATTCTTTTTCAATTTGAGTTGGATCAACTAAGCAGTATTTCTCCGGGCATGCTCCTGTTTTTCTTTATCCTTTTCTTGTTTCCTTTAGTGCTAATATACTAAATGAGGTTGTATCTCTCGCCAGGATTTGGTGTCTACCTCAACCACACTGAGTTAGTCTGATCTCTGATAAGACTCCTTAGCAGACTTTTGATATCGCTTATCGCTAGGTTTATTCCTGCAGTGTTCTTCTCAAAGTATGAGATCCATTTCGCCACTCCATCCATCAATGGCATTAACTTTGTCCTTAGCCCTTCTTTTTCCATCTAATCATAAGGCAGATAAATGTTCCTCGATGAGATATTCTGAAGTAACTGGTACATTCTGACTTCAGGTAGCTCTACTGATTTCTCTATAACATGGGGTCCGATCTTTATAGGCATTCCTGCATGTAGGGGAAGCTCTACTTGGGATCTCCTCCCCCCGTGTCAGATGCAGTCTTCCGCTATAGCCATGTCCTCTGGTTCAAAGGATCCCTCCTCCACCCAAAGTCTATCCTACTGGTCTTTTCCCTCAGTCCAGTGGGCTAGCAGGTAGCAGAATGGCAGCATAGATAACTTGCCTTCTTTCTGGTCACTATCTCCCTAGGGGTCAGTCTATCCTTCCTGTGTGTTCGGGTGAAGCAGTATATGTCTTCTTCACTGCTGCCCTCGTACACGTGCAAAGGTGCTCATTTGTTTTTCCTGTGTCTTGGCTTGGTCAGCACCAGGCTTCTTTTATCTCTTATTAGCCAGTCAGCCCCTCTCCTAGGTTGAAGAATTGGTGAAGCTTAGATCCCTGCCAGAAGCCTTTCATTTAATTCTACCTCCTATTCTTTCCTGTTCAGTGCCTTGAACCCAGACCCACTTTCCTTAGGTTGGGGGCTTGCTGCACACTTTTCTCTTTGTGTTGCCTCGGTACGTGTTCTACCACTCTCTCTTTGGTTACCTTTCTTCCTCATCCCATCTAGGTAACCTCCTTGCTCTGAGCTATGCGCTGTTCTTTTTGCTTGGGCTTCATCCTCAAATGTGCTTTCTGTTGTTTCCTCAGTTACTTGAGCAAATCCTGTTACCTCACTCTCGTCATCAGTCCCCGTGGGACTGGGTCTCCCGCCCTCACCTCCACTAGCTGTATGACTTTCTAGAACCACCACAAATAACCCTGTCACATGTGTATGTTCGGCTGAACCAGTGGGAGTGTGTGTTCTCCATGCTGCTGGGGTTTTATGTGTTGGACGCAATGGACGGGGGTAAAACTTCTGGTAGGCTTACTACCGGAGTTAGGCTGCACTGGGATTGTCAGGGCATGCTCACATGTTGGTTTCTCATGCTTGGGCTTAACCGCGCGTCATTCGGTGGGGGGATCGCATACTTCTGCTTTTGGCAGATTGGAATATCCTAATGCAGGGGTAACAGGCGTTAGCACTTCCATACCTGCATATGATAGGGGAGGTGCTGATGCTTTACTTGCTAACTGTGATGTGGGATTATCAATCTGGGTCTCCTTGAAGATGGCCCAAAGATCTAATAATGCCTTTCTCCTGTCTTTCTTTTGACCTGTGTATTTGTTTGTGTGTTTGTTCTCATATGTTCTAGTGCATTAGTGTCAAAAGTTCCCTCTTTTGGCCAGGTAAATGTGTGTGCCTTTGTGTGTGTGTGTCCTTCTTGGAAAAAAATGTTATGTTTTTTAGCCTGTGTGGGGAACCTGGTATACACATGCTTTAATGGACAAAGTATACCTTAACTTCTTTTTGGGCAATCTTTGGTGGTTTTGATCTAATCGTGGGGAAGATATATGTGGTGCACTTCTTGTAATTACTTTACTATTAGTTCAGCACCATCTAGAGATGCATCATAAATTCAATACGAACATTTCAACAACACAAATAACAATGCATGTGAAGAGTTACAACATAAGTAAAGTCCAGTTGTCAATAAGATAGTATCTGAACAATGTTGACTTTTGTTGTCAAATACTGTTTGTGAGAAATAGCACCACCCTCTTATGGACATTGAGTTATCGACAACAAATTAAGGGGCATATTATCAAGGACGTTGTTAAAATTATCGCCGCTTTAGCGGCAGAAAACTGCCGCTAGAGCGGCGATAATGGACTTGATAATATGCCCTGGAGAATTCCAATAGAAGCCCATGTTGACACCAAAACATGGACTTCTATTGAAATTCTCAAGGGCATATTATCAAGCCCATTATCGCCGCTTTAGCGGCAGTTTTCTGCCGCTAAACCGGCGATAATTTTTAACGCAGTCCTTGATAATATGCACCACAATACTTAGGACAAAATATAGTTTGCAATAATTAACAGCACCATAACATCACATATACATTACATCAATTGCAGCAAAACTGACAGAGAAAAATTCTGACTTAGTCAAAAGTTTCTTAGTCTACTCCTAGTGCATGCTATCCTGTGACCAAGGGAAGCTCTGCATAGTACACAAACTAAGTGATAGTCTGTCAATATCGACTCTGGGACAAATGTAATAACAATAGTTCATGGTAAAAGGGAACGCCTCGAGAAACACAGGCCCCTCTTGGCCATATACAAGTTACACCTAGTTTTGCAGGTTCAAATCTTTTTCCCTAAATATCCTTATTGCACCCTGTATCACACCCAAGGGAATAGTGCAACATCTGTGTCACGCCCAGTGGTCCAAGCAACCAGCACGTCTCACTCCTTTAAGATACCATCAGTGTTAAGAAACCAGTTGCACCGAGAAAACCCTTTTAGACTAAAAAATAAGATTGAGGTGCCAACTCCGCCCACTCAGAATAGCTTTGTGACAAAAACAGCACCCTGGAAGCCATAAAGGGCTACACAATAAATATTCACCTTTCCTACTGTGCCGACTATTAAAAAAAGTGACTTCCACTGTATCGCATCCGAGGCTGCCTTTACGACTACTGAGTTAGGACACATAAAATAGGGAATATGCCAGATTTCTGTCAATGGCAGGGCACTCATGTAATTATTTTATGCTTCTCTCTAGTTTGCCATACGCCAAAATATTTTCTAATGTTCTGATGTATTCTCTTACTCTCTGTGCTGGCTGCTTCTGGACAGACCACCACCCCATGGACTCAGCAGAACTTCCAATCAATAGTTTATTCTGGTCACCTTCCTTGATGCGCAAAGTGAATCAATCCGAGCAGTGTCTCCATCTTTTGGCTGCAGTCGTGTCCGAGGTAAATATCAGCTTCGATTGTGGCTTGCCAAAATGTTGCTTGAACATGAAATACCTAGAAAAGAAAGAGACGAGGCATTTTGCAAAGCAGTAGCAGTTTGTTTAACTTAATAGTGCAACCGTGAGAACAGTCACAGGCGTAGGGTCTGAGGACTCTCTCAACTTACAATCGGTCTGAAATCATTTCTTATACAATTCATTGAAAGTCATAAACAGTTCAGTCGATCCTCTTTTGGTAAGTAAAGTGAACCACTGTCTGTGGAGTCGTAAATTAATGTATTTGATATGAATACAGGTGAGTCTCGACCTTGTCTGGATACAATGCGGCTAGTGGGTAACTTTGTCCGGATGTCCAGCATGTGGAGCATGTGATTACTCTGTGTACTGAATGTGTTGTGTCCTGATTAGCTATATGTTACTAACTGTGTGTGGTATCTGACTTTATGGTGTTTTGGGAGTGCACATACCCCTCAGGTCATCTGTGCTTTATTGGGGCAAATCTCCCTGGACCATTGTGGCTATATCTCTTCTTCAATTTGTTCTCCCAGATATTGTTATCTCAGGCCAATTTCTCTTTTTCTACTTATATCCTTTTGCAAATTATCTTTCTTCACTATATCATCCTTTAATATCCCCTTTCTACCACTCGCCTGTCTTTGAAATCATTCACCTTTCCTTTTCTTTCCTTTGGTTCCATTCCTCCCAACCCCCCTTAGTCTATCCAAGCTTTTTCTTCCTGTTTTCTATCTCTCTTCCACCAACTTCCAGATTTGGCATGCTTCAGATTTTGAATGCTTGCTTGCTGTTCTGTTTTGTTGTGGCACTGATTGTCCCAGTGCCTCCTGGAGACTGTGTCACTCTATGTGAGTGTGACTCTTATCAAACCTTCTCCCCAAAGGAAGAGTAATCATGAGCCAGACCTCAATGAGGCACTTGCAAAAGAAATCCCGAGCAGACAGCCTGCTAAATAAATCTCAGCTGGTGCGGGCAGGCTGACCCCCATAGTCTGCTGGGCCCTGATGCTACTGCACCATCTGCACCGCAGACAGCTATTCTCCTTTCATTACTGCTATTACATAAATGAAGAACATCTGATGATGATCAAAATCACGTTAGGCGAATGATTTTGTGTCATGTCTAGGCAAATGAGAAAAGTAAGGACAGAAAATAGTATTAAACATAATGTCCGAAAGGATGACTCAATTGGACAACAGCTGTTGTTAGTGAAAATCTTCAAGCTTCCCTTAAAGTGATAATGAATAGCTATGTATGGGCTAGAGGATATTCACTCCTTACAGCCATGCATGAGGAAGATTACTATCATTTATGTATTGACCACTAAGGGAGCTTCAGAGACTTCAGTTTCAAAACTACAGGTGAAACACAGAATTGCAAACACTAGAAAAATGTTTAGAGTCCTCTCAGTCCATTCCTAGGGGTATAGCTTCAGGGTGTGTGTGTGTGGGAGGGGTGTTTGGGGCGCTACACCCCCCCAATACATTTCTTTTCTGGTAAGTAGTTGGGTACATGTGCATTCAATGAGGTATGATTAGGTGTCTGTCGGATTTCACTGCATATTTTTACATATACACACAGACAAAACTGTACATACACTCTCTCCCTTTTTCTGCTTCCAAATTCTTCAAAAATGTTTGGTAAGTTAACAAAACACTGTATTTTCCTTTATTCGGTACCCCTACCAATCTGCATTCCTCGCCTTTTCCACTGCCCCTTAACCCCCTCCCATGCTCCCTGCCCCCTAATAATGCTTTTTTACACTAAATGCACGTCTAATTGTTGGAAAATCTGAAGCTCACCCCCCCAATATTACTGACCAAGCTACACCCCCGTCCAGTCCCTGGATAGACCATTAACTAACCTTACCATTCTCACCCTCACTATTTGCTGAACAGACTGCATCCACTGAGACCAATTACAATCCAGGGCATTCCCATTCAGGTATAACCAAGGGTGACATTGGACCCAAATCCTAGTCCTCCGGCCTAATAGCCAATGTATTCAGTGTGGTATGTTATGGTCCGTGTCATAATGCATATCCATTGATTCATAGTTAAGGCCTTATATTCCAGAAAGTGAATTATCAAACCCATATACCATGCATACACCAAATATCATTCATGAATTGTAAATACATTCAGTTACTCAAAACACATATTTTGCACATATTTATTAGCAGAATATTGGATTATATGTTGCATCATTTATTCCATGTAGGTGTGGGTGGAATGTTTAATTAAACCAGAGGAATTGGTGGAATGAATTTTGGTCTCTCTGTGTTGCTCTTAAACACAGAGTTCTAGCCAAATTCTGAAAATCGCTGCATACATTTTCTCTCACAGGCCTCCAGAAAATGCAAGCTGGTGAGCACAAGCTAAATTTGATGTCCACTAACGCGATTTTTAAATTTGGGCAGTTACAGGGGGTCGCGAGGGCTACCATTTGAGTAGATTTGCTCCTCGAGCTGCAATATAGTGAACTCGAATGGCCGCACTCTTTTGCATAACGCATGGTGCTTTTCACACTGATTTCTCAGCGCTTCTTGCACTACTGACACTAAATTTCAAGGTGCATATTTTCCATCCATTGGCAGAACTTCGCAGGATCTCATGGAGTTTTTATGTAACTCTGCTGAATTCCTCCATGATGACGTCCTCTCAATGAACTGCTTATGACTTCACATATTACATCATTCATGACATGACCTGTGACATCATTTTCGGCAGGATCTGCGTATCCCGCAACATTAAAAAAAAAATGTAGTGCTGGCTCCAATGCTTCATTGGTAATCGGCTCCTGGGTGGGCCTGGTCCGGGAGGCATATTCGGAATAAAGGCGGGGAAGCTTAATAATACCCCAGGGACCACCACCTCCTGAAGGCTTTTCCATATTAATGTGGAGGAGGCCCAAACAGCCTCCCTTGCTGCCCTGGGGACAACCACCTCTCCTTAGCCACATACAAAAAAGAAATCAGGGAGGCCTCTTGGTCCGACGTGCCCTGTGTACCACCACCTCCCGAGGCTAACTGATTGTTAGGGGGGCTCCAGGATCCCCCTGGCCCCGGGGGCAACCACTCCCAGGGGCAATCTTCTTTGAAAAAAAATGGGAGAGGGCTGCGTTGCACCCCTTCAAGGCCGTTCTCAGCACCAGGGACTGCCACCTAACTGGGGCAGGTCTGGCAAATAAGAAAGGCGGGGGAGGTGACAGGTAGAGTGGGGTCCTTCAGCCTCCTCCTGCGGTCCCAATGGAGAGTGGGTGCCATGGAGGCACCTACTTTAAGAAGGCCAGGCCCCAGGGAATGAGGTCCACAGGGCCAAATTCAGACCAGGATGGTGGCAGCGAAGCCCCCTCTCCATGTCCAAGTGTCTGGGCCTCAGGGGATGGGATCCCCCTCCCTACTATTAGGATTTATTTTTAAAAAGGCATGCCCCAAGGGATGGGGTCCTTGGGGCTGAAATTACATCAGAAAGCGGTTCCACGAGGCCCCCCTTTATTGCAAATAGGTCTGGCCCTGGGAAATGTGGTCTTTGGGGCTGAAATCAGCCAGGGTAGGGGGGCCACGCTGCCCCTCTCTACTAATAGCACAATAATTTCTTTTTTTTAAATGACTGGGAAGTCCCTGAGGCCCTGCCCCATTTCATCACCACTCTGCAAACATGCCTCCTGGAGCAGTACTAGTTGGGGGATAAAGTCCCCTTGACTCTTGAGGTTCCTTGGGGGCCAACTACTCCTGCTGTTACCTCCAGTAAGTCTTAAACCGAGGAATTGCTGAGAGGTCTCAGAGTCCAGGCTCCCTTTCCTCACCACTCTGCAAACCCTCATCCTGGTGCTCTACTGGCTGGGAAATAAAGTCCCCTTGGCTTCTGAGGGTCCTTGTGGGCCAGCAATCCCTCCTGTTACCTCCAGTAAGTCCCACACAGTGGGACTACTGAGAGGTCTTCGGAGTGCCGCCCCCTTTCACCACCACTCTGCAAACGCGCCTTCTGGTGCACTACTAGTTAAATAATTAAGTTCTCTTAGATGCTGAGGGTCCTTGGGGGCCAATAACCCCTCGTGTTACCTCAAGTAAGTCCAACACAGCAGGATTTCTGAAACCTGGTCGGGGGCCCCATCCTCTTTCTCCACCACTCTGCAAACACGATTACTAGTTAAAAACCCATAGAAATTTACTTAGAAAACAAAGTTTACAGGGGCATTATAGCTAGGATATAGAAATTTTTTTAAACTTAGAAATTCCCTGAAAAAAACAAAGGTTGCAGGGAGGTTATAGTTAGGCTCAGGTTTTACTCATACAAAAAACTATAGAAATTCAGCAGTTATAGTTATCTGAGCTAACTATAACTTACGCCCCCACAATACACTGCTTACAATCTCACATTTTATATCGCTGATGACATGGTCAGTGACATCACTGATGACATCACTGATTAAATCTTAAATGACATAATTGATGATGTCACTGATGAAATCATCCACAGAACCACTCACACACCCACTCATACCCCATTACAACATCTTGTACACCTACTATCACACCCACTTACTCAGTCAAACATACAGCCACTCACACAACCAGTCACCCATATAGCTACTCTTACAACTAGTTTCTCACCCATACAGCTACTCACACAGTCATATAATCATCCATAAGCTATGACAAATCCACTGATTCACCCATACAGCCTCTAAACATAGCCACTCACTCCCCATACAACCAATGACACTCTCACACACCCACACAAACACTTACATACCAATTCATATATCCATACAAATACTCACACATCCACTCACTCACCCATACAGTCATTCACACACACATATACTCTCCAATACAACCACTCACTCACCCATACAGCACACTTACACACCCAGTCCCTTACTCATACAGTAATTCACCCAGCCACTCACTCACTCATATAGTCACTCATATACCCACTCATACACCCATGCAGCCACGGACTCACACACTGACTCACCAACACAGCCACTCACACAGTCACTCACTCACCCACACAGCTACTCACACACCAACTTATACACCCATATAGCCACTCCCACACACATTCACACATGCATATAGCCACTCAGACACCCATTTACACACAAATACACACAGCCACTCAAATATTATATGTTAAATGTAGTATCACTCATTAATAGTACACCTAGTATACTAATTAAACTTTTGTAGTAGCTTAGTACATATGTTTAATACTCATAAATTGTTAGAAAACTCTTACACTCTGTATATATCTATTTTGTTATTGGTGGTAAATGTATTTTAGGGTTTAGGGTGGGTATGGGTTTTTGAGTGGCAGGAGTATTTTTAGGGTTTAGGCAAATGTAAGATGTGTTGGATGCATTACGCTCTTTTCAGGAACAGCGATTGCAATTCGAGTAAAAATGCAAAACGGTGACAGAAACAGTGTAACAATATGCATGTTCACCACAATAAAAATGTAGTTAAAATTGAGTTGTTGTTAGAAAACTCCATAAGCAGGAGTACAATGCATGTCTTTTCACACAAAGAACTGGGGTTTTTTCGTTGTTGAAGCAATTTATATGGTTAGTGAATAGAACTCTCTGTTAATGCTAACAATAAATATTTTGCAGTAATAAAATAAAGAGTGCCGTCCGTTGCTACAAATTTGCAATGGTGTTAAGAAACATCATAGCGATGAAATAGCAGTGCATATAAGGAATTGAAGCAACCTACCCCACAGCATATTATTGAACTCTTAATTATGGTTCAAATATATAAACAGTCAGATTGAGTTACTAATACACAAATTTAGAATATGATTATTATTCATTTCAGTATCCTGTATCATCGGGAATGCATGAGGAAGGACAGTGACCTAAATTAGATGCACACAGGGAAACATCATGTGAATAGATCCAGAATGAATAAGTTGAGCAAGGTCTTTTTTAACTGGGATATGGGGAAATATGAAACTGACAGACTGACTTAGGTAAGAAATATTTGTTTATTCTTATAGGATGTTTTTATCAAATGTAGAGACAACAATGAAGAGGCTGGATATTAACACAGTAATGTGCAATATACAGGAAGGATTTAGCTTTAAAGAGGATCTAATTACAGCTTCATATCAAAGTGAGCATTCAACATCTCTTACTGATGACGAAAAAGTTAACTAGGAATTAATTCATAATGTGAAAGTAAAGTGTGTATCTGCTATTGATTACAGAATATAATCACAGACATTATCACATTTCCAGTCCAGAGGATGTAATATTATTTTCTTTAGATTTAATGCTTGAGAAGAAAGCTTTTTATAAAAAGATAATTGTTTATGAAATTCTAACACAATACAATCTGTGAAAACAGCACGTAATTAGATTGCCTGGCTAATTAAGGGTCACTGCTGCCAATAGATAATGTGGATAGAGTTACAGTTCTGTTCCAACTGGGTATGTTTTTTGTGAACGGAATTCATATGTATTTGTGCATAGTATGGTATATATGTAAAATGAAAACTTTAGACATTGATGGGGATGTGCAATACCTCGGCACCGAGGGAAACCCCTTTTGGAATGAGAGAAAGAATATGTACAACTTACTGTCTAGCCTACAAGTAGTAATTGTCATGGTGTTCATACGTAAAATGTTTCTATAAATATGTTTCTAGGACGTAGTTTATAAAGAACATAATTATTCTATGGTAATTAAAAAAAAAATATTGACTCACATTCTCTGTGTTTGTAACGGCCTTGAAGAATCGCAGTGTGTGCGAAAAACATGTCGGCTGTATATGCTGTATAAAGAGATTGCTCATCTGATCAAATAAAGAATAAATAAATCATCATAAGAATGTTTATTGTTTTTGGTATCTTCCCAGTACTGTTATTTTTGTATTATAAATTATCACACTAGTGGGGACCAGTGAACTGAGATTTTAGAGCCAGGCAATTTCCTATTGCCCAATAGTTGTTTAAGAATATACACATTTACATATACATATACATATACATATATATTATCTACTGGCGGTCGCCAGTAGATAGTTATAGTTAGGATCGAGTTCCCATAGGAAATCTGAAAATTCAATTTTGAATAACTTGGGCGCCGGTTGACGAATCCTTGCGAAATTTTCAAAACTAATGGGGCGCTCCGCTCAGCTCCTACCCTGAAAGTCTCGGGGTGATTCGTCAAGCGGGGGCTGAGAAAAAAGGGGGGTCCCAAAACGCGTTTTCCCCATGCATTTTCCCATAGGACCTTTAGTCGAAGGTACAGACCGAACGGCTGAACAGAATTACTTGAAATTTGGCAAAGAGGTAGTCCTCAGGTCAGGCATGTGCCTTTTGCATACATGGTGTCAATCTGTTCAGTAGTTCCTGAGAAAATTGCAGTTAAAAGTACATAAATATCTATATGCGTGCAGCGTGCGCGCACCGTGCGCGCACCGTGCTGTGCGCGAGCGTAATTCTCATTGGTGGTTAGATGTCAGTCAACATTCGAATCGGTCAAAATCAGGAAGTGTCGGACACCATTTTGTGTGTGGCAGTGAAAAAGAAAGGTGGAGAACGTGTAAAGGGGGCAGGGTAGAGAGTTCCTGACCCCTAGCCTTTGTCAGGGGATCTTTTTTTCAAAAAGTCACGGGGTGCACGCACGGTGCGCGCACGGTAAAAAAGCCTTAAAAAAAAAAAGCATTTTAAACTGTTTATAAGTTTATAGAACATATTAACTATGCTGTTCAACTTTATCCAAATTCAAAATAAAAGAGCTGAGCCATTCCATATTAAAGGATACAGTCAATCTATAACTATATACATAGGTAGTTTATTGTAAAATAAATATATAAAAAATATAATAATACATACATAAATTAGCATTTAAAAAACATTACAAATTCACTAAAAAAAACATAGGTTTCACACACGTTATAGTTAGGAATTAGCATTTAAAAAACCTTGCAAATTCACTGAAAAAACCATAGGTTTCACACATGTTATAGTTAGCTGGACATTTCACTCGTAAAAAACCATTGAAATTCCCCAGTTATAGTTAGTTCAGCTAACTATAACTCGCGCGACCGCAATCCACTGCTGATGACGTTGCATATTACATCACTCATGACATGGTCAGTGACATCACTCATGACATCACTGATGACATCTCAAATGACATCACTGATGACATCACTGATGACATCATCCAGTGAATATGTGTCTTTCTGAAAAAAATATTTTTAATATATGTATATCTAAAGGTTAATGGAAGAATGAATGGGTAAATAAGTGTCTAAATGGATGTTTTTTTTGTAAAATTAATTGTATAACTGACTTATTAACAGTATCTTAGTGAATACAGTGATGTAATATGCGACGTCATCAGCTGTGGATTGCGGTAGCGCGAGTTATAGTTAGCTGAACAAACTATAACGGGGGAATTTCACTGGTTTTTTACAAGTGAAATGTCCAGCTAACTATAACATGTGTGAAACCTATGGTTTTTTCAGTGAATATATATATATATATATATATATTATCTACTGGCGGTCGCCAGTAGATAGTTATAGTTAGGACCGTGTTTCCATAGGAAATCCGCAACATTCTATTTGGAATAACTTTGGCGCCGGTTGACGAATCCTCGCGAAATTTTCAAAATAGGTGGGGGCTCCGCTCCGCTCCTACCCTGAAAGTCTCGGGGGATTCGTCAAGCGGGGGCTGAGAAAAAAGGGGGGTCCCAAAACGCGTTTTCCCCATACAATTTTCCATAGGGACCTTCAGTCCAAGGTACAGCCCGAACGGCTGAACAGAATTACTTGAAATTTGGCAGAGAGGTAGTCCTCAGGTCAGGGAAGTGCCTTTTGCAGGTCTGGTGTCAATCTGTTCAGTAGTTCCTGAGAAAATCAAAAGTAAAATCATATATATATGTGGGCGGAGCCTAACCACACATCTCATCCTGAGATCTGATTGGCTGTCAGCACTTCATCCAAGAAGTGTTGGCAGCCATCTTGGGACCAATATACATGATAGCACCTCATTAAAAAGCATTGCAGTTAATAGAAGGTTTTAAGACTTTAGTTACATTATAAATCATTTGTTGATGGTACCATACTCATTTGAGGAATTGTGGTATGTTCTAAGGTGATTTCACCATGTGAAAAAGCCTTCTGCTGGGATATCATGATTGAGAGAAAAATGTTTTCTCATGCTTTTCCCACAGAGGTTTGGAAGGTGATCTATAAGCTAAACTGAGAGCTTATTTTCTGTAAATTCACATTATCTTTCTCAGTCATGTGAGAATGAAGTCTGACATTCTCAGTAAAACATGTACATCCAACAAGGGCAGAGACTGTCAGTTGATTCCTTTGTGTTCTACTGCAGCTTCCCAGAGTGTTCCAAGGAACAACTAGAGCGCTAACAGTCCTAATTATGATAAACGTATGGAACACCTGAAGCCATCTTGCTTGGATTAAAGTGGTAACTCTTAAAACATTTAATTTAAAAAGGAACAAAATGAGGGGGTTCATTTTTCCATAAAAAGTATGATTAGTGCTGCAGGAAGAAAAATTAAGGCACATTTTGAGTGACTTCTCAAATCCTCTTCTATTTCATTAAAAAATTCTGACATGCAGACTGAAACATGCACTTTCAATACCAGCAGCAGTTTTCCCTGGTGAGCAGTAGCTTTACTACAGTGATTTAATGAGCAAAAAGAGTGCTAACATTCTGAATTTATGGCAAATGTGTGACACATCTGAATGCCTTCTAGATGGAATCAAAGTAAAAAACTGAAAGTATTTCCTACTGAGCAGACTGCAGTAAATGAGGAAATTAGGAAACTTCATAACAAATAAGAATCCCAAGATGGCCACCAGAGACAAAAGAGCCCAAATGTAGCCCAAATATCACCCAGATGTAGCCCAAGTATAGCCCAATGACAGAATGTCCCAGAGTGTTCTTAAAAACAACTAGAGCGCTTACTGTCTTCATTATGACAAAAGTATGGCACACCTGAAGCCATCTTTATTGGAATAAACTGGTAACACTTAAAACATTTAATTTAAAAAGGAACACAATGAGGGGGTTCATTTTGCC
The DNA here is from genome assembly GCF_964204655.1 of Triturus cristatus. NCBI lineage: Eukaryota > Metazoa > Chordata > Amphibia > Caudata > Salamandridae > Triturus > Triturus cristatus. The sequence goes on from NC_140581.1 coordinate 954,553,411, forward strand.
ATAGAAATTATGATTAATGCTGAAGAAAGAAAATGAGGGCACATTTTGAGTGACTTCTCAAATCCTCTTCTATTTCATTAAAAAATTCTGACATGCAGACTGAAACATGCACTTTTAATACCAGGAGCAGACTACCATGGTGAACAGTAGTTTTACTACAGTGATCTAATGAGCAACTAGAGTGCTAACTTTCAGAATTTATGGCAAATGTGTGACATATCTGAATACCTTCATGATGGAATCAAAGTAAAAAACTGAAAGCATTTCCTACTGAGGAGACTGCAGTACATGAGGAAATTAGGAAACTTCATAACAAATAAATCTCCCAAGATGGCCACCGGAGACAAAAGAGCCCAAATGTAGCCCAAAATCACCCAGATGTAGCCCAAATATAGCCCAATGACAGAAATGTGCAAAACACTTATTATTTTGTGTTTTTGCAGTGTTATATAGTGCAGACTTGTCAGGTATTGGAGTGCTTTACATGAGCATTGGTTACATCACACAAGAACAAATTCATTTTGGTTGTAGACATGGGGAGAGTAAGTGATTAGACCAGAATCACAGAATGTTGAGCTGAAGCAGAAACTCCAACCTGGTTCCCCAGTTGCAAAGTCTGCAGCTCTGGAAGTAACACCACATCCTCTCCCCTAAGTGCAACATTTAATCAAGTGGTCAACTGGATAAAAAAACATAAAGATAACAAATAATTTAAAAGTGCTTTGCCGCTATTTGAAAACTCAGAAAATATGTCCTCATTTTAGATTTTTAGAGCACTAACCATAATTTTGATGCAAATAATACCCTCTCATATATGTAATTTCTAAAGGAAATGTTCTAGGTATTACAGTTTTGATTACATCAAGATGACATCAGGAGTTCCACACTTTTGAAATAAATATAGACTGTTAGCAATCTAGTTGTTCATTAGGATACTGTTGAGAGGCAGAGACCGGGGGCACAGACTCTGAAAATTGAAGGCAGGTAGGAGGGTGCAGAGGCAACAATTTGACCACACTAGGCAGGCAGGAAGGGCAGTGGCAGCACAGCAGACTATGGAGGGCAGTGGAAAGGGGGGCAGGGGCAACAAACCAACAATACAGGACTTGCAAGAGAGGCTGTGGCAATGTAATAGTCCATTGTGGGCAGAAGGAAGAGGCAATGGTAGTACAACCATACATGCCAACAGACCCGATTCAGCCAGGAAACGTCCAATGTTTTTAAGCTCAAATGGGCTTTATTTGATCTGTCTCCTGTCTTCAATCTCCTCTTTTTCAATGTAACTCAAAGGGGAAAATCAATACCCCAGTTTTTTTTCAAAATCTCCCTCTTACCAAGTTCAAAATGTTCGCAAGTATGGTACATTGGATCATGGAAGGAAATGGGGTAGGGACATGGACTTGGATAACAGAGGACAGGAGGGACATGGAGAGGTGCACCAAACTGACCCTGCAGGGCAGGCATCAGGGTTTGCAGCAGCACAATACACCACACAGGGCATGCGGGATGGGAGTGCAGCACAACAATCCATAGAAAGCAAGAGGGAGGGGACAGGACCATGCACATGGACAACAGAAAACAGAGGGGCAAGAGGCAATGGTAGCTAGCTGACCATAATGGACAGACAGGAGAGAAAGCTGCAGCATAACAGACCATAAAGGGCAGGAGGGACGGATCAGGGGCATTACAATGGAACAGACAAGCCAGGAGGGAGGGAGTAGGGGTCTGCACATGTAAACAGAGGGCTGGGGACAAGGGGGCAGGGCAGGAGCAGCAAGATAGCCATGGAGGTCAGGCAGGATGGGCACTAGAAGCAAGACACACCGTGAAGAGCAACAGTGAGACTGTGATGGCATACACACAGACCATGGAGGGAAGGTGGGAGGGGGTCAGGGGCAGCTAACTGACCACACAGGGAAGGTGGGAGGGGCCATGGCAGCACAGAAGACCATGCATGGCAAGTGGGAGGGTTAGTGGCAGCACAATGGCTATGATGGGCAAGAAGGAGGGTGCAGGGGCATGCACAAAGGACGATGGAGGATAGAAGGGAGGGTCAGGACCTGTGCACAGACAAGCAAGTTCAGGGGAAGGGGCCTCACAACAGACCGCATGGGGCAGGCAGGAAGAGCAGCTGCAGCACAACAGACCAGGGAGGGCAGAAGGGTGAGGCAGTACAATGGACCATGTAGGACAGGAGGAAGAGTATAGGGGCATGGCATGTGGACAGGCAGGGTGGAGGTGGCAGGGACAGGTTACAGTTATCTGACAATGCTAGGCAGGTGGGAGGGGAGTGGCAGCTCAACAGAACACTCAGAGTAGATAGGAGTGGCAGGTCCATGGAACATGGTGGGCAAAAAGGATGGAGCAGGGGCATGCACAAAGACATCGGAGGGCAGGGGGAAGGAGAATAGGGGCAGCAAGCTAAGCACAGAGTTTAAGCAGGAGGTCAATGATGGGGCATAGAATTGGGCAATGGAGGGCAGGAGGAGTGGACTGGTACATCATACTAATTTGAGGGCAGTGGCAGCACATCAGACTATGCGTGGCAGGAGGGAGGAGGCTAGTCCATGGATTCACACAACAGAGGATAGGGAGGAGGGGAATGGGGCAGCAAGCTAACTGTTCAGAGAAGGCGGGTATTAGGAACTTTATTGTTTTTAAAACGTTTGTCTGTGCGAACTACTTAAAATATGAACAAGTATGCAGCATAATCTCACTTTTATTTAGGAAGAAGAGGACGTTTGTGACTGTGACTCCGGGCTCACTTGGCAGAAACACCCCCTGACTCTCCACCCCCTATCGCAAAATGTAATGCCCGTGAAAAGGGTAGGTGAACACAGTGTTATATAGAACATAGTCCTGAGAGCACGATTGAAAATGAAAACTAGATATAGTGTATGGTATAAACTATGCACCAAAAAGTGTGATATAAGATGAACCGGGCATGAAATATAATATGCAATACATTGTGCGCAATGACAGATTCATTGGAGAGCGCGAGATAGCACAGGCACTAGCGCGCGCTATACGATATGCGCCTTGGAGTGTAATATGCACAGGGCAGTGTTGTGTAACCTAACTAGTCTATAAAGTTGTAATATAAAATAGGTGCTGGGGAGTGTAACGTTGCATATGCACTGTGACAAAGATATGGATCCCAGATTGTAATATGTATGGCATAGCACTGTGCATTATAACATAGGCATCGAGGAAGGCACGTTAGATGGGGCAATATAACCCGTGCGAAGACAAGTGTGGCATGACATATTCACGGGGTGGTGTTACAGTGCACATGGGCTAGAGAGTGTCATAGCATATGCACTAGCTGGTGGAATACAACACAGAGGTGTGTGGCACTCGGCAGGCAATGGTGGGTGTAACACAGCATTGGGCTCTGCCAGGAGTGCGCTGTGACTCTCAAGTGATGTTCGTCCCCTTTCCAGAGAGTAAAATAAAAAGTATTACACATCCGGCAGTGGATGTGTGTTTTATTAGCCATGAGGGGGGTTTCTTGCATAGTTTTGGTCGAATTTTTGTCGAATCCCCTTTGAATGGCTTGGTGTGCATGTGTATTAAATGTGCCCGTCAATAGCTACCCATGTTTGTATAAATAAACTACAAGGGTGTCTAACGGGATTAGGCACGGTAGGGCATCAGACATGTCAGAGCTTCACTAGTGGTGTAAATACATTCCACGTGGATTCATTGTATTCATAGTCGCCTTTTAATGAATATCACGCAAATCGTCATGGTGATAGGTACGTACGGTTTGTCCAGCATGTCCTAGGTGTGTCTATAAATATATATTTTTTAAAAATAATAAAAAACAGTGGCCGGCCCTGGGGATTGGGGTAAAAAAAAAATAATTAGGAGACAGGCCCTGGGGGATGGGGTCATCAGGGCCAATACATTAGAATAAGAAGAGGAACCACACATCCCCCCTTCTTAAAAAATTAAAATAAATAAAAGACCGGCATTGTGCCGGAGGCCACGCCCCCTCCTTGCAGCACTCTGCAAACGCGCCCCCTGGCGAGTTGTAAGTTGGGGAATTAATTCCTCTTCAATACTGAGGGTCCCTGAGGGCCAACTAGCCCAACAGGCATCTCCAGTATGCGCCAGGGAGCTGCGCTGCAGACAGGTGTTCTGAGGCCAAGCCCATTTTTACACCTCTCTGCAACGCAGCTCTGTGGCGCTTACTGGAGGTACCTAGTGGTCTAGTTTGACCCTAGGGACCCTTAGGATTCAAGGGGACTTAATCTCTCAACTTAGAACAGCCACAGGGCGTGTTTACACAGAGGTGAAGGGAGGGGAAGGGGCCTGAGTTGACGTGTGCAAACACGCACTATGGCACGTTTTAAATTGGGGATATAATTTCCCTTCAATACTGAGGGCCCCTGGGGGCTAACTAGCCCACCAAGTGCTTCCAGTAAGCGCCACTGAGCTGCATTGCAGAGAGGTGGACCAGGCCGTGCCACTTTTTACACCTCTCTGCAATGCAGCTCTGTGGCACTTACTGGAGGTACCTAGTGGGCTAGTTGGACCCCAGGGACCCTCAGGATTCAAATGAACTTAATCTCACAACTAAAAACGGACACAGGGCATGTTTACACAGTGGTGAAGGGAGGGGACGGGGCCTGAGTTAACGTGTGCAAAAACGCCCTATGGCCTGTTTTAAGAGGTAGTTTTAATCCCCCTGCCCTATTATATACTAGGGGCTTACAGAGGAGGTCATGCTAATCACAGGGGGACCCCAACGCATAATGTTCCCTAGTGTATGTAGGTCTTTTCACTGTATTCTAAGTGTCTTTCAACATAGCACTGGCTCTAGGACTGGTTAGTCAGACTCAGTTACCACCAGTATCCGTCTGAAAAAGTTGAGGGTACAGGAAGATTTTGCAACAAGGATTCTTTCTGCTCTTCTTTTTGTTCTTTCTGCACGTTATCCTTTTTCCTGCACTTTTCTTCGTCTTTGAGGACTTCTGTTGCTTCTTTCTGCACTTCTGTTTTTTTCTTTCTGTGCATTATTTCTTCTTTCTTCACATGTCCTATCTCTGTAGGCATAGTTAGAAATTAGCATTTCAAAAACCTTTGAAATTCACAGAAAAAACCATAGGTTTCAGGCACGTTATAGTTAGGAATTAGCATTTAAAAAAACTCAGAAACTCACTGAAAAAAGCATAGGTTTCAGGGGTGTTATAGTTAGCTGGTCTTTTCACTTGTACAAAACCATTGAAATTCCCCCGTTATAGTTAGTTCAGCTAACTATAACTCACGCGCCCGCAATGCACTGCTGATGACGTCACATATTACATCACTCATGACATGGTCAGTGACATCACTCATGACATCACTGATGACATCTCAAATGACATCACTGTGATATTCCCCCGTTATAGTTAGTGCAGGCAACTATAACTCACGCGACCGCAATCCTCTGCTGATGACATATGTGTCTTTATGAAAAAAAAATATTTGTAATATATGTATAGCTAAAATTTAATGAAAGAAGACATGGGCAAATAAGTGTCTAAATACAGTATTAGCATCAGCAGAGGATTGCGGTCGCGTGAGTTATAGTTGCCTGCACTAACTATAACGGGGGAATTTCATTGGTTTTTTATCAGTAAAATGTCCAGCTAACTATAACATGTGTGAAACCTATGGTTTTTTCAGTGAATATATATATATATATATATTACCTACTACCTAATGGTCGCCAGTAGGTAGTTATAGTTAGGACCTATTATCCATAGGAAATCCTCAACATTCTATTTAGAATAACTTTGGCGCCGGTGGACGAATCTTCGCGAAATTTTCAAAACTGGTGCGGCGCTCTGTTCCACTCCTATTCTGAAAGTCTCAGGATGATTCGTCAAGCAGCGGCCGAGAAAAAAGGGGGTTCCATAACGGTTTTCCCCATGCAATTTTCTATAGGAACATTTAATCGCAGCTACAGCCCGAACTGCTGAACGGAATTACACCAAATTTGGCAAAAAGGTAGCCCTTGGTTCAGAGTCATGCCTTTTGGTTAAATGGTGTAAATCCATTCAGTAGTTCCTGAGAAAATCAAAAGTAAAATCACATATATATCTGGGCGGTGCCTAACCTCACATCTCATCGTGAGATCTGATTGGCTGTCAGCACTTCATCCAAGAAGTGTTGGCAGCCATCTTGGGACCAAAATACATGATAGCACCTCATTAAAAAGCATTGCAGTTAATAGAAGGTTTTAAGACTTTAGTTACATTATAAATCATTTGTTGATGGTACCATACTTATTTTAGGAATTGTGGTGTGTTTTAAGGTGATTTTACCATGTGAAAAAGCCTTCTGCTGGGATATCATGAATCATGTTTGAGAGAAAACAATTTTCTCATGCTTTTCCCACAGAGGTTTGGAAGGTGATCTATAAGCTAAACTGAGAGCATATTTTCTGTAAATTCACATTATCTTTCTCAGTCATGTGAGAATGAAGTCTGACATTCTCAGTGTACATCCAACAAGGGCAGAGACTGTCAGTTGATTCCTTTGTGTTCTACTGCAGCTTCCCAGAGTGTTCTAAAGAACAACTAGAGCGCTAACAGTCCTACTTATGACAAACGTATTGCACACCTGAAGGCATCTTGATTGGAATAAAGTGGTAACTCTTAAAACATTTAATTTAAAAAGGAACAAAATGAGGGGGTTCATTTTGCCATAGAAAGTATGATTAGTCCTGCAGAAAGAAAAAATTAGGGCACATTTTGAGTGACTTCTCAAATCCTCTTCTATTTCATTAAAAAATTCTGACATGCAGACTGAAACATGCACTTTCAATACCAGCAGCAGACTTCTGTGGTGAGCAATAGCTTTACTACAGTGATCTAATGAGCAACTAGAGTGCTAACATCCAGAATTTATGGCAAATGTGTGACATATCTGAATACTTTCTTGATGGAATCAAAGTAAAAAACTGAAAGCATTTCCTACTGAGGAGACTGCAGTAAATGAGGAAATTAGGAAGCTTCATAACAAATAAATCTCCCAAGATGGCCACCAGAGACAAAAGAGCCAAAATGCAGCACAAATATCACCCAGATATAGCCCAATGACAGAAGTGTGCAAAACACTTTTTATTTTTTGTGTTTTTGCAGCTTTATATAGTGCAGACTTGTCAGGTATTGGAGTGCTTTACATGAGCATTGGTTACATCACACAAGAACAAATTCATTTTGGTTGTAGACATGGGGAGAGTAAGTGATTTGACCAGAATCACAGAATGTTGAGCTGAAGCAGAAACTCCAACCTGGTTCCCCAGTTGCAAAGTCTGCAGCTCTGGAAGTAACACCACATCCTCTCCCCTAAGTGCAACATTTAATCAAGTGGTCAACTGGATAAAAAAACATAAAGATAACAAATAATTTAAAAGTGCTTTGTCGCTATTTGAAAACTCAGAAAATATGTCCTCATTTTAGATTTTTAGAGCACTAACCATAATTTTGATGCAAATAATACCCTCTCATATATGTAATTTCTAAAGGAAATGTTCTAGGTATTACAGTTTTGATTACATCAAGATGACATCAGGAGTTCCACACTTTTGAAATAAATATAGACTGTTAGCAATCTAGTTGTTCATTAGGATACTGTTGAGAGGCAGAGACCGGGGGCACGGACTCTGAAAATTGAAGGCAGGTAGGAGGGTGCAGAGGCAACAATTTGACCACACTAGGCAGGCAGGAAGGGCAGTGGCAGTACAACAGACTATGGAGGGCAGTGGAAAGGGGGGCAGGGGCAACAAACCAACAATACAGGACTGGCAAGAGAGGCTGTGGCAATATAATAGACCATTTTGGGCAGAAGGAAGAGGCAGTGGTAGTACAACCATACATGCCAACAGACCCATTTTAGCCAGGAAACGTCCAATGTTTTTAAGCTCAAATGGGCTTTATTTGATCTCTCTCCTGTCTACAATCTCCTCTTTTTCAATGCAACTCAAAGGGGAAAATCAATACCCCAGTTTTTTTCAAAATCTCCCTCTTACCAAGTTCAAAATGTTCGAAAGTATGGTACATTGGATCATGGAAGGCAGGAGGAATTGGGGTAGGGATATGGACTCGGATAACAGAGGACAGGAGGGACATGGAGAGGTGCACCAAACTGACCCTACAGGGCAGGCATCAGGGTTTGCAGCAGCACAATACACCACACAGGGCATGCGGGATGGGAGTGCAGCACAACAATCCATAGAAAGCAATAGGGAGGGGACAGGACCATGCACATGGACAATAGAGAACAGAGGGGAAAGAGGCAATGGTAGCTAGCTGACCATAATGGACAGACAGGAGAGAAAGCTGCAGCATAACAGACCATAAAGGGCAGGAGGGACGGATCAGGGGCATTACAATGGAACAGACAAGCCAGGAGGGAGGGAATAAGGGTCTGCACATGGAAACCGAGGGCCCGGGGCAAGGGGGCAGGGCAGGAGCAGCAAGATGACCATGGAGGTCAGGCAGGATGGGCACTAGAAGCAAGACACAGCATGGAGAGCAACAGTGAGACTTTGATGGCATACGCACAGACCATGGAGGGAAGGTGGGAGGGGGTCAGGGGCAGCTAGCTGAACACACAGGGAAGGTGGGGGGGCCGTGGCAGCACAGAAGACCATGCATGGCAAGCGGGAGGGTTAGTGGCAGCACAATGGCTATGATGGGCAAGAAGGAGGGTGCAGGGGCATGCACAAAGGAACATGGAGGATAGAAGGGAGGGTCAGGACCTGGGTACAGACAAGAGAGTTCAGGGGAAGGGGCCTCACAACAGACCATGTGGGGCAGGCAGGAGGAGCAGTTGCAGCACAGCAGACCAGGGAGGGCAGAAGGGTATGGCTGTAAAATGGACCATTGAGGACAGGAGGACGGGGGTAGGGGCATGGAATATGGACAGGCAGGATGGTGGTGACAGGGACAGGTTACAGTCATCTGACAATGCTAGGCAGGTGGGAGGGGAGTGGCAGCTCAACAGAACACTCAGAGTAGATAGTAGTGGCAGGGCCATGGAACATGGTAGGCAAAAAGGATGGAGCAGGGGCATGCACAAAGACATCGGAGGGCAGGGGGAAGGAGAATAGGGGCAGCAAGCTAAGCACAGGGGCTAAGCAGGAGGTCAATGATGGGGCATAGAATTGGGCAACGGAGGGCAGGAGGAGTGGACTGGTACATCTTGATAAATGGAAGGCAGTGGCAGCACATCAGACCATGCATGGCAGGAGGGAGGAGGCTAGTCCATGGATTCAGACAACAGAGGATAGGGAGGAGGTGGATGGCACAGCAAGCTAACTGTTCAGAGAAGGCGGGTATTAGGAACTTTATTGTTTTTAAAATGTGTGTCTGTTCGAACTACTTAAAATATGAACAAGTATGCAGCATAATCTCACTTTTAATCAGGAAGAAGAGGACGTTTGTGACTGTGACTCCGGGCTCATTTGGCAGACACACCCCCTGACCCTCCACCCCCATCGCAAAATGTAATGCCCATGAAAAGGGTAGGTGAACACAGTTTTATATAGAATATAGTCCTGAGAGCATGATTGAAAATGAAAACTAGATATAGAGTATGGTATAAACTATGCACCAAAAAGTGTTATATAAGAGGAACCGGGCATGAAATATAATATGCAATGCATTGTGCGCAATGGCAGATTCATTGGAGAGCGCGAGATAGCACAGGCACAAGCGCGTGCTATGCAATATGCACCTTGGAGTGTAATATGCACAAGGCAGTGTTGCGTAACCTAACTAGTCTCTAAATTTGTAATATAAAATATGTGCTGGGAAGTGTAACGTTGCATATGCACTGTGACAATAATATGGATACCAGATTGTAATATGTATGGCATAGCGCTGTGTGTTATAACATAGGCATCGAGGAAGGCATTTAACCCGTGCGAAGGCAAGTGTGGCATGACTTATTCACGGGTTGGTGTTAGAGTGCACATGGTGTTCTACTCGGCGTTCCCAACGCAGCCTATAACTGGGACAGAATTTGTCGAAAGCCCTAGGGAATGGGGAGATAGTCACAGACTGACCCACTTTGTTACCCCGCCCCCAGAAGATCTCCTAAAAATGTGTAGATCCGTGAGGTCGGGTTCTCCACGGGACCCTACCACACCTAAACGTCTGGCAGATAGTCTGGTGGTATTAGAACCTTACATCAGACATCTATTAGACGTGTCTTTTAGTACCATGACAGTACCTAAAGACTGGAAAAAGGCAGTGGTTCTACCTCTAAGGAAGAAACCAACCGTCAGTTTTGAGAAACTAGAGAACCTGCGTCCAATCTCACTCCTACCATACCTGGCCAAAGTAGCCGAAAAAACGGTCAATCTGCAATTGATGGACTTCGTGGAAAAAGCTGCCTTATTACACGATACTCAATTCGGCTTCCGTCCCCGTCATTCTACAGAGTCTGCACTCCTAACAGCGTTGGAGACCCTACGTCAGGGGGCAGATGAGGGTCACACCATGGCCCTCATCCTATTGGACCTGAGTGCAGCATTCGACACTGTAGCTCACGCCAACTTGCTACAGTGTATGAATAACGGAGGAATATCTGAAGCTGCACTCCAATGGATCCAATCCTTCCTGACTGGGAGAAGCTTCCAAGTCTGACAGGGTGATCACTACTCTAGAGACATAGGATTGGGACAGGGCGTTCCCCAGGGATCGTCCCTGAGCCCAACTTTCTTTAATCTTTATGTCTCTCCAGTGGCTTCGATTGCCGTGAGTCATGGATTGAACATCGTGTCATACGCCGATGACACGCAGTTGGTTATCTCCCTCTCACGTGCACCCGGACTTGCTATGGACAGTTTCAGGGCTTGCATGCAAGATCTTGCAACCTGGATGTCCACCAACTGCCTTAAATTAAACGGCAACAAGAACGAGGTGCTCGTGGTGGGGGGGAGTCCATCTGTTTGGTCGTCGGCATGGTGGCCTCCATGCCTAGGTGAGGCACCTAGGCCCCGTCAGGAAGTCAAAAACCTTGGTGTATGGCTCGATGCTGACCTGTCTTTTGGACCCCAAATAGACCGAGTGGCGGGTGTCTGTTTCAGCGTTTTAAAAATCCTACGGAAGGTCCTTGCTCTCCTTCCTATGTCCGCCCGGAGAACGCTGGTACATGCCCTCGTGACATCGCGCCTAGACTATGGCAACCTATTGTACTTGGGAGCCACCTGCAAGGCAATAAACCGCCTCCAGGTATTGCAGAATGCGGCAGCCCGCCTCATTCTAAAAACCCCAAAAAGATCGGATTCTAAAGCTGCCCTTCAGACTCTCCACTGGCTGCCAGTGAGAAGCAGAGTGGAATTTAAAGCCCTCTGTACCTGTCACCGTATTCTTGCTAGGAAAGCGCCTACACCACTTCAGAAACTAGTTACCAAGTATGTACCATCACGCGCTCTGCGCTCTTCACACGGAGGTCTACTTGTGGTCCCTAGGGTCAGAAGGGCCCGCATGGGTGGACGCTCTTTTCGCCATTTGGCAGCAAAGCGCTGGAACGCCCTGCCTCTTAATCTCCGCCTAGACCCATCGGAATCCAGCTTCCGGAAGAACTTAAAAACACACCTATTTTCAAGATAATCGGGCTCACTCCTCACTACTGCTCTGAGTTTTTCAGTTGTAGCGCGGGGACACGCTTCCTAGCGTAACCAAGCGCTTTATAAGCCTCCCTTAATAATGGGCCAGAGAGTGTCATAGCATACGCACTAGCTGGTGGTGTGTGGCACTCGGCGGGCACTGGTGGGTGTAACACAGCATTGGGCTCAGCCAGGAGCGCGCTGTGACTCTCAAGTGAGGTTCATCTCCTTTCCGGAGAGTAAAATAAAAAGTATTATACATCCGGTGGTGGATGTGTGTTTTATTAACCGTGAGGGGGGTTTCTTGCATAGTTTTGGTCGAATTTTTGTCGAATCCCCTTTGAATGGTTTGGTGTGCGTGTGTATTAAATGTGCCCGTCAATAGCTACCCCTGTTTGTATAAATAAACAACAAGGGTGTCTACTTGGAGAGTACACTCCGACAGGGGCGCCGGGATAAGGCACGGTAGGGCGTCAGACACGTCAGAGCTTCACTAGCGGGGTAAATACATTCCACGTGGATTCATTGTATGCATAGTCGCCTTTTAATGAATATTACGCAAATAGTCATGGTGATAGGTACGTGCGGGTTGTCCAGCATGTCCTAGGTGTTTCTATAAATATATAAAATAATTAAAAACAAAGGCCGGCCCCGGGGGATGGGGTCCCTGGGACAATAAGTGGCCTGAGGAGGGGGGCAACGCAGCCCCCCACCTAAATAATTAAAAAAAAAAAAGGCCATGCCCCGGGGGTTGGGTTCCCCGGGGCCGACTAAGGCCTTGGGAGGGGGGCCACGTGGCCCCCTTCCCAGAAAAAGCAGGGGGCCACACAGCCCCCTTCTTAAAAAAATTAATTAATTAAAGGACGGCATCACGCTGGAGGCCATGCCCCCTCCTTGCAGCACTCTGCAAACGCGCCCCCTGGTGAGTTGTAAGTTGGGGAATTAATTCCCCTTCAATACTGAGGGTCCCTGAGGGCCAACTAGCCCAACAGGAATCTCCAGTATGCGCCAGGGAGTTGCGTTGCAGACAGGTGTTCTGAGGCCACGCCCCTTTCTACACCTCTCTGCAACACAGCTCTGTGGCGCTTACTGGAGGTACCTAGTGGGCTAGTTGGACCCTAGGGACCCTCAGGATTCCAAATTAACTTAATCTCCCAACTAAAATTGGCCACAGGGCAAGTTTACACAGTGGTGAAGGGGGGACGGGGCCTGAGGTGATGTGTGCAAACACGCCCTGTGGTGCGTTTTAAGTTGGGGAAATAATTCACCTTCAATCCTGAGGGACCCTTGGGGCCAATTAGCCCACCAGGTGCTTCCAGTAAGCGCCACTACGCTGCATTGCAGAGAGGTGGTCTAGGCCATGCCCCGTTTTTACACCTCTCTGCAACGCAGCTCTGTGGCGCTTACTGGAGGTACTTAGTGGGTTAGTTGGACCTTAGGGGCCCTCAGGATTCAAGGGGACTTAATCTCCCAACTTAAAACGGCCACAGGGCGTGTTTACACAGTGGGGAAGGGAGGGGACAGGGCCTGAGGTGACATGTGCAAACACACCCTGTAGTGGATTTTAAGAGGTTGTTTTAATCCCCCTGCCCTAATATATACTAGGGGCTTACAGAGGAGGTCATGCTAATCACAGGGGAACCCAAAGCATAGTGTTCCCTAGTGTATATAGGTGTTTTCACTGTACTCTAAGTGTCTTTTAACATAGCACTGGCTCTAGGACTGGTTAGTCAGACTCAGTTACCACCAGTATCCGTCTGAAAAATTTGAGGGTACAGGATGATTTTGCAACAAGGCTTCTTTCTGCTCTTATGTTTGTTTCTTCTGCACACTATCCTTCTTCCTGCACCTTTCTTCGTCTTTGAGGACTTCGGTTGCTTCTTTCTGCATTTATTTTCTTTCTTTCTGTGCGTTTTTTCTTCTTTTTTCACATGTCCTATCTCAGTAGGCATAGTTAGAAATTAGCATTTAAAAAACCTTTGAAATTCACTGAAAAAACCATAGGTTTCAGGGACGTTATAGTTAAGAATTAGCATTTAAAAAAACCTTAGAAATTCACTGAAAAAACCATAGGTTTTAGGGACATTATAGTTAGTTGGACATTTGACTCATATCAAACCAGAGAAATGTGCCTGTTATAGTTAGTTGAGCTAACTATAACTCACGCCCCCGCAATGCACTGCTGATGACGTCACATATTAAATCAATCATGACATGGTCAGTGACATCACTGATGACATCTCAAATGACATCACTGATGACATCATCCACGTGAAAATCAGATGCACCTGATCAGACCCTAATATAACACTTGATACACCCAGTTTAAAATACAGACTATCATTTTCGAAACCATGAACACACCAATACCAGTAAGTGTATATCCACTCTCTAAATTGTAGGTCTACACACATACATTCATTCACCTATACACTCACTCATACATACAGTCAGCCATCAATACAGCATTATCATATCCAGTCACAAATATATCTATACAGACACTCAGACACTGCCTCTCATTCTTAGATTTATTCACACACCTAGTCAGTAATGGAAATAATCAATAACACTTTCATTTACTCACCTGTACAGTTATACACATACCACGTCACTTATTTAAACATATACTAACACATACTTACACTCGAATACAATAACTAATACAAGGACCCACTGGTCCATACAGGAACTCTCACAATCACTCATTCTCACATATAGTTATTTATATAGTCCAACACTCATATATACTGCCTTTCACATATGGAGTTACTCACATGTACAACTGAGGCATCCATTCACTCACCGAGACACTCATACACACACTCACTCAGCCATACAGACCTTCACAGATACAGACTTGAACACATATACCTAGTGAATTAGCCACTCACACATCTATGCAAAGAGTCACACCCACCCACGCAGACATACAGGTACTCAGACAAGCAATGAGTAGCTCATATAGATCCTCATTTAGTTGCTAACCAAACCATGGAACTGCTTACACACCAACTAACAACCTAAACTGTGTGAATGTCTATATCAGTTGCTAACACATGCATTAAGCAAGACACAATTAATTAGTCACTTATACAGTTAGTCACACACCAACTTAATCATCCATTCTGAGTCTTATACACTCATAAATATATATATTACCTACTGGCAGGACCAAGTTTCTGAAGAACCAGAACCTTTTGGGCCTGGCGGCGCAGGGTACACCTTAATCTCCTGGGTTCTCCTGCTCAGCTACACAGAGACACGGGACACTCTGTTAGGCGTTTAGAAGATCGGATTTATTAGCTGCAGCTAGTACAGTTATCCCAGAAGTACACAAGGTAGGTTCTCAGGAGATGCCACTTAACTCCGTGGCGCACAATCTTATATATCACATAGGTGAAATATACATTAACCAAATACACACCCAGAACATATGGAAAAGAGCCAATAAGAAAAGTTGGAAAACAGGACAGCACCAATAGGAAAGGTTTGAAAATAAAGTATCAGATGACTCGAAGAAGCCTTTCCTTCAACTGTGTTTGTCACCCCTCCCTCAGACTAATTCATTAACACATCTGCAACTAACTTGCAGGTGGCGAGATACGTTTGTGTGTGTTGGAGGACAGTTGTGAAACGAGAGAATGCTAGCAGAGGACAGTGAAGGCCAGACGATAAGATAAAGTCAGAAAAGAATAGTGTGAACCAACAGATAGTTGAGACGGGGATTAGAAAGACCAGACAGGGATTAGTGTACTCGGCCAGTCCTAACACCAGCTTTGCAAATAGAGGCAGAAGGGTTATTTCAACACGAAGCTGCAGAAAAAGCAGAATAGACTTTGTTCGCCGTGCTGCCTGAGTGAAGGCAATACAAAATGGCGGCGGAGCACAAAATGGTGGGTCGATTCGATCACGATCGAAAATTGAATTTCCTCAGACCCTCCTTTTGCCAGAACTCAGGCAAGATAGGCTCATGTTAATCTAAGTCAATGTCGATGGCCATGAGGTCATCGAGCTGTTGCTGTAACATCATTCCTATGTTCTCTGCTCTTTGTGATTTGGGTTTGGGGATGCACATAGTAGCACAAAGGTCACAGATGGCGGGACCACAGTGCATACAAAGGCAACAAGAGAAAATGATGGCTAAAACTATTCCAAGGAATGTCAATGCTTTCCAACCCCATTTGGACAGTAGTCCCCAAAACCACTCCGAAAAGGACCAATCTCCTTCGTCCTGATGAATCGACTCAGAGATTATGTGCAACTTAGAGATAGCTTGGTATACTGTCGGAGCGTCATTAGGTATGAAAATACAGCAACTTGACCCAATCAATTTGCACACTCCACCACGATCCGCAAGAACAAAATCTAAGGCAACTCGGTTTTGTAAGGTCATAAGACGGTCCGCCTGTAGTTCTGCCGTGATATTACTTAAGGCTCCTACAGTGATATCTATTGTAGTTTCTACAACACAAACCAGTTGCCTTATATTTCTGCTGTTGGCCATTGGACCCCAAAAAGGAAGAAATCCTTTGAGAAAATCTCCTCCCTCTTGTCCTGTTCTGTCTTTTGAATCAATAATCCCTCTGCCATATCTGTTTCGATGATAGTTTGCAGAAGCGGTGTATGTAGGGGGAAGAAGGAAAGCTATATAGCAGGTACCAGAAAAACTAGTTGGCAACCACGTGTAAGCCCTATTGTGGCAGATAAAATACGTGCCCTGAGACGGCACTAGAGGAGGCGAGTTCTGAGAGGAGTAGACGTATGTGTGGGAACAGTTGTTTCTTTGTATGGTGTCAGAAGACCGATCATTTATTTGCAGACAGAAATTTCCCTGATGAGGAATAGTCCAAATTGGTGGAGATTTTCTTTGTTTAACCTTATCACTAAGGCTAGTGACATAATGGGTGATGTTCCAGTTTGTATACTCTTTCCTTTTGTCAATGGGAATCTTACTATTTTCCATGATTTTAGCCATAGCTACCATTCCCTTTATCAATGAGCTATGACTAAAATCTGGACCACCAATATATGAACTAACGGATCGTTTGAATTTACTTAGGTAGGCATTGGAAAAGATGACAAAATAAGCCCAAGCAGAACCCTCATAAGAAAACGGGAGAACTAGATATGGCATTCCTTTTTCTGTGGTATGTGGAATAAGTCCACACACCCAACAGTCAGTTGTATTGACCACTAACTGGTGTTGATGTAACAACTGGACAAAGGAATTGTTATATTATTCAGTTCTTCTAATGAGTTCATGTGGAGGAAGGGTATGAAATAGATGTGGAGAGACAGTAGAAGAAGACAAAGAGGTAGAAGGAGAGACAACTTTTTGCTGCAGAGCATAAATAATCCAACTTATAAACGCCAAAAGAATACACAATAATATAATAATACATAAGGTTATATTAAAACAACTATACATTAATTTACAGGATTCTTTCTTCATTTCATTCTTTCTCTCTCTTTTGCCTAGTGTAGTTTCCATCTTTCTAATGGATGCTCACGGCAATCTTCCTCGATCACTTAATTATGATTATCTGCCGTCCTATGACACTGCAAGTCCTGCAGGCCTATTGCCACTACTCAGGTCACAATCAAGACTCCTACCGTGACCCTGCAACCGGGATAGAATACTACACAAGAGAGACAAAAATCTTAAGTGTTCTTTGGTCTAGGTCTCAGATTATAATGTTCTTTATCAGGTACGGTTTGCTCTCGGACCAATGTTCGTAGATTGGTCGTATTCAAGCGACGATGTGGTGGTATTGCTTCCTGAAGAATGTCTTCATCCTTTCTCAGACAATGTTCCATTCAGGTGTGCATCACTAAAAGGTACGAATCGTGGAACTTTTTCACTTTCAGAGTCAGTAATACCCCTATGCACCCATTGATCGAAGTATAGAGGCAAAGGAACCATCTTACAATGCACACCGTGAATCCAATTCTTCTTTCCCTCGACTTTGACTGCTGTTCTCGTTGTCAAAAGTACCAAGCGAGGCTCCCTCCACCTGTGCTCCAAATTTTTCGTCCTTTGGAAATTCTTGGTGCAGACCCAGTCACCTGGTCGGATGGAATGACCTGGGTCTGTGGAAGCCTCCGGTAAAGCACTCTGAACCTGTTGATGGAGAACACGCAATTTTGTCGTAAGATCATGCAAGTAGTCAATCAACATTGGATATGGCAAGTCTGAGTATTTCTTAGGGCGAGGGACTCCCCATACGTTAGCCGGGCGTCCAAAAACCACTTCGTAAGGGCTAAGTCCCAAACGAGAGTGTACTGCAGTTCTGGTGGACAGAAGAGCCAATGGTAAAGCATCAGGGTAATTGAGTCCTGTACTAGCCTGAACTTTCGCTAGTTTTAACTTTAATGTACCGTTGTAGCATTCCACTAAACCCGCTGACTGTGGATGATTTGCCGCATGGAACTTTTGGTTGATACCAAGACCCGCACAAACTTTTTGCATGACTTGGCCAACAAATTCGCTCCCATTGTCACTCCAGGCAATGCGCGGCAAACCAAACCTAGGGAAAAATTCTTTCAGTAAAATATTGGCTGTGGATAAGGCTGTATTGTCTTTCAGAGGGTATGCTTCTATCCACCTTGAGAAGGCGCATACTACCACCAGAACATATTTGAGATTGTTGCATCGTTCCATGTGAATATAATCGATCTGCAACACCTCAAAGGGATACGTTGGAGGAGCAAAGTGACCTGCTGGAGTTGGGGTTCCTTTTCCTGGGTTGTACATTAAACAAATAATACAATGTTTCACTACATTGTCTGCGCATTTCGGGATTCCTTCATTTTGCCACACTGGAGACAGAAGCTTGCATATACCTTTTGCACTTAAATGGGCTGGACCATGTGCCATAGTAACCACTGGGAGTACATAGGCATCTGGTAACAGCCAACGTTGGTGTTCAGATAATTCCATCCAACATCCCATCTCATCCAACATTCCTGTACTTTCTTTTCACTTGCTCAACTCTTTCTCTATAGCCTCTTTCTGAATCGCTCTTGCACTTTCTACTGTATCCTCATACATTCCTCTCTCTCTAACCCAATTCGCAGGACCCATCACATACATTCGACTTGTAGCGTCTCTCGCTGTCTTTTTCGCTATTTCATCTGCAAATGCATTTCCTCGGCCAACATCATCTGTAATCTTTTTGTGTGCACTACACTTCACAATTACTATTTGGGCAGGCAAAGAAAGTGACTCAAGAAGATCAGTCACTAATTGACCATGTTGTATTTTAGTGCCATGAGAAGTAAAGAAACCCCTTTCTTTCCAGAGACGTCCAAAATTGAACGCTACACCTAAGGCTTATTGGCTGTCAGTGTACACGTTCACTCTCTTTCCTTCTGACAACACACATGCTCTCGTCAAAGCTATCAATTCTGCTGCTTGAGCTGAATTGTGTCTAATACGTGCGGTTTCTACAACTGTATGTAAAGTAGTAACAGCATAGGCTGAAACTGTATCTCCATTAGGAAGCTTGAAACAAGAACCATCCACCCATAAAATTCCATCCGGATTTTCTAGCGGCGTATCTTTCAAGTCAATTCTTCCTTTTGTCTCTTCCTCGGTACGGAGGAAATAATCATCTTGTTCTTGGTCATCTTTATCTACTGGAAGAGGCGACAAAGTAGCTGGATCTAGAGTATTACATCGTTTGATGTGCACGTGACTAGCCAAAAGCGTCAACTCATATCCAGACAAACGAGCACTCGTAAGATGCTGCGTTTTTGTTTGGTTTAGTAAGGTATCCACTGCATGCGGCACCATAACAATAAGTGTGTTATCTAGCACTATTCCAGCAGACTGTCAAATAGAAATCGCTGCTGCTGCTGTTGCTTTGAGACAACTAGGCAATGCCTTAGCTACTGGGTCTAACGTAGCCGAAAAATATGCACATGGCCGCTGTTTGTCTCCAAACCGTTGCGTTAAAACTGACAACGCACAACCTTCTTTTTCATAAACGTAGAGCGTGAAGAGCTTACTGTAATCGGGAGTACCCAATACAGGAGCAGAACATAGCGCAGTATGCAAGTCAATGAAACTCTTCTGACATTCGTCAGCCCATGGAAGGGGCTGAGGCGTATCTTTCAAAGTGAGTGTCAACAGAGGCTTGGCCAACAGAGAGAAGTTAGGGATCCACTGCCTACAATAAGAAGTAATACCCAGAAATGCACGTACGTCCCTTTGTGTGGATGGCACAGACATTTGCGCAATCGCCTGAATTCGTTCTGGGGTTAATCGTCGTCCCTCCTTTGATAGGAGATGACCCAAATAGGTAACCTCTCGACGAACATATTGTAGTTTGGAAGGTGAAACCTTATGATTCAGATCAAACAGATGGCGTAATAATGCAACAGTAACCTTTTTGCAAATATCTTCTGAATCAGCAGCGATCAACAAGTCATCCATGTATTGGATAAGAGCAGCACCAGACGGCAAATGAAAAGCATCAAGATGACATTTTAAAGCTTGACTGTAAATAGAGGGACTTTCCCAATAGCCCTGAGGTGCGCGCTTAAACTGGAAGCTTCGGCCTCCAAGAGAGAAGCCAAAAATATCCCTACTCTTTTCAGCAATGGGAATACTAAATAAGACATTCTTTAGATCGATAACAGAAAACCAAGTCGCTGTGGAAGGTATCATCGTCAGCAGAGCAGTGATATCTGGGACTACGGGAAATTGTGGTACAACAATTTTGTTTACCACCCGGAGATCAATCACGAAACGATATACAGGAGGCTGAGAAGGATCAGTGCGTTTAAGAACAGGAAGAATAGGACTGTTGCATATGTTACCTCTCGTTTCCTCAACCACACCCTTCTGAATCAAATCATGAATGATTTCCAAAAGCGCTTTTTCACCTTCACTAGAAATTCTATACTGCGGAATACGTGGCAATTCAAAATTGGGCTTAAGAGTGACAACATAAGGTGGAATCTCCAGACAACCCACATCGTTCGGACCCGAGGCCCAAAGCGTTGCCGGAAGAGAAAGCAATTCAGGTGGAAACTGATCTTTGGATAAATACATTGAAGAAATCAATTTCTGTCCTAAAGTAAGATGTACACCAGAAGGAGAACAATATATCGTAGCATGCATCCTTTTCAACAAGTCCAAACCCAACAGATTCTCACCGCAACCATTCGTCAAGAGAAGTGGAGCTTCCAAATCACAAGGGCCAATTGAGATAGGCAAAGGGCGAGAAACCGGGTTACGAACAGGGGCGCCAGAAAATCCTACAGATACATTCTTTAAGTCAGACAAAGGTGCCCCAGGGAGTTTAGAATGAATGATAGAACTTCTCATCGCCCCAGTATCTAGAAGAAATGGCTCTAAAACACCCATTGTAGTGACGTTAACATAAGGTCCATTCTGATCTACTGGAACCGACACAACTCCCTTACTTTGTCCATGGCTGTCCTAGTTAGCATGAAGACTTTCATTCTCGCCTTCTACATAACAATCCTCATTGTAATACTGTGTAGTCCTAATATTTTGCTGATCAAAATAATTCACAGAATTGGGAGGAGGAAGGGCATGCTGTTTTTGAGTCAACACACCTCGACCTCTACCTCTGTTCGCTGACTGGAGGCCAGCACGACCTCGTGGAGCAGATATTGCACCATTGCGCTGCAATAAAACCGGACAACTATTCTTAAAATGACCTTCCTCTCTACAATAGGCACATTGATTAGGTCCTAACAAAGGTCGCGGAATGTATGGCTCAGGTTTTTGATATACCCTCTGAAACTGCGAAGGCTGTTGAAACTGAGGCTGAACATAACGAGGAGGATAAGCTTGTTGCAAGAGAACCTGAGAACCTTTGTTTTCAATTCTTTCGTCTTTTTCTCTTGCTTTTCTTTTCCTTCTTTATCTCTGTTTTCATAATATTGTGCAGTAGCCAATATCTGGGCAGGAAAAGAAACAGCCCATGAACTTTCAGAATCTTTCAATTTGTGTGACAGCTCGGGAAGCAAATTAAATACGAATTTGTCCACAAATAATCGCTGACCACCCTCTGTAGCCATATCTTGACCACTGTGATCAATAAATGTCTCCTCGAAACGAGTGAAGAAATCAGAAACACTCTCATCTTTCTTCTGTTTGCATGCTGCTAATTTATCCCAATTAACTCTCAATGCAGGCATCATCGTTTTCATTAACGTATTAATCCTACCAGGGAGTTCTGAAATCAAAGCCTCAGGCTTTGCACCTCCCACTTGGTCTCTATCTGTGGCAGTTATAACATCCCAATTAGCACCTAATTCCTGTGCGTGATTCTCTTTACGAATCCTAGCCCATATTGTCTGTGGAACTACATTTCCCATCAACATATCGATATCAGCTAGGTACATGATGCAAGCATCAACTGTCTGTGATAATTCTTTATAATAACCTGCAGGGTTTTTACGAGGATCCGGTAGAGTCTGTTTAAGGGCCAAAACTTCAGATCTCTTCCAGGGTACATGTACCCATATACGTTGAAAATGAGCGGGAATAACGGGAATATTACCTACTGCTGCAACCTCTTCCGCCATACGATGCTGTCTTTCTGAAATTTCCATCGCATTATTAATTTCATCATCTTTGAATTGTTGGGCAGCCTGTATAATTGTCATACCCTGTGCTTTCCTATCTCGTTTTGCTTGCTTAATTTCTCTCTGTTTGGCTTCCTTACGCCAAAGGCGGAAAGAGTCAAACATTGCCGGCCGGGCTTTTCTTTTGAATAAGACTGCTTCTAAATTGTCTAGCACATCAGAATCGAAACTACCATTTTCTGGCCATTTTAAAACACCATCTTTCTTCGTGTATTGGGTCCATGCCTCGTTAAAGGCAATGGGGCCAACACTATGTTTTGAATAGAGCTCATATGTGGGAGTTCCGACCGAAGGAATCGGACAAGAGCCCTCATGCCGGGAATCCCTATTACAACCAAAGCAACAAGGTTTTTCAAACTTAGTCAGACCAGGCATCTCGTGATTTCACCTGACTGTTCACAAACTTCAAGGGGGTAAAACTCAGTTTACGCAGCACAAATGCACTTACCCTCGGCTTCGGCTATTGCAATAGTCGAATCTAAGAACAAGAGGTACTAAGGACAAAAATTGTGGACGCGACCCACAAAATACTTAACTAAGGACGTCTTCTCACATCAACAGAGGCCCGTCTATCGTCTCGCCTTACCATACATCACCAAAGGAAGGGCCAAGGCAGGGCAGCAGTCAGGGCAGCAGTCGTCAGTAGCCGTCAGGAAGGAGTAACCGCGCTGCAAAAGACCTTCGGACCACTTTCGACATACAGGGGTCGCTTGACGTGGCTCGCGAATCCTCCGGAATTTTCTTGCGGGGTTCCTCACGACCTTCAGGCAGAACCGGTACCACTGAAGCCGCCCAACGTTGGCTGCCAGTTGAAGAACCAGAACCTTTTGGGCCTGGCGGTGCAGGGTACGCCTTAATCTCCTGGGTTCTCCTGCTCAGCTACACAGAGACACGGGGCACTCTGTTAGGCGTTTAGAAGATCGGATTTATTAGCTGCAGCTAGTACAGTTAGCCCAGAAGTACACAAGGTAGGTTCTCAGGAGACTGCCACTTAACTCTGTGGCGCCCAATCTTATATACCACATAGGTGAAATATACATTAACCAAATACACACCCAGAACATATGGAAAAGAGCCAATAAGAAAAGTTGGAAAACAGGACAGCACCAATAGGAAAGGTTTGAAAACAAAGTATCAGATGACTCGAAGAAGCCTTTCCATCAACTGTGTTTGTCACACCTCCCTCAGACTAATTCATTAACAGATCTGCAAATAACTTGCAGGTGGCGAGATACGTTTGTGTGTGTTGGAGGACAGTTGTGAAACGAGAGAATGCTAGCAGAGGACAGTGAAGGCCAGACGATAAGATAAAGTCAGAAAAGAATAGTGTGAACCAACAAATAGTTGAGACGGGGATTAGAAAGACCAGACAGGGATTAGTGTACTCGGCCAGTCCTAACACCAGCTTTACAAATAGAGGCAGAAGGGTTATTTCGACACGAAGCTGCAGAAAAAGCAGAATAGACTTTGTTCGCCGTGCTGCCTTAGTGAAGGCAATACAAAATGGCGGCGGAGCACAAAATGGTAGGTCGATTCGATCACGATCGAAAATCGAATTTCCTCATTTCCATTGGAAGAACATTTTTTGTTTTGCTTATAACTCTGGCGTCGTTTGATGAATCTTCATGAAATCTTCCAAACAAATTCTTTGTTCATATCAGCTCCTCTGTTGGAAGTTTGTGCGTGATTCATCAAGGGGGGGCTGAGAAAAAAGGGGGTACCAAAACGTGTTTTCTTCATGCAATTTCCATAGGAAACTTTAGACAAGGCTACAGGTCGAACGGGTGAACGTAATTACCACAAATTTGGCAAGGAGAAGGGTCTTGGTCTAGAAAGCACGCTTTTGTTTATTTGGTGTAAATCCGTTCAGTAGTTTTGGAGAAATATCGCAATTTACAGATATCGATATTTGGGAATTCTGCCATCTGATTGGCTGAGGAGTTACGAGCACGAGCTTGCTGCTTATTGTCTGTGAGCGGTGCGAGCGGTTGCAACTAGGAAGTGTTGGCAGCCATTTTGTGATTCTGTCAAAGTGAGTAAGGGGAAAAAAGGGCAAAAAAAGTAGGAAAGGGGAAGGTAGGAGCACTGTAAGCTCTGTGGGGTATTTAGGGTGTGCTATACAGGGGGTGCGAAGCAAACAACTTAATCCTACCGGTCTGAAAGTGCCGGGCTACAGAAATTAAGTGAGGTATTGCCTAGAGTCTGATGCTGCTAAGGTGAGCTGCTGTGGGACTTAGGGATTAAAGCCTGAGCCCAAACTGTGTGTCTTATGCTGTGAAGTCATGTGCCCTCTCTGTTGCACCACACCTGTGGAAGTAGTGTCAGCATGTGTTTATACCTACTAGGACGAACTACTGACCCCTACTGGTCTGAAAGTGCTGGGGTACGGAAAAAATGTGAGGTATTGTCTAGAGTTTCATGCTGCTAAGCTGAGCTGCTGACGGACTCTGGGATGAAACCGTGAACCCAAACTGTGGGTCCTATGCTGTGAAGTCATGTGCTCTGGGTGCTGTGCCACACCTGTCCAAGTAGTGTCAGCAATATTTTATACGTAGTAGGAGGAAGTTTTGTTGGAACACGGTAACTTGTATATGGTGCTTAGGTGGTGTTATACATTGTGATTAAACCGTGAGCTCTGTGCTCTGAAATTATGTTTTCGGGCCGCTGCGGCACACGTGTCCAAGTAGTGTCAGCATGTGTGCATGCATACTAGGAGGAACTTTTGTTTTAAACAGTGTGACGTCTCTAGGGTGATTGGGGGGTGCTACAGAGGGAGTGTGAAGTTAAATTGTGCAGTTTCGAATCAATCCGGTATTTGTAAAGTGCAAACTACTCACTCGTACAGGTCTGCAGGCGCTGGGGGCCGGCGTGGAAATTAACTGAGCTATTGCTCAGAGTCACATGGTACTATCCTGAGCTGTCGCTAGAGCCGGTGATCAAAGTCAGATGGTCTGGCCTCTGCGCCACAGCAGTGTGGAGAATACATTTTGGCGAGGGTCCGGGAGTTGCCGTTACCTGGCCCTAAAATAGCGGGCCTAAGTTGTCAGTTATAAGGCGTCTCTAAAAAGAGCCCTTGTGTTTATTAGTTGGAGCTACATATAAGTGTGGATGCACAGCTTCAGGTTATTCACAAAAACTCGATTTCCCTGATCTATGAAGTGTACTCCATCACTTCTGTAGATATCAGCCATATCAAAACGTATGTTGTTGTTGTAGGTCGACCCCATTCTATGGTCTCTGAGGTATGCAGACACAGCTTTGTTGACATTCTTCCTAGATTTTTCAATCTGAGAACAAAATTGGTTTGAGCATTTCAACTTCTGTCTTTGGCATATATTGGAATATAAAAAGACAGTTTGAGGTAAAAGCAACATCAATTGTCAAAAGGTGTCCTTCATTAGCATTTCCAAACCTACCCCAATCAATGTGCCTAGGTCGTTTCCACCACAATGCACAATCATGAGGTAAGGGTGTTGGAGATGCAAACAGGTTTTAACCAAAGGCAAAAATTGGTGCCACTTCAATCCTCTCTGTGCAAACATTTTGTAAACCTAGGGCTAAGTCAATACGTCTCTGTTCTGCATACCTCTTGCACCAGAAAACATAGCTATGTCCTACGATCCACACTAGCATTTTGAAGGTATGGCTGGAAGGTATGGAAAGATGTCTGTAGCTCATGCAGTTCCTTCGTAGAGTAAGAGATATGTTTAAAGATTGGGAAAAATGTTTTTTTTCCCACAGAAAACGATAATTGATTGGAAGATGAGAATCATTGGGTACTAAAAACTAGGGTGCATATTAGTTGCGTGAAAAACCATGTTTGTCATTGGTTAATAAAGAGCAGTCTACACGTGGAGTACATATGATAGGATGAAATGTGCTAGGATGAGAAGTGCTACTTGCATTTGGAAGGTACATTTGGAACTTAAAAAAATAGTGAACTTTTAACCCGCAGGTGTTGTTAAATGTTCGAGAATATGCTGAAAAAAAAACGTTATTTTTAAAAACATCATGAATTTTTAACCTGCTGGTGTCGTAAAATGATCCAAAAAGTGTGGTGATAAAATAGGTTGAACTTCTGACCTGTATGTGGCGTGGAATATTAAGTAGCTTTTCATGTGGAAATTTCAAAAATAACCAATGGAGATAAGTTTTGGAATGCCGATGAAGGAATGAAGTATTCTGATTTGTTCTTTACATGTATTTATATGTGGAGCGACAGAGAAATTGTGCCATTACTGGTTCCATTCTTGATGAAAGCGGTGCATTACATGTACTGTGTGACAAAAAAAGAATTGCATGCATGTGTGATATTTGAAATCTGCATACCAACTACAAAGGTGAGGTAGAAATGAACAAGGTGTGTTTTGTGTTTTGTAGTAGTGATTAAGTATTTGAGGTGATATTTTTAAGTTTGAAAGTATTTTTTATTTCAAAATATTGTACTGGTAGTAAAGTGTGGTGTTTCATTTGGTTATAAAATATGCATAAAGTTTGACCTGTTGTTAAATAAGTACTTTATATATGTTTAGGAGTTTTTCACAAAGAAGAAGTGTAGTTTGTCATCTTTAAAGGACTGTATTGTTTTGAAAATGAGGTACAGCGTTAATTTAGGTTTGCTAATGTATTCAGGCGAGATAAACAAAATGTCCCACGTTTGCAAATTATACTTTTTGTGGAAATAGTGGGGAGGGGGGGTAGGAGATGTATGTGTTATTAAGTTAAAAGCGATAAAACCAAAGCCAGAACTGTTATGTGGACAGGTTGTGGTCTCATTTTTGACACTGAGAGGTAGATTTGAATATAAGTCGAGGTAGGTTGTTGTACTGTGAGGCCGTCTACAGTGTTTGGAGATTACATGGAGAGGAAATGGATATAGTAAAAGTGATACGTTCCTTTTATATGTATGCATAGTTTGAATCATTTGATCATAGGTTGAGATATAATATGAACATGGTTTCTGGTTTGCATTGGGGTATAGTTAATAGTTTTAGTAGTTTCTGACTAGGGAATAATAAAAAGGTAGATATACTAAAATATATGGTAGTAAACGTATTAAAGATTGTCTGTTCTTATGAAATAGAAGTGGTTGGGGAGTGTGTCTTTAGAAGAGATGTTTTAAAAATGTGTGAGAGATAAAAAAGAAATCAAAATGTTCGGTATATTTTCCGTATGACTTTCTTGACAGTAGTAAACTACATGTGATTATAAGTGATACTAATTGTCAGGCTGTGTCCCTGTGGTGAATATATGTAGGTCTTTAAGTGGTCCGGGTTTTACCGGTGCTCAGCTTCACTATCCCTTTTGAGACACTCATCAATTTTTTCATTCCATTTAATGTCCTTAATATACATACAGTAAAGGGACGGTATATCAAAAGTTTGGGAATTAGAACTTTGTTTACTCTCCCCATCCTCTGCTATACACTCTACAGAGTGTTTAAACGACTTTAGTAACTTACAGCTGTCTAGCTAGTAAAGGTGGTGTAGTGCCACTGGGCCCATTTATAAATCGTGCTATGGGATGGTTTATGTTTTACTCGCCAATTTGCATGTTTGAATACTTTTTGCTGATAAGCGTTCCGGCAGACACCTGTTAAAATTAACCCTGTGTATGGGTATAGTGGCGCTACTAGGAATGGTGAGGGTTTCTGTTTGATTTCATACGGTTAAGCAAGGGCGGGGGTGGGGGAGGTGGGTATGTTGGTGATTAAAACACAGACTTTAGCAATGTGCAGAAGTCTAGCTACTAAAGCTGATGTAGTACCCCTGGGACCATTTATAAAGCGCCCTATGGCATGGTATATGTCTTACTCACAAATTTGCATGTTTTAATACCTTTTTGCTGATGAGCGTTTGGGGAGACATCTGTTGAAATTAAGCCTCTGTATGGCTATAGTGGCGCTTCCAGGTTTGCTGGGGCTCTTTGTGTTATTGTGTAAAGTTAAGCAAGGGCGGGTGTGGAGGTGGTGTAGTGGTACTGGGACTATTTATAAACCACCTTATAGTATGGTGTGTGTTTTACTTGCAAAATAGCAGGTTTCAATACCTTTTGCTGATGAGCGTTCCGGCAGATACCATACATTCCTACCTACATCCATACATACATCTGTCCCCGCACTTATCCTAAGCATCTATCAGCCCACTCGCCTATGGTAGGCACTGTGCCATCCATCCAGCCATACGCCCATATATCCATACATACATCTGTCCCAGAACCAATCCTAATCATCTATCAGCCCACCCGTCTATCCTAAGTACTGGTCCATGCATCCATTCATCCTTCCATCCATTCACACATTCATCCATGCATATATCTAGCTATCTATTCATCCATCCGGCCATCCATCCACTCGCACTTTATTCAACAACCTGTCCTTATTTCCGTGCACCCTCCGCCCCGATGCTAAATACCGCGTATTATACTCATCCACACAGCCTCTTAAGGGGCCGAAAAGGCTGGCGATAAGCATTGACAGGCAGATGTTTCTGATAAAGAACAAGGAAGCTTTGAGTTGCTCTTTGTGGACCATAGTTCACCACCCTTCTCTGGTGGTGTTTTAAACAAAGGTTGATCTAGCGAAAGAAATGTAAAGCAGCTTTTCAGTGTAAGATGTTAATTTTGAAACATAACATTTTGTCCATTTCTATATAGGAACACTGCTTTAAACTGGCCGTTACTGACAGATACTGAATACCTGTAGTTCTTACATTTGAGTGAGTATACCAGATAGCTAATTTGGGGTGGTGAAAACCTGCACTTCTATATTTCCATGTGAAGCACAGTATAGGAATATAAAGGTAATTCCAAAGCTACTATCTTCATATTAAAGAGGGGGGTGAGAACTAAGTGAGCCAGGCAAAGCGTGTGTTTTCGTAGCACTAAAACAAGACACTGTGAAAGGTCAGAGCAGGGTCGTGCTGGAGTTGGCTGCCTGTGGTCATCTCCAGAGGCGCAACCAGAGCGAAATTTTGGGGGAGGCTAATTCTTTAAGCAATAGGCAGAGTGGGGATGTAGGGGCTCTAAAAAGGGATGAAAAAGAACAGAGCCTCATTTACAAGCAAATGGTCTTTTGAAGACCTGTGAAGTACTCGGGTGCGGCTCTGTGTGTGCGCCTGGGAAGCTGTCTCAGGGAGTCCGGGGCAATGGGCGTTGCGTGCCTGGTGGTCTCTCTGCTAATCACGCCGCGATGATGTTGCTTCTGCACTGCAAAAAGAGAGGGGAAATCCTGAGAGAAAATGGCTCTCTTTAAAGGATTTCCCTTATCCTACAACGCAACTCACCTGGCATGATGTCTTCACTTCTCAGTAGTGAGCAATCTGCATGCTCTCACAGTCTCACTGCAGTCCAATAAAAAATAAAAAAAACAAAGGAACTACCTTTGCGAGGCCTGAAAATAGAGCCCCATAGAGACCCGTTTCGAGGCCCGTAAAATAAACTGCCGGTGCTCAGACCCCCACAGACCCCGCCCCATTTAAAGCTTTGGGTACACTGTTATATTTGCGAAGTTGTAGATAAAATTATTAGGCTAATAATGGTAATTTTTGTGTGTGCAGTTTGGTTGATAATATTATCCTAAGTATATAGATTACAATTTTTAAAAATACTATCTATAAAGTTATCTGAGGTGGGTTGCAGAGGGAGTGTTGTGGGGTGGTGGGGTGCGGCGGAGAGGTGAAAATTATGAGGTAGTGCAGTTACATATAAATTGTAAAGGTGTATGTAAATAATTAAATAAATACTTGCTGTATGTTCTATGGCACTACCTGTCATTCTACTGCTCCCCTGCCCTGCTCCATCACGTTACAGCACTGCCTCTGGAAGCCGTCAGTAGAACTTATGTAATTGTATGTTATTATTTTAACATATTGAACAGATGTAAAAAATAATTGAATCTACTTTTTCTTTTTCAGAAAATTGTTTGGATTAAAATTTGAAAATGCCTAGAAGAACTGAAAAAAAAGGAAAGAGAAAAAAAATATATATTTGAACAAAAGGAAAGATTTTCAATTAGAAAAAAATGAGAGTACTACACAAACAGTTTCTTCTGGTAAAAACACTAGACAATTTCTGAAAAAACTATTACGAACATTAATTGAAAATAACATCACACAAAGCAAAAAGAAGAATTTTTCAAGTAAGGAGAAGCAGACTTTAATTTCAAATACCAGGAAAAGAAAACTTGATAAAGAAACAGTATCTGTTACCCGGAGACAAAAACAATTTCATGAAATTGATCAGAGACTTTTTCGAACTAGAGTGATTCATAATTTAATGAAAACATGCTGCAAATATAAAAAGAAAGTGCTGCAATTCAAACAGAAGCAGCGTATTGAAAGTATAGTGGATACTGCTTTCACTTTAAAACAGAAGTTATTCATTGTGATTTTGAAGAGGATCAAAGTGTTGGATAAAATAATCAAAGTGTTGAAAGAGAAAAGTAGAATAAAAAGACTTGTGAACAGAACCAACCTTTGCAAAATCTTTAGTGGACATTGGAAACATACTTCTACTAGTGAGCCTTTTTTTAATGAGGAAAGTTACTTCCAGGAAAATAGTTTAACATTTGCAGTTGATACTGGAGGTCGTTGCTACGAAGTTCAGGAAGGTTGTCCCCTTACAAAGGAGGAAATGGGTGGTAAAAGTGCAGAAGAGTTAATAGGTGAAGAAGTGCAAGGGAAACGTACACAAACTCCTGTGTATAAGTGGGGTTGTAGCAGTATTTGTAGTATTCGACAGGAATCTATTGATATAATGCAAAATTTGCTACGAGAATATACACAGAAAAGTATTAAACAGAAGATTAAGTTGTTACAAGGACTAGATCCATGTAATGTAAGAAAATATACTGAGAAGCATGGGCATTCTCTGGCTTGTCTTTCAAGAAAAGTGTGTAGAAGTGTTTTTCATCCTCTGAGGATGCTAGCAGTAAACCATTCAGAAATGCGGAAGTTTGTAAGGAAACTGTACTATGTAAAAAGTCCTGCATTATGTTTAAGTGATCTGAATACATGTCTTTTACATGGTTCTTTATCAGATGTTCAAAAAAAGTGTGATGATATTGAAATGCGATTGTCAGGACTCAACTATCTCGTAACCACACGGGAGCAGAATGATGCCTTTTCCCAACTCTCCCCTCAATACGTTCCTGCCAGTTTTTTCTACAATCCTTTGCAGGTAAGAACTAAGGGGGGAAAGGGGAATTGGGATAAAGAAGAGACTGCCCATATTCTTCTTTTGTTCTCCGTCACTGCCTCTATCTTCTTTCTTCTTTAAAGGCTGTAAGTTAAAGCATTCCTATAATAGCTTGCTTTACCTTTCTTATGCTTCTATTACTTTCAAATATTTATGCATGCATAATTGTAAAAAGGAATTTTTTGTCTTACCAGATGTCTTCAATGGGCTTGACTCTCTTCTGTTGTATGTGTTGGCTGAAAGTATTTATTGTTTTTATTTCTTTCCTTTTATTCTCAGGTGTTACCAGATTTCTTGCCTCTATTTCTCAAGAAGAAAGAACAAGGTAAGTGTATGTTCTGTATGAGTTTATATAGGGAATTACTAGTTTCCTTTCAACTAACTTACTTGTTACAATCTAACTTTCACCTTGAATCTTCTACTTCAAATTATTGATCAGGTAAGTAGATATGTAAGGAAGGTTAACTCTCTCTGGTTCTTAATGATTAAGATCCAACACAAGCCGACTTTTTCTCTGATTGTTATGGTCGCAGTGAGATTTACCTTTTAAATTCTTGTATACAATGTATATCTTGTGAGTTTTTTCTGTCTAGTTTCTTTGTCCTTCTATACCAGCTCTCTCACTCTCCTATGCATTATGCCCAACTCATCCGTCAGTATATTATTAAGATTCGGATGATGAGTATTTAACCAGCCAGGAAGTTTCTGGTGTTTACGGGGCAATTCCAATTCACTAACTCGCGGTGTAATTCTTTTATTATTAAGTCTAAATCTTTTCAGCTCCAATACAGCTCATTTGCTATCATTCTTTTCTGTAGCGTAATCTTGGCTGAAACACGAACTCTTTAGACCTGCGCAATGTCTACCTTTATTATTTCCGACTTGTCCGCTATCTTTTCTTCGTCTAGCGTAATTCTGACTAGAACGCTACTCTTCTGACCTGCGCACTGTCCCCTAAGGATAAGACTGACACATCCACTAATCTTTTCTTACAGTAGCATTATTCTGACTGGAACGCTATTCTTTTAACCTGCGCACTGCCTACTTCGATTCTACAGGCATGTGCAGAATTGAACACTAACCTGGTGTCTTCCAAATTGCAAGGAAACCGACACAGAAGAACCGACGACCTTCGTAATGCTCCCTGACTAAACTATTCCATGACAACAACGAGGTAGGTCTGTATCCAGTCAAGCTCTCGTGAAGTGCGCCTTGGAACGTTAGTGCATGCTTCACCTGAGCTTCTCAAAACAGGGGGAAAGACTAGACTGCTAAATGGCGAGTGTGCTGGAAGCCATCTTAAATGTCCAATGTTGCATACTCGTCAACTCCAGGCACAACCAGTCTTTGGATTAGACTGCTGAAGGGAAGAGGTGGATGTAATGGCCACAACAGGGC
Organism: Triturus cristatus; assembly: GCF_964204655.1. Taxonomy (NCBI): domain Eukaryota; kingdom Metazoa; phylum Chordata; class Amphibia; order Caudata; family Salamandridae; genus Triturus; species Triturus cristatus. The sequence continues at coordinate 954,586,244 of NC_140581.1, forward strand.
TGCGAGGAGGAAACCTCCCGTGAGCCCTGAAAGCGATATTTTGGTTCAGAAGAGCAGTCCATAGAAAGTGAAAGTTTGACAAATACAGATGTTGAAGGAGATGGGAAAGTGATTAGCACTGATCAGTTTGAAGAAGAAATTGGAAAGTTTAATGTAGTGTGCTCTGAAATACCAAACTATGTTTGTTTTTGTTGTCGACGTACTCATAATAAAAGTCAAACTAGGAATGTTGATTTGTATTTGAAAAGTGAAAAGGAGAACAATGGTAAGTGGGAAGAATCTGTAACTTACTTGTTGGTGGAAGGTCGATTTGAGTTAGGTAGTGATCAACGTATATGTAAATATTGTTTCAACAAATTAGAAGAGAACAAAATGCCTGCTAGAGCAGTACATAATAACTTAGAATTAGTAGCTATTCCGGAGGAACTGGCAAAATTGAATACAAATGAGTCGGTTCTAATTCAATCTGTTCATCCTTTTCAAACTATAATTTGGATGGATCCTAAAACAGGTAAACTGCCACCAACAGACTAGCAAAAAGGGCTGAAAGGAAGAGTGGTGTACTTACCTTTGGATTTTAAGAAAAATATAGAAACTATTGCTGGAGAGAAAGAGGAAAATGAGGCAGTAGTCATTCTAGTAAATGGTTTACCAACAAAGAGTCGGAAAATATGGCAAGAATTTGTGGATGTTGATAAAGTTGAAAAGGCTACCTTATATCTTATAGAGAACAATATTTATTACAAAACTGTAAATGTGGATGCACAGGTAATTAGTTTAGAAGAGGAATCTGAAATTTCAAGTGGTCAAATAGAGAAAGTGGACAAGTCAAGGACTGAGTGATTTATGAACATTACACAATATGTCCTTTGCTTTCAAAAGAAGTAATAGGAAGCAACATTGAGTTATTTCAAATGAAAAAAGCACAGGGAACTCCAATGAGTGTATGGGAGAAAAGATTGGAAGCTCGTTGTTTTCCACAGCTGTTTCCTACTGGAGAAGGTGGACGATATGATGACTGACCTGTACGGATTCCAGCTTCAGAATATCGGTCAACAAGATTATATTCTGAAGATCTTAGATTTCGACAGTGCATTCCATACATGTTTCACCTTTTGTTTTAAAGTGATCTGTCTTCTCTGTCGTATGCAGTGAACCACATACTTAAAACTGGAGTTCATCAATCACTTCTTTTTGTGAAAGAATTTGTGGAGAAAGTTCAAGAAACATATGAAAATTTAGAAGCACAGTTAATCAATTTGATGGCATGTCAACGTGGAACAAATGAGTATTGGAATCGTCGTCATAGAGAACTCAAGTGTATGTTACGGAACTTAGGTACACCAACATGGTTTGTCACACTTAGCTGTGCAGAGTATGCATGGGAACATTTGCTTGAGTTTCTAAGAGAAGCAAATTCCAATATAAAAAATGTTGAAATAAAGATTCCTGGTGAACTGTGTTCATTGGCTCCTGTAAATGTGTGCAGGTATTTTAATCATAGGTTTCAAGCTATGATGTCTTTTATCTGCAATAAAAAGAATCCACCTCTTGGAGAAGTTACCGATTTCTTTTGGAGAAAGGAGTACCAAGCAAGAGATGCACCTCATATACATATGCTACTATAAATGAATGAATGAATGAATACAGACTTGTATAGCACATGGCTATCCAAAGGCATCCCAGCGCTTTCTGTGACATCCTATCATTTGCCACTGCTCTCGGGAAGAGAAAGGTCTTCAGCTGCCTCCTGAATCCGAGATAATCATGCTCAATACGAATATGGTCTGGAAGCTGGTTCCAGAACTTGGCGGCATTATATGCAAACCGACGACCTCCAGTCCGTGACCGCTTAATCAGGGGAACTACAAGAAGTTGTTTATTATTAGATCTAAGAGTTCTATTGATGCAATATAATTGAACCATGGACTGAATTATAGAAGGGCCATTACCACCAAGAGACTTATGGTTGATACACATTGCCTTAAACCTGATTCTCTCCAGAACAGGAAGCCAATGCAGCCGACTAAGTGCTAACTTAGCAGAACTGCGCTTCGGGACATTCATTAAGAGGCGGGCCGCACAGTTCTGAACAGTCTGTAGGATCTTTGTGGTTCCTTGCGGCGCGTCCAAGTAAACTGCATTTGCATAGTCCAGCCGTGATAAAACAAGAGCTTGGACCAGCGTACGCCTGGCTTCAAACGGAAGAAGAGGAAGAATCTTCCTTATCAATCTAAGAAGACCATAACAATTGGCAGCAACTTTATGTGCTTGTACTGTAAAATTGAGGTAACAATCAAACCATATGCCCAGACTCTTAATCTGCGTCTTGGGAACAGGAGGGTTGCCAGGACAGCTGGGCCACATGAGATCTAAATTTGCGGGGGACGCATGGCCCAGGATCATAATTTCTGTCTTGGCACCGTTCAGTTTGAGAAAGGACAACTCCATCCACTCAAAGACCTTCTCAAGACGGTTAAACTTGGTTTCACTCTATCTTGCTGACAGAGGGACACCACCAACTGGGTGTCGTCAGCGTACATGACAGTGTGGATCCCCCAGGGGGCCACCACCTCCACAAGGGGCCTCATGTAGATGTTGAACATAGTGGGACTAAGAGAGGACCCCTGGGGGACTCCACAATGCAAAGGAGTCTGATTCGAGAGAGCCTCCTCTTCAAAGACCGCAAATGATCTATCAGCCAAGAAAGACTGTAACCATTTAAGGGTAGTCCCTGCTACTCCCACCTCCCTGAGTCTTTGGATCATGATTTGATGATTAACCGTGTCAAAGGCTGCGCTGAGATCTAATAAAATGATCGCAGCGCAGCCTCCGTTGTCCAAGATCTTTCTTGACTCTTCGACCACGGCAAGAAGGGCGGTCTCTGTGCCCTGATGACACCTAAAGCCGGTCTGGGTAGGGTGGAGACAATTATTTTCCTCAAGAAAAGCTGCCAGTATGAGATTGGCATATTTTTCAACAAGTTTACCAATTTCCGGCAGCAAGGAAATAGGGTGGTAATTAGCCCAGTCCTCAGGATCTAAATTGGACTCAAAAGGGCTTTGACTCTAGCTTGTTTCCAGAGCAGCGGGACCTGCCCTGTTATTAGGGAGGAATTTATTACATGCAAAATAACTGGAGAAACAGTCTCTAAAACCAGATTAAGAATGGCCAGCGGAGCAGGGTCAGCCGGAGACCCCGATTTAAGCTCCCGCAGGAGCTTCTGCAGGGCCGAAAAAGTCAGCAGGGCAAATTCCTCCAACATAACCTGATGTATAAGCGATGGAATATTAGTATCCAAAATAGTTTGCCGAAACGTAGAATAGATGTTATGAACTTTTGTGGAAAAGAAGTTTGCTATTTCATCGCAACGCTTTTGAGCATCCCCAGAATTGGTAAGAGGACTGGGAAGGGAGAGCAGGGATTTCATAATTTTAAAAATTTCCCTAGGGGAATTGGATGCATAGGCAATTTTTCCATGATAGTAAGAGGCTTGGGCAATTTTTATTTCATTTTTATAGAGCTTAAGTGATTCTTTATAATTGCTTTTACTAATCTCTGAAAAATCCTTCCTCCATTTCCTTTCCGAACGTTTGCAGGATTGCTTAAGCTGTCTAAGTTCCTGGGAGTACCACGCTTTCTTATTGGGGCCGACTCAATGGCATAATTCTTTCTTAGGGAGGACAGAGTCCAAAGAGGACTCCAGCCAGCTGTTAAAATTGGCATTAGCAATCGTAGGATTTGAGTGAGATAGAAGGGTAGAATTTGTACGGTTGGTTACCCAACTTTGAACAGAAAGTTTAGACCATATACGGCCGAACTTTTTAGCCGTAACACACGGTTGTATCAGACCTTGAGGAGTCCAAATGAAAGATAATAAAAAGTGGTCAGACCACGGTACCACAATGGCCTCAACAAAAATAATGTTTGTAAGATTTTTAAATAGAGGGTCAAGTAGGTGGCCTAATTTATGGGTCGGGCCGGTCACAATTTGCTTAAATTGAAACGCTTCCAAAACTTCGATAAGGTCCTGCGAAGGAGAGGAGTCAGGATCATTAAAATGCATATTCAAATCACCCAGGATCGAAAAATTGGATGAGAGACTCGCCCCATTGGTGGCTATATCCAGGAGATTGTTACAAAAATTAGCACATGCTACTGGAGGGCGGTATATAAGAACCCCAGAGAAAGTGCAAGTAGGTGAAAAACTTATATCAAAGGAAAGGCTCTCACAATCAGATAAAGGACTCATGGTGGATCTACATCTATAAATATTTTAGTATATGATGGCAATCCCCCCACCATGGCCACTGACACGATCTTGTCTGAGAATAACGTAATTAGTAGGAAGGGCCTGAACCACGTCGGCATCAGACTCCTTGCTGGTCCAGGTCTCCATTAAAAAGAGGGCATCTGGGCTCCTCTCTTCTAAAAGTAAATACATTTCACTAGAGTGTTTAGGGAGGGATCGACAGTTAAGAAGTAACATAGATAGAGATTTCCCCATACCATCTTCCGATGCAAAGGGGAGAGTAGTGTGAAAAAAACGACATTTAAAATCACAGAGAGGGCAGGAAGTGATTCCCTCTTCTAGAGGCAAAGTATGCACACACTTATTCCTCATCTCACTTTTAAGCCTAACAGATGCTCCCTATTATAGCAGTAGTCATTAAAAACAAAATGGGCCGGGGTTCTAGCCCCTAGAACCGTCCTGGCGAGGACGGGCTTGCCTTTGGTGCGCCCGCTGCGCGCGTCGGCTGCGCACGTCGGCTGCGCGCGTCTGCTGTGCGCATCTGCTGCGCAGGGGCCGCGTCATCAGTATGAGAGCGAGAACGCTGAAGTGCGCATCAACGTTCAAAAAAAGGGCTAGAACACTGACCTCAAGGAGAACGAAACGAGGGTTCCCTAAGTGAATAACACCCAACTCAAAATGCCCCCCACCTAACGGACCAATTCACTCAAAAAACTGTCTTTTTTTTTTAAAGCATTAAAAAGGAACATTCATAGCATAACCATATCCATAACTATGGATCAAGGATGCACCTAAATTTGGAACTGATTCTGATGAAACAGTATTGTCTTTCATCGGACAGTATGTGACATGTGAGATTCCAAGAGAAGAAGGAGATAGAAGCTTGAGACAGCAAGTTTTTCGTTTCTAGACTCACCGTTGTGGAAATTACTGCAGAAGAAAATACAAGTCTAAAGGAAAATTTTACACCAAATGTCGGTTTGGTATTCCACTTCCAGTCATTTGTAAAGGAAGAATAAATTCTTTTTTTTCTTCTGTAAGGCACACAATAACTCGGAAATCTCCAAAGAATACCTACAACTTAAAAAGAACAGAAGTGTCAAAGTATATCAATGACTACAATCCAGTCATTTTAAAAATGTGCAATGAGAACATGGACATCCAGTATGTTGCAGATAACTCAATTGCTGTTGCATGTTATGTTACATCGTACATAACAAAATCAGAAAAAACAGAGATAAAACAAATGTGGGAAGAAATTGCAAAAGAGAAAAGCATTGGCAAAAAATTGTATAGCTTTACTTTAAAAATGCTTTCCCACCGAGAAATTGGAACCTATGAATGTTCAGACCGCTTGTGCTCTTCAAGTTTATATTCAAAGTCACGAGGAATAATTTGGGTAAGTTTAGGTCTTGCCTGCTCATGGAATAGAGTGTTGAAATCATTATAAGAAATTGAATACTTAGCAGCAAATGAACCAGACAGTACAGACATTCGTAAAACTAATATGTGGGAGTCGACATCTGGAACAGCTATGTCTGTATGAAGTACTTCAACATTACAGCTTCAAAAGAAATGTTAAACAAAATTTAAAAGAAGGAAAATATGCAGTAGTTGGATGTCATGGTTGTTTAGTAAAACATGCAAAGGCTAATCTTATAAACCACAAGAAACTCAGTTGTGAAACTCCAGATAACTGAGAATTTTACTATTTAGCACTTCTCCAACTCTTTAAACCATGAAGTAGCTGAATTACTTGGAGACTTTGACTGCAATGAAGATTCTTTTAATGCACGTAAAGATAGCATTGCGTGTACAATTTTCCCTACATATTTAAAAATGTTGAATGATGAAGTTGAACAGGAAAAGACTATTACAGCTGAAATAGCTAATGAAAGTTCTCAAGATAGTCAAAGTAGTGGTCCATGTAGTCAAGATCCTCTTGGACAACCAATACTGGAAAATGAAGCAGCGATTGCTATGCATAAGTCAAAATTGCAATGCAACACGCACACAAGGAGAATATTACATTGGAAAACTTAGAAGAACAACTTAATGTTGAACAGAAATAAATATATATACAAGTGAGAGAACAGATAGAACATGGTTTGTTGCATGAAAAAAAGAATGTGTGTGTTCATCTTTTAAACCTCTTCTGATGTACATCAGTGGTCAAGCTGGGACAGATAAATGTTTTTTAATTAAAGTTTTGACCAGTTATCTTCAAAAAACTACTGGTTCACATTTATGTTGTGTTGTAACAGCTCCAACTGGATTAGCTGCACACAATGTTAAAGGAGTTAATTTGCATAGATTACTGTTGTTACCAGTTAAGCATGATAATAAATTACAATATCAGAAGTTGTCTGGAGAAGCTTCTCATGAAGTGTCAAGAGTGCTGAAGAAAATGAAACTATTAATTATTGATGAGGTGAGCATGGTCTCAAACGTAATGCTTGCTTTTGTACACTTAAGAATGCAACAGGTATTAAAAACAGATTACTACGTTCTATTTGGAGGAAGACATTTAATTGTATTTGGAGATCTGCCATAACCAATTCCTGTAAAAGGAGAACCAGTGTTTAAAACTCTTCTACATGAAGACACAGAGAAATCTTTGGGAAGTATTAGAAATGTGAATCTGTGGTTACATTTTCAATATAAAGAACTCACTCAAAATATGCGACAAGCAAGAGATGAACATTATGCAAATATTCTAAAAGATATAAGATTTGGTGTTCTAAGCAAACATGGTAAACAACCTTTTCAAAGTCGTCTACTAAAGAATTTGTTTACAAATGAAAACACACCAGCAGAAGTAATGTACAAGAAAATGTAAGAAAAAAGTCTATAGTTTGCTTAATGCCTACAGTGGAAGAGTGTTATACATTTAATAGAGAGCTTATGAAATTGGAAAATCAAGAAATAGTTCACATTGAAGCTATTGATAAAATCAAGCATCAAGTAATAACAATTCTTCTTTCAGAAAAAATACAGACTAAATTGGATTCTTTGGAAAAGTCTGTATCAAAAACTGCTGGCTTAGAATTTTTTTTAGATGTATGTTTAAACTGTCGGGTAATTTTGAGGCATAATCTGAATGTAGAAGAAGGTTTAGTGAATGGAGCAATGGGGAAAGTTGTTGATTTTGTGAAATATCAAAATAGAAATGGAATTGAATTCTTGAAAGTTAAATTTGATCAGAATACAGAGGTAAGACAGATTGCGCATTGTGCTGTATGTTTTTTGCTTGTAAAAGACTTGTATGTTCGTAGAAAACAGTTTCCCTTCTGTTTAGCATATTCAATAACTATTCATAAATCTCAAGGTTTAAGTGTAGATAATGCTTCAGTAAATGTAGGAAGAACTGTGTTTAAAGAGGGAATGGTATATGTTGCATTATCTCGAGTTCGAACGTTGTCTGGTTTGTATTTAATTGATTTTGATGAGGACAAGGTTAGTGCTGATGTTAATTGTGTAAGAGAATATAATCGTTTGCGAAGGCTTTATGCTTCAAGTTTAGGTGAATATCATATTTATGAGAAACGTGGTGTGCGTTCAAAACGCAAACATGTTGAAGAATCAACTATGGTTGAAAAGCAGAAACAAAATCAAGAGGAAAGAAAAGATGTAAAGAAGCAGAAAATACAAACAAGTGATGCTGTTGTTGGATACTTATTAGAAAATGCTACTGGTGTCAACTGCTATGGAAATGTTATTCTAAACGTTATATTTTATCTTGAAGATGTTTATGGTGAAATTATGGAAAGTCAGAAAAAAAGATTATGTTCGGCACTTTATAATTTATTTCAAGAATTGAGAACTGATAGAAGTAAGATTAATTCTGCTTCTGGTATTCGCCAACTGTTGGATACATGTACTGGATCTTTAACGTTCAGTGCTAATATACAACAAGACGCACAAGAATGTCTGATGGTTATGCTTGGAGTACTAGAAGATGAAGGAATTCAGATTGAGAGTTTATTTGGACTCAGTTACAAATGGGAACATAAATGTAAACAGTGTTCATTAACTTCAAGCACTATAGTTGACAGAGAACGATTTCTATATTTAACAATACCTGACTGCAAATCTGTACCATTTTCCAAATTAGTAAAAGAAGCTGATCACAAGATGATCTGTTCTCGTTGTAAATCAACAATGCTATCTGCATTATGCCTACAAAGATATGGAAAATATTTGATAATAATGCTGCAACGCTGTAGACCAAATGGAAGAAAAGTGGAAACCAAAATTAAAAATGTTGTTGCTAGTCAAGTATCTATTTCTGGAAGAACTCTTGCAACAGTTGCTATTGTTTTCCATGCTGGTAGTACAAACCACAAGTGGACATTATACAGTTTATTTAAAGTGTAATAATGGTTGGGGTCACCGCAACGATACACACTTGGAAATGAATCCGAGATTGCCTTATCGATTGCCCAACTCATACTTGATATTTCTAAAACAAAGATTTTAGATACATCATTCGGCCTAGTGGGAAGGTGTAAAGATACTTTAAGGAATTCATACTGGATGATTTCAAACCAAAATGTTTTATACATTATTTGGCGTATTGGGAAAATGTGAACAGAAACTACAAACTAAAGGTAAGATTTGAAGATTGGAAATAGTATTGGATGTGTTATTTGTGTTGATTTTGTATTATATTTGCGAGAATTAGGGATTTGTTTTTTTTTTCAACAGTCTAGTTGATTGTTTCTTTTCCCTGCTGTTTATGATGAATCTACACTGACATCACTGTGAATAGTGAAGTTAAGTAGAAGCTGATGACACCAAAAAAAGGGAGAAAACTAGTTTTCTGAATGTAAAATTATTTTGTATTATTTAAAAACTCACTGTAATTTGTGAAATATATTACATTACATAGCTGTTTTGCAGTTTATTTTATGTAGTTGAAAGGTTAGAAAGAACAGTGCTAATGACAAATAGCAGAATAGTAGTTCGATGTTTAAAAAACCTTTGAAATTCACTAATAAAAACATAGGTTTTACAGACGTTATAGTTAGAAATTTGCATTTAAAAAACCTTAGAAATTCACTGAAAAAACCATAGGTTTCAGGGACGTTATAGTTAGAAATTAGCATTTAAAAAACCTTAGAAATTCATTGAAAAAACCATAGGTTTCAGGGACATTATAGTTAGAAATTAGCATTTAAAAAACCTTAGAAATTCACTGAAAAAACCATAGGTTTCAGAGACGTTATAGTTACTTGGACATTTGACTCATATAAAACAAGAGAAATTCGCCCGTTATAGTTAGTTGAGCTAACTATAACTCACGCGCCCGCAATGCACTGGTGATGACATCACATATTACATCACTCATGACATGGTCAGTGACATCACTCATGACATCACTGATAACATCTCAAATGACATCACTGATGACATCACTGATGACATCATCCACGCGATAGTCTGACACACCTCCTCACACTGTAATATAACCTTTGATACACATACTCTAAAATACAGACTACCATTTTCAAAATCATAGACACACCAATACCAGATACTAGATACTCCTCCACTAATTCCTATCTATATATTGTGAGCTAGACATACACTCATACAGTCACTCATACATGCTATCACTGATCACTACATCAGTATAATATCCACTCATACACCTATACATACATTCACACAGTGCTACTGATCCATAGAGTTACTCACACATCTACTCAGTCATGCCAAAATCAATCACACACCCATGTACTCACCTATGCAGATATATACACACCGTCTGACTTATTTATACACACACCACCTCCCTTATTTATATATATACTAACACATACTTACTATCTTATACAATCACTAATACAAGTACACATTCGTGTATGTAGACACTTACAATCACTGTCTCTCACGTATAGTCAATTATACACCCCAACACTCACATATACTGTCTAAAAACATATATAGTTAATCACTTATATACAACTGAGACCTCAATTCACTAATCAACATCAGGTACCCATACAACCCTTCCAAGATGCACTTTTGAATCTATACAACCAGTAAATCAGCTATTCAGACATGTATGCACAGAGTCAGATACCCCCCACCCACCCACATACACACTCAGACACCTACACAGATACTCATACAATCAATCAATAACCCATATAGATACTGACATAGCTACTCACCAACCCATGCACCTGCTTACACACCAACTGAGAGACTAATATAGACATTCACACAGTTTAGTCACTAACCCATGCATTCAGTAACATACATTCAATCAGTGACTTATACAGTCAGTCATGCATCTACTAAATAATCCATTCAGGCACTTCTACATCCACTTATTCTTCAATAGACCTTGGAATAGATATATATGAAAAATATTTTAACTTTACAGAAACACACATTCACTGGATGATGTGATCAGTGATGTCATCAGTGATGTCATTTGAGATGTCATGAGTGATGTCACTGACCATGTCATGAGTGATGTAATATGTGCCTTTGTTGGCCTGTAGAACATGCCGTGTGACTGAGAGTACTGTCTGGTGCATCTTGGGTCCATCTTACACTATGGTTCTTGCTGGGGAAGGGAAGAGGCGGTTTCTTGAAAGTCAGCAATATCTTACCGGGACACCCGGGGGTTGAGGATATAATAGGCTAATTTTGAGTTGCAGTTGTTTTATTTATTGTTTCTTTTTCTTTTTCTTGTGGTTGCTGTTTCCATTTTATTCTTCTTCGTTTGTGTTTTGGATTCTTTATTGGCACCTTATCAGGTATGTGCATATAGTTTCACGGCGAGTTGGTACAACTCACTACCAGCATCCACCAATGTTACCCACCACTGAGGTTCAGTCCACTATGCTAATCATTGATGTTTAACTCCCCTCATGTGCAAGGCGGTAGGTGCTACGTCGGCGTTGGCATCCCATGTGGCCATGCTGAACATGGTGGAATATGTCATAAGAGGTGATCTGTCAGCAATTCCTTTACATCACCATTGCATGGTAATTCGCGGACATGTTTTGAAATGGACACTTGGTCAATCGCTGGGTATACCTGTTACACTTACTTCTGGCACTATTTGGCTTAAGCCCTGTGCGGTCTGACATACTAGCCAAAAATGCTATTGTACCATACCATGTACTTATTCATCTGTTTGTTACTGAGTATGCTGTTTATTGAAACATGGAAAAACTGTCAATAAAGATATTTAAAAAGAAAAAAAATTAGTGTTGTAATATGTGACATCATCACCAGTGCATTGCGGGCACGCGAGTTATAGTTAGCTCAACTAACTATAACGTGCAAATTTCTCTGATTTTATATGAGTCTAATGTTAATTTCTAAATATAACATCCCTGAAACCTATGTTTTTTTCAGTGAATATATATATATATTGTGTGAGACTGGCTTAGTATATGCTGCACACTTATTTAAGTGAAGCACCATGCACTAATCCAGACAACCCTTATGGTGATTTTAGTGGTCTTAGGCAACCATAGAAAGCACTCTAAGTGGTAACTGTGGAGAGCAGCCTTGAGGCTCATGTTGAAGGAGTGTCAAGCAGCTTGTTTTACCAGATCTAATCATGTAGTGTAGGTTAAACGAAAAATAACCACACAGTATATATATAACATTAGTTGTATTTATTACACAACACTCACTAACACATTGGTATTTCTCCTACCTGTAGATATAAACACAAATGCACAAGAATACTTCAATTGCAAATGGTTAAGTAAGCACAATACGCAGTGATCTCCAAGGGGAGACCACACCATATACTAAAAAGTGGAATGTGAACTGCAACCAAAGTTGGGACTTGGACCAGGAGACTCAGATGAGCTGAGGACACAAGGAACTACCCAAGGTAAGTATCCAGGATCCCCACGGTGGCTGAGTGCATAGTAGAAACACAGCTGTGTACTCAATAGAAGTCAACAGGAAAGGCACATTTGCAGTTTTGGAGAAGGGTCCTTTCTAGTGAACCCTGAAGAAACCCTGTGGAAGACAGGAGGTTGGAGAGTCACCGCACTCATGGATACCCCAAAAACCAGGATACCTACACCAGGGAATCCGGGTACATCGGTGCGAAATGACATCAGAAACCGCGATAGACCACAATGGAGGACGGGAAGACTGTGCAAGAGTCCGGAGGAATCCAAGGGTGCATTCTGGAAGAAAAGAACCTGCAAGCAGAAGGGGCAGAGCCTATGCCACTCGGAGGTGACCAGGAGGCATGGAAGAGAAAAGCCCACCAATGTCAGATGATGCAGGTGTGATAATTGGTGTCCTTTCGCTGCAGCTGTGAGGACCAGGCAACACTGGTTAAAACCAGGAGCCGTGCACAAAATGCCCCATGTCAGAATTCAAAAAGCAGGGGGTCGGTGCCCGTGGGGGGCACCAACAAGCCTTGGCAGCTGCAACAGGCATGGAAAGCGAGGAAGGAGCAAGGTTGGGACCAGCCAGGTCGATGAGGTTCACAGGGGTTTGGTTCCAGCGCTTCTGTTGAGGGATACTGTCCTCAGAATTGCAGATTCTCAGGGCAGGCCTTGAGGGAGTTGCAGAATCACCACCTGTGTTGCTGAGCCTTTCAAAGTCTATGGGACATCAGGAGAAACAGACCAGTTCAGCTTTGTTGCGGTGCCTGCAATAGCAAGGGCGTGACTCCTTCACTCCAAGGAAGATTACTTCTGGTGTCCTTGATGCCCACAGGTCTGTTGAAGATCCTGAAAGAAGCACAGATGATGAAGTCTTGCAGAACAGTGAGTCCAGGAGCTGCAGGAGTCTTCCTTGATGTAGTCTCGGTTCTAGGTGAAGTCCAGCGAACTCCAGGTGTCCAGACGGTCAAAGGGGCATATTCTCAAGAACGTGTGATAGCCTTCGCAAAAGTTACTTAACGCAACCTCCAACATCACAGTACATCGCGGGCAATTTACGAAGTGTTAACCAAGTATTCAAAACACGGTGGCACCATAAGATAGTCCCCAGATAACGCGAAACACGAACGCAAAAAAAGTTGCGATGAGGCCAAGCGCGATACAAAACGCTTCTAAAACCAGTGACAGGCCTGCATTCACACGCGTCTGGTGGGAAAATGCACCATAAAAGCAGAACAAACAAACACTGAGATGACAATGTTCGAGTAAAACCCCACAGCTGTGACGCAGAACAAATGACCATTGTCCAAATCAGATAGGCAGTTCCCCACAAACAGCCACAATGTACATTGACATGCATTCAGTATGTAACCTGCGCCAATGTGGAAACAAACATGGAACACACTGTGAAACCGCATCTCCTCTTCACATTGCAGAGGGACAAACAGCACCCCCTGCACACCGACGTGCCATGTCCATGACCAAACAATAATGAAAGCATGGACCAATTTAGTGGCAGTGACTCCCCCTACGTACATGTCACCCATGTCACTGGACTTGAGTCACAGGGTTCATCCCTGCATCATGGCAGCACATATCGTAGCCCAAAAGAAACCCTGTTGTCACTTGTAGGCCACAAATGACAGCCAAACTGAAACGCTGAAGAGTGGGATACCGTAACAACTGTGACAAACAGAACTGGCAGTTCGAATACGTGACACCCTAAACAGCCTCACTGCACAGAGGTGACACACCTACAATCCATTAACAAATTCCTAAATTGTCAGTACAACATGTCACACCCACACTTGTCTGAGTGAAGTGCCTGTACCGATGACTGACATGCATGCAGGGAATTTGTTTCGGAATGCATTTATTAGCACATGCTGTGGCTGTGGTCAGTCAACGTACTGTGCCATTACTGCTAAGGACCCTCACAATGTGACGTCAACCAGAGAAGAAATTGCCAATGATGTAGTCCCTACGGACTATTCCTGCTGCGGATGCAGTGGGGTGTGGTCTTCCTGCCTCATCTTCATCATCATTGTCCGGTGCATCTGGCACTCGTATCCATGGGGCTCTGCTGCATACACATATGTTGTACACCACACAACATGGAACGATCATCTTGCACACGAGGCCTGGGCTGTACAGGAGCTTTACACCTGTGATGTCCAAGCACCTGAAACGTGACTTCAACACGCCAAATGTGCGCTCCACGATGCCCCTGGTGCGTTTGTGGGCCAAATTGTACTGCTTCTGGGCCTGTGTGTTCGGGGCTAGGAGGGGTGTCATCATCCAAGCGCAGAGTGCATATCCTTGGTCACCTGTGACAGTGCAGAGACATGAGTCAAGACTACGTACTGAATGATGTGGTGGCAGGCTCACTGGTTCATTGGTGTGTGATATGTGTGACTTAGTGATTCCTGTATGACATGTACTATGTGTTGCTAATGAGCGGCATCACTATGTATTACATAGCCTCACTGTTGCATCTCCCCCCGAGGACATTCACTATTGTGCGCAGCGTGATTGCATCACATGCACCCCTACGGCACATCATTGTCATGCCTAACTGCGCATGTCCACAATTCTGACTACGACACAGTGATGATGCTGCGCAGAATGTGGCTGGCCACGTGTGTCGGCCCATTGCAAGGACAGGGCTGACACAGATGTAGAACACATGCCTGGCTGAACCCGACATGCAGTTGAGGGTACATCTTTGGCTCATGCTGCGATAATAGCGACACACACAACAGTTGGCATGTGTGATCCCTGACCCTGAGTGGGCATGCCCTCCCCCATGTACCCCTTTGGCCGAGCACGCACACCGGGGGCAAACATTGTCAATTGCGTGACGGGGCGCAGACACTACAACAGAGACACATGCATCAGCCACATCCTCAGCAAGGCCTACACTGAACCACACCCCGATCCACGTGTGGAGGAGCCACACCCCTACACAGTACTGTTGTGCACCTGTCCACCCCGCTTATGCTCACATGGAGATACAACACGGTTACATGTCCCAAGTTGCACCACTGCCTGCGGTGACATGGTTGCGCATGCTGTACACAGCACAATTTAAAGTGGAATGTCCCCGGTCCCTCATGCATACATGATGTCCACAAGGACACACTGAGTGAGTTTGTGGGACTGGCCATGGGCACGTGCGCCAGGCTCCTTTTATTGCCAGGGTCACATCTCCAGTGACGCCTGTGCTGGGTGGGTGTTGAGTAGAGTAAGCCACCACTCAGGGGTTGGTTGGTGCTGGCAAAGACCACAATAGTGAGCAGACCATCAGCAGTACAAGGTACAAACATCATGGGTCCCTGAATTGAGCAGCACAGAGTTTGTTGTCCCGGATGCACAGTGGCCGGCACAGGCACACTGTCACGGGACGGTAACTTGCGGTGCACTGAGGTAGTGCCACGCGAGCTCAACGTGTACTAGTCGATGTCCAAGGGGAATTTCACGGAGGGTTGCGGAGGACAGTGGAAGGTGTCCTTCCAGGGCATGATACTGAGGGCAGAAGCAAGAAGAAACAGGCAGATGGCGGAGCTGAATGCTACAGATATATATATATATATATATATATATATATATATATATATATATATTACCTACTGGCGGTCGCCAGTAGGTAGTTATAGTTAGGACCCTGTTTCCATAGGAAATCCGCAACATTCTATTTTGAATAACTTTGGCGCCGGTTGACGAATCCTCGCGAAATTTTCAAAACTAATGGGGCGCTACGCTCCGCTCCTTCCCTGAAAAGTCTCGGGGTGATTCGTCAAGCGGGGGCTGAGAAAAAAGGGGGGTCCCAAAACGCGTTTTCCCCATGCATTTTTCCATAGGACCTTTAGACACAGCTACAGCCCGAACAGCTGAACAGAATTACTTGTAATTTGGCAGAGAGGTAGCCAGAAGGTCAAGGAAGTGCCTTTTGTAGGTCTGGTGTAAATCTGTTCAGTAGTTCCTGAGAAAATAGCATTTCAATCAATATATATATCTGTGGCAGCGCTCCGTGCGCTTACCATGCGCTTACGGTAAGCTTACCGTACGCGTACGGTGCCGTGCGCGAGCGCGTTTCTGATTGGTTGTTAGATCAAAGTAAACATTCGAATCGGTCGAAACCAGGAAGTATCGGCCGCCATTTTCTGTCTCTCGCACTGAAAAAAAAGGTTGATAACATGAAAAGGGGGCAATGAAGAGAGTTGCAGACCCCCTAGCGTTCGTCAGGGGGTTCACGAAGGACCAAAAAGTATGAAAAATGAATTTAATAATTTTTTTAAAAAATCGCGGGGTGCGCGTACGGTAAGCTTACCGTACGCGTACGGTAAAAAAAAAGAAAAAAAAAAAAGAATTAACAATCACATTTAATATATAAATCTAAGGACCCACAAGAGAGAAAAAAACAATTGATATTTTGTAAAAAATGGCGAGGCGTGCACGGTACGAAATGCACCGTGCGCGCAAAAATTAAAAATAAATACATAACTTAGCATTTAAAAAACCGTACAAATTCACTGAAAAAACCATAGGTTTCACACACGTTATAGTTAGGAATTAGCATTTAAAAAACCTTGCAAATTCACTGAAAAAACCATAGGTTTCACACATGTTATAGTTAGCTGTACATTTCACTCCAAACCAATGAAATTCCACGTTATAGTTAGATCAGGTAACTATAACTTGCGCGACCGCAATCCACAATGTGTCATTTCAGATGTCATCATTGATGTGAAGAGTGATGTCACTGACCATGTCATGAGTGATGTAATATGTGACGTCATCAGCAGTTTATTGTGGGCGCGCAAGTTATAGTTACCTGATCTAACTATAACGTGGAATTTCATTGGTTTTTTACGAGTGAAATGGACAGCTAACTATAACATGTGTGAAACCTATGGTTTTTTCAGTGAATATATATATATATATATATCTGTGTGTGTTTGTTTGTGTGTGCGCGTGTGTGTGTGCGTGTGTGTGTGTGTGTGTATATATATACTGAAAAAAACAAGGGATACAGGGAAGTTATAATTAGGAAATTGCATTTAAAAAACTGGGAATTCATTTATTTTTTTTAATTGAAAGAAAAAGGCATGTCGACATACATAGCTCTGCGCCCACAACCCGGAGGCCGGCTACCATGTTGCAAATATTAACCGAACCGCACAGGCTATCCCACATCCCGGAGGCTGGGCATCACCGTGTGCAGCCGGTGCCGCTCCTGCTGCCTTCCAAGTCTCTGGCCCAGTATGTCATAGTCCTTAGCATGACCCCCTTACAGGGGCTTAAATTGAGTATTTTCCCCCACCTATTGTTCCCTTCTATTCCGCACCTGTGACAATAAACTATAGTACCCACAATCCCCACCCCAAAACAGAAACAGACCCCCCACCCCACCCACCCACTCCGAACAGTTGAGGTTCCCTGCCAGTTGCCACCTTGTAAGTAGCTTTGCACTCAGCACCCACCCGCGTCCTGAAATCGTGAAGCGTCACTGATGTCCTTCGTTGCCTCTGACCAAGGCACTCCTGTACGGAATTTATACCTACACCCCACCAACACTCTCTCCAGAATCCCCTCTCTCAATGTCCTCCAGACTGGTCTTCCCGTCTCATTCTCTGCCTCCATGCCTCCCCTTCCAATATAATCGGCATATAGCCCCCAAAGGTTTTTGGCCCGGCTGCGCGGCGGGAGCAGCTCCCTAAACCTTTCCGTCTTTGTACAACAGTAAAGTAGATCTCGTTTCCACTGCGCCACTGTCAGCAAGGGGCCTCGCATCCAGCATAACGCAACTCTTTGTTTCGCAATGAGCATACCCATATCTACCAACCGTCGCGCCGCCCTGGGCACCACCCTGGAGTGCCCCAACAGGGCCACCGCCGCATCCGGAGCCAGCTCCACTTCTGCAACTCTAGCTATCTGCTGATAGATCGCCTCCCAAAAGCTACATATACCCGGGCAGTGCCACGCAAGGTGTATAAAGTCTGCCATTGGATGCTTGCATATTTCACATGCCGACCCGTCTCGCAGGCCATAACGATGCAGTCGCTCCGGAGTATAATAAACCCTGTTGATAAACTTGAAATGGACCAGCCTGTGTCTGCCGTGCAAGGAAATGCGTTGAATCCCCGTGCAGCAGTATGCCCACATGGCGTCGTCAATTGCCATTTCGAGATCTCTCTGCCAGGCCAGTCGGGCCTTAGTGTACTCCTGCGATCTTTGCGACAGCGCCGTGTGATATAACTGAGAGATTAACTTATGGGGACTTTTGTTCTTAATGATAAAGGACAACTCTGGAACCTCCGGTGGCTCAGCCATGTCGTCCCCCAGCAGCTGCCGCCAAACATGTCTAACTCTGCGGAATTGGAAGCGCTGCAACTGTGTGACGCCGTCTGCCGGGGCAGCCACCTCCTCCCACTTCTTAACTACGCCGTCTACGAACATGTCCCCCATGGTGTGTATACCCAGCGCACGAAGGGACCGTACCACCCACTCCTCCCTGCAGGGGGCAGCCAAATTGCCCATTCAAGTGGCATCGCCGGTAAATATAGCAGCGCCCCTAACGTTTGCTGTAGGATATTATTCCAAGCATGTCGGGTGGAGTTCAAAGAGTCTAGAAACCCCGTTCGGCGGTCTGGCGGCTCAAAAATAACAGCAGGGAGCGGGGCCGCAAACAATGTCTCCAATTTGAGGTACGGGACAGCCTCGTCCCCATGTATCCAGCTATGCGCCTGAGTCCCCTGAGCCACCCTGTAATACAGTTCCATATCCGGCGCTCCCAGGCCGCCCAGGTGGTAGGGCAACGTCAAGACTCGCCAGCTGATTCGAGCCTGCTTACCAGCCCACACCAGCCACAACAAGGACCCCGTCAGCCTGGCAAAGAAGGCGCGCAACAGCACCATGGGGATGTTAACGAACAAGAATAGAAACCTAGGGAGCACCACCATCTTCATGATGGATATTCGCCCCAGCAGCGAGAGGGGCAGCTTAATCCAAGTCTCAACATCATCTTCAAGTTTGCTGATAGCCCTGCCATAATTCTCAGACAGCACTACTTCCGAATCCATGTGCAGTTGGATCCCCAGGTATCAGACCGCGTCGTCTGACCACTGCAGCGGATACTCCATCTCGAAGGGGGCGGTGACCGGGGTCAGCGGGAAAGCAATGGATTTGGTCCAGTTCACTTTCAGACCAGAGAGTGCCCCAAAATGAACCACCTCCCGCAGCACGGGGGCCAAGTTATTCTCCGGGTCCCTGACGTATAGCAGGGTATCATCCGCGTATGTGGAGACCACTATCTTATAAGTAGGGAAGTTAATTCCCCTCAGGCTGTGATATTCCCGTAGTGCGCACGCCAATGGCTCCGCCACAAGTGCATATAAGATAGCCGACAGGGGGCAGCCCTGTCGCGTCCCTCTCGAGATAGGCATCGCATCCGTAACTCAGTCTCCCAGCCGTAATCTCGCAGTGGGTCCATTATATAGCACCCCGATCAGCTGCAAGAAGACCGGGCCCAACCCCATTCGTGCCAGGACCTGCCGCATAAACGGCGAGTCTACCGAGTGTGGTAAATATTTTGTTACCGGTACTATTTTTTATGCGGTAAAGTCTATTAAGAATAATTCAGTAAAATGAGAGGCAGAATCCGTGGTATTAGAGGTTTTAAAAGGCTTTATTCCTATACAAAGGAATACAATTCGAATTGTAGGCGTTCTATTCCATCACCACGAAAGTTCAGGAAGGAAGGGCATATATTATTGACAGGTAATCGTTTTTATAGAAAAGGCATTACAGTAAAACAGATGCAGTAGGCGTAACGACTGATAAGACATAATAAAATATGCATGCGTAACTAGAATAGGCGTAACTAGAAAACGCCATTATACATGATGTCACAAGTGGGTGGATCCATAAGAGAATCCTGCAATGTCAGCAGAAATATTTGGCAGAGATGCGTGCGCAGCCGCATGACGTGTGATTGACGTGCAACTAGAGGGAGAAGGGGACTTGACATTTAGCTCTACATGTGGATACAGAAGTCTGGGGTTATGTCAACCTAATCCCAAATCATATCTAATATCCTATGTTTAAAGAACTGTGTTATCCAAAAAGAGAGGTCTCTTTAGGATAGAATCTTATTCTATACTGACTATACTGACTGTTAGTGCGTGTACAAGCGTCTAAGTGTCTACACTAGATGCGAGGGGGTAGGAGTATTCCATGGTAACAGGGCTATGAATTACTTGCATGAGGACAGCGAGGCCTGGCCCTTTGCACGGTAGCTGGAGGAATGTTTACCTAAACTGCTAGACAGGAATGCATCAGATGAGGGGCGGAGGAGATAATCTTGAAGGTGAAATACAGTTTTTGGCAGGCGACGGGCTGGATCAGGCACCGTTAGCCGCGCAGGGAGTAAGACAAAGTTCATGGTCACAGATGCAGGCTCAGACTGGAGCTTTCAGAGGCAGAAGGCAGGAAAAGGCTTGATGACAGAATTCGGGCCTACTCGCCTGAATCTGTAAAAATGTGGAAAGTGAACCACATAAAGTCGGTGGCCTTTCATACTTAGAAAAGGAATATCTGACCCATTCATGGTGGATCTGAAAGAGGACATGTTGACGGTGGACGCACATATATTTGCGTCTTCAAAACTGGAGCAGGAGGGAACATACATGTACTTATAGCATGTACATGGAGCCGTTGGGGTCTACGATAGGGGACATAACTGATCACAAAATTCATATTTCCTCATTCCCTCCTTATCCCCTTCGGACCCTTAGGAGATATCGATCTTCATCAATCCATCGATCTGTTCATATAGCATCATTTGTTCTTCTTTCTTCTTCCGGGATCTCGAACGAAAACTTGGATGTGGGATACACGAGGTGGCACACAGACCACAAATCGCTGGCCCACATTGTAAACATAAGCAGCAACTGAATAGTATGAGAAAGCCAATACCTAGGAAGGAGAGCATTCTCCATCCCCAGGCTGACAACACGCCCCAGAACCAACCGGACCAAGTCCAGGTGCCTGGACTCTGGTGTATCTGGCTTACAATCTTATGAAGGCGAGTTATGGCTTTATATACTGACGGCGAATTTTCTGGTATGAAAATGCAGCAACTTGATCCGATGACCCTACAAGCTCCGCCCCTATCGGCCAGGATGACGTCAAGGACAAGACGATTTTGAAGCACAATAATCCGCATAGCAGACTGCTCTTCTGTTAAATTGCCTAAGGCGGAAATAGTTTTGTTCACTACTGCTTCAAGGGTTCTGGTTAATCTACGTATCAGCTTACTATTAGTGACTGTACCTATATAGGGAAAGAAACCTTTATTGAAATCTGTGTATTTTTCCCATGCTGTTTCAGTGTAATCGACAATTGGGAGATCTCTCTGCTGTCTATTGTGTACTAAATGGGTATTTCTATGATAATCAGGAGGAGCTAGGAAAACAGGTGGTAGAAGGAATGCTATGTAACAGGTACCATCCCAATCTAAAGGTAGGCGTATATATGCGGTCTGGCCACATATAAAGTAGGAAAGACGAGAAGCTCTAAATGTAGACTTGCCTTGATCACTGAATTTTATTACAGTGGTGCATTTACTATGGCCCATGTGTATGGAGCCATTCTTTCTTATACATAGTTCCCCTTTTACTGGGAATACGGACATGGCGGGCAAGATTGGTGTAGCTTCAGATTCAACGTTCAGGATCATGAGGTTAAGTGTAAAATTACCTAATCCATATACTTCATTTTCTAGATCAGTTCCTGTTCTTTTGGGAAGTCCCTCCTTGTTAGGGTAGCAGACTTTAAGCAAAACTAAGTTCAGGTTTCCCCATACCCAGTTGTCTTGATAAACTGCGGAATTCGAATCTAGGGAATTAATCAAACTAAACCATGCTCCACAGGAGCCATTATGTGTGAACGGATAGGGAAAGAGGGGCAAAACTCCCTTATAGTTCTGATAGGGAGGGAGTCGGCCACATATCCAACAATTTGTGGCATTGCTGGTTTGATGGGAATGATGTAGCATACTAATGAATGTGTTGTTGCGCAGCGCAAATCTATAAGACAATTCATGTGGAGGTAATTCACTAAAAGAATGTTCTGCAGTTATATTATAAGCACGCTTAGGAATAGGGTAATACATGTGCAATAGAATGCTGACAATGATGATTAGAAGACTTAGAAAAAACAAAATTAATAATGTTACTGTGCAGTGACTACGAAATGATTTACAATACGCATGCTTCTTGAGCAGCATTTGATGATTTCTTTCTCTATTCCGGTCTAGAGGATACATGTCAGAGACAAATTCAACCGATTCACCTTGGAGAGGACTTAAACAATCAAATTGTCTGTTGGGGTCTACGATAGGGGACATAACTGATCACAAAATTCATATTTCCTCATTCCCTCCTTATCCCCTTCGGACCCTTAGGAGATATCGATCTTCATCAATCCATCGATCTGTTCATATAGCATCATTTGTTCTTCTTTCTTCTTCCGGGATCTCGAACGAAAACTTGGATGTGGGATACACGAGGTGGCACACAGACCACAAATCGCTGGCCCACATTGTAAACATAAGCAGCAACTGAATAGTATGAGAAAGCCAATACCTAGGAAGGAGAGCATTCTCCATCCCCAGGCTGACAACACGCCCCAGAACCAACCGGACCAAGTCCAGGTGCCTGGACTCTGGTGTATCTGGCTTACAATCTTATGAAGGCGAGTTATGGCTTTATATACTGACGGCGAATTTTCTGGTATGAAAATGCAGCA
This sequence comes from Triturus cristatus, assembly GCF_964204655.1. Taxonomy (NCBI): domain Eukaryota; kingdom Metazoa; phylum Chordata; class Amphibia; order Caudata; family Salamandridae; genus Triturus; species Triturus cristatus. The sequence continues at coordinate 954,609,185 of NC_140581.1, forward strand.
ACTTGATCCGATGACCCTACAAGCTCCGCCCCTATCGGCCAGGATGACGTCAAGGACAAGACGATTTTGAAGCACAACAATCCGCATAGCAGACTGCTCTTCTGTTAAATTGCCTAAGGCGGAAATAGTTTTGTTCACTACTGCTTCAAGGGTTCTGGTTAATCTACGTATCAGCTTACTATTAGTGACTGTACCTATATAGGGAAAGAAACCTTTATTGAAATCTGTGTATTTTTCCCATGCTGTTTCAGTGTAATCGACAATTGGGAGATCTCTCTGCTGTCTATTGTGTACTAAATGGGTATTTCTATGATAATCAGGAGGAGCTAGGAAAACAGGTGGTAGAAGGAATGCTATGTAACAGGTACCATCCCAATCTAAAGGTAGGCGTATATATGCGGTCTGGCCACATATAAAGTAGGAAAGACGAGAAGCTCTAAATGTAGACTTGCCTTGATCACTGAATTTTATTACAGTGGTGCATTTACTATGGCCCATGTGTATGGAGCCATTCTTTCTTATACATAGTTCCCCTTTTACTGGGAATACGGACATGGCGGGCAAGATTGGTGTAGCTTCAGATTCAACGTTCAGGATCATGAGGTTAAGTGTAAAATTACCTAATCCATATACTTCATTTTCTAGATCAGTTCCTGTTCTTTTGGGAAGTCCCTCCTTGTTAGGGTAGCAGACTTTAAGCAAAACTAAGTTCAGGTTTCCCCATACCCAGTTGTCTTGATAAACTGCGGAATTCGAATCTAGGGAATTAATCAAACTAAACCATGCTCCACAGGAGCCATTATGTGTGAACGGATAGGGAAAGAGGGGCAAAACTCCCTTATAGTTCTGATAGGGAGGGAGTCGGCCACATATCCAACAATTTGTGGCATTGCTGGTTTGATGGGAATGATGTAGCATACTAATGAATGTGTTGTTGCGCAGCGCAAATCTATAAGACAATTCATGTGGAGGTAAGTCACTAAAAGAATGTTCTGCAGTTATATTATAAGCACGCTTAGGAATAGGGTAATACATGTGCAATAGAATGCTGACAATGATGATTAGAAGACTTAGAAAAAACAAAATTAATAATGTTACTGTGCAGTGACTACGAAATGATTTACAATACGCATGCTTCTTGAGCAGCATTTGATGATTTCTTTCTCTATTCCGGTCTAGAGGATACATGTCAGAGACAAATTCAACCGATTCACCTTGGAGAGGACTTAAACAATCAAATTGTCTGACTCACTAGACCTCAATTTTAGTTTATACAGTTCTGGTTTTGTTAATTCAGCCAAGGGGAGCTTTGAGTCTGTCTGTGTGGGAATACAGGGTGGATTGTCTACACTGGATGGTAGTCCATGAAATTTCTTGATATGACTCGAGTGCAACCACCCTTTCCTTCCCTCGATCTTCACAGCTGTCCTTGTGGTGAGTAGAACCAACTTCGGTGACTTCCACCTAGGATCCAGTTGGGTCTTCCGGTCAAAATTCCTGACCAACACCAAGTCCCCAGGAACCACGTCATGGGGTTTTACCTCAGTATTGTCGGGAAAAGCTGCGGATACCTGTGAACGACAAGATTGTAGTGCAGACATCAAGGAAGCCAGGTAATCTGTCAGCATATTACAGTCAACATCAGTGATTTTACGAGGTATAGGCGTCCCCCACATATTTGGTGGTCTACCGAAGATCACCTCATACGGGGATAGCTAGCCCTGTTCGAGAATGTGCTACCATTCTCATGTAAAAGAGCGCAACTGGTAAGGCTACTATCCAATCGACTCCTTTTTCTCTACATATTTTGGACAATCTAATTTTCAGAGTTTGATTATGACGTTCCACGAGACCTGCCGCCTCAGGATGTCGGACACAATGGAATTTCCATTGGTAGCCTAATAGAAGGGAAACGTGTTTCATTAGTTGGGACGAGAACGGCTGGCCGTTATCTGAGTAGACAACACGTGGTAAACCGTACCGTGGGAAGAATTCTCGAACTAACTGTTTGGCAGTAGTCGGGGCAGTGTAATCTGAAACCGGGTAGGCTTCAGTCCAACGGGAAAGAGCACAGACAACTACGAGAACATATTTGAATCCTCGACATCGTTCCATCTGGATATAATCCATTTGGAGGACTTCAAAAGCATGATCGGGAGTTTGGAATCCACCCTGTTCTACGGGAATGCTTTTACCTGGGTTAAACTGACAACATATCATACAGGTACGAACTTTTTGTTTCGCTGCGGCTCGCAAGTGTTTGTTGAACCAAATGTGTTGAATGCTGTCTAGCATAGCTTTTTCTCCTAGGTGCGCTGGACTATGTATTGTGTTAATGATGACTTGGACCATTGAGTCGGGAAGAAACCATATAGATTTTTCCTTCGTCATCCATCCTTGATCTGTTTGGATCCCTCCTAATTCAGTCCATTTCTTTATTTCGTCTGGTGTAGCATGTGTCTGTATGTCAATTACATCAAGGGCGGGATCCTTAACTGTCATGCAATGTGTTGGTGTCAGGACTATTGTCTTTGTCATGTCAGTTGTGTGAGTCTGATTCTGAGCAGTCTGTTTAGCTGTTCTGTCAGCTAGGTCATTACCCTGGGAAATGATATCGGTAACTTTTGTGTGGGCTTTGCATTTCATAATCGATATTGCAGTAGGTAGATGAATGGCGTCTAATAGGGCTTGAATGAGGGGTCCGTGTTGGATGTGGGCACCGTGAGACGTTAAATAACCTCTCTCTCGCCACAGTACGCCGAAGTCATGGACGACTCCGAATGCATAACGTGAATCTGTGTATATGTTAACTTTTTTATTTGTGGCTTGAATACAGGCTTGTGTCAGAGCGGTGAGCTCTGCTGCTTGAGCTGACAAAGTGTTAATACAATTTGTTTCAATGACTTCAGTGTCTGTTGTGACTGCATAAGCGGCCACTAACTCTCCTGTACTTGTTCTCATACATGACCCATCTACATATAGTGTCAAGTCTGGATCCGACAAAGGGATGTCTGTCAAGTCTTGTCTGGGTTTCGTCGTGATAGTAATGACTTCGACACAATCATGTGCCAATGGATCTGTTCCGCCTACTGGTAACAGTGTGGCAGGATTTAACGTATTACAACGTCTGATTTCTATGTGTGGCTGAAACAATGTTAATTCGTAACCGGTGAGTCTTGTTATAGTCAAGTGTTGTGTTTGTGTGCGGTTCAAGAGAACCTCTACTGCGTGTGGTACTTGTACTGTCAATTGATGTCCTAACACTATGGCATCGCTTTGTCTGATTGCTAAAGCTGTTGCTGCCACTGATTTCAGGCACGCTGGAAGTTCCTGAGCTACTGGATCTAATGTACTAGAGAAATAAGCACATGGTTTGTGTGATCCTGCTTGTTCCTGAGTGAGTACTGACAAAGCAGTACCTTCGCGTTCTGTAACAAAGAGTGTAAACTGTTTACTGTAACATGGTGTTGCTAGGACAGGTGCTTGGCATAAAGCTTTCTTTAAGCTTTCAAAGGCATGTGTATGTTCTGGAGTCCAAGGGAGGACAGTCGATGTGGCTGCCTCCTGTGTTGTCAACTGGATGAGTGGTTTTGCTAGAAATGCATATTGAGGGATCCACTGCCTACAGTATGAAGTGAGGCCTATAAAAGCCCGCACCTCCTTTTGTGTCTTGGGTGGTGGCATGTTAGCAATTAACTGGATGCGATCGGGTGTAAGCTGCCTTCCCTCCTTGGACAGCGAGTGCCCAAGGTAAACAACTCGCGGGACACAGAATTGCAGCTTAGAAGGGGACACCTTGTGCCCCTTGTCGGCCAGAAATTTTAAAACCGTCAGTGACGCTTTTTCACATTCAGGTTCGCTTCGGGCGGTGATCAGCAGATCATCGACATATTGAAGCAAGGCAGTGTTAACTGGCATGTGGATACTGTCAAGTTCTCGTTTCAGTGCTTGGCTATAGATGCTGGGGCTTTCTGTAAATCCTTGAGGTGCGCGTGTGAATTTAAAACTTCGCCCATTTAAACTAAAACCGAAAAGATATTGACTTTCCAGATCTATTGGGACACTAAAGAAAGCATTCTTGAGATCAATTACAGTGAAAAACGTTGCTTCTGAGTCAATTGCTGTCAGTAATGAAGAGATGTCTGGGACCACGGGGTATTGTGGTACAATGCATTTATTTAATTCGCGCAGATCAATAACTAATCGGTATACTGGCGGAGCTTTTGGATCCGTTCTTTTAAGAATCGGAATTATCGGGGAATTACATACATTGGAGTCTGTTTCGACAACCACTCCTTGTGCAATGAGCTCGTCAATAATTTGCAGTAAAGCCACTACAGCATCTGGTGGTAACTTGTATTGTCGCATTCGTGGTAGTACCACTCCTGTCTTTAGTGTGACTCGATATGGTGTAATGTTCATGCAACCAACATCAGTGGGGCCTTGTGCCCATAAATGTGTAGGTAAATTCTGCAGTCGGTGATCCATGTCTCTGGATACGTAGTGACCTTTAAAGTCACGTAAAAATAGTCGTACTCCTTCCGGAGAACAACATATTATGGCTCCTAAAGCTTTCAATGTTTTTATACCTAACAAGTTTTCTGGACATGATTTAGTAAGCAATAAATCTGTAGTACGTGTTAATGGACCGACTGTAAGTGGAAGAGGTTGTGTTACGTCATTTATTATCGGTTTTCCTGAGAATCCAAGGGAAATATTTTGTGAGCCTGAGAGGGGTGCCCCTGGAACTTCACTGCGTCTTATAGTTGTTCTGCTTGCCCCTGTATCAAGTAAAAACTTTCTGTCTTCCCCTAATAGTTCACTATGTACATAAGGTCCCTCTTGGTCTACAGGAACCTCTATAAGGGGTAAGCCAACTTCCCTCTCTAGGCTATCTCATGAGTATCGCTGATAATCGGGATAATCTGTTTGTGCATACTGATACATCTGTTGTGTTGTTGCTTGTGTTGCAGCAATAGGCTGCGCTTGTGGTGGTGCTACGATCTGTTGTGGAGCTGCCTGTTGCGGAGCTAGTTGTTGCGGAACTAACCTAGGTGGTGCATTCTGAGGGATTTGTTGTTGATTCTGATCCTGTCTAGGTGGACGTGGTCTCTCATGTGTTCTACCTGTGGCAATATTATGTTTCAGGACTGGACAATCGTGTATATAATGACCTGGTTGTTTACAATAGTTGCATGTCCCTTTCGCAGGGCCTGCGGAATCACCCTTTTGATGACTATCGGCTGGAACTGATTGTGCAACAAGCATTTTCATTTTTGTATCTTTCATACGTCTTTGTTCGTGTTCTTGTTCTTCTCTAATTCTATTGTGGTGATATTGTAACATCTGTAGCATCTGTGATGGGGTATTACCTTGCCAGGTACTTTCGAATTTCAATACTCTATTCTTGACTTGTAGCAGAGAATTTTCAACTAATTTTGTCACAAACAGATGTGGATATGACTCACTACTGGCTTTTATGCCACTATTTATACTAAAACATTTTTCAAATCGGGAATAGAAATCACTAGTGTCTTCATCTGGCTTTTGTTTACATGCTGAGATTGCACCCCAGTCTTCCTTTTTTGTAGTTAATAAACGTGGCAGTACCTGTATTAGTAATCCTGCTAGTGCTGTAGTCTTTTCCCCAAGCCCTGCTCCTGCAGCTCGGGCCTTTTCTTCGTTTTCTAATGCTGTCCAATCTATCTTTTGGTCTCCCACCTCCCATTCTTTTTCTTTGAGTTTCTCATAAACACCGGCGGGTAATAGGACTTTTAATATTTTCATAATGTCGGGGTAGGTATACTCTCCCATGAGTAACATGTCTTTTATCTCACGGTGGAAACCTGCTGGGTCCTTGTCATGGCTGGGTACTACTTTCTTCATTTCTAATAATTCCAGTTTAGTTATAGGCGTGTACACAAACACGCGTGTAAAATTATCACCGGCACCTCTGATTGGGTGCACTTCGCGTAACGGATTCTGTCTATCTATGTGATACATTTTTCTTCCCATAATGGGAACTGGAACATGTTCTGGGCATACGAAATTTAAATATTGGTTTCGGGATTCTAGAATTTCCTTAATCAAATCAGTACCTGACCCTCTCCATATATTCGTGAGCAGTTCTGTCAATATGTCAGATAAGGGTCCTGGATCGGAGTGTTGGCCTTTATATAATATAAGGAGGTGTTGAATCATGTATATACTAGCTAAACGCTGTTCATATGGGTCTAGATTCAAAAACGTGTGTGCAAGTACATCATCATTGTATTCGCCGGGACTGTCAGCCCATTGTACTGTGGATCTGGCTAATTCTTGTTCGTCCATGGAATCAAGCACGTGGTATCCCCTTCGATCTCGGAGTAATTTATCAGCGGCTTGGAATAAGTGTTCAGGGGATTTTGTATTTAGCATAGGGTTTGGAAGATGTCTATTACATTCTGGACGTATTGGACGTATTGGGTCGTTAAAACCTCTGGTAATATTATGGGATCTTCCTCTACCTACATAAGCTATTGTATCTAATTGGTCTGATTCTTGCTCCCCCTCCTCTCTGTTTAGGTCAGTGGCGTCTACCTCTAATCTTTCTTCGTGTATTCGTTCTATTTCTTTGCGGATCTTTCGGTACATAGCTACTATACATAACTGTTTATCATGTCTCCCTTCTGATATATTCTGGCCCCAAGTGACAAGTTTTTGCATTTCTTCCGGATTTACCCCAGGCCGGTCTTGATTTCTGATTACACAGTTTATGAGGAAACGTAACAGTTGTCCCTGTACCTCCGCTTTCTGGTACTCCATGGCTCTGCTAATACTTTCAGGACCTCGTCCTGACTGGACAAAGTGATATATATTTTCTAAATGTGTAGCCATTCCTGGTAGCTTCGTTAAATATATTGCAGCTTGTCGAATACGTAATGATGACAGCAGCATTTCGTCCCGTTTACCGGGTACAGGATCATATCTACAATCTACTAGAAGTTCCTTAAGCATGTCGGGAGTTGCTAGTTTGGGCGTACGTTGGTGTGCTAATTCTCTAAGGGAAAATTTATTTCCTCTGGGTGGCGTAGAAAAATGTCTGTCGTACCTCCTGTAGCACCGTCTGGGGTGCTGGACGTGAAAGGATTTGTTGAAGGTGAGACAGCAACCGTCGTTGCGGGAAAAACAGTAGAAACAGATGTGCTTGTCGGAATGTGTGTCGGAGCTGGTTGTTGTGGAGGTACAGACGGAGAATCTTGGCGATGAGTATCATCGGCAAGCGGTCTATGTGGTGCGGTATTAGCATACTCGGGAGCTGCGTCATCTAAATAAGAGGAAAGGAAAACATCTTCTGCGGTTCTGGGATGCCCCTTGGGATGTGCTTTTATCGGAAACAATGGAGGTGGCAAGTCTTTTGGTATTTCCGGAGTAGCCTTAGGTAACCCTTCGGCCACAAGTGGATGCATACCATTCATAAGGGCGTTTCTTTGTCTGTCTACTTGTTCTGATTTTACTCGGGTACCTTCCTCAAGTAATAGATTTTCTCGGGTTTTATTTGAATTCTCTCTACCTTTCTCTTCCTGTCTGAGTGCTTTTTCTGTACGTCTATATGATTCTTTACGCCATAATTCAATGGCATCTTTCTGTGACTGTCTGGCTTTCTTTTTCCATAATTCTTCTTCTACTCGCATGATGCAATCTGCATCCCAGGTCCCCGCTGCGGGCCATCTCTGACTCTCTGGTAATTCTTTGGTGTAGTCCACCCATAAATCAAGAAATAATACGGCATCTAGGCCATGCTTATGATACATAAAGTACCCTGGAGTGTCCCTAGGTGGGATGGGAACAGCTTCTTCGAGTACACCTTTTCTAGTTTTGATCTGTCTTAGTTTCGAAAAGAGTGGCATTTTTAAACCTTATTACTAGAACACACTTTATAAAAACACAATAATGAACAGTCATTCACACCACAGTATATAGAACGTATTTCAAAACATTTAACACTTAACAGTTTTACGAACAATGATAACTAATAGAAAACTAGTTACTGACATAATACTGACACTAAATAATACTTATTTATATTTATTTATATGCAAAACATACTATATATACTGCTAAACAGTACAGATACACTGCTGAAACAGTGCAGACCGGATTTGTGTACCCAAACCCGTCTTGACCGGCACAGACTATGTGCACGTTAAATGCCTCCCCGGTAATGGTACTCACCGGGTAGCTCGGAACGGAAGGCCTCGGAATGGAACTGAAACTGGACCGGACCGGACTGGACTCGGAACTTCGGAACCTGGCGGGTCTCTGTATACCTCGGGTCTTGCTCTCTCAGCTAGGCTCTGGTCGGGATACTTCGCTCTTCTCACCGCCTCGTCTGGGTGTTGATCTGATCGCAGCCTCAGTCGTCCCCGCTTGGCCGGAGGGAGATACAGGAAATCCTGCAGATACGCGTTTTTGTCCGTTCAGCTGTGGCAGGAGACCGGGCCTGCAACGCACCGCCGGCGCGTGAGATGAGAAAGTGTCCCTATTCGGGCGCCAATTTATGTGGTAAATATTTCGTTACCGGTACTATTTTTTATGCGGTAAAGTCTATTAAGAATAACTCAGTAAAATGAGAGGCAGAATCCGTGGTATTAGAGGTTTTAAAAGGCTTTATTCCTATACAAAGGAATACAATTCGAATTGTAGGCGTTCTATTCCATCACCACGAAAGTTCAGGAAGGAAGGGCATATATTATTGACAGGTAATGGTTTTTATAGAAAAGGCATTACAGTAAAACAGATGCAGTAGGCGTAACGACTGATAAGACATAATAAAATATGCATGCGTAACTAGAATAGGCGTAACTAGAAAACGCCATTATACATGATGTCACAAGTGGGTGGATCCATAAGAGAATCCTGCAATGTCAGCAGAAATATTTGGCAGAGATGCGTGCGCAGCCGCATGACGTGTGATTGACGTGCAACTAGAGGGAGAAGGGGACTTGACATTTAGCTCTACATGTGGAGACAGAAGTCTGGGGTTATGTCAACCTAATCCCAAATCATATCTAATATCCTATGTTTAAAGAACTGTGTTATCCAAAAAGAGAGGTCTCTTTAGGATAGAATCTTATTCTATACTGACTATACTGACTGTTAGTGCGTGTACAAGCGTCTAAGTGTCTACACTAGATGCGAGGGGGTAGGAGTATTCCATGGTAACAGGGCTATGAATTACTTGCATGAGGACAGCGAGGCCTGGCCCTTTGCACGGTAGCTGGAGGAATGTTTACCTAAACTGCTAGACAGGAATGCATCGGATGAGGGGCGGAGGAGATAATCTTGAAGGTGAAATACAGTTTTTGGCAGGCGACGGGCTGGATCAGGCACCGTTAGCCGCGCAGGGAGTAAGACAAAGTTCATGGTCACAGATGCAGGCTCAGACTGGAGCTTTCAGAGGCAGAAGGCAGGAAAAGGCTTGATGACAGAATTCGGGCCTACTCGCCTGAATCTGTAAAAATGTGGAAAGTGAACCACATAAAGTCGGTGGCCTTTCATACTTAGAAAAGGAATATCTGACCCATTCATGGTGGATCTGAAAGAGGACATGTTGACGGTGGACGCACATATATTTGCGTCTTCAAAACTGGAGCAGGAGGGAACATACATGTACTTATAGCATGTACATGGAGCCGTTGGGGTCTACGATAGGGGACATAACTGATCACAAAATTCATATTTCCTCACGAGTCAAAAGCCTTCTCCATATCAAGAAAGACTGCCAACGCACACGTGTCTCGGCGTACATGTTGCATTGTTCCAAACACCGTCCTCAGATTATACGTGAGGTTCCGGCCTGGCACGAACCCCGCCTGTTCCGGGGCCACGAGTTCCGAGGTGAGTAGGGCCAAGCGTGTAGCCAAAACTTTCGCATATAGTTTGGTGTCAACGTTTAACAGCGATAACGGCCTATAAGAACTGCATTCCTCCGGCGACTTACCCGGTTTAGGAATCACAACCAAAAGAGCTTCCCTCATGGATTGCGGCATGTGCCCTTTAACGCACATATCATCAAACAATGTCGATATGTGTGGGAGGAGCTGGTCAATGAAGGCTCGGTAGAAAGCAACAGTGAGGCCATCTGCTCCAGGGGCACTATGCGCCTTCATGCCTGCAAGTGCCTCCAGGATTTCGTCCTTCTCAATAGGAAGGGCCAGAAATTCCCTGTGTTCGTTCGCAAGAAAAGGCAGCTTAATATAATCCAGGTAGTCTCCAATGCTATCTTCCATATCAGTCTGTTGGGAAGCATACAATTTAGTGTAGTACGACTGAAAGCGCGCAACTATGTCCTCCTCTTCCGTTAAGAGCGTGCCTTCCTCTGTTCTAATCTGGGTGATAGCAGTTCTATGCCTTCGGGCTTTTAGCATATTAGCTAGTATCGATCTGGGTCTATCACCCTCCCCATGTACCCTGGCTGTAGCGTACTTCCCTAAGTGCAGTACCTCTGCATCCGCAGTCTCATGGAATTCCTCCAGGAGAACCTTCATCTCCTCAGTGACCCCCACCGACTCCATTACTCGCTGTTTAGCCTCCAAGTCCCCCAGCTTACGCTCCAGTGTCGACAGCCTCTGCCGAATATCGCGGCGTAGCACCCCCGAGTGTTTGGCCATTGCCACTCCTCTGATATAGACCTTGAAGGTCTCCCAGATCATCTGAAAACTGTCAACGGAGCCCAGATTGGTATCAAAGAACAGCTCAATAGCCACCGCCAGTTCATCCTTAAAGAGGGGGTCCAGCAGTGAGTATGGGGGGAATCGCCACAGAAATGGCGGAACAGTCTTTCTGGGCGCGGCCAACTGCAACAGCATCGGAGAGTGATCAGAAAGCGTGCGCGGCAACACCATACATGCTCGCACCAGTGGCAGGAGAGGCGACGACGCCAACCAATAATCGATACGTGTGTGCAAGCTGTGGTAAGCTGAATAGTGTGTATAGCCCCCCTGTTCAGGATTAAGAGTTCTCCACACATCCTCAAGACCTAAGCAAAGCATTTCCCCCAATATCGCTTTCGCTGCTGCCTACTGCTTCCTTGCCGGGCCACCAGATCTGTCCTTCCCTGGGTTCAAAACCACATTGAAGTCTCCTCCCCACAACACATGCCGCGCCCCATGGACCCCAACCGTGCCCGCCAGCGCAGTGTAGAATTCTGGGCAATCAAAGTTCGGCCCATAGCAGTTGACCAGCAATAAATCCAAACCACTGCCCTGGAAACGCATTAGCACAAACCTGCCTGCGCTGTCCGTAGCTAGTAATTGCGTTCTATAACCCACCCTAGGGTTGACCCAGGTCAATACTCCTCTAGAGTGTGTTGTGAAGCCCGCTGCATGCGCAGTCTCGCATAGCCCCCTAGTTCGCAGCATAGGACTATGGTTGGGAAGATACGTTTCCTGTAGGAAAGCTATGTCTATTTCGTGCCTCTTAAGGTAGTGCATAACTTTACGGAGCTTCCGGTGATCATTCAGGCCCCTGACGTTCCAAGTCAGAACTCTGAAAGTGCCAAGGCGTCCAGGCATACCTGTGCTATTAGAGGTTACCATTCTTTCTGAAACGCAAATCGCCCGCGACTCTATGCCGCAAGAGGCAGGTGCTACGAAGTGTACAGTTGAATGCATACTGACAGTCAAACCTCAAAACTTTGTAAAAGTAAACCCCATACTCCCTCCACCCACAGCAGACCCACCCCAACTTGTCCTTGCAGATTCCCATATAGGGACGCCCTGAACCTCCCGCCTCCCTACCCCCAACAATTTGACCCCCTTAAAGTTGTGAAATGCACTCGCGGGCGGAGGTCGCTCAGTACCCACACTCTAGTGCGTAAGCACCTAGTATCTAATGGCGACCACCCAGCCCGGCAAGCTAATATCTGCCCATACGCTATACCTTGGCCATGTAAGGCAACAGCACTGCACCATTCCTCGGGTCCTAATACCCCGAAGGCTCCCGTGCCCACCCGATTGTAGAAAAACAGTATAGTTAAACCCCTCAGGGAGTGGGCACTGTGCTCTGGTTCAGCTCGCTAGACCCCTTCCGTGAACACTCATCCAGGACTGCACCACCGGAGGCAAGATGTATACGGGAATCCTCCCTGCCCGCTCATAGCCTACCACATCCCTTCAGACCCACACAAAACCACATTCTCAACGCTGCTCTGGAGTTAAAAAAAGGTGACCCAGTCTTGCCTGCCCTCTGGGGTCAGTCCTGTTCGTCCAGGCCGCCATCCCTTGCACCCTTCTGCAGCTGCTTCTCTGGACTCCGTCTCTGCTCCTTATTCCAGTCCTTCAGCGCCTTCTGCAATGTCTTAGGGTCCAGAAAAATGTGTGATTTACCCTGTCTGTTGACACGCAACTTAGCCGGCTACAGCATCGCGTAATCCAAGCCTAACTTCCGAAGCAGTTTTTTGGCTAGGGCGAACTGACGTCTAGCCTCCTGTACTCTGGCTGTGAAGTCCGGGAACAGTGATATAGTCGACCCCTCGTATACCAGAGTTTTATTTTCAGGGGCCACCCTCAGGGCCGCGTCCCTGTCCCGGTAGTTCAATAGTTTGAAGTACTGGGTATTTTAGACCCAGCGGTGCAGGGGCACACACCCTATGACTTCTGGGTTCACCCTGTTCCAGACCTACAGAAACACAGAGTCTTCTGGGTGAAGTCAAAGATTCATTTATTGGCTGCAGACCAATTACAGGTATCCTAGAAGTACAACAGCGTGTATGTTCTCAGGAGACTGCTGAAAATCATAGAAACGGACTTCATCTTAAATACAGTTTTCCCTGCCTCAAGCATACATTCCTAGGTTTTATGATATGGCCATTACATGTATACATTTCAAAGGAAAAGGCAGAGTCATGATGACCATCCCACATTCCAGTTCGGCCAGCCCACAATGATTTACACAGTAAGGTTCAGATCCCACATTTGATATCAATAGACCCCCCAATAAACATGAGCATCTCCTGTTTTGGGAAACAAGTCATAAAGCAGGAACAAGCAGGTGTGAAAGAGATTAGCCGGAGGTTCGTGTAGAATGAGAGGGTTTTATGATGGGTCAAGCCCTGATGCTAATCACAGGCGGACGGAGGAAGGGGAGCTCGTGAGACCAGTTTGACCCGGGGCAGCAGAGCCAGCTGCCCAGGTCACCAAGAAGTCACGGGAAAGCACATGTACTGTGAGGCCCGTATTTGCTCCATTATAGCCTATGTGAGGACAATGACAAGATGGCCACCGCTTCCAAAATGGAACCCGCGTAGTGAAGCAGAATAACGTGTACACAGTGCATTCATAGCTAGAACGATATATAAAGCACTCGTACATGCCGCATTTACCATTTGCGGTTTGCTAATACCGAGATAGACAGGGGTAGGGCCCTGTCCCCTACGCGGAAACAGAGATTAAAGTACGACAGACCCTACTTTTGCCCTTACATAGGCAATCACTATACTCATCTTAATCCGAGTCTATGTCAATGTTCGCAAAGTCATGGAGATGTTGCTGTAGCATCATCCTATTACTTAGCTCGTCCCTCGATACAGGTTTCCTTACACATAAGGTAGCACAGAGGCCACATATCGCAGGAGCACACTGTATGCACAGATAGAACAGGAAAAGAATGGCTAAGATCATTCCAATGACCATCAGAACTTTCCAACCCCAGGCAGATATCAGTTCCCAGAACCACCCCACCAGTGACCAGTCTCCCTTATCCACGTGTATGGATTCAGATATTTTATGGAGTTTGGAGATGGCTTGATACACTGTTGGAGCGTTATCTGGTATGAAAATGCAACAACTGGATTGAATAACCTTACATACCCCACCGCGGTCTGCAAGAATAACGTCTAGAACCATGCGGTTCTGTAAAGTCATAAGGCGATCCGCTTGGAGCTCAGCTGTCAGATTACCAAGGGCACCAGCCGTTACATTAACAGTGGATTCAACCACACGTGTCAGTTGTCGCAGGTTCCTACTATTCACCATAGGTCCCCAAAACGGCAGGAAACCCAAGAAGAAGTCTCCCGCTTCCTGACCGGCAGTATCCTCCTTACTAATCACACCTCTCACAACTCTGGTCTTGTGATAATAAGAGGCAGCAGTAAATGTCGGCGGTAGCAGATTCGCAATATAACATGTGCCTGAGAAATCAGGGGGCAGCCATGTATGTGCTCGGTCATTACAGATGAAATATGTGCCCTTGGTAGCCAAAAACGCAGGGGAAAACTGTGACGGGAAAGTGTACGTTTCAGTACAGTCACTTCTTCCCAGTTGAGCTCTAGGATTCTGACCATTACCCTGTAAGCAGAACCGACCCATGTGGGGTACGACCCAGATTGGGGATGAGATTTTTCGCTGTCTTTCACCCAGACTAATACTATACCCCGTCGCGTTCCATCCTACATAAGGTCTCAATTCTTCTTTGGGAATGGATGAGTATGCATCGATATCTCTGCTCATATCGGCAACTCCTTTCATCAAAGCCTTATTATTGGTGATAGGTCTGATGGAACGCGGTTGTCGAGGGGAGTACGTATCTAGAGCATAGAGAAACATGGTCTGGAATGCCCATGACGATCCATTGTAACTATACGGCAGCACCAGGTAGGGAATACCCTTGTTAATGGTATGTGGCATTAACCCACACACCCAGCAATTGGTCGTATTCATTACTAGTTGGTGCTGGTGCAAGAGCTGAATAAACGAGTTATTTACAAACTCTGATCGTCTGGTCTGTTCGTGCTCAGGCAGAGGGTGAAAAGAGTGAGAGGAGGCAGTAGAAAGAGGTATAGGCTGTTCAGTGGGTGCAATGGGCTTTTGAGCGGAGAAAAACACAAATCCTACAATAAACATTATGATACTACACAGTGTAAAAAGGCACAAAAATACAAAACATTTACTTTTTACAATTCTACACATCCTTGCTTTAAAGTTCATTTCCTCAACGGGTCTCTCCATCTTAAAAAACTCCATCCTCTAAACGGGCCGCTCGCGGCGGATGAGTTTCTTCTGCTAAGGAGTACGCCTGTCAGTCCAGGGAAACGCCCTAGACCAACCAGAACCGTTGACCTAACGTCTTCGGCCTGTACCCCAAAGTCTTGGCACCGCGACCCTGCGGCTGAACCCGGATGGTGGTTCGAAAAACAAAAAATCAAGAAAGTCTTTCAGATGGGAGAGTTAAAATGTCAAAAAGGAAATAGTAAGGAAATCTTTATTTGTCCATGGGCCTTGGTCTCAAATTATAACGGAGACGGCCAGGTGCTGTTTGGTCTTGGAACAAAAGTTCAGGCTCTGTGGTGTTCAGTCGATTTGATGGTGGCACAGCTTCCTGCAGAATATTGTCACTCTCTTGGTCTGAAACTGTGTCTCTTATGTGTGCGTCACTGAATGGTACAAAACGAGGTACAGTGTCTGTCTCAGAGTCTACGATACCCTCCTGGACCCACTGGTCATATGGCAGAGGCAAGGGGACTACTTTGCAGTGGGTGCCATGGATCCAGTGCTTCTTCCCTTTTACTCGCACCGCTGATCTTGTCGACAAAAGCACAAGGTGAGGGCCGATCCAGCGAGGCTCGTCGTTGCTCTTGCGCTGGAAATTTCGGACTAGCACCCACGTACCAGGGTTGATAGGGTGTCCAGGAGTTTCAGAGGCTTGAGGGAGAGTATCATGTACCTGTTGGTGCAAAACACGCAGTTTAATAGTCAAATCATACAGGTAATCGAGTAGTACTGGATGCTCAATCTCACTAAATTTCGTAGGCCTCGGTACACCCCATACATTGGCCGGGCGGCCAAAAACAACCTCGTAAGGACTAAGTCCCACTCGTGAGTGTACAGTCATTCTGGTGGACAGGAGTGCTAAAGGCAGAGCGTGAGGCCATTTAAGACCGGTGCTCGCCTGGATTTTGGCCAGCTTGAGCTTTAAGGCTCCATTGTAGCGTTCTACTAATCCAGCTGATTGGGGGTGATTTGCAGCATGGAACTTTTGCTGGATACCTAAACCTTCACATACATTCTTCATCACTTTACCCACGAACTCACTTCCATTATCACACCACACCATTCTTGGCATTCCAAACCTAGGGAAGAATTCTTTCACGAGGGCTTTGGCTGTGGATAGGGCAGTGTTATCTTTCAGAGGATAAGCCTCTATCCATTTCGAGAAAGCACAAACAACCACCAGTACATATTTCAGGTTGTTGCATCTTTCCATGTGAATAAAGTCCAGCTGCAAAACTTCGAATGGACATGATGGGGGTGCAAAGTGACCAGCTGGAGTTGGGGTTCCCCTACCAGGGTTGTACTTTAAGCATACCATGCAATTCTTGACCACATTCTCTGCACACTTGGGAATTCCAGCATTTTGCCATACTGGAGCCAACAACTTGCATATACCTTTCGTACTGATGTGTGCCATTCCATGTGCCATTGTAACCACTGGAAGCACATATGCGTCAGGTAACAACCATCGCCTATGTTCTGTCAGATCAATCCAATAACCATTCTCATCCAACTTACCCATACTTTCTCTCCACTTGCTTAACTCTTTCTCTGTGGCTTCAGCTTGAAGCGACTTCACACTCTCTATTGTGTTCTCACACATCCCAACATCGTCAACCCATCTTGCGGGGCCTGCAACATACATTCTAGTCTTTACATTCTGTGCTGTTTCTTTCGCGGTCTCATCAGCAAACGCATTCCCACGTCCAACATCATCTGTGATTTTCCTGTGCGCACTGCATTTCATGATCGCAACTTGCAACGGTAGGGTCAGTGATTCAAGGAGATCATTCACCAACTTGCCATTCTGAATTTTAGCTCCATGCGACGTCAGGAACCCACGCTCTTTCCACAGTCGCCCAAAATTATGAGCCACGCCAAAGGCGTACTGGCTATCTGTGTAAATATTCACTCTCATTCCTTCAGACAACACGCATGCTCTCGTGAGGGCGATTAATTCTGCTGCTTGGGCCGAATTATGTGGCACTCGTGCAGTTTCCACAACTGTATGCAAAGTCGTGATAGCATATGCAGCAGTCGTGTCACCATTGGGGAGCTTGAAACACGAACCATCCACCCATAAAGTACCATCACACTCAGTCAGGGGAGTATCTTTTAGATCCACTCTCCCTTTCGTCTCTTCTTCCGTTCTGAACAGACAGTCATGTTGCTCACTCTCATCTAGGTCTGCTGGAACTGGCAATAACGTAGCTGGATTCAGCGTATTGCATCTCTTTATGTGTATGTGATTTGCTAACAGTGTGAGCTCATAGCCTGATAATCGCGCACTAGTCAAGTGTTGTGTCTTGGTTCTGTTTAATAATGTGTCTACAGCATGTGGAACCATAACGATCAATGTGTTATCCATTACCAGACCAGCAGATTGTCGGATAGACATATCTGCAGCAGCTGTCGCTCTCAGACAACTTGGCAATGCCCTCGCTACAGGGTCCAAGGTTGATGAAAAATATGCGCATGGGCGCGGTCTGTCGCCAAAAGGCTGTGTTAACACTGACAACGCACACCCATCTTTCTCGTGAACATACAATGTAAAAGGTTTGCTGTAGTCAGGAGTACCCAACACAGGTGCCGAACATAATGCATTACGCAATTCCACAAAACTTTCCTGGCACTCTTCAGACCATGGGATAGGATTCGGTGTGTCTTTGCATGTTAAGGCTAACAAAGGTTTTGCCAACAAGGAAAAATTAGGGATCCAATGCCTACAGTATGAGGTAATGCCCAAGAAAGCACGTACTTCTCTCTGTGTTTTCGGGACACTCAACTGTGCAATGGCTTGAATTCTTTCTGGGGTCAGTTTCCTTCCCTCCTTCGATAAGAGATGACCTAAGTAGGTCACTTCTTGTCGACAATATTGCAGCTTAGAGAGAGACACTTTGTGATGGAAAGCAGATAATTGGCGCAACAATGACAATGTGGCTTCTTTACAGATCTGTTCAGTATCCGCAGCGATTAGTAAATCGTCCACGTATTGAATCAGGATAGCGCCACTAGGTAAAACAAGTGCATCAAGCTGCGCTTTCAAAGCTTGACTGTATATGGATGGACTCTCACAGTAGCCCTGGGGAGCGCGTTTGAAGCGGAAGCTTCGGCCTCCCAGACTAAAGCCAAAAATGTCTCTGCTCTCTTCTGCAATTGGGATGCTAAAGAAAGCATTCTTTAAATCGATCACTGAAAACCATGCAGCAGAGGCTGGAATCATCGTTAACAAGGCAGTTATATCAGGGACAACCGGAAACTGTGGCACAACAATCTTATTAACTTCTCTAAGATCAATCACAAATCTGTAAACAGGTGGCTGTGAAGGGTCCGTTCGTTTTAAGACAGGTAAAATCGGACTATTGCAAACGTTGCCTCTTGTCTCTTCAATCACACCCTTATTAATCAAGTCGCTGACAATGTCTAACAATGCTTTCTGGCCTTCATTAGAGATCTTATACTGGGGAATACGTGGCAGTCTGACATTGGCCTTTAAAGTCACCACATATGGCGGTATCTCCAAGAGGCCCACATCATTGGGACCAGTAGCCCAAAGGACATCCGGAAGGGATGACAATTCAGGCGGCATTGTATTTTTAGACAAGTACATCGGGGAAATCACTTTCTTGCCTAATGTAAGTTGTACTCCTGACGGTGAACAATACAATGTAGCATGCAATCTTTTCAACAAATCTAATCCCAACAAATTCTCACCACAACCTGTTGTCAGAATCAGGGGTGCTTTCAGCTCGCAATGCCCAATAGTAAGTGACATGGGACTAGAAATCGGGTTCCTAACCGGGGCGCCAGAAAAACCTACTGAAACATTTATATCGCCAGACAAAGGTGCGCCAGGGAGTTTTGAATGCATGATTGAACTCTTTGCAGCACCAGTGTCTAGCAGAAAGGGCTCCGTTACATTTGCTGTAGTTACCTTAACATACGGTCCACTCTGATCCACTGGCACTGAAACAACTCCCTCTCTCTGTCTACGGCTGTCCTAGTAATCATTACCTTCTGCATCACCGTCCTCTGCATAATAATCATTATTATAATACTGAGCCGTATTACTAGTCGTATTGGCTTGCTGATCAAAGCTATTAATGGCGCTTTGGGGCGGAAGAGGACGCGCGTTCTGGGGAACGCTTCCACGCCCTCTGCCTCTAGGAGCTTGCTGACCACCTCTACCTCTTGCGCCATACGCATTACCGTTCCGCTGCATTAGTTTAGGGCAACTATATTTAAAATGACCTTCCTCTTTACAGTATGAACATTGGTTGGGACCTACAGGGACACGTGGTTGATAATACCCGTTCATTTGCTGATTGTTCTGAAATTGTGGGGGTTGGTGATAGACACCTTGGGGTTGCCTATAATTATTCTGACCTCCACGTGGCGGATAGGCCTGCTGTAAAAGGACCTTTGTCTTTAGTTCCTTCGTTTTCTTTTCTGTTCTATCTTTCTCGTCTTTATCTCTGTTTTCATAATACTGTGCAGTGGCCAGTATTTGCGCTGAAGAGGAAACAGCCCAAGAACTTTCTGAATCTTTTAACTTTTTACACAGGTCAGGAAGTAGATTCTGCACAAATGTATCCACAAACAACCGTTGGCCACCCTCAGTACTCATATCTTGCCCACTGTGGTCAACAAACGTTTCTTCAAACCTGGTGAAGAAGTCTGACACTGTCTCATCTTTCTTCTGCTTGCATGCAGATAGCTTGTCCCAATTTACGCGCATCGCGGGCATTATTGTCTTCATATACGTGATGATTCTACCAGGCAGTTCAGCTACTAAAGGCTCAGGTTTCGCACCACCAGTTTGTCTAGCATCAGCAGCGATGATGTTAGCCCATGTGTCTCCTAGTTCTGCAGCATGATCCGTATTACGTATGGATCCCCACAAAGGCTGTGGAACCACATTCCCAAACAGCATATCTACATCAGCCAGATTCATTACACACGATTCTGCAGTCTGTGACAGCTCCTTATAATAACCAGTAGGGTTTTTACGGGGATCAGGCAATGACTGCTTGAGTGCTAACACCTCAGATCTTTTCCATGGAACATGTACCCAAATACGCTGGAAATGTGCTACGACAGGTGGATTAGCATTCGCATCAGCGGGTCTCCAAACTGGGGGGACCTCACGCATCGGATATTGGCGTGCTTTTACCCTTTTTCCCACAGAGACATCAGGTTCAAACAACGATTGTTGACAATCATCATTCCTGAAGGACAATACAACCGCAACTGCTTTATCTACCTCGCGATCCACAATTATACCAGTTCCAAAATCAAACCTCACTCTACACAACTCCTGCGGGCTCGGGTCTTGGCCACTATCCTCCAATTCTTCACACAGAATTTCGCACATTTTCTCAAACACATATCTCTGTTTCGGGGCATCCCACTGATGGAAAACGTTGACAACTGACTCCACATCATACAATGAAGGGAAAACAATCCATCTACGCGCCATGCTATCTATTACTTTTTTCTCATCAGGGTTAGGCAATTGACTACGCAATTGCTTACGCTGTAAACCAGGAGTCGCACCAGACGAATCAAAGAGAGGCGACATTAATGTAGTAACCACATTAGCTAAGCGCTGTCGCGCTGAAGGAGAAGATGAGGCGAAAACAGGGGGAAAAACGGAGGGAAGAAAAGAGGATGCAGAAACAGGTACTGGAGTGGTGCAAGGAAGAGTGTTAGGGGAGGCAGCTGCTGAACTAGGCAAAGTCGCAGGAAGTGTAGGGGCGGTTGGAAACACAACTGGCGGCCCTTGAGAGGGCTGCGCTATATGGATAAGAGCCGGCTGCGCAGCAGCTGGCGGTAGCTGCAAGGCTTGCAGTATATTCACTGGAGGTGGCATATTCACAAGCTGGGGAGGTGCCGTGGCATTTTGAGCATACGGGGGTGGCGAACTCAGCAAATGCGACATCAGGGGATCTTTCTCCTTTTCTTCTAACTCATTCTGCTTAGAGTGTGGTAAAGCTGGGTAACATTTGTCGATCCCTAACTTACGCTGCCTGTGCAATTGCTCATTCATCTGCTCCTCCTCATTATCTTTAAATTGTACAGCTGCTTGCATTACTGTCATACCTCTCTCCCTTTTATTCTTTTTCGCTAGCTTAATTTCCTTTTGTTTGGCTTCCTTTCGCCATAAGCGGAAAGAGTCAAACATCGCCGGCCGGGCTTTCTTTTTGAACAATTTAATTTCCAAATTATCTAAAATATCAGTATCGAAACTACCATTTTGGGGCCATTTTAAAACACCGTCTTTTCTGGTGTAGTGGATCCATACTTCATTATATGCAATGGGGCCTACGCCATGTTTTACATAGAGCTCATAAGTTGGAGTTCCAACCGGAGGAACCGGACATGATTCCTCTAGCTGGAAATCTTTTCCACAACCCAAACAGAATAATCTACCAAATATTCTAGAACCAGGCATCTTTGCTCACTAGTCTAGATCCAAATCGTCAAAGGATTATCAATTACGATAGTCTCGTGAATACACGAATCCTCTGGCTTTGGCGTTTGCAAACTCCAAATTACCAAATTACCAAATCAAACGATCCAGAAGGATACCAAAACAAATGGGAGACGCTCCACTTATACTTAACTGAATATTGCTGATCTATGGCGTCACCAGAAGACTCTCTCGATTGTTTCGCTCTCTCAAAACTCGTCAAGGGTCCAAAACAGGTCGATTAATCAGGGCAGCAGTCCTTCGTAGCCGTCGGGACGCGGAGAACCTCGCAGAAAAGACTTTCGGACCACGTCGACATGCAGGGGTCGATGAAGTGGCGGCCTTCCTCCGGAATTTCCACACGAAGCTCCTCACGAACCTCTGGCTTGGACTGGTACCGCTGAAATCGCCCCACGTTGGGCGCCAAACTGAAGTACTGGGTATTTTAGACCCAGCGGTGCAGGGGCACACACCCTATGACTTCTGGGTTCACCCTGTTCCAGACCTACAGAAACACAGAGTCTTCTGGGTGAAGTCAAAGATTCATTTATTGGCTGCAGACCAATTACAGGTATCCTAGAAGTACAACAGCGTGTATGTTCCCAGGAGACTGCTGAAAATCATAGAAACGGACTTCATCTTAAATACAGTTTTCCCTGCCTCAAGCATACATTCCTAGGTTTTATGATATGGCCATTACATGTATACATTTCAAAGGAAAAGGCAGAGTCATGATGACCATCCCACATTCCAGTTCGGCCAGCCCACAATGATTTACACAGTAAGGTTCAGATCCCACATTTGATATCAATAGACCCCCCAATAAACATGAGCATCTCCTGTTTTGGGAAACAAGTCATAAAGCAGGAACAAGCAGGTGTGAAAGAGATTAGCCGGAGGTTCGTGTAGAATGAGAGGGTTTTATGATGGGTCAAGCCCTGATGCTAATCACAGGCGGACGGAGGAAGGGGAGCTCGTGAGACCAGTTTGACCCGGGGCAGCAGAGCCAGCTGCCCAGGTCACCAAGAAGTCACGGGAAAGCACATGTACTGTGAGGCCCGTATTTGCTCCATTATAGCCTATGTGAGGGCAATGACAAGATGGCCACCGCTTCCAAAATGGAACCCGCGTAGTGAAGCAGAATAACGTGTACACAGTGCATTCATAGCTAGAACAATATATAAAGCACTCGTACATGCCGCATTTACCATTTGCGGTTTGCTAATACTGAGATAGACAGGGGTAGGGCCCTGTCCCCTACGCGGAAACAGAGATTAAAGTATGACAAGTTTCGCAATAATCGGCAGCGACGGAGCTCCCGGCGGGGGCCGAGGGCCCAGGGACTTCTGTGCTCTCTCCACTACGAACATCCCCGAAAACACCTCCTTACCCAGCAGCTCTATCAGTAGCGATTCTACAAAGCACTCCATTCGGCCCATCGACGTCATCTCCGGCAGGCCTGTGATGCGCAAATTGCACCGACGTGCACGCGCCTCTAGGTCCTCCATTTTTTCTTGTAGTACCTGCATCAGGCACTCGAGTTTCCTCTGGTCCACGTCCAGGGACGTCTGAGCTCCCTCCACTTCCGAGAGATGTCTGTCGGGCTGGTCCAGGCGCTCCGCATGCTTGTCTATGCGCTCACCCATACGATCCATCCTGTATGATAGGGCGTCTATCTTGGCACCAAGGGATGTAATGCCACTCTGCAATCCCCTTTCCATGGATAACAGCAGTCCCCGAATGTCCTGCTCCTCTTCCGGGGGGACGGATGTACCCCCTGCCGCCCCCTCCAGTGGCGTCTGGGCTCTGGGGCGCCTCTGCTCAAAAGTCAGCTTGGATTGGGATTTATCAGTCTTGCCCATCTTGGGTCACGGTGCCGCGTGGCAGCGCAGCTCGGCCCCCCAGAGTGCGCAAAGCTTGCCCACCTGTGTTTCGCCCCACTCAACAGGGCCCACCATCACTGTCTCAGCCGCAACCACGCGGCTCATCCAGCTTCCCCTTCGAGATAGTGCTCTTACTGTCCAACTGCCCAACCCAAGCCAGGGGCAATGTCCGAGGAGCAGCCTCTCCAAGTCACCATAGAGCACCAGGCAGCTGGCCCGCGTCCACCACCGATCAGCAGTAAAGCCGCTCGTTCGCCCCACCGCAGGAGCAGCAGCCGGGAGCGCCCTGTCTCGGGTCCGCCACCCCCCGCCGTTCGTACACCTCCTCAGTCTGCCCCCAGTCCGCGTGGATCTCCAGGCCTTCGGGCAGTGGTTCCGCTATCAGCAGCTCGCCAGGCGGTAGTCACGGGAGCCCCCGAGAGAGCCCCCACGGTGCGATCCAGCGGCGAGTCCCACTGCTGCCTCACACCCGCCGGAACTCTCTGCCGCAGGGCCCGCCTCTGGGAGTCTCCTCTCAGCGCAGGGAGTAGCCGCCACCAGCTTCGGATCGTTCTCTCCTCACACGTCCGGCCGCACGCACGCTGACGCAAGGCCGTCCACGCACGCACTCGAGGCCGGGGCTCTTCGGCCCAGTCCAGTCGCTTGTCCCCGCTGCTAGCCTGCGGCTCACTCCGGGCTCCAAATCCTGCTTGATGGGTGTGCGTCGTACACAGCGCTGCAGCAGTAAGTGTGAATTAGTCGTGAGGCGCTTGGGGCCGGATAATTGCAGGATCGTGATTTTCGCTCGCCGGAGCTTTGGGCTCAAGCAGCCATCTTCGCTGCGAGCTAAGCTCCGCCCCCCAAACTGGGAATTCATTGTTAGAGAGGTTAGAGAGACTTTTTAGTTAGGCTCAGGTTTCACTCATACAAAAATTGTGAAATTCAGCAGTTATAGTTAGCTGAGCATAGCATAACTCACCCCCCCGCAATGCATTGCTTAAGACCTCACATATTACATCACTCATGACATGGTCAATGACATCACTGATGACATCACTGATGACATCATACAGTGACTGTGATTGTTTTTAATATGTTTATCAGTGCTAAATATATATACCAAGATGTATTGATGAATCAGTGGGTCTATGATTGCCTGTATGGATGATTCAGTGGGTGTGTGACTGCATAAATGAGTGATTAGGTGTTTTAGTGAATGTATGGGTGATTTATTGGTTATCTGAGTGTCTGTATCAGTCTGTCAGATTGTGTCTAAGTGGCTGTATGTGTTGGTGAGTGGATACATGAGTGGCTGTATGGCTGAATGATTGGTTGTCTGAGTACCTTTATGGGTGTGTGAGTATCTGTGTGAGTGGGTGAGAAGGTGTGTGACTGCCTGCAAGGATGAGTGAGTAGGTGAGTCAGTGGCTGTATGGGTTAGTGAGTGTGGAAGTGAGGGGCTGTATAGGTGACTGGGTGTGTGTATGGCTGTGTTGGTGAGTGAATGGATTTGTAAGTGGTATATGGGTGATAGTTGCTGTATGGGTGAGTGTGTGAGTGACTGTATAGGGGAATGAGTATGTTTTGGTATCTGTATGAATAAGTGAGTGGGTGTGTGTATAACTGTATAGGTAAGTTAATGGCTGTGTTATTGAATCTAGGTGAGTGAGGAGGTGTGTGAGTAGCTCTACGAGTGACTGAAAGAGGGTGTATGAGTGGATATATCAGTGGTTGTATTAGTGAGTGAGTTGGTATATGAGTGGCTGTAAGGTAACTGAGAGGATATTTGTGTAGACCTATGAATAAGTGAGTGGGTGTGTAAGTACTGGTATGGGTGTGTCAATGGTTTTAAAAATGGTAGTGTGAAAGTTGGAGTGGGTGTATGAAAGGTTATATGGGACATGAGTGGGTACGACAGCGATTCTGTGGATGATGCCTTCAGTGATGTCAGTCAGTCAGTCAGTAAACTTTATTCGGTTTTGACAACCATATAAGTAGCACAAGAATACATAAAATACATGCAAAGACATAATCATAATAAATAATCATTAAACAAATTATGCACTGACCATATCAATCAATCTAAAAATGTTTGTCCTTATTCAGTTCGCCATATGTATATCAGACAACTTACATTAAAAAGAATCATTAACATTTCCAATTTTTATCCTCCAATAATCAGTCAATGTCTACGAAATCTATGATCATATAAGTTACATTAAAAACTGTGGCCCAAAAAAAGAAAAAGAAAACATTTAAAGTGCAGGTGCCACCTGAAAGTGCAAAAATGTATAACCAATATATAGAACGTTTATCTTGTCAGGGAATTTTTTAAATGTAGAAACCAGTACTAAAAATGAATGTCCTTTAAACATTTTATCTAATAAGGAGAACTTTAGCAAAAAGTGCAATACAGAATATGAAAATTAATCACTTCCCTACTAAGCTTCTTGATCGCACTACAGCTGAGATAAATGTATACATCATTTGACATATATATTCTGTTTGGAGAAGCTGAAGGTAAAATAACACAGGGCAACATTTCCTAATACTCAAGGCGCTTAATAGTAGAATGATAAAATCTCTTCGGAGTTTAGAGTATATCTGGCAGAAAAAAAGTAAGTGCAGCATATTCTGGGATGATTTAGAATCACATGGCCAGGGATCCAAGTGAGAGTCACAATATACTTTGCTTGGGTAAGAGATCAGTAGATGAGCAATACTAAATCTAAATCTAATAAAAATAAATCTTTTAGAGTGACCAAAAGGGAACAAAAGGTATGGCTCTATTTGTTTAATACTAACCAGGGGTAAATTATCAACTACATGCTCCTTAACCAACTCCAAAGATTCCCTATGCTCCATTAAAACAGTTAAAAAATCCTGCTTTAGGTGAGATTTTGAGACGGTAGTAATGAGTTGTGGATTTGTAAAACAAGATAGTTTCCCCATAAGTTCAAACTGCTTTTTAACCCCTTCCATGCTCATGACGGAGCGGTTCTATCATGAGCCACGGTGGGCGTGTACTCATGACGGAACCGCTCTGTCATGGCACCCACCCAGGGGGAAGGCACTGGCACTCCCCCCTGGACAGCCCAACAACTTCCCACAAAGCGGGATGGCAGCGGGAGAGGTTCCACTGCCACCTTCAACCCCCCCATGGGAAACCCATGACATCAGCGCGCACATGCACGCGCTGACGTCATCAGGAAGCTCCGGACACCCTGGAAGCCATTTGCTTGCAGGCGTCCACAGAGTAAGGTAGGTTTACTTGCTCCTGGGGGGATTCCCCACACGCACAGAAGCATTGGGGAGAGAAAAGAGTTTTTCCTCTCCCCTGATGTGTCTGTGCAGGGCATTTCTGCTTCACGATCGCGCAGTGTCGCAATTGTGCAGCAGAAATGGCACCAGGGATTGTTTTTAGAGTAATGGAAGCGACCCCTTGAGAAAGGGTTACTTCCAAAGGGGCTACATTTTCTTTATGTTTTCTGGGCCTTTCTGCCCCCACTAGACACCAGGGAATTTCATTTTATATCTAATGGAAGCGATCCCTTGGGCAAGGGTCACTTCCAAGGTGGTGATTCATTGGGCCTGTTTTTTTGGACTTTCTGTTCTGCCCCAGGGGCGCGGGGGCAGAAAACCCCACTAGGCACCAGGGATTTTCTTATTCATGTAATGGAAGCGACCCCTTGGGCAAGGGTCGCTTCCAAGGGTGTTTTTTTTGTGCATGTTTTTTCTGCCCCCCTGGAGCAGAATGCCCATCCAGGCACACGGGATTTGTCTATTTATGTAATAGCAGCGACCCCTTGGGCAAGGGTCGCTTCCAAGGGGGTAATATTTTGTTTGGTTTTTCTGCCCCCCGGGTGGCGATCGGCCTGGTTTTTGGGACTTTCTGCCCGCGGGGGGCAGAAAACCCTACTAGGCACCAGGGATTTTCTTATTCATGTAATGGAAGTGACCCCTTGGGCAAGGGTCGCTTCCAAGGTTTTTTTTTTTTTTTAGATGTTTTTCTGCCCCCCGGAGCAGAACGCCCGTCCAGGCACAAGGGATTTTCCTATGTATGTAATGGCAGTGACCCCTTGGGCAAGGGTCACTTCCAAGGGGGTAATATTTTGTTTATGTTTTTTCTGCCCCCAACCCCCCCGGGGGCGAACGAACAGTTTTTTGGACTTACAAGGGGGTGATTTTTTGTTCATCTTTTTCTGCCCCCTCGGAGCAGAACGGCTCGTCCAGGCACCAGGGATTGGGCAAGGGTCGCTTCCAAGGGGGTAATATTTTGTTTATGTTTTTTCTGCACCTCCCGGGGGGCGATTGGCCTGTTTTATTTTACTTTCTGCACCCAGGGGCGGGGGGCAGAAAACCCCACTAGGCACCCGAGATTTTCGTATTCATCTAATGGAAGTGACCCCTTGTGCAAGGGTCACTTCTAAGGGGGGCGATCGGCCTGTTTTTTTTTTACCTTCCGCCCCCGGGATCGGGGCAGAAAACCCCATTAGGCACCAGGGATTTTCTTTTTCATGTAATGGAAGCGACCCCTTGGGCAAGGGTCGCTTACAAGGGGGTGATTTTTTGTGCATGTTTTTTCTGCCACCCTCGGAGCAGAGCAGCCTGTCCAGGCACCAGGGATTTTCTTATTCATGTAATGGCAGCGACCTGTTAGCAAGGGTCGCTTCCAAGGGGGTAATATTTTGTTTATGATTTTCTGTCCCCCCGGTGGTCGAGCAGCCCGTTTTTGTGTCCTTTCTGCCCCCACGGGAGGCACAAAACCCCATTAGGCACCAGGGTTTTTTTAATTGCAGATGGAAGCGACCCCTTGGCCAAGGGTCGCTTCCAAGGGGATTAATTTATGTTTATATATTTTCTGCCCCCCTGGGGACAGATGTGCCCCTTTTTTGGGCCTTACTGTCCCTAGGTAGGAGGGGGGAGGCAGAAAACCCTATTAGGCACCAGGGATCTATTTCTTTTGTAAGGGGGGAATTTTTGTCTGATGTTTTCTGCCCCACCTGGGGGACAGATCGGCCTGGCAGAAAACCCCACTCAATCCATTGGACAAGATCAACCCCCATTTTTCTCTGCACTATTTGAAGGCCCCTCTGGCATATTTGACCATATGGGTGGGTGACATAGCGTGTTATAATGTAAATTGTTTTATTTATTGTGAGTTGCAATTGTAATGTTTTATTTCTCCTTTTTATTCTAGTTCAAGGCTTTTGCTCTTTAGACTGTTCCAAGTTGCGATTTCATTACTGGTGGTTCTGCAGTTTGTGTAGTTGAATGTGTTTGGTAAGAGAAATTGATTTGTACTATTTACTCTCAATGAGTTTCTTTTCCCTGCATGAATGTGTTTTTTGCAAATTAGGTAATAATAGCAGTATGTTTGGCTTCTGTTTGTTGAGTGTCAAAATCTTTTGCATTATTGCTTGATGTGTATTTTGTTGTCTTGTGAGTAATTGGTTTTGTTTTTTCTTTCTAGTGGGATATTGTTGCTTTTTGATGTGTCTCTGCAGAGTAGGTGCTGGTGAGTGTAGCTATCTTTGACAAGTGAGTCATATTGTTTTTGTGTATATAGATCTTAGTGCTAAAGCCACACTTTGTTTCTTTCATATTTTGCACAGTGTTTGTTGTTGTTGACTTATTTGTGAAGTCTCCTTTCTTCGTAAGAACTATGGCTTGCTGCAGGATTTATGCTCAGCAGGTTGTTGGTATGTTTTTGGAGTCTTCCTCTGACCATGGCACAGAGACTGACTCTGAATCTGAGGCAGAGGAGGCAGTGGAAGATTCTGGCAGTGAGTTTTCTGTCCACAAGTAATCTTCAGATGATGAAGCCACTCTTAGTGCAGATGAAGTGCCTGTCTTAGAGGAGGACATTGATGTGCCGATCGTGTAGCAAAAGTCATCTGGGTGGCAGCCTGGGTCTGCAAGACCTTCCATTGGAAGTGCGGACATCTGGGTTGCCCCAGGCATGGTGCAGCTGACAGTGCCAGACTTTACTGGTGTTCCAGGGGTATAGAGTGGATACTGAAAACGTTTTGCCTATAATTCTTTTCAGTTGTTTATGGACGATGTATTTTTGGGAGAGACTGTTGAGCAGACTAATTTGTATGCTGATCAGTTTTTGAGGGACACCAGTGTCAGCCTTAGGTCCCACTCTAGTGGACTCCTACAAATCTGGAAGAGATGAAGAAGTTTGAGGGTTTAACTTTTTTGATGGGCTTGCTAAGGAAGCCATTGATGTCTTCTTATTGGCCTACTAGTCCCTAAATGGCAGCGGTTATATTTCCGGCAGTCATGAGTCATGATAGGTATTTGCTTCAGCTTTGGATGTTGATAATGGTTTAGCGTTGACACAGGATCACCCTGATTGCGACCGTCTTTTTGAGACTCAGCCTGTCATTGATCACTTTGTAGATCGATTTTCTGAGATCTATGCTTCAGAGAAAGAAATAGCTGTAAATGAGTCTTTATTCTTGTTCAATGGCCACTTGATTTTTGGCCAATACATTTCGAGCAAGAGGGCACACCATGGAAATAAAATGTATATGCTGTGTGACAGTAGGAGTGGATATTTCTCTAATTTCAGGGTGTACACTGGTAGGTATTCCAGGATTGACCCCACTGGTTGTCTGTCCACTTTTGGGGCAACTGAGAAAATTGTGTGGGAACTTGGTAGAAGACTTTTTAACAAAGGTCAACATTTATATGTAGATAACTTCTACACTGGAATGTAGTTGTTCACGGAATTGGCCAAAGTGCAGACTGTTGCTTGTGGCACAATCTGCTCCACCGTAAAGGTTTTCCAAAATAACTTGTTTGTCAAAAGCTTGTGTGGGGACAGTGCAGTGCGTTGCATAGCAAAGAACTTCTAGCTGTGAAGTTTGCAGACAGGAGAGATATCTACATGATAACTACCATCCACGATGAAAGCACTTCACCTGTGGCTGTTTGGGGTCAGGTTGCTGTAGTGCGCAAACCTGTGTGCATTTTAGACTATAATAGGCACATGGGTGATGTTGATAGAGTAGATAAGAGGTTGGAACCATACACTGCTCTTCGTAAGGCATACATTTGGTATAAGAAGCTGGCTATCCACCTTTACCACTTGGAAACCTTTAATACTTTTGTTGTATTTAAGGATTGTTGTCCTGGGTCAAAGATGGCTTTTGCTAAGTTTCAGGAGTCTGTAATAGGCAGCCTTGTTGTAGTAAAAACAGGCAAGTGTTCCTAGAGTTGAAGTGGTGGAGGATGGTGCTAGATTGAAAGATCGCCACTTTCCTGATCACATTCCTCCCACACCCTCAAAAGACTTTCCCAGTAGGAGATGTCAAGTTTGTTGGTAAAGAGGTATCCGAAAGGAGACTCGTATGTATGAATGAATTAATTAAATGAATGAATGAATGAAATGAATGAATGAATGAATGAAAAGACATTTGTAGAGCACATGGCTACCTGGGAGTGTTCCAGCGCTATAGACTGATATGGAAAGGAAACGGACTAGGGAAACAGTAGATTCTTTAGTTGTTTGCGAAAGGTCTGATGATTGGAAATCAAGCGTAGTTGTAGAGGGAGGGAGTTCCAGTGCTTGGAGGCATTGTAGGAAAATAGCCGTCTGCTGCTTCTGGCCCTTCTTATTCTGGGTACCTTGGCAAGACGCAATTCGTCAGATCAAAGTTTCCTATTAGCTTTGTAGGGGAGGAACAAGGATGAGTTAATGGGTGGGCCTATTCCTGTCAGTGTTTTATGAGCAATACACGGGGTTTTGAATTTGATGCGTTCTTGCACGGGGAGCCAGTGGAGGGAGCGAATTGAAGGTTTAGCAGATTGTCTGTTGGATGTCCCTGTTAATAATCTGGCTGCGCTGTTCTGGACTAGCTGAAGTTTGGAAATTACCCAGGTAAAGTGCGTTCTCATAGTCCAGCCTGGAAAGTATGAGGGATTGTATCAATACCTTTTTTGCTGGTGGGGGAAAAAGGGTGAGGATTTTTCGAGCCATTCTAAGCAAGCCAAAGCAGGTAGCTGCTGTCTTCCTGGCCTGTGTCCTAAAGTTCAGGCCCTGGTCCAGCCATATGCCCAAGCTCTTGATCTCGGTTTTGGGGGTGGGAGGAGGGCCCATGCTGGGTGGCCACATAAGGTGGGGCTGGAAGCTGCCGGTGTTGCCCAACACCATAATCTCCGTTTTTCCACCGTTTAGCTTGAGCTGGGATATATCCATCCATTTAGAAATGACTTCTAAGCAGGAGAGGAGACTGTTTGAGTTGGGGTCCATCTGGTTGAGTGCAACCACCAGTTGCATATCGGCCGCATAGGTCACGATGCAGATTCCTGATGGGGCTACGATGGCTGCTAGGGGAGACACATACACATTAAAAGGTGTTGGGCTGAGTGAGGAGCCCTGCGGGACCCCACTAGTTAAGGTGGCTGGTTCGTATAAAACATTCTTCTCAAAGACCTGAAAGTTTCTTCCTTCTAAGAAGGAGCGCAGCCATTGAAGCACAGTGCTAGTGACTCCGACATTACTCAGACGATGAATTAGGGTCATATGATTCACTGTGTCAAATGCCGCACTTAGGTCGAGGAGAATAATGGCTGTGGAGCCTCCGGAGTCAAGAATTTTTTTGCTTTCTTCTATAACTGCTAGCAGGGCCGTTTCAGTACTCTGATGGGGACGGAACCCTGTTTGGGAGGAGTGAAGCAGATTACATCTTTCAAGAAAATCTGAGGGGATCTGGTTAACAAACATTTCAGTCACCTTACTAATTCCGGGTAGAAGGGATATTGTACGGTAATTTCCTAGTTCGGCTGGATCTAGGTTTGGTTTTTTAAGTAGAGCCTTGACCATGGCTTTTTTCCAGTTCGGGGGTCTGTTCCGGTGGTAGGCGATGCATTGATCAGGTCCAGTAGGTTAGGAGCTAGGGTGGGAACTACCTTTTTCAAAATATTTAGAGGCACTGGGTCCCTAGGAGACCCACTCTTGTCGGATGACAGCAATGGTAGCAGAGTTTCCAGAGACAGGGGGGGAAGGTCTCGAGGGTGGGCTTGGTGTTACGTGGGTCTGAATTGATCAGGATATCTAGGTCTTCATCCCTCTGTGGTAGTGATTCAATGATTGTTTGATCTTTGTCATTAAAGAAATTTGCTAGTTTATTCCATCCCTGGGGGAGTTCTGAGCTGATAGGATCCTATCTTCGTAGTAAGATGCCTGG
This sequence comes from Triturus cristatus, assembly GCF_964204655.1. NCBI lineage: Eukaryota > Metazoa > Chordata > Amphibia > Caudata > Salamandridae > Triturus > Triturus cristatus. The sequence goes on from NC_140581.1 coordinate 954,641,748, forward strand.
GCTTTTTTTTGTCTCTGCTTTGTTCTCGTGAATAGCAGATCTGTATTCAAGTTTTTTTGAGGGGAGGAAATCTTTCCTCCATTGCCTTTCCATGATTTTACATTGCTGTTTAAGGGTACGCAGATCGAGGGAGAACCAGGGGCATTGTGGGACCCTTCTGACTTTTTTATTTTAGTTTTAGAGAGGACTGAATCAAGTGATTGTTCCATTCAGTTTAGGAAATCTTCATTTGCTATGATAGGGCAAGGATTAGGCCTGGGTTTGGTTCTTTCTAGTACTTGAGTCCACTTCTCTAAGGGAAGCTTGGACCAGAGTCGACCGAGGGTCCAGGTGGGTTGAGAGGGATGTTTAGTATATTGAGGGGACCAAGAGAGGTTGATCAAAGAATGGTCTGTCCAAGGGAGGGGGTAGGATCAGACCCTTGAAGGTCCTCTAAACTTGAGAACACTTAGTCTAAGAGGCGGCCTTTCACATGGGTTGCTTGTGTAATTTCTTGATTCAGTTGCAGCATTGAGAGATCCCTAGTCAGCTAATTTATCATCAAAGTGGAGATTAAAGTCTCCAAGTAGGGTGAAATTAGGCGCTGAGCCTGTTAAATTAGGTGCAGCCTCCAGAATTGATTGGTAGAAGGAACCCATCGCTCTGGGGGGCGATATATGAGGATGCCTGTAAATGATATGAGGGGAGAGAATTCTATGTTAAAGTGGGCGTTTTCGCAGTGAGCGACTGGGTTCACAAGCAAGCGGCAAGTGTATTGATCTTTATAAATAACAGCTATCCCGCCACCTCTGCCTGTTGAGCGGTCTACTCTTTGGATTGCAAAGCCTTGAGGAAGTGTTGGAATGATGTCTGGTTCTGAACTGGTGTTAAGCCAAGTTTCAGTCAAAAATAACACGTCTGGGTCTAAATCTTTGAGAAGCATCCAAATCTCGGTAGTGTGTTTAGGGAGGGACCTACAGTTTAATAGGAAGATTCTGCAATAATCAGAGAGTGTTGGGGGTTCAGGACAGATGGGGTAAATTTGTACTGGCAGTGAGGGCAATGGTTAGGAACCTTTTCTGGTGGGATGGAGTGGGCACAGGAGGTTCTGAGGGTTCTATTAAACTGTCTGAGCTGGGAGTTAGAGTACTGGTATTGATAGGGGGAAAAGGATGCTGTCCCCTGTCCCTGCCGCTGCCTCCCCTGCGTTCCCGCCCCCCACCGCGCCCATTCATTACACCCATGCCTCGCCTCCCGCCTCCCAGCTGCTCCTCCCTCCCCACCTCCCCATATATGGCAGCCGCTGCATGGCTGCACAGCAGACGCCGGCAGCGGGCACGCCTAAGGTAAGCCCGTCTGCGCCTGTCCGTGCCTGGACCACGCCCAGTGCCAGAACCCCTGACCCCGCACCTGCCACGAAGACCGCCTCCGCTACAACGCCAAAACCCTTGTTGCTCTCAACCCAGGAAGGACCCACACCTGCTGCAAGGTTGCCCCAAGGCACACCCACGGCCCCTTCACCTGCCGGAACTGCAGCTTCTCCTGCCGCGAAAGCACCAAGACACCTACCACGACGGAACCCAACCAGCTAAGATGCATCCTGATCAACACCCGCTCCGCACACAAACACGCCGTCGAACTCTGGGACCTACTCAACAGCACATCCCCAGACGTCGCCTTCCTGACCGAGACCTGGATGAACGAAGCCTCCTCGCCAGACATCGCCATAGCCATCCCCGACGGGTACAAGATCACCCGCAGAGACCGCACCAACAGGGCTGGAGGAGGAATCGCCATCGTCCACAAAAACACCAGAAGGATCTCGACAAACACCAACGACACCCTCAGCACCGCCGAACACATGCACTTCCAGATGCGCACGGACCCCAAGACCACCCTAAGATGCACCCTCGTCTACAGACCGCCAGGACCCCGGTCACAATTCTGCGACTCCATCGCCGACCTCATCAGCTCGCACGCGCTGACTTCCACCGACTACATCCTCCTCGGAGACCTGAACTATCACCTGGAGAACAACAACGACAGCAACTCCTCCACCCTGATCGACAACCTCGCCAACCTCGGACTGAAACAGCTCATCACGACGCCAACTCACATCGCCGGCCACACGCTAGATGCCATCTTCTCCTCAAGCCCCCACGTCACCTACAACCACGCCTCTGAACTCACATGGACAGACCACCAGTGTATCCACTTCTCCTTCCGAAAACCCCTCACACACCGCTGCACACCACAGACCCCCTGCCACTGATGGGGCAAAGTCACTGAAGAACAACTACAGACAAGCCTCGCACTCAACCCTCTGACGAACCCCACCAACCCCGATGAAGGTGCACTCACCCTCGAACGCTGGATGAACGACTGCGCCAACACCGTCGCCCGCTGAAAAACGCAGCCAGCAGAGACACCAGCAGAAGAGTCAGCTGGTTCCTCCCGGAACTCCTCGACTCAAAACGCACCTGCCGGAAACTGGAAAACATATGGCACAGCGACAAGATGCCAGACAGCCACGCTGCCCACAAAGACGCCATCCGCAACCACCACCACCTCATCAGGACCGCCAAGAGGACCTCCTTCACAGACCGCCTTGACAACAATGCACACAACAGCAAGGAACTCTTCACCATCGTGAAGGAACTCTCCAACCCCAGCTCCAACGCCAATGACATCCCGCCATCGCAAGCCCTGTGCGACTCCCTCACCGCCTTCTTTCACCGGAAAATCACCGACATCCACAACAGCTTCAGACCCCGAACGACACATGCCGACCGCACCACACCACACTCACTGCACCCCTCCGTCCATTACACGCTGACAACCTGGGCCAACGTGAGCATCGAGGACACAATCAAGACCATGGGAACAATCCACTCCGGATCCCCGTCCGACCCTCTCCCGCACCACATCTTCAACAAAGTCAGCAATTCCATCGCACCCTACCTGCACAAAATCATCAACCTCTCCTTCGAGACCGCCACCTTCCCTGAGAACTGAAAGCACGCAGAGATCAACATCCTCCTGAAGAAACCAAAGGCAGACCCGAGCGACATCAAGAACTTCAGACCCCTCTCCCTGCTTCCATTCCCAGCTAAGGTCATCAAGAAGAGAGTAAACACCCAGCTCCCCCGTCACCTCGAAGACAACAACATCCTGGACCCGTCCCAATCAGGATTCCGCAGCAACCACAGCACCAAGACCGCCCTCACCGCCGCCACAGACGACATCAGGATCCTACTAGACAACGGCGAAACGGCGTCCCTCATCCTCCTGGACCTCTCTGCCGCCTTCGCCACCGTCTGCCACCGCACACTACGCACGCGCCTCCACGACGCAGGGATCCGAGACAAGGCCCTGGACTGGACCACCTCCTTCCTCTCCGGCAGAACCCAGAGAGTCCGCCTCCCCCCATTCCGGTCCGAGGCCTTCGAGATCATCTGCGGAGTCCCAGAAGGATCTTCCCTCAGCCCGAAGCTGTTCAACGTCTACATGGCGCCACTAGCACGCATCGCCCGACAGCACGAACTCAACATAATCTCCTACGCCGATGACACTCACCAAGGACCCCCTCACTGCCAAATCCAACCTCCACCAGGGAATGAAGGCCGTCGCAGACTGGATGGAGGACAGCCACCTCAAACTGAATACAGACAAAACAGAAATCCTCATCCTCGGGTCCAACCCCTCCGCATGGGACGACTCCTGGTGGCCCATGTCACAGAGTCCCCCCCGGCCCCCACCGACCACGCACGCAACCTGGGAGTCACCCTCGACTTGAAACTCTCCATGACCAAACAAGTCAATACAGTCTCCTCCACCTGTTTCAACACCCTCCGCATGCTCCGCAAGATCTACAGGTGGATTCCGACAAACACGAGGAAAACAGTCACCCAGGCCCTAGTCAGCAGCAGACTCGACTACGGAAACGCGCTCTATGCTGGAGCCTTGTCCAAGCTCATCAACAGACTACAGAGAATCCAGAACGCCTCAGCACGCCTGATCCTCGACGTCCCACGCTGCAACCACATCACCCCCCACCTGAGGAGCCTGCACTGGCTCCCCGTCGACAAAAGAATCTCCTTCAAGCTCCTGATCCACGCACACAAGGCATTCCACAAAACCGGCCCAGCCTATCTCAACAGTCGACTATCCTTCTACGTACCTAACAGGAAACTCTGCTCCGCTGACCACGCCCTGGCCACGGTCCCACGCATACGGAAAATTACATCCGGAGGCAGATCCTTCTCCCATCAAGCTGCCAGGACCTGGAACACCCTCCCCCTCTACCTGCGACAAACTGAAAACCTGCTGACCTTCAGGAGACAACTCAAGACCTGGCTCTTCGACCAATAGCAGCAGCACCCCCCCAGCGCCTTGAAACCCTCACAGGTATGCAGTGCGCTTTACAAATCATTGATTGATTGATTGATTGATGCAGGGTTTCTGGCCCCTGGGCCCTGTCGGGCACGGACGGGCGCAGACGGGCTTGCCTTAGGCGCATCTTTGGCACGCCAGCGGCGTGCCCACTGCGTGCGTCCGCTGCGCGGTCGCATGATCACTTACCTTTGTAGCGGAGGAGGGAGACGCCTCAGTCCAGCAACTAGACTGCTGACCTGGCGCTCTTTAAATGCGGAAGAGAGTATGTCCCCAGCACGCTTCAGAGCATTGGACACAGCTCTGCCCCCACAGTACACATAAATATAAGCACAACAAAGTTAAAAGAACTGTTTTTGAAAGCTTCAGTTAAAAGTAAAGGACGCTTGTAAAAGACCAGGAGACTCACACGAGTGGTGCACCTCCGATCAAAGTCAGCCTGTCAGGCAATGTACTGCCCCAAGTGTCCTTCTTACCCTGCGCTGTGTGTGCCTGCTTGTTTTAGAATGTACCACAAACCAAAGAATTTTGGGAGCATCCATGAGTGGTAAAGTGAACTGCCTGGTCTGTATTCTTTAAAAAATGTGATTCTGTTTCAAGGTTGGCATTAGTGCAATGTATTTAGTTTCAGATTTAGTGTTTGTAGATTTATATCTATTTGCAATTTGTTTGTGTTCTCTTTTTTGTATAAAAAAAACCTAAATGTGATGGCGGTGTGTGTAGGCTGGCGGTGTGCATGGACTGACGCTTGGCTGGCAGTGTGCGTGCACTGGTGCTTGGCTGGGTTTGTGCGCGGACTGGCTCTTGACTGGTGTTGTGCGTGGACTGGTGCTTGACAGGTGGTGTGTATGGACTGGCACTTGGCTAGCAGTGTGAGTGGACTGGAGCTTGGCTGGCAGTGTGCGTGGACTGGAGCTTGGCAGGCTGTGCGTGGACTGGCACTTGACTGGCGTTGTGTGAGTAGTTACTTTCTGCTGGTCACTACACACACTGGTAGCCAAATAACAGTCCACACAATCTGTGAGCTTATGTATTTGCTGAGTCAGGCATTTGGTCATGTGAAAGTGATGGTCCCTTGAATAGCGTTGTCTGCTGATGTGAGTGTTGTAATGTGATGGGCCCGCATTACTGTGCCATCATTTTCACACTTCAGAAAGAAACAACACATTTCCTGCCACGCAGCATTTCCCCGAGTCTCCCAATAAAAATGGTACCTCACTAGTGTGGGTGGGCCAAGTACCTGCAGCAGGTAAGGCCCCAAAATATATTGTGGGGACATCAAAATGTCCTATTTTGAAACAACCTGGTTTTGCAGGGTCACCTGAGATTTTGGCCTGGGCTTAGTGGCCATTTTGGAAAATCTACCAAACCCACACATTTCTGAAAACTAGACACCCTGGATAGTCCAGTGATGTATGCCTTGCGTGGCTCCCCCAAAGCTTCCTTACCTAGAATTCCCTGCAAGCCTCAAATTTTGCTGAAAGAATTACATTTTTCACGCATCTTTGTGTGGGAATGTTGTAGGATCACCAGGCTGACACAAATTTCCTATCACCCAGCATCTCTCAATAAAAATGGTACCTCGCTTGTGTGGGTGGGTCAAGTACCCGCCACAGGCAAGGGCCCTAAACGTATTGTGGAGACTTCAAAATTACCTATCATTAACCAACATCATTTTGCAAGAAGGGGGCACCTGGGATTTTGGCCCAGGGCTCAGCGGCCATCTAGGGAAACCTACCAAACCCACACATTTCTAAAAACTAGACACCCTGGGGAGTCCAGTGAGGTATGGCCTACGTGGCTCCTCGAACGTTTCCCTACCCGGAATTCCCTGAAAGCCTCAAATTTTGCTGAAAGAATTACATTTTTCTCATATTTTTGTGTGGGAAAGTTGTAGGATCGAAAAAACCTAAGCCACTCAGAGAAGAATACTTCTTGTGTGTTGCAAGGGCAGAGAGGAGATCTCTGGTGAGAGAACATCCTCCCATAGTAAACTCTGAATCACAAAAAGTACCCCACAGTTTGAGATAACGGTAAATAAACCCTGGTTAGGTATGGGAAGGTTATTACTGACGCATCCTAATTATTGCCCACTGGGTTGTGAGAAAGGAAAGAATTCCTTTTGTTTTAATTACCCTCACACACCCTAGTGGTGTCATGCTTCATCATCGGGTCACCCTGACTCCTCAACCGTGTTTCAGGGAGCTCTTGGTAGATGTGGCCAGGAGGTCCTAAAGATAAAAATCCTCAGATGGTTCCTGGTATCCCTTTATTCTTGGAGTCATCTGGGATATTAAAAATAACAAACATTTAAAGGGTCACTTGGATGTTTGTGGTCCTATGACCCTAGTGCCAACATGTTTCAGCCCACCAATTGGCCCAAAACAGGTCCTGGGCTTTCCTCAGGGCAATAAATTTAGACGTTCTCTCCCTGGTTATGGCAGTGGATAACTATCACGCTACTCCTATTTCGTGATAAAGGGCAGATAGCTGCTGCTTTTGTGAAAAAAACCCAAAAATGTATCTTTAGTTTAGAGGATATTGTTCCTTCTTCTCCATCTGTAGGGAAAAGAGAAACAAAAAGAGAGAGCATAACCCAACAACATTTTTGTAGTGACCGTTGCTTCCCATAGGTGATGTGCTTAAAAGGTACACTCATGCTCATCCATCGGAATGGTGATTAGAAGCCATCAAAATGTGTCATATGCACTCTTTGTTATCTCTTCTCTATCAATTATACCTTGTCAATTTGTGTTGTATATTGTGCAGTGGTAAAATACATCGCATTCTAAATCTATTCTATATTGGTGTTAATGTAGTTGCGATAAAAACACCAACGTGACACTCACATCAAACCACACAGAACATTAATCTCACATTCATTTGAACCCTACTTCATGTTTTCATGATGATGCTGAGAGACTTTGGTAACCGCAAAGATAGCGCCTTTTTAAAGAGGTGTGAAACACATATGCACACATTTTAGAGTAATTTAGACAATTTATTACTGCACTGTTTGTAAAGTCATATTTTTGTAGATAGTTTATATAAAAACACATCCTATAAACTGGTTTTCCGTTTTCGCAGAGACACTGGGCCTTGCGATGATTTAGGTAGCGGCGATTGCTGCAAATACATTGCGAAATGACTAAATAAATGCAGACATTAAATAGCCACTACCACATTCAAAACTTATAACTGCAAAATGGATCAGATTCATAGCCAACAGACTAAAAACATTACTGTCTAAATTACTGTATAATAGCATGTACAACTTTTTCAATGTACTCTATAACTATATGCATCACTGTATCAGTAAGTCTCTCATTCACTGTATAAGTATTTGAGTGAATCTGTAAGATGGTGCATCAGTCTATCAATGCTTCTGTAACGAACAGCGTGACTGCCTCAGTGCATCTATGAGTGGGTGCATCAATGTCACAATGGGTCTGTGATTGTTTGTATAAGTCTCTTACTCAATCTGTGAGTAGGTGCATGAGTGCCTTTGTAAGTCAGTATATAACTGTCTGACTGGATCTGTGAGAGGATACACGAGTGTCTAAGTGGGTGTCTGAGTGGGTGAATCAGTGGGTGCATGAGTGTCTGCGTGGGTCTGTGTGTGAGTGCATTAGTGACTTAGTGGGTCTATCACTGGCAGTGTGAATGTCTGACTGGTTCTGTGAGTGGGTACATGGGTATCTGAGTATAACTGTGAGTGGGTACACAAGTGTGTGATTGGATCTGTGAGTGGGTGCATGAGTGTCTGAGTAGGTCTGTAAGTGAGTGCATTAGTCTCTCAGAGGGTTTATCACTGGCAGCATGAAGGTCTGAATGATTCTATCAGTGGGCGTTTGGGTCTCTGAGTGTGACAGTGAGTGGGTACATGAGTCTCTGAGTGTATAACTGACTGGGTGCATAAGTCTCTGACTAGGTCTATGAGTGGGTTTGTGAAAGACTGTATGGGTGTGTGAGTGTCTGAGTGGGTCTGTGAGTGGGTGTCTTAGTGGATCTGGAAGTGGGTGAATGTGTGTCCCAATGGGTCTGTGAGTGAGAGCATAAGTCTCAGAGTGGATGAGTGAATGGGTGCATGCATGAGTGGGTTTGTGATTGGAAGGGCGAGTGTCTGGTTTGGTCTGTGAGTGAGTGGGTGCGTGTATATCTGAGTGAGTTTTTGAGTGAGTGACTTAGTCCATAAGTCTTTGAGAGGGTCTGTGACTGAGTGTGGAAGTGACTGTTTTAGTGTTTGAGTTGGAGAATGAGTATCTGAGTGGATCTGTAAAAGGTGTATGAGTATCTCAGTGGGTCTGTAAGTATATACATGAGTATGTGAGTGGGTGTGTTACATGGGTTTGTGAGTCTCTGAGTTAGTCTGTAAGTGGGTGCACTAGTACCTGAATGGGTCTGTGAGTGGGCTCATGAGTGCCCATGTGGGTCTGTGAGTGGGTATAAAAGTATCTAAGTGGTTATGAGACTGTACACAAGAGTCTATGCGTGGGTCTTTAAGTAGATGCATGAGTCTCTGAGTGGGTCTGTACATGGGTGCATCACTCTCCAAGTGAGTCTGTAAGTGGGTGGATGAGTACCTGAATGGGTATGTGAGCGAGTGCATGAGTATCTGAGAGGGTATGTGACTGAATGTATAAGTGCATGAGTAGGTATGAGACTGGGTATATAAGTGTCTGAGTGAGTTTGTGACTGCATACCTGAGTGTGTGACAGTGACCTGCGAGTGTGTACAAATATTTTTTTATAGTTTCACCACTATTCGCGATGATGTCATGATATTTGTGATCTCCAGGCAGCCGCTGGCAGTGGGTAGGTGCTGACTGAGCCGGCCCCCGACGCAACCCAAATAGGGCGCTGGCAGCCTCGGCGGATCCTATGCAGCCCCGTTCAGAAATACGAGGGTTACACTAGTTTGGTACGTTCTTCTTGTCCTTGCTGACCAGGTCACTGTACCCCGCAGCCCCGTACCTCTTTTAACCTTTTCTTAGACGTGAGTTACCCTTCCAATCTCTGGCACTCCCGTCTTCACCGTGCACTACCTTTCACTTCTCCACGGTCCTGATGAAACGCCACTGACCCGTCCGGGCATTCTAGGCGTGAAACATGTCGACCTTTTATTAAAGTCACATTAGCACCTTGCGCTGATTAGTGACCCCGTGACCTTCTGGTCTTTTTAGTTTGCCAGAGGCTCCATATTATTAAAATCCACTTTTTTGGACACCCCTAGGCATTTTTACTCCACACACCTTGCACGCACTCTACCACTTACCTCTCGGATCCACCTCACTGCTTTTTTGCCCACATACCCGCATTCACCTAACGGCTTTTCTCTTTAAAAGACCTCCGATAGAGAGACCCTTCGGGGGACCGTCGGGCATTGCAGCGCCGGCCCGACGAGGAGCAACAACAAGCCCAATGATGAAGCAAGACATCCCTCGGGGTGTGTGAGGGCTTACGAGAGGCTACATAGAGTCCTCCCCTTCAGGAGTGGATCCTTGAGACTGGGGAAATTCTCTTTGCCTCTTTTCATCCCCCCTCTATCCCCCTCTCCTTCCCCCCCCCTTTTCCCCCCCCCCTCTTTTTACACTCTTCCCTCTATCTCCACCTATGTTGAGCAGGTGATCGGCATTTTTGTTTCACCGCCAACAGGGAACAATGTCCTCATTGATTTAACTGTTACGAGTGGAGCACGGACATTGGACCATAACCAGCTCCTGGTCCCCCCCTCTCCTTTTTTGACTGGGGATGATATTTGTGATGTCATGGTGATGGTATATCGGGGGCTGTGTTGGCCAATGTGTCATCATCGCAAATACTGTGCTAGAATAATAAAAAACAATTTTGGACATATAATTTGTCACTAATATTCCTATTTCTCAAACATGTGGTCAGAGAACTCCACCCTGACCCCTTATGTTAGCTTTTACAGAAATGTTCAGCCCCGGGCACCATTCCTGATCAATACAATGGTGGCCACAACTTTCTGTTTATGTTGCACCCAGCCAATCAGAGCATTCCTGTTGTCGCACGCATTTGCGATTAATCCCAAAACCATTGCAAGATATCTGCCGCTAGAGATATCACTATAATTTCTGGCTTAAATTTCGCAAAAAGTACTGAACAGATTTGCACCATCTGCATAACAAAATCTACCTTTGTACCAAATTTGATGTAATTCCAGCCAGTGGTTCAGGCTGTAGGTTCAACAACACGTTCCTATAGGAATTAACAATAAAAAAATGCACCATCACACACATATATATGTATCTGTGTATTCCAAAACTCAGGTTCTCACTTCCCAGGAACCTCTTTCAATGGAGCGCACTCAAAGCCATCAGCGTTTAGTAAGCCAGTTTCAATTTATTTTCGTCTCGACTGCATACGAGTAGACAAACGCGTTTCGGCGTGACCGCCTTCGTCAGTGTCTATTCGACAGTTACATAATGAGCTTTTTTTAAATAAAGTTTTCATACAATTCATGGAAATAGAAAATAATTCGTTTTTAAATAAACATAGAAGAAGGTACAGTGATGCAGACACAGATATCATTACTGCGGCGGCCATCTTTGAACGATCATTACATTTCATTCATGTCATGAAATCATTTCTTGGATATACCGTGTGCGTATTGAATATCACTTGTTTACATTTCATTGTGATTATTATTCATCAATTTTGAAATACTATTGTAGCAATCCATTGCCACTGAATTAATTAAAATATTTTTTGAAATTTTTGACCGCGTATTTTTTGATTACACCCTGTATGGGCTTACATTCCAAGGAGTCTGCATTATTTCATTGGTTGGACAATAAAAATCATTCTTGTTCATTCTACAAGATATTTCTCATTTTAAAGAAAAACGCTCCCCCTTGAATTTTCATTAAATACGGAGAACCTTCAGTTTAACCTATATGGACCCACATTTCCTCTTCATTATTGAGTCCTTTAGGTATTTTAGTTTGCAACTTGATGATATATTTTGATTCTAAGATACGTAATTTCTTCACCTGGTCTCCTCCCCTTTCAGATTTTGCAATCTGGTCTAGGCAGAAGAATCTGTGTATATATACATCCAAAACAACTCCTCCAACCTGAAGAAGCAGAGGCCACACGAAGGGACAGGAAGGATGCTCTTTAATAGACTGCATGGGCATAATGCATTTCGGCCTGTCTCGGCCTTCCTCAGATGCCACTCCTCTCAGGATTCTCTTTCCCCTTCGTTTTTAAATGTCCAGCATTTTTCTCATTAATGGAAAAATTGCTCCACCCCCATCCATGTGACCGTGCACCAACTGGCTGCTCGTCGGAACCACCAGTCCCAGAATGCTTCACTCCAGGTAAGTGCTACGTGGGGATATGATTTTAAGATCCATGTGGATTTTCAGCGACGTGCAGGACAATCCACGGTGTGGTCTAATGTCAGAGTCCCGGTTGGTGCAATGTCTTAGAACTCCCTTGAGTCCCCTCTACGCTGCAGCCCCCAAATTCGAACGTCCACCGGGCAGGGGTAGGGAAGACAATGCACCCAACCCATCGTGAAGTCACAACCTGCAACACAGCCACCCTTGCTTGGCTCGACTTGTGGGGCGGGCCTGGGCCATCCAATACCTCGGAAAACAACAAAGCTACAGCCGCAGGGAGCCAGTGATGCCCAGGCCAACTTGCGGAGCGGGGCCTCTGTTAGCGTGTCTCTGGCTAACACGCAAAATATCCAAAACGACTACTCCAACCTGAAGAAGCAGAGGCCACACAAAGGGACTGGATGGATGCTCTTTAATAGACTGCACGGGCATAATGCATTTTGGCCTGTCTCTGCCTTCCTCAGATGCCACACCTCTCAGGATTCTCTTTCCCCTCTGTTTTTAAATGTCCAGCGTTTTTCTCATTAATGGAAAAATTGCTCCACCCCCATCCATGTGACTGTGCACCAACTGGCTGCTCATCGGAACCACCAGTCCCAGAATGCTTCACTCCAGGTAAGTGCTATGTGGGGATTTGATTTTAAGGTCCATGTGGATTTTCAGCGACGTGCAGGACAATCCATGGTGTGGTCTAATGTCAGAATCCTGGTCGGTGCAATGTCTCAGAATTCCCTCGAGTCCCCTCAACGCTCCAGCCCCCAAATTCGAACGTACACTGGGCAGGGGTAGGGATGACAATGCACCCGACCCGTCGTGAAGTCACAACCTGCACCGCAGCCACCCTTGCTTGGCTCGACTTGTGGGGCAGGCCTGGGCCAGCCAAGACCTTGGAAAACAACAAAGCTGCAGCCGCAGTGAGCCAGTGATGCCCAGGCCAACTTGCAGAGCGGGGCCTCTGTTAGCGTGTCTCTGGCTAACACGCAAAATATCCAAAACAACTCCTCCAACCTGAAGAAGCAGAGGCCACACAAAGGGACAGGATGGAAGCTCTTTAATAGACTGGACGGGCATAATGCATTTCGGCCTGTCTCGGCCTTCCTCAGATGCCACTCCTCTCAGGATTCTCTTTCCCCTCCGTTTTTAAATGTCCCGCGTTTTTCTCATTAATGGAAAAATTGCTCCACCCCCATCCATGTGACCGTGCACCGAGACCTAGGAAATAGCGAGTGCTATGTAAAATATGGCATTCTTCTGTGTATGGTTTCAAGAATAGTAGTCAGCATTTTACAATGGGTGTACCAAAGTTTATATTAGAGCATCAGTATGTGCATCAGATGTCACGTGGATGATGTCATGAGTGATGTCATCAGTGATGTCATTTGAGGTGTCATCGGTGATGTCATCAGTGATGTCACTGACCATGTCATGAGTGATGTAATATGTGACATCATCAGCAGTGCATTGCGGGTGCACGAGTTATAGTTAGCTCAACTAACTATAACAGGTGAATTTCTCTGGTTTTATGTGAGTCAAATGTCCAACTAACTATAACGTCCCTGAAACCTATGTTTTTTTCAGTGAATTTCTAAGGTTTTTTAAATGCTAATTCCTAACTATAACGTCTGTAAAACCTATGGTTTTTTCAGTGAATTTCGAAGGTTTTTTAAATGCTAATTTCTAAGTATAACGTCTCTGAAACCTATGGTTTTTTCAATGAATTTCAAAGGTTTTTTAAATATCGAACTACTATTGAGTATTTTTCATTAATACTATTTTTTCTAACTTTTCAACTACATATAATAAACTGCAAAAGTACTATGTAACGTAATACATTTAACAAATTACAATGAGTTTTTAAATATTACAAAACAATTTAACATTCAGATAACAATTTTTCTCCATTTTTTTGCTGTCATCAGCTACTACTTAACTTCACTATTCACAGTGATGCCAGTGTAGTTTCACCATAAACAGTAGGGGGAAAAAAAAACAATCAACTAGATTGTTAAAAAAATTATCTCAAATATAATACAAAATCAACACAAATAACACATCCAATAGTATTTCAAATGTTCAAAGCTTACCTTTACTTCGTAGATTGTCTGCAAAGTTACCCAATATGCCAGATAATGTATCAAAAATTTCGCTTTGAAAGCATCCAGTATGAATTCCTTAAAGATCTTACGTAGTTTCTCTGCACAATTTTCCCAATACGCCAGATAATGTATCAAAAATTTCGCTTTGAAAGCATCCAGTATGAATTCCTTAAAGATCTTATGTAGTTTCTCTACACATTTTCCCAATACGCCAGATAATGTATCAAAATTTTTCCTTTGAATGCATCCAGTATGAATTTCTTAAAGATCTGTACACCTTCCCATTAAAGCCGAATAGGGTATCTAAAATCTTTGTTTCAGAAAAATTAAGCATGAGATGGGTAATTCATAAGCTTTTCTTTCTTAAATCTTTATTTCGATTCTGTGGTAAATAATTTAATTACCGGGACTTAATTTGATACGGAAACATAATAAAAATAGCTCAGTAAATAAGAGGCAGGATCCGTGGTATTAGAGGTTCTAAATGGGCTTTATTCCAATGGTCGATTATAATCGGTTGCTCCAGGTTCCATCACCACGAAGGTTCAGGAAGTGAAGTACATACGTTATTGACAATCAATTACTTTTATACAATAAGCATTACAGTGAGGCCAATACAAGAGGCGTAACAATTGATAGTGGTGATAATATATCCATACGTAGCAAAAATAGGCGTAACTGGAAGTGACGAAAGAACGTCATCAGATGTGATGTCATAAGAGGGTGGTTACATGAAAGAATTTCGCAATGTCAGCAGAAATATTTGGCAGATATGCGCGCGCAGCAGTATGACGTGTGATTGACGTGCAACTAGGGGGTGAAGGGGACTTGATATTTAGCTCTACATGTGGCGACAGAAGTCTGGAGGGTCAAGTCAACCTAATCCCAAATCATATCTAACATCCTATGTTTAAAGAACTATGTTATCCAAAAGAGAGGTCTCTTAGAGTAGAATCTTATTCTATACTGACTATACTGACGGTTAGTGCGTGTACAAGCGTCTAAGTGTCTACACTAGATGCGAGGGCGGAATCTTCCATAGTAACAGGGCTATGAATTACTTGTATGAAGACAGAGAAGTCGGGCCTTTGCTTGGTAGCTGGAAGAATGTTTACTTAAGCTACTAGACAGGAATGCATTGGGCAGGGAGCAGAGCAGATAATTTTCGAAGGTGAAATACAGTTCTTGGCAGGCAGCAAGCTGATGTCAGGCTTCGTGAGCCGCGCAGAGAATGAGACAAAGTTCATGGTCACAGATGCAGGCTCGGACTGGAGCTTCAGAGACAGAAAGCAAGAAAAGTTCGATGACAGAATCAGGGCCTACTTGCCTGGACTGTAAAAATGGCATAAGTGAACCATATAAAGGCAGTGGCCTTTCGTACTTAGGAATGGAATATCCGGCCCATTCATGGCGGATCAACAGAGGACATGTTAACGGTGGACGCACATGTATTTGCGTCTTCATAACTGGAACTGGAGGGAACATACATGTACTTGTAACATGCACATAGAACCGTTGGGGTCCAAGATAGGGGACATAACTGACCAGAAAAATCCATATTTCCACATTCCCTCCTTGTCCCCTACTTGCCCGTCAAGAGATATCAATCTTCATTAATCCATTGATCTGTTCATATAGCATCATTTGTTCTTCTTTCTTCTTCCGGGATCTTGAATGAAAATCTTGATGTGGAATGCACGATGTGGCACACAGACCACAAATCGCTGGTCCACATTGCAGACATAGACAGCAACTGAATAGTATAAGAAGGCCAATACCTAGGAAGGATAGAACTCTCCATCCCCAGGCTGATATCACGCTCCAAAACCAACCGGACCAAGTCCAGGTGCCTGGATTCTGGTGTATCTGGCTTACAATCTTATGAAGGCGGGTTATGGCCTTATATACAGATGGCGAATTTTCTGGTATGAATATGCAACAGCTTGATCCGATGACCCTACAAGCTCCGCCCCTATCGGCCAGGATGACGTCAAGGACAAGACGATTTTGAAGCACAGCAATCCGTATAGCAGACTGCTCTTCTGTTAAATTGCCTAAGGCGGAAATAGTTTCGTTCACTACTGCTTCAAGGGTTCTAGTCAATCTACGTATCAGTTTACTATTAGTAACGGTACCTATATAGGGAAAGAGACCTTTATTGAAATCTGTGTATTTTTCCCATGCCGTTTCAGTGTAATCGACTATTGGGAGATCTCTCCTTTCTCTATTGTGTACTAAATGAGTATTTCTGTGATAATCAGGAGGAGCTAGGAAAACAGGTGGCAAAAGGAATCCAATGTAGCAAGTACCATCCCAATCTAGAGGCAAACGTACATATGCCGTCTGACCACATATGAAATAGGAATGGCGGGAAGCTCTAAATGTAGACTTGCCTTGATCACTAAATTCTACTACAGTGGTGCATTTACTATGGCCCATGTGTATGGAACCATTCTTTCTTATACATAATTCACCTTTTACTGGAAATATTGACATAGCGGGCAAAATTGGAGTAGCTTCGGATTCGACATTTAGGATCATAAGATTAAGCGTAAAATTACCTAATCCATATACTTCATTTTCTAGATCAGTTCCTGTTCTTTTGGGAAGTCCCTCCTTGTTAGGATAGCAGACCTTAAGTAAAACTAAATTCAAATGTCCCCATACCCAGTTATCTTGATAAACTGCAGAATTCGAATCCAGAGAATTAATTAGGCTAAACCATGCTCCACAGGAGCCGTTGTGTGTGAACGGGTATGGAAAAAGAGGTAGAATTCCTTTATCATTCTGATAGGGAGGGAGTCGGCCACATATCCAACAATCTGTAGCATTGCTAACCTGATGGGAATGATGTAACATACTAATAAAAGTGTTATTGCGCAGCGCAAATCTGTATGACAATTCAAGCGGAGGTAATTCACTAAAAGAATGTTCAGCAGTAACATTGTAAACATGTCTAGAAATAGGATAATATATGTGCAACAATATACTTGCAGTAATTATTAAAAGACTTGAGAAAAACAAAATTAATAACGTCACTATGCAATGACTACGCAGTGATTTACAGTACGCCTGTCGTTTCAACATTTTTCGGGTGTATTCTCTATTCAGGTCCAAGGGATACATGTCAGAGACAATTCAACCGCTTCACCTTGGAGAGGACTTAAACAATCAAATTGCTCGACTGATTGGGCCTGAGCTTTAATTTATAAAGTTCGGAGTCACTTTTTTCCACAAAAGGAAGTTTTGAGTCAATGGGTGAAGACACACAAGGTGTGCTATTCACATCTGATTTCAGTCCATGAAATTTCTTGATATGACTTGAATGAATCCATCCTTTTCTGCCTTCGATCTTCACGGCTGTTCTTGTTGTGAGCAACACCAGCTGAGGTGACCTCCACCTAGGTTCCAGCTGCGTCTTTCGATCAAAGTTCCTCACGAGGACTAAGTCTCCCGGAACCACGTCATGGGGTTTCACCTCAGTGTTGTCAGGAAAAGCTGCAGCTACCTGTGAACGACAAGATTGTAGTGCAGACATCAAGGAAGCCAAGTAATCTGTCAGCATGTTACAGTCAATATCAGTTATTTTGCGTGGTATAGGCGTCCCCCACATATTTGGTGGTCTGCCGAAGATCACTTCATACGGGGATAGCCCTGTTCGAGAGTGTGCTACCATTCTTGTGTAAAAGAGTGCAACTGGTAATGCTACTACCCAGTCGACACCTTTTTCTCTGCATATTTTGGATAATCTTATTTTCAGAGTCTGATTATGTCTTTCTACGAGACCCGCTGCTTCGGGGTGTCGGACACAGTGGAATCTCCACTGATAGCCTAACAAAAGTGAAACGTGTTTCATTAATTCGGATGAGAACGGCTGGCCGTTATCTGAGTGAACAACACGTGGTAAACCGTATCGTGGGAAGAATTCTCGAACCAACTGTTTGGCAGTAGTCGGGGCAGTGTAATCGGAAACCGGGTATGCCTCCGTCCAACGGGAAAGAGCACACACAACTACGAGAACATATTTGAATCCTCTGCATCGTTCCATCTGGATATAATCCATCTGGAGGACTTCAAAAGGATGATCAGGAGGATGAAATCCACCCTGTTCTACGGGAACGCTTTTTCCTGGGTTGAACTGGCAACAGATCAGACAGGTACGAACCTTTTGTTTGGCTGCAGCTCGTAAATGCTTGTTGAACCAAATATGTTGAATGCTGTCTAGCATAGCTTTCTCTCCTAGATGCGCTGGACTATGGATAGTGTTAATAATGACTTGGACCATTGAATCAGGAAGGAACCACACAGACTTTTCCTTCATCAACCATCCTTGATCCGTTTGGATCCCTCCTAATTCCGTCCATTTCTTTATTTCTTCTGGTGTAGCATGTGTCTGTATATCAATTACGTCAAGAGTAGGATCTTTAACCGTCATACAATGTGTTGGCGTCGGGACTATTGTCTTTGTCATATCGGATGTTTGAGTTTGAGCAGTCCGTTTAGCTGTTCTATCAGCTAGATCGTTGCCTTGAGAAATGATATCAGTAACTTTCGTATGTGCTTTGCATTTCATAATCGATATTGCAATGGGTAAATGTATTGCATCTAACAAGGCATGAATGAGGGGTCCGTGCTGAATGTGGGCACCGTGAGAAGTTAAATAACCTCTCTCTCGCCACAGCACGCCGAAGTCATGTACGACTCCGAATGCATAACGTGAATCAGTGTATATGTTGACTTTTTTATTTGTGGCTCGAATACAGGCTTGTGTCAGAGCGACGAGCTCTGCTGCTTGAGCGGACAAGGTATTTATGCAATTTGTTTCAATGATTTCAGTATCTGTTGTGACTGCGTAAGCGGCCACTAACTCTCCTGTACTTGTTCTCATACATGAACCATCTACATACAACGTCAGGTCTGGGTCTGACAATGGGACATCTGTCAAGTCTTGTCTGGGTTTCGTCGTGATTGTAATAACATCAATACAGTCATGGGCTAGTGGGTCTGTTCCATTTACAGGTAAAAGTGTGGCAGGATTCAATGTGTTACAACGTCTGATTTCTATATGTGGCTGAAACAGTGTTAGTTCATACCCTGTAAGTCTTGCTATAGTCAAATGTTGTGTTTGCGTTCGATTCACAAGAACCTCCACTGCATGTGGTACTTGTACTGTCAATGGATGTCCTAACACTATGGCATCGCTTTGTCTGATTGCTAAAGCTGTCGCTGCCACTGATTTTAGGCACGCAGGCAGAGCCTGAGCTACGGGATCTAATGTACTAGAAAAATAAGCACATGGTTTGTGTGCTCCTGCTTGTTCCTGTGTGAGTACTGACAAGGCAGTACCTTCGCGTTCTGTAATAAAGAGTGTAAACTGTTTACTGTAACATGGTGTTGCTAAAACAGGTGCTTGACATAGAGCTTTCTTTAAGCTTTCAAAAACTTGTGTATGTTCCTGAGTCCAAGGGAGAACAGTCGATGTGGCTGCCTCCTGTGTTGTCAACTGAATGAGTGGTTTTGCTAGAAATGCATACTGAGGGATCCACTGTCTACAATATGAAGTGAGGCCTATAAAAGCCCGCACCTCCTTTTGTGTCTTGGGTATTGGCATGTTAGCTATTAACTGAATGCGGTCTGGTGTAAGCTGCCTTCCCTCCTTGGACAGCGAGTGACCAAGGTAAATAACTCGCTGGACACAGAATTGCAGCTTAGAAGGGGACACCTTGTGCCCCTTTTCGGCTAGAAATTGTAAAACCGTCAGTGATGCTTTTTCACATTCAGGTTCGCTTCGGGCGGTGATCAGCAGATCATCGACATATTGAAGCAAGGCAGTGTTAACTGGCATGTGGATGCTGTCGAGTTCTCGTTTCAGTGCTTGGCTATAGATGCTGGGGCTTTCTGTAAATCCTTGAGGTGCGCGTGAGAATTTGAAGCTACGTCCATTTAAACTAAATCCGAACAAATATTGGCTTTCCGGATCTATTGGGACGCTGAAAAAGGCATTTTTGAGATCAATTACAGTAAAGAATGTTGCTTCGGAATCAATAGCTGTCAGTAATGATGAGATATCGGGGACCACAGGGAATTGAGGCACAATACACTTGTTTAATTCGCGCAGATCAACAACCAATCGATATACTGGCGGGGCCTTCGGATCTGTTCGTTTGAGAATCGGAATTATCGGTGAATTACATACATTGGAGTCTGTTTCTACAACCACTCCTTGGGCAATGAGCTCGTCAATGATTTGTAGTAAAGCCACTACAGCATCTGGTGGTAACTTGTATTGTCGCATTCGTGGTAGTACCACTCCTGCCTTTAGTGTGACTCGATATGGTGTAATGTTCATGCAACCAACATCAGTAGGGCCTTGTGCCCATAAATGTGTAGGTAAAGTCTGCAATCGGGGATCCATGTCTCTAGACACATAATGACCTTTAAAATCACGTAAAAACAATCTTACTCCTTCCGGAGAACAACATATTATAGCTCCTAGAGCCTTCAGTGTTTTTATTCCTAACAGGTTTTCTGGACATGATTTAGTAAGCAATAAATCTGTAGTTCGGGTCAAAGGTCCTATCGTAAGTGGAAGAGGTTGTGACACTTCATTAACAATAGGTTTTCCTGAAAAACCAAGGGAAATATTCTGTGAGCCTGAGAGGGGTGCCCCTGGAACTTCACTACGTTTTATGGTTGTTCGACTTGCCCCTGTATCGAGTAAAAATTTTCTGTCTTGGCCTAATAATTCACTGTGCACATAAGGTCCTTCTTGATCTACAGGGATCTCGATAAGGGGTATGTCAACTTCCCTCTCTAGGCTGGTTCATGCATATCGTTGATAATCAGGATAGTCATACTGTGCGGTCTGGTACAGTTGTCGTGTCGTGGTTTGTGTGGCAGCAACAGGCAGCGCTGGTGCAGCTGGCACAAACTGTATAGTCTGTTGTGGAGCTGGCATGGACTGTGCATGCTGCAAGGCTCCTTGTTCATTCTGATCCTGTCTAAGTGGCCGTGGTCTTTCTTTTGTAATGCCCGTGGCGATATTACACTTCAGGACTGGACAATCGTGTACATGATGACCTAGTTGTTTACAATAGTTGCATGTCCCTTTTACAGGTCCCGCTAAATCGCCAGAATGTGTCATACCCTTTTTATGTCCTTCAACTGGAACTGTCTGGGAGACTAGCATTTTCATTTTCGTGTCTTTCATGCGTCTTTGTTCATGATCTTGTTCCTCTCTAATTCTATTGTGATGATACTGTAACATTTGTAACATTTGTGATGGAGTGTTACCTTGCCAGGTACTCTCGAATTTTAATACTCTATTCTTCACTTGGGGCAAGGAATTTTCAACTAATTTTGTCACAAACAGATGTGGGTATGATTCGCTACTTGCTTTTATACCACTATTTATACCAAAACATTTCTCAAATCGTGCATAGAAATCACTAGTGTCTTCATCTTGCTTTTGTTTACAGGCTGAAATTGCACCCCAGTCTTCCTTTTTCGTGGTTAATAAACGTGGCAGTACCTGTACTAGTAGACCTGGTAGTGCTTTAGTTTTGTCCCCAAGCCCCGAACCTGGACCTCGGGCCTTTTCTTCTGCTTCTAATGCTGTCCAATCTATCTTTTGGTCTCCTACCTCCCACTCTTTTTCCTTGAGTTTTTCATAAATGCCAGCAGGCATCAATACCTTTAATATTGTCATAATGTCGGGATAGGTATACTCTCCCATGAGTAACATGTCTTTAATTTCTCGGTGGAAACCCGCTGGGTCTTTGTCATGACTGGGTACCACTTTCTTCATTTCCAACAATTCTATTTTCGATATGGGCGTATACACATATACACGTTTAAACTCATTGTCCTCGCCCTTTATTGGGTGAACTTCTCGTAAGGGATTCTGTCTGTCCATGTAATACGTGGTTCTTTCCTTGATGGGCAGTGAGACATGTTCTGGGCATATAAAAAGAATGTACTGCTTTCTTGATTCTAGTATTTCTTTAATTAGCTTAGTACCTGAACCTCTCCATCTATTCGTGAGTAATTCGGTCAATATATCAGGTAAGGGACCAGGATCTGAATGTTGGCTTTTATATAGTATAAGAAGTTGTTGAATCATATAAATCCCAGCTAAACGCTGTTCATCTGGGGTGAGATTCAAAAATGTGTGTGCTACTGTGTCATCACTATACTTCCCGGGACTGTCAACCCAATGGACAGCTGACCTGGCTAATTCTTGTTCATCCATAGAATCGAGAAAATGATAACCCCTTCGTTCTCGGAGTAATTTATCTGCTGCTTGGAATGAATGCTCGTTAGACCTTATATTTATTATTGGTGTTTGAAATTTCCTGTTATTTTCTAGACACATCGGACGTATCGGATCAGTAAGACATCTAGTACTATTACAAGATCTTCTTCTACCTACATAGGCTATAGTTTCTGACTGTCCTGTGGGCAGTCCTGATGCTTCTTCCTCGCTTTGTTCGAACTGGTCTACCGCTAATCTTTCTTCGTGTAGGTGTTCTATTTCTTTACGGATCTTTCGGCACATGGCTATTATACAGTTTTGCTTATCATGTCTCCCTTCTGATATATTCTGGCTCCATCTGGTAAGAATCTGCATTGCTTCCGGGTCTACCCCCGGTCGGTCTTGATTTCTGATCACACAATTTATGAGGAAACGCAACAGTTCCCCCTGTATTTCCACTTTCTGGTATTCCATAGCTCTGTTAATACATTCAGAATCTCGCCCGGTTTGGACAAAATGATATATATTATCTAGATGTGCAGTCATTCCTGGTAATTTCCCTAAATACACTGCTGCTCGTCTGATACGTAATGATGCTAGGGTCATTTCGTCCTCTTTTCCGGGCACAGGGTCATATCTACAATCTATAAGAAGTTCCTTAAGCGTACGGGCATTTATGAGTTTGGGGGTACGTGAATGTGCTGACTCTTGAAAAGTAAGTTTATTTATTCTAGGTGGCGTAGAAAAGATATTGGTAGCACCTCCGGTAGCCCCATCTGGGGTATCGGGTGTGAAAGGATTCGTTGAACGTGATACAGCAACTATAGGCGTGGATACAGCTATAGAAGTAGCTGTAGGAACAGATGCAGAAACAGATGTGCTTGCCGGAACTTGTGTCAGAACTTGTTGCTGTAGCGATACGGGTACTGGATCTTGGCGTTGAACCTCCCTGGCAGGCGGTCTATGTGGGGCGGGATGAGCATACTCGGGAGCTGCGTCATCTAAATATGAGGAAAGAAAAACATCTTCTGCGGTTCTAGGATGCCCCTTAGGATGTACCTTTATTGGAAATAATGGGGTTGGCAAGTCTTTTGGTATCCCTGGAGTAGCCTTAGGTAATCCTTCAGCCAGAAGGGGATACATACCATTCATAAGGGCATTTCTTTGTCTGTCTACTTGTTCTGATTTCACTCGTGCACCTTCTTTAATTAATAGATTTTCTCGGACTTCATTAGAATTCTCTTTACTCTTCTCTTCCTGTCTACGTGCTTTTTCTGTACGTCTATATGATTCTTTACGCCATAATTCAATGTCGTCTTTCTGTGATTGTCTAGCTTTCTTTTTCCATAATTCTTCCTCTACTTTCACGATGCACTCTGCATCCCAGGTCCCCGCTGCGGGCCACCTCTGACTTTCTGGTAATTCCTTAGTGTAGTCTACCCATAGATCAAGAAATAATATGGCGTCTAGGCCATGTTTATGATACATGAAGTACCCTGGAGTGTCCCTAGGAGGAATGGGAACAGCTTCTTCGAGTACCCCTTTTCTAGTTGTGATCTGTCTTAGTTTCGAAAAGAGCGGCATATTGAGAACTGATCTGATACTTGATCTTGAACAAACTTAATACAGTAATCACAATAATGAACAGTCATTCATACCACAATATGCAGAACGTACTATAAACATTTAACATTTAACATTTAACTGAGCAACAATGATGATGACGATCTAAGGAAAACTTA
Organism: Triturus cristatus; assembly: GCF_964204655.1. Taxonomy (NCBI): domain Eukaryota; kingdom Metazoa; phylum Chordata; class Amphibia; order Caudata; family Salamandridae; genus Triturus; species Triturus cristatus. The sequence continues at coordinate 954,665,580 of NC_140581.1, forward strand.
ATCATTAAACATGATACTCGACTTGAACTGAATTATTCTGAATTTATATACTTGATATACTAGATATACTGCTAAACAGTACAGATACACTGCTGAAACAGTGCAGACCGGATTTGTGTACCCAAACCCGTCTGGACCGGCACAACTTATGTGCACGCCAGAACGCCTCCCCAGTAATGGTACTCACCGGGTAGCTCGGAAACGGAAGGCCTCAGAAACTGGACTGAACTTGAACCGGACTGGACTCGACTCGAACGCTTCGGACACTGGACTCGACTTGGGACTTCGGAAACTGGTGGGCCTCTGTATACCTCGGATCTTGCTCTTTCAGCTAGGCTCTGGTCGGGATACTTCGCACTTCTCACCGCCTCGTCTGGGTGTTGATCGCAGCCTCAGTCGCCCCCGCTTGACCGGAGGGAGATACAGGAAATCCTGCTGGTACGCGTTGTTGTCCGTCCAGCTGTGGCAGGAGACCGGGCCTGCAACGCACCGCCGGCGCGTGAGATGAGAAAGTGTCCCTGTTCGGGCGCCATTCATGTGGTAAATAATTTAATTACCGGGACTTAATTTGATACGGAAACATAATAAAAATAGCTCAGTAAATAAGAGGCAGGATCCGTGGTATTAGAGGTTCTAAATGGGCTTTATTCCAATGGTCGATTATAATCGGTTGCTCCAGGTTCCATCACCACGAAGGTTCAGGAAGTGAAGTACATACGTTATTGACAATCAATTACTTTTATACAATAAGCATTACAGTGAGGCCAATACAAGAGGCGTAACAATTGATAGTGGTGATAATATATCCATACGTAGCAAAAATAGGCGTAACTGGGAGTGACGAAAGAACGTCATCAGATGTGATGTCATAAGAGGGTGGTTACATGAAAGAATTTCGCAATGTCAGCAGAAATATTTGGCAGATATGCGCGCGCAGCAGTATGACGTGTGATTGACGTGCAACTAGGGGGTGAAGGGGACTTGATATTTAGCTCTACATGTGGCGACAGAAGTCTGGAGGGTCAAGTCAACCTAATCCCAAATCATATCTAACATCCTATGTTTAAAGAACTATGTTATCCAAAAGAGAGGTCTCTTAGAGTAGAATCTTATTCTATACTGACTATACTGACGGTTAGTGCGTGTACAAGCGTCTAAGTGTCTACACTAGATGCGAGGGCGGAATCTTCCATAGTAACAGGGCTATGAATTACTTGTATGAAGACAGAGAAGTCGGGCCTTTGCTTGGTAGCTGGAAGAATGTTTACTTAAGCTACTAGACAGGAATGCATTGGGCAGGGAGCGGAGCAGATAATTTTCGAAGGTGAAATACAGTTCTTGGCAGGCAGCAAGCTGATGTCAGGCTTCGTGAGCCGCGCAGAGAATGAGACAAAGTTCATGGTCACAGATGCAGGCTCGGACTGGAGCTTCAGAGACAGAAAGCAAGAAAAGTTCGATGACAGAATCAGGGCCTACTTGCCTGGACTGTAAAAATGGCATAAGTGAACCATATAAAGGCAGTGGCCTTTCGTACTTAGGAATGGAATATCCGGCCCATTCATGGCGGATCAACAGAGGACATGTTAACGGTGGACGCACATGTATTTGCGTCTTCATAACTGGAACTGGAGGGAACATACATGTACTTGTAACATGCACATAGAACCGTTGGGGTCCAAGATAGGGGACATAACTGACCAGAAAAATCCATATTTCCACACAAATTATCTTAAAGAAAGAAATCTTTCATTAATAAAAAATACACTATAAACTAGGGAGGATACAATTGCGAATAGGGAAATTGCAGCATAGTCCTAGCCACAGATAAGCAATTTACATTTCATTTCGGCAGATGAATTCTTCTAATATACCATACTGCTGCTAGGTACTTGCTAATAGCAAAAACAGTAGAAGAAGATAAATCACTTTTCAGCAGCCTATAGGCATCTAAATGTCGTCTAAAGCCCCAATTCCTACAAATAGGAGCGATCAGCTTCTTCCTAGATTTAGTGTACATAGGACAAAAAAACATTAAATGAATATCGTCCTCCAGCTCACTAGAGCATGCAGGACAATTTTTTAAGGTAGGCGGGTGCCACTTACTGGTGAGTGCTCTAACTGGAAGTGCGTTATATCGCCATTGTAAAAATAGTTTTCTCAGGGCGACAGGATTTATATCATTCAGGACGGTTTCCAATCTATAGTGGTCCTTAGTGGTTAAAAAAGTAGTGGTCATTGATCCCAAATTCTCATTTGCAAGAGATGCCGAGAGATTAGAATTGTGGTATAGTGCAACAAGTTCTTTACGAGGTATAGTCGCACAGGCCTCTAGGGGTTTTGTCCAATGGGTCTGTAGGCCCAGCTTAGTAAATTCATTTTTGACATAATTCAGCCATGGGATTTTGCCCAGAGCTGGATGAAGGTAGAGTTCCATAAGTTCAGAGCGATAGCTCAAAAGTTCAGGGGTTGTCCAGAGACGCCTCCAAAAAGTTAAAGGCTTCACACCAAGTTCTTCCCTTATCGGTCTTAGTCCCATATCGAGCCTCAAGGGAAGTAACGGCGTGCTAGATGGAAGGGCAGACAAGTTCCGTAAGAACTTGTTTTCCGTAGCGGCAATCTCAGGGGCACAATCAATGCCCCAGAGTTCGCCGCCATAAATTAAAGCCCCACGAGCCTGCATTTTATAAATTTCCAGAGGCGGACCAATCGGATGGGTCATGGATTGGTTCCATAGTTTCAGGATTCCCCCTACCCTTTGATTTAACTTTAAATTTGATTTTATCTGATGATGGGACCAGGTCATTTTCTCGTTGAGAGTTAGACCCAAATACTCGAAAGTGTGGACTCTTTCTAAGCTGGTTCCATTTATGGTGGGATTAGGTCGAAGGGACCTAGGGGGGTTGAAGATCATAAATTTGGTCTTAGCCGTGTTGATCTCCAACCCCCGATCAATACAGAAGGATACAAAACCATCCAAGACACTTTGTAACCCCATAGGGGTCTTAGCTAGAAGCAGCATGTCATCGGCAAACATAATGGCCGAAATGCCAGTACCCGCAAGGCGTGGAGCGTCTCTATTGGGTACATCATTTAAATGAGAAATGAGACCATTTACATAAAGGCAAAACAGCGTGGGCGCCAAAACACAACCCTGCCTTACCCCTCTTTCGACAGGGAAACTAGCTGAGAGGCTGCCATCTCTACCACATCTTACCCTCGCATAGTTATTAGTAAGGAGGCGTACCAGTATGTGCAAGAGAGGCCCTGGAAGGCCTAAATCTTGTAGCACGGTCCATAATTTTGTGCGGGGAACTAAGTCGAAAGCCGCGCGGAGATCGACAAAAACTGTGTAGAGGGAGCCCCCCTCTATCTTTACTGTTTTCCAGAAGAGCATACACAACCTAAAAATCTGATCAGTTGTGGAGACGCTCTTTCGGAAGCCAGCTTGGTAGTTGCTCAAGATCTCAGATGACTCGACCCATTCCATAATACGATTCAGGATCAGCCTCGAGAAAAGTTTTTGTGCAACATCTATCAAGCTAATAGGCCTGTAATTCCCTGGCAACAGTGGGGACCCTTTTTTGAAAATAGGCACAACTTCGGCGCCTAGCCATGTAGAGGGGATAGGCAAACCGTCAAGGATAGCATTAAACAGTAATGTAAGATATGGTGCCCATACTCTAGGTTCGTGTTTATACAAATCACCTGGTACCCCATCCAACCCTGGTGCTTTCCCAGCAGGAAGTTGGGAGATTGCAAGCTGGATTTCAGTTAACGTAAAAATTAGCTGATCCTGGCTTGATACTGCATATAATGGGCTCGCTAGGGCAGACATCGGGCCCCTATAGAGAGTGCTAAAGTGGGTTTCCCAGGCTTCTGGGGCAATGTTGTTAATTACAATTGCAGGAGGTTCGGTTGTGCCAGTAGATACAATCAACCAAAATCTCCTTGAATCTCTAGATTTTAGGGCAGATGTTAAATTCTCCCAATTTTCAGGATCCCATTCCAATTTGGCAAAATGTATCAGGGATCTATAAATCTGTCTCTTGTGTTGGATGTCAGCCTTAGAGGCTTATTTCTTTATAGCACCGAGCAGGTCGCTCTTGGCCGATCTACAGGTCTTGTTATACCAGTTGGGCTGGTTGACGAATCCCTTTTTACAAGGAACGATAGGGTTAAATAACCCAGACAACATAAGAAACAATTCCTGATGGGCAGTAGCCAATTTCTCATGATAGTTTGGAGGGGAATACTGCTCTAGAATCTCCACTATATTGTTTAGAACCGAGGCAGCTGCAGCATAAACTTGGGATATTTCTTTATCATTGCGAACCAATTTGGTCCATTTAATTCTCCGCTTATTATTTGAGAGAGTAGCTGAGTCCGATGGCTCCGAATTAGGTGGTGACGCTAAATCTAGAGGGCACAGACCAGATAAGGAGACATCCAGTATAAGAGGATTATGGTCACTCTCCCCCCTTGGAATGACTTGAAAATCAAGGACTCTATTCCAGTCCTTGGCTTGAACAAAAATATAATCAAGTCTGGCCTCTCTACCTGATTTATTAAATGTGGGCTTAGGGGGATTATCTAGAGTAGTTCGTCCATTGCAAGCCCTAATAGAGTGGACCATTGTCAAGGAGGTAATCTGGATAGCCAAAGGTGTCCAGGCCCTAGCCATTGGACCTGAAACCTGAGGAATATTCCAGATTTCGTCCTCTTCTAGGTTTATTTGGTCCACCAAGCCCTCGAGTGGTTCAAAATGAGAGTTAAAATCACCAGCTATAAGAAGCATTATGTGGTCGGGTATTCCAGTTAAGACATTCGAAAGGGCCTCAATCACCCGGGATTCCGCACAAAAATTCACGGGTCTGGCGTATACATTAATCACCGCCAGTTTGTTATCTAAGCCCCAATCCAATATCAAGCATAGAATATCACCAGACCCGGTTTCAAAATTAGTAACAGTACATCCTAGGTGAGTAGCAACCCAAATAGTCAAACCGCCAGAAGGGCGGCCACGACCACCCCACACCGCCGGAATTGAATAAGTAGCGTAACCCAATCGATGGTAATCTTGTCTTGCCCAGGTTTCTTGGAAGCAACAAATTTGGTGGAGATCTATAAAGGAGCCCCAAATTGGGCAATCAAGTTTACTGGGTAGACCGGCTATATTCCATGAGAGCACTTTGTATTTTGTTGTGCAATTGGAAGGAGCTACGAGACTTTTACAAATGGAAGGCTCGCACAAATTCGGAGAAGTAGGAGTGGTAATAGGAACAGGGATAGAAACAGGAGAGGTGGAGTGGCAATTAGGAAGTGGAAGCACTGGAGGAGATAGAACAGAAGTAGAGTCTTCCTGGGGAAGTCAATCGACATCCTCGAGACAGGCATACCTGTTAAAAGTTGAGTAGCCAGAGGACAAGGGCTCATCGATATGGACGCGCCTAGGCCTGCCTCTAGCCCCATTGCCCCCAACTTTAAACCAATTATCATCCATATCATCCTGGAAGAAAGTGTGAATTGGGGGATAGAAAAAAGACAGAGGTAAAGAATTAATAAGGGAGGTACTATTACCACCAGTCCAATTAAGAATATAGGGAGCTGTTAGGCGGTTGCTGAAATTAACCAAAATACAGTCACCCTTAATATTCTTTGTAGTGCTACCGAGCCAAGGAACCCTTCTAACCATTAGAACCTGTGACCTAATATTTGAGGGGAGAGGCCTATGCTTGTTAAGCCAGTTAATGACTTTGTTTTTTAAAGATGCATAGGATTCAGGCGATGAATTAGTAAGTTCCGGGACGCCTGTTAAAACAACAACATAAGGTGAGGCTTCTGGTGGGAGATTGATTATATTTCTCCTATTTGTTAGAGCCGTATTTGAATTAATGTTGGCTCTTGGATCCTTATTATTTTGGTCCGAATCTGCATGTTGTGGGTTGGGTACTGTAACTAAGTTCCTAGTTAAGGATTGTGATTGACATTGGGCAGGCACAGAGGATGTATGTTGCAAGGCAGAGGATACCGGCAGAGAAATAGTTGGAGTAGGTTCTGGTATGTTTGACATGGGATCGCGAGTTCCAAGTGGAAGGATTTCCTTCCTTTGGAGTGGATTTGGGGAGCCTAAGGGAATAGGAAGGGAGGGAAAATGTGAGTCCGCTTTTCTTGCTTCGCATACAGCACACGGTTTGGCTCTGCTCACTAATACGTTTGCCGGGGCTGTAACGACCCTTTCTATTTCCTTAAGCCTAATGTCAATTGCATCAAACCTAACAATCAATGAAGTAAGAAGACCCTTGATAGCAGTATTTACAGTATCATTATATCGGTAAGATGCCTCATCGGGTTCCAAGTCACAATCAGAGACATGTATGGATGTATTAGACGTCAATACAGTTTGTTCCAATGGGGGTTTGAAAATGTCACTGTTGACTTGGGCAGGCCTAGTACATGTTGGAATAGATGCATTAACAGTACTAGTATGAGGTCTATCGAGTCTGAGTTTTTTCCCTTTCTTAGTGGCCCCCACACGTTTTCTTTTTGGAACAGCACCCTCCTCAATATACTGTGCTCGATTTGGCATCTGGTCCGGCAATCGGGAGTGCATAGTATGATCCGTACCCTCAGGGATGGGTTGAAGAGTATCTCTACATGAGGGGGAGCTAGATCTTAAGTCACATAATACAGATTCAATTGTACGATCAATACTGTCCATCAGTGCTGCTTGTGAGTCATCGAGGTTTGAAGGGGAGCCTGCAGATGCGATTAAACCCAGAGATGACCTGCGTGTACTGGCAATCCCGTCAGATAAACGCCTTTCTAGTAATTTCAGTTCGCCTTGGATTATAGAGTTCGCCCTGATAATAATATTATCCAATGTTCCAGATACTATCGGTTGTGATTTCGTTAATTTACCCCGTGTATCCATAGTGACTTACTTCCTTGTGCGCGGCGAAACAGTGGAGCACAGGGACAGGGCCCGGTCCGGTCTTGTCCGTGCTTGAACGGGCTTAAACGGGCCCGCCCTTTGCCCGGGCTTCGCCCCGGACTACGCCCCACAACGCGTCCCGCAACGCGGTAGTAGGCGCGGGAATTAAATAGGAAGAGGAGGAGCCGGGAAGAGTGACCAGGTGCGCTCAATCCGATTGCACAGCAGCGCACCCTGGACCTCGCAGTCCCAGCAGGAAACTGGCTCCAAATACACCAACACAAAGACGTCGTGAATAAAACTCCTCGTTGTTAAAAGGTTAAGATAGGAACAAAGTTCTCCTGTGTCCACGCCTGCGAGCGGCTCCCGCGAAGCGGGGGCCGCGAGGCGTTATGTAGGCGAGAGAGGAGGAGGAGGAGCCGGGAAGAGTGACCAGGTGCGCTCAATCCGATTGCACAGCAGCGCACCCTGGACCTCGCAGTCCCAGCAGGAAACTGGCTCCAAATACACCAACACAAAGACGTCGTGAATAAAACTCCTCGTTGTTAAAAGGTTAAGATAGGAACAAAGTTCTCCTGTGTCCACGCCTGCGAGCAGCTCCCGCGAAGCGGGGGCCGCGAGGCGTTATGTAGGCGAGAGAGGAGGAGGAGGAGCCGGGAAGAGTGACCAGGTGAGCTCAATCCGATTGCACAGCAGCGCACCCTGGACCTCGCAGTCCCAGCAGGAAACTGGCTCCAAATACACCAACACAAAGACGTCGTGAATAAAACTCCTCGTTGTTAAAAGGTTAAGATAGGAACAAAGTTCTCCTGTGTCCACGCCTGCGAGCGGCCCCCGCGAAGCGGGGGCCGCGAGGCGTTATGTAGGCGAGAGAGGAGGAGGAGGAGCCGGGAAGAGTGACCAGGTGCGCTCAATCCGATTGCACAGCAGCGCACCCTGGACCTCGCAGTCCCAGCAGGAAACTGGCTCCAAATACACCAACACAAAGACGTCGTGAATAAAACTCCTCGTTGTTAAAAGGTTAAGATAGGACCAAAGTTCTCCTGTGTCCACGCCTGCGAGCGGCTCCCGCGAAGCGGGGGCCGCGAGGCGTCATGTAGGCGAGAGAGGAGGAGGAGGAGTCGGGAAGAGTGACCAGGTGCGCTCAATCCGATTGCACTTGTAAATGCGACAATATCCCAGCAGGATATACTGAAATTATTTAAAAAGGTATGTACAAGACATTACAAGGAACAAAAGAGAGGAAACTCAAAGTTATTTTTTCAAAAGCGCCAATCGGCGTCATATATTTTGATAGATCAAAAGAGCACAACAGGGTGTAAAATACTCTGGCAACCCTAGTGAAAAAGTGTACAAAGTGCTCGTGCTAGTGAAACAACGGCGCTAGTGACAACGTGAAAAAAACAACACAACAGCCGGCGCATGAAGGCAATATATACAATACAGGGTCCATATAACAATTTACTCGATAGTAAGATTGGTAATTTTTCTTTTTCAAATGAACCAGGTTTGTGTGCGCCAAGAACGTTTAGGCTGGTGGGTAATGGTCAACGGCGTTTCGATCCTGCCGATTTAAGGATCATCATCAGGACCTGGGTTGCTTAAATTGGGAGTGCTCTTGTGCATGGGGAGAGGGCTAAGTGTTCAGCAATAGGTGAATATAAATGTGGAGGGCACGGGGAGGATGTCTCCCTCGGAAAGCGAAGTAAAAAGGAACTTCGCGGGAAAAGCAACCAATGCAGGGGGAGGACCGGTATGCAGCACAAAGTGGAATGGAGCCGCAGTCAAGGATCTGGTCGCGTAGTTAATTAGCGATCAACAGCAATTCAGGAGTAAATCCAGAGCGGGAGAGAGGACTAGAGGAGCCAACTACATGTGCACCAACTAGGTCGATTAGTGATCTAGGTCTTACTATCGAGTAAATTGTTATATGGACCCTGTATTGTATATATTGCCTTCATGCGCCGGCTGTTGTGTTGTTTTTTTCACGTTGTCACTAGCGCCGTTGTTTCACTAGCACGAGCACTTTGTACACTTTTTCACTAGGGTTGCCAGAGTATTTTACACCCTGTTGTGCTCTTTTGATCTATCAAAATATATGACGCCGATTGGCGCTTTTGAAAAAATAACTTTGAGTTTCCTCTCTTTTGTTCCTTGTAATGTCTTGTACATACCTTTTTAAATAATTTCAGTATATCCTGCTGGGATATTGTCGCATTTACAAGTATTTACCCAATCTCAGTTGGGTCTATGGGTATAACTCCTGTGATTATTCTACAATCCGATTGCACAGCAGCGCACCCTGGACCTCGCAGTCCCAGCAGGAAACTGGCTCCAAATACACCAACACAAAGACGTCGTGAATAAAACTCCTCGTTGTTAAAAGGTTAAGATAGGAACAAAGTTCTCCTGTGTCCACGCCTGCGAGCGGCCCCCGCGCAGCGGGGGCCGCGAGGCGTTATGTAGGCGAGAGAGGAGGAGGAGGAGCCGGGAAGAGTGACCAGGTGCGCTCAATCCGATTGCACAGCAGCGCACCCTGGACCTCGCAGTCCCAGCAGGAAACTTGGCTCCAAATACACCAACACAAAGACGTCGTGAATAAAACTCCTCGTTGTTAAAAGGTTAAAATAGGAACAAAGTTCTCCTGTGTCCACGCCTGCGAGCGGCATCATAAGCAATCTCGGTTTCATTACCAAGTGTGTATCATTACAGTGACTCCAACCATTATTACACTTTATATAAACTGTATAAAGTCCACTTGTAGTAGTACTTCCAGCATGGAAAACAATAGCAACTGTTGCAAAAGTTCTTCCAGAAATAGATACTTGATTAGCAACAACATTTTTAATTTTGGTTTCCACTTTTCTTCCATTTGGTCGACAGCGTTGCAGACTTATAATCAAATATTTTCCATATCTTTGTAGGCATAATGCAGATAGCATTCTTGATTTACAACGAGTACAAATCATCTCATGATCAGCTTCTTTTACTAATTTGGAAAATGGTACAGATTTGCAGTCAGGTATTGTTAGATATAAAAATCGTTCTCTGTCAACTGTAGTGCTTGAAGTTAACGAACACTCTTCACATTTATGTTCCCATTTGTAACTGAGTCCAAATAAACTCTCAATTTGAATGACTTCAGCTTCTAGTACTCCAAGCATAACCATCAGAAATTCTTGTGCATCTTGCTTAATATTAGTACTGAACGTTAAAGATCCAGTACATGTATCCAACAGTTGGCGAATACCAGAAGCAGAATGAATCTTACTTCTATCAGTTCTCAATTCTTGAAATAAAGTGTAGTGTGCAGAACATAAAGTTTTCTCCTGACTTTCCATAATTTCACCACAAACATCTTCAAGATAAAATATAACATTTAGAATGACATTACCATAGCAGTTAACACCAGAAGCATTTTCTAATTGGTATCCAACAACATCATCACTTGTTTGTATTTTCTGCTTCTTTACATCTTTTCTTTTTCGTTGATTTTCTTTCTGCTTTTCAACCATAGTTAACTCTTCAACATATTTGCGTTTTGAACACACAACACGTTTTTCATAAATAGGATATTCACCTAAATGGGGAGCATAAAGTCTTCTCAAACAATTATATTCTCTTATACAATTAACATCAGCACTAACCTTGTTCTCATCAAAATCAATTAAATACAAACCAGACAACGTTCTTACTCGAGATAATGCAACATATACCATTCCCTCTTTAAACACAGTTTTTCCAACATTTACCAAAGCATTATCTACACTTAAACCTTGTGGTTTGTGAATAGTTATTGCATATGCTAAACAGAAGGGAAACTGTTTTCTACTAATATCCAAGTCTTTTACAAGCAAAAAATGTGCGGCAGAACGTGCAATCTGTCTTACCTCTGCAATCTGATCAAATTTAACATTCAAAAATTCAATTCCATTTCTATTTTGATATTTCACAAAATCAACAACTTTCCCCATTGCTCCATTCACTAAACCTTCTTCTACATACAGATTACGGCTCAAAATTATCCGACATAGATCTACATTTTTTTCTAAGCCAGCAGTTTTTGATACAGACTTTTCCAAAGAATCCAATTCAGTCTGTAGTTTTTCTGAAAGAACAATTTTTATTCCCTGATGCTCTATTTTAACAATAGCTTCAATGTGAACTATTTCTTGATTTTCCAATTTCATAAGCTCTCTATTAAATGTATAACACTCTTCCACTGTAGGCATTAAGCAAACTATAGACTTTTTTTCTTACATTTTCTTGTACATTACTTCTGCTGGTGTGTTTTCATTTGTAAACAAGTTCTTTAGTAGACGACTTTGAAAAGCTTCTTTACCATGTTTGTTTAGAACACCAATTCTTACATCTTTTAGAATATTTGCATAATCTTCATCTCTTGGTTGTCGCATATTCTGAGTGAGTTTTTATATTCAAAATGTAACCACAGATTCACATTTCCAATACTTCCCAGAGATTTCTTTGTGTCTTCATGTAGAAGAGTTTTAAACACTCGTTCTCCTTTTACAGAAGTTAGTTGTAGCAGATCTCCAAATACAATTAAATGTTTTCCTCCAAAGAGAATGTCGTAATCTGTTTTTAATACCTGTTGCATTCTTAAGTGTACAAAAGCAAGCATTAAGTTTGAGACCATGCTCACCTCATCAATAATTAAAAGTTTCATTTTCTTCAGTACTCTTGACACTTCATAAGAAGCTTCTTCAGGCAACTTCTGATATTCTAATTTATTATCATGCTCCACTGGTAACATCAATAATCTATGCAAAGTAACTACTTTAACATTGTGTGCAGCTAATCCAGTTGGAGCTGTTACCACACAACATAAATGTGAACCAATAGCTTTTTGAAGATAACTGGTCAAAACTTTAATTAAAAAACTTTTACCTATCCCAGCTTGACCAATGATGTACATCAGAAGAGGTTTAAAAGATGAACACAGACATTCTTTTTTTCATGCAACAAACCATGTTCTATCCGTTCTCTCACTTGCACATATATTTCTTTCTGTTCAACATTTACTTCTTCTTCTAACTTTTCCAATCTTATATTCGCCTCGTGTGCTTGTTGCATTGCAATTTCGACTTCATTCATAGCAATCGCTGCTTCATTTTCCAACATTGCTTGTCCGAGAGGATCTTGACTACATGGACCACTACTTTGACTATCTTGAGAACTTTCATGAGCTATTTCAGCTATAATAGTCTTTTCCTGTTCAACTTCATCATTCAACATTTTTAAATATGTAGGGAAAATTGGACATCGAATGCTATTTTTACAAGCATTAAAAGAATCTTCGTAGTAGTCAAACTCGCCACGTAATTCTCTTTCACTACGCCATGGTTTAAACAGCTGTAGAAGTGCTAAATAGTAAAATTCTCGCTTATCTGGAGTTTCACAACTAAGTTTCTTCTGGTTTATAAGATTACCCTTTGCATGTTTTACTAAACAACCATGACATCCAACTACTGCAAACTTTCCTTCTTTTAAATTCTCTTTAACATTTCTTTTGAAGCTGTAATGTTGAAGTACTTCATACAGACATAGTTGTTCCAGATGTTGAGTCCTTTTCGGATAGTATGTGTCCAACATATTAGTTTTAAGAATGTCTGTACTATCTGGCTCATTTGCTGCTAATTGTTCAATTTCTTCCAATGATTTCAACACTCTATTTCAGTTACAGGCAAGACCTAAACTTACCCAAATGATTCCTCGTGACTTTGAATATAAACTTGAAGAACACAAGCGGTCTAAACATTAATTCACTCCAATTTCTCGGTGGTAAAGCGTTTTCAAATTAAAACTGTACAATTTTTGCTAACACTATTCTCTTGTGCAATTTCTTCCCACATTTGTTTCATCTCTGTTTTTTCAGATTTTGTTACGTACAATGTAAAATAACGTGCAACAGCAATTGAGTTATCCGCAACATACTGGATGTCCATGTTCGCATTCCATATTTTTAAAATGACTGGATTGTAGTCATTGATATACTTTGACACTTCTGTTCTTTTTAAGTTGTAGGTATTTTTTTGGAGATTTCAGAGTTATTGAGTGCCGCACAGAAGAAAAAAAAGGATTTACTCTTCCTTTACAAATGACTGGACCGGGGAACACCAAACCGACATTTGGTGTAAAATTTTCTTTTAGACTTGTATTTTCTTCTGCAGTACTTTCCACAACGGTGAATTTGGAAACATAAAACTTGCTGTCTCAAGCTTCTATCTTCTCCTTCTCTTGGAATCTCACATGTCACATACTGTTCGATGAAAGACAATACTGTTTCATCAGAATCAGTTCCAAATTTAGGTGCATCCTTGACCCATAATAGCATATGTATATGAGGTGCACCTCTTGCTTGGTACTCCTTTCTCCAAAAGAAATCGGTAACTTCTCCAAGAGGTGGATAGTTTTTATTACAGATAGAAGACATCATACCTTGAAACTTATGATTAAAATATCTGCACACACTTACAGGATCCAATGAACACAGTTCACCAGGAGTATTTATTTCAACATTTTTTATATTAGAATTTGCTTCTCCTAAAAACTAAAGCAAATCTTCCCATGCATACTCTGCACAGCTAAGTGTGACAAACCATCTTGGTGTACCTAAGTTCCGTAACATACACTTGAGTTCTCCATGACGACAATACCAATACTCATTTGTTCCACGTTGACATGCCATCAAATTGACTAACTAAATTTTCATCAGTTTCTTGAACTTTCTCCACAAACTCTTTTGCAGAAAAAAGTGATTCATGAACTCCAGTTTTAAGTATATGATTCACTGCATACGAGAGAGAAGACAGATCACTTTCAAACAAAAGTTGAAATATCCATGGAATGCACTGTCGAAATCTAGGATCTTCAGAATATAATCTTGTTGAGTGATATTCTGAAGCTGGAATCCGTACAGGTTGGTCATCATATCATCCACCTTCTCCAGTAGGAAACAACTGTGGAAAACGGTGAGCTTCCAAGCTTTTCTCCCATACACTCATTGGAACTCCCTGTGCTTTTTTCATTTTACATAACTCAATGCTACTTCCTATCACTTCTTTTGAATGCAAAGGACATATTGTATAATGTTCATAAATCTCTTCAGTCCTTGTCCACTTTCTCTATTTGACCACTTGAAATTTCAAAATCATCTTCTAAACGTATTACCTGTTCATCCACATTTACATTTTTGTAATAAATATTGTTTTCTATAAGATATAAGGTAGCCTTTTCAACGTTATTAACATCCACAAATTCTTGCCATATTTTCTGACTCCTTGTGATTACACCATTTACTAAAATAACTACTGCATCGTCTTCCTCTTTCTCTCCAGCAATAGTTTCAATGTTTTTCTTAAAATCCAAAGGTAAGTACACCACTCTTCCTTTCAGCCCTCTTTGCAAGTCTGTTGGTGGCAGTTTACATGTTTTAGGCTCCATCCGAATTATAGTTTAAAAAGGATGAACAGATTGAATTAGAACCAACACATATGTATTCAATTTGGCCAGCTCCTGCGGAATAGCTACTAACTCCAACTTATTATGCACTGCTCTAGCAGGCATTTTGTTCCCTTCTAATTTGTTGTAACAATATTTACATATACATTGATCACTACCTAACTCAAATCGACCTTCAACAAACAAGTAAGTTGCAAATTCTTCCCACTTACCATTGTTCTCCTTTCAACTTTTCAAATACAAAACAACATTCCTACTTTTACTTTTATAATGAGTACGTCGACAACAAACACAAACATAGTTTGGTATTTCAGAGCACACTACATTAAACTTTCCAATTTCTTCTTCAAACTGATCAGTGCTAATCACTTTCTTATCTCCTCCAACATCTGTAATTGTCAAACTTTCACTTTCTATGAACTGCTCTTCTGAACCAAAATATTGCATTTCAATATCTTCACACTTTTTTTGAACATCTGATAAAGAACCATATAAAAGACTTGCATTCAGTTCACTTAATCTTAATGCACGACTTTTTACATAGTACAGTTTCTTTACAAAGTTCCGCATTTCTGAATGGTGTACTGCTAACATCCTCAAATGATGAAAAACACTTTTACAAACTTTTCTTGAAAGACAAGCCAGAGAATGCCCATACCTCTCAGTATATTTTCTTACATTACATGGATCTAGTCCTTTTAACAACTTAATCTTCTGCTTTATACTTTTCTGAGTATATTCTCGTAGCAAATTTTGCATTTTTTCAATGGATTCCTGTCGAATACTACAAATGCTACTACACCTCCACTTATACACAGGAGCTCGTGGACGTTTTCCTTGCACTTCTTCAGCTATTAACTCTTCTGGACTTTTACCAACCATTTCCACCTTTGGAAGAGGAACACCATCCTGAACTTCGTAGCAACGACCTCCAGTATCAACTGCAAATGATAAACTATTTTCCTGGAAGTAACTTTCTTCATTAAAAAAAGGCTCAGTACTAGAAGTATGTCTCCAATGTCCACTAAAGATTTTACAAAAGTTGGTTCTGTTCACAAGTCTTTTTATTCTACTTTTGTCTTTCAATACTTTGACTATTTTATCCAATACTTTCAAACTCTTCAACTTCTGTTTCAAATTGAAAGCAGTATCCACTGTACTTTCAATACGCTGCTTCTCTTTGAATTGGAACATTCTTCTTTTATATTTGCAGCATGTTTTCAGTAAATTCTGAATCACTCTAGACGAATTTCTTGAAATTGTTTTTGTCTCCAAGTACCAGATACTATTTCTTTATCATCTTTCCTTTTGTTCGTATGTGAAATTGAACTCTGCTTCACCTTACTTGAAAAATTCTTCTTTTTGCTTTGTGTGATGTTTTTCTCATTAAATGTTCATAATTTTTTTTTCAAAAATTGTCTTTTGCTTTTACTCAAAGAAACAGTTTCTCCACTACTCGCATTTTTTTCTACTTCAAGATCTTTCCTTTTTGTCAAATATATATTTTTCTTCTCTTTTCTTTTTTTTCACT
This sequence comes from Triturus cristatus, assembly GCF_964204655.1. Classification (NCBI taxonomy): domain Eukaryota; kingdom Metazoa; phylum Chordata; class Amphibia; order Caudata; family Salamandridae; genus Triturus; species Triturus cristatus. The sequence goes on from NC_140581.1 coordinate 954,681,524, forward strand.
TCTTCTATTCATTTCCAAATTTTTATCCAAACGAAATAATTTTCTGAAAAACAAAAAATAGATTCAATTATTATTAACATTTCTTCACTATGTTAAAATAATACCATACAATTGCAAAACTTCCACTAACATCTTCCAGACCCAGTGCTGCAATGTGATGGAGCATGACAGATGAGCACTAGGATGACAAGTAGTGCCATAGAACATACAGCAAGTATTTATTTAATTATTTACATACTCCTTTACGATTTATATAACTGCACTACCTCATACTTTTCACCTCTCCGTCACACCCCATTACCCCACACCACTTTCTCTGCAACCCACCGCACACAACTTTATAAATAGTATTTTTAAAATTTTCAATCTATGTACTTAAAAGGATATTATCAACCAAACAGCACACATAAAAATTTCTATTATTACCTAACAATATTATCAACAACTTCGCAAACATAACACTGCACCCAGGGCTTTAACTGCAGGGGGTGTATATGGGGATGTGACCACCAGCACTTTATTTTTGGGAGCCTCGAAACGGGTCTTTATAGGGCTCTATTTTCCGACCTCACAAACGTAATCCGTTTTTTTTCTTCTTTATTGCACTGCAGTGACACTGTGAGAGCATGCACATTGCTCACTACTTAGAAGTGCAGACATCATGCCAAGTGACTCGCATTGTAGGAGAACGGAAATCCTCTTTTTGCAACGCACCAACAACATCATCGTGGGGTGATTAGCAGACAGACCACCATGCGTGCAACGCCCATTGACCTGGACTCTCTGGAACAGCTTTCCGGGAGCACACACAGAGCCGCACAGGTGTACTTCACCGGTCTACAAAACATCATTTTTTTGTAAAGGAGACTGTTCTTTATCACCCCTTTTTACAACCCCTACATGCCCACTCTGCCTATTGCTGAAAGAATTAGGCTCCCCCAAAATCTCCCTCTGGTTGCGCCTCTGCAAATGACCTCAACAAGGCAACTCCAGCACAAACCTGCTCTCACCTTACACACGGTCTTGTTTTAGTGCTACGAAAACACACACTTTGACTGCCTCACTAAGTTCTCACACCCCCTCTTTAATATGAACATAAAAGTTTTCCAATTACTTTTATATTACTATACTGTATTTCACGTGGAAATATAGAACTCAAAGTTCTCACCACCCCAAATAGAAGAAGTACACGTATTCAGTATCTGTCAGTCACGGCCACTTTAAAACAGTGTACCTATAAACAACTCGACAAAACGTTATGTTTCTAAATTAACGTATTACACTTAAAAGCTCCTTTACATTTCTTTCGCTAGATGTACTATTGTTTAAAACACCACCAGAGAAGGGTGTTGAAGTATGCTCCACAAAGATTAACTCAAAGCTTTGTTATTCTTTATTACAAAATCTGCCTGTCAATGCTTTTCGCAAGCCTTTTCAACGCCTTAAGAGGGTAGCTGGATGAGTATAATATATCGTATTTAGGATCGGGGTGGACGATGCATGGAAATAAGAACGTATAGTTGAATGAAGGGCGAGTGGATGCATGGCCAGATTCATCAATGGATAGATACATAGATCAATGTATCAATGTATGGGTGGATGGAAGGATGAATGAATGCAAAGACTAGTACTTACGATAGACGGGTGGGCTGATAAATGCTTAGGATTGATTCTGGGACAGATATATCTATGCATATATAGGCGTATCGCTGCATGAATGGCACAGTGCTTATTTTAGGCAAGTACGCTCATAGATGCTTAAGATAAGCGGACAAACAGATTTATGAATATATATAAGTAGGAATATATCCATCAATTAAAAGATGGTTGATTGGCGCAGTGCTTAGGATGCATGGATACTGCGCTTTAATTGGGCCGGGTCTGGGGTCCGGCACTTATTTTCAGGCAGCCTCCAAACGACTCTCTACCAGGCTCTATTTTCGGCCCTCCCAACGATAGTTAATTTTTTTTATTTTTTATTACACTGCAGTGACAGCATGCACATCGATGTACGCATGCTTATTTTGCTCACTACTGAGAACTGGAGACATCACGCTAGGCTACCCATGTTGTAGAAGAAAGGGAAATCCTTTAAACAATGTTTTTTTCCAAACCTACAATAATTGGAGAGGATTTTCTAAAGCACACAATGATACTTATCTTGATTTAGACCACGCCCCAACTTGCATAGCCCACACCCCTTTAAGAGATTTGCCCCCCTTTTAGAGCACCCCCTTTTTTTCCTCCCACTTAGAACCCTAACTACACCATAGTAACAAACAAACAGTGTAACCTTCCATTAAAATCTACAATGGCACCAAGTTTCATAATTTTACATCAACGCTATCAGCCTTCTACCACAGTACAGGAATGTCTATCAGCACGAAGATGTCTTATCCTTAGAAATGTTGTGTAATTTCTGTACCTGTCTGCTGGAACACTCATCACCAAAATGTATTAAAACATGGGAATTTGCCAGAAAAACATATACCATACCATAAAGCGATTCATAAATGGTCACACTGCCACTGCACCACCCTCATCCCCATCCTTCCTTAACTTTACAAAATTAAAGAAAGAGCCACACCAAACCTAGTAAACACACTATACCAAGACAAGAACTTAATTTCAACAACCGTCTACCGGAAAGCTCAAGAGCAAAGCGTATTAAAATATACAAATTTGTGGGTAAAACATATACCATGACATAGGGCACTTTATAAGTGCTCCCAGTGGTACTACATCACCTTCAGTAGCTCGACATCTGCACGTTACTAAATTCTGTGTTTTAATCAGAAACATACCCACCGCACCCACACCAACCCCCGCCCTTCATTAACCATACGAAATCAAACAGAAACTCCCACCATTCCGAGTAGCTCCACTATACCCATACACAGGCTTAAGTTTAACAGGTGTGTACTTGAACACTTATCAACAAAAAGTATTCAAACATGCAAATTCGCGGGAAAAACATAAACAATACCATAGCACGGTTAATAAATAGGCCCACTCAAACTACATTACCTTTCCTAACTACACATGCTCACGTTACAAATGTCCGTCTTATAATCAGTAACATACGCACATCCCCCACCCATATCCATGCTTAACCTTACAAAATCAAACAACGACCCCCTGCACACCCGTTACCGCCACTATAGCCATAGATAGACTTAATGTCAACAGGTGTCTGCTGGAACGCTCATCAGCAAAAGCTATTAAAACTTACAATTTTGCAACTCAAACATACACCATACCATAAGACGGTTTATAAATAGTCACAGTACCACTACACCACCTCAACACCCGCCTTTGCTTAACTTTACGCAATAAAAGAAAGAGCCACTATAGCCATACATAGCCTTAACTTCAACAGATGTCTCCTGAAAAGCTCATCAGCAAACTGTATTAAAAGATGCAAATTTGTGGGTAAAACATATACCATGCCATAGGGCACTTTATAAGTGCTCCCAGTGGTACTACATCACCTTTAGTAGTTCCACATCTCCACGTTACTATATTCTGTATTTCAAACAGCAACATAACTATCTCCCCCACACCCACCCCCGCCCTTGGTTAACAGTACGAAATCAAACAGAAACCCCCCATCCCTAGCAGCGCCCCTATACCCCATACACAGGCTTAATTTTAACATGTGTCTACCGGAACACTTAGCAGCAAAAACTATTCAAACATGCAAATTGGCGGATAAAACATAAACCATCCCATAGCACTGTTTAGAAATGGGCCTAGTGAAACTACATTACCTTTAGTAACTACACATGCCCATGTTACAAATATCCGTCTTATAATCAGCAACATACGCACCTCCCCCACCCCCACCCATCCCTTGCTTAACCTTACGAAATCAAACAACGAGCCCCAGCACTCCCGTTACCGCCACTATAGCCATATATAGACTTAATGTCAACAGGTGTCTGCCGGAACGCTCATCAGCAAAACCTATTGAAACCTGCAATTTTGCAACTCAAACATACACCATACCATAAGACGGTTTACAAATAGTCACAGTACCACTACACCAGCTCAACACCCGCCCTTGCTTAGCTTTACGCAATAAAAGAAAGAGCCCCAGCAAATGTAGAAGCGCCACTATAGCCAAACAGAGGCTTAATTTCAACAGATGTCTCCCGAAAGGCTCATCAGCAAAACGTATTAAAACATGCAAATTTGCCACTAAAACATATCCCATGCCATAGGGCACTTTATAAGTGCTCCCAGTGGTACTAGATCACCTATAGTAGCTTGACATCTGCACGTTACTATATTCTGTGTTTCAATCAGCAACATAACCATCTCCCCCACACCCACCCCCACCCTTGCTAAACCGTACGAAATCAAACAGAAACCCCTCCCATTCCCAGTCGCACCACTATACCCATATACGATGTTAATTTTAACAGGTGTCTGCCGGAGCACTTATCAGTAAAAAGTATTCAAACATACAAATTGGCGGGTAAAACATAAACCATCCCATAGCACGGTTTATAAATGGTCCCAGTCGAACTACACCACCTTTACTAGCTAGACATGCAGGGCATGGGGAGAGTAAACAAAGTTCTATTTCCCAAACTTTTGACATACAACCCCTTTACTGTATCTATATTAAAGTTATTAAATGGAATGAATAAATTAACGAGTGTCTCAAAGGGGATAGTGAAGCTCACCATCAGTAAAACACGAAACACTTAAACACCTACATATAACGGGAACTGCGACACAGCCTGACAAATAGTATCACTTATAATCACATGTAGTTCTCTAATGTCAACAAACTCATACAGAAAATATACCGCTCATTTACATTTTTTTCATCTCTCACATATTTATAAAACATCTCTTCTAAAGAAGCACTCCCCAACTACTTCTATTCCACAAGAACAGACAATAATTAATACGTTTACTACCATATATTTTAGTATATCTACCTTTTTATTATTTACTAGTCAGAAACTACAAAAACGATTCACTATACCCAAATGTAGACCAGAAACCATGTTCATATTTATCTCCACTTAGGATCACATGATTCAAACTATGCATACATATAAAAGGAAAATATCACTTTTCCTATCTCCATCTCCTCTCCATGTAATCTCAAAACACTGTACACGGCCCCACTGTACAACAACCTACCCTGACTTACATTCAAACCTACCTCTCAGTGTCAAAAATAAGACCACAACCTGCCCACATAACATTTCTGCATTTCGTTTTATTGCTTTTAACTTAATAACACATACGTCTACTACCACCACCCCTCCACCCCACTATTTCCACAAAAAGTATCAGTTGCAAACGTGCAACATTTTCTTTATCTCCCCAAATACATTACAAACTCAAATTAACCCTGTACCTCATTTTCAAAACAATACAGTCCTATAAAGATGACAAACTACACTTCTTCTCTGTGAAAAATTCCTAAACATATGTAAAATACTTATATAACAATAGCTCAAATTTTATGCATATTTCATAACCAATATCAAACACCACACTTTACTAACACTATATTACTTTGAAATACAAAATACTTTCAAAATTAAAAACGTCACCTCAAATACTTAATCAATACTATAAAACACATAACACACCTTGTTCATTTCTAACTCACCTTTATAGTTGTTATCCAGATTTCAAATGACACACGCATACAATTCTCTCTTTCTCACATAGTACATGTAAAGCTCCGACTTCATCAAGAATGAAACCAGGAATGACACAATTTCTCTGTCGCTCCACACATAAATACATGTAAAGAACAAATCAGAATACTTCATTCCTTCAACGACATTCCGAAACTTACCTCCATTGGTTACTTTTGAATTTTCCTTGCGAAAAGCTACTTATTATTCTGCGCCACATACAGGTCACAAGTTCAACCTATTTTATCACCACACTTTCTGGAACCTTCTACAACACCTGCAGGTTAAAAGTTCATAATTTTTTTTTTTAACCTAACGATATACTTTTGCAAAATGTTATCGAACATTTAACGGCACGTGCACGATAAACGTTCACAATAGGGGTCAGTAGTTCATCAGCTTTATTCCCAACTCCAGCAGCACCTCACCTTATGCCCCCAGCGCCATCAGACCTGTAGGAGTCAGTGCTTTCCACTTTCCAAATACCAAATTCATTTCATACACACGAATTTACCTTCACACTCCCTATATAACACCCCCTAAGCACCATTCGCAAGTTACAATGTTCGAAACAAAAGTTCCTCCAAGTAGCTATAACTACATGCTGACACTACTTGCACAGATGTGGCACAGCGGCCAGAGCACATGACTTCAAAGCATATGACACACAGTTTGGGCTCACGCTTTCTTCCCTGAATCCAGCAGCAGCTCAGCATAGCAGCATGAGACTCTACACTCTACCTCAGATATTTTCCGTACCCCAGAACTTTCAGACCAGTACAGGTTAGTAGTTTGTCCTAGTAGTTATAAACACATGCTGATACTACTTCCACAACTGTACTGCTGCGGCCACGTCACATGACTTCACAGCATAAGATACACAATTTAGACTCACGCTCTAATCCCCGAGTCCTGCACCACCTCACCTTAGCAGCATCACACTCTGGGCAATACCTCACTTAATTTTCATAGCCTAGCACTTTCACACCGGAAGGTATGATTAGTTCACTTCGCACCCTCTCTATAGCACACCCTAAACACCCCACAGAGGTTACAGTGCTCTTACCCTCCTATTTCCCACTTTTTTTGCCCTTTTTCCCCTTACTCGCTTCAACTGAATAACAAAATGGCGGTCAACACTTCCTCCTTCCATGAGACTCTAGACAATACCTCACATATTTTCTGTACCCAGGACTTTCATACCACTACGGGTCAGTAGTTCATCCTGTAGGTATAAACACATGCTGACATACATCCTCAACTGTACTGCAGTGGCCAGGGCACATGACTTCACAGCATAAGACACACAGTGTGGGCTCATGCTTTAATCCTCGAGTCGCGCACAAGCTCACCTTAGAAACATCACACACTAGCCAATACCTCACTTAATTTTCGTAGCCTAGAACTTTCACACCGGTAGGTATGATTAGTTCACTTCGCACCCCCTCTATAGCACACCCTAAAAACCCCACAAAGGTTACAGTGTTCCTACCCTCCTCTTTCCCACATTTTTCACCCTTTTTCTCCCTTACTCGCTTCAATGGAATCACAAAATGGCGGCCAACACTTCCTAGTTGCAAACGCTTGCAGCGCTCACAGCCAATCAGCAGCAAGCTCGTGCTTTTAACGCCTCAGCCAATCAGATGGCAGAATTCTCAAATATCGATATCTGTAAATTTCGATATTTCTCAAAAACTACTGAACGGATTTACACCAAGACCAAGACCCTTCTCCCTGCCAAATTTGGGGTAATTCCGTTCACCCGTTCGACCTGTAGCCTTGTCTAAAGTTTCCTATGGAAATTAACATTGAAAAAACACGTTCTGGGACCCCCCTTTTTTCTCGCCCCCCCAGATGAATCACCCCCAAACTTTAAACATAGGAGCTGATCTCAACAAAGAATTAGTTCGGAAAATTCCACGAAGATTCATCAATCGGCGCCAAAGTTATAGCGATTTGAATGCTGCCATTTTCCTATAGTAACTAGGTCCTAACTATAACTACCTACTGGCGACCGCCAGTAGGTAATATATATGTATATATATATATATATATATATATATGTAATATATATATATATATATATATATATTCACTGAAAAAAACATAGTTATAGTTAGAAATTAGCATTTAAAAAACCTTAGAAATTCACAGAAAAAAACATAGGTTTCAGGGGTGTTATAGTTAGCTCGCCATTTCACTCGTACACAACCATAGAAATTCCTCCGTTATAGTTAGTTCTGCTAACTATAACTTGCACGCCCGCAATGCACTGCTGATGATGTCACATATTGCATCATTCATGACAAGGTCAGTGACATCACTGATGTCATCACTGAAGACATCTCAAATGACATCACTGATGACATCACTGATGTCATCCAGTGAATGTGCTTTAGTTTGAAATATAAATATGTATTATATATATACCAATCTGTATAAACCTGTATACCTCGGCACCCTACAAATATCTTCTAGTCATCATAAATTCTCATTCAGTTATGACAGTATATCAAGTATATCAGCTCACAGGAAACAAATCCATGCATTTAGATCATTGTGCATTCTCTTTAATATCCAATTAAACATTCCATATAAAGCTATAAAACAAAATAACTCGGATAAAACACAAGATACAAGCAAATGATTTTAACAAATGTTCAATTCTTATTCGTAAATACGTAGAAGATTAGACCGTGTGGCCCCGCCGTTGACAATGATTGAGAAAGAGCCGACATGTGTTTCGTTACAAAAGTAACTTCTTCAAGGCTCCACATGTAAAAAAAAAATTGTCGAATCAGGAAAGGAAGATACAATGTTAATGTTCTAATCACGCGAAAGCGGTTGATGTCAAAGATCCTCAAAAATGGTCAATGTTGAATCCAAACCAATGATCTATGAAGAATCCCAAATCAGAATAATAATCTGGAGGGAATTGCTGGATAATGTATATTTCCTTTAGTGGAACAGGGCATCTGTCAAGAGAAAGATCCCCAACGATAAGGGCGTCCACTCAGGGATGAGGAATTGTGGCTGACCAATATTTCGCTTCGATTAGATGCGCATTATATGATGTAGAACTTCTCCCGCTTCCTTCCCGCTGAGAAAGGATCACAATAATATATGTCTAATGGTTTTGAATTGTGGCGGAGTTTGAGGCTATGATAGGCCTCCTCCAAAGTGGCATACACATGGTAATGTCATGTGGCATCGTGTCCTCAGTGTAAAGGAAGGAAGCGGGAGAAGTTCTACATCATAGAATGCGCATCTAATCGAAGCTAAGGGAAAAACATGCCCCCATAGCTACTCTTCTAGTGTGTTGTAGGATTTGGTTCTGAAAGAGAAAATAATTATTGTTCAGACAGTACATGATCATTGTTTTTAGCATCTTGTTATGTTGGGCAAGTTGTATTGGTCTAGAATTCAGGTAGTGCTCCACTGCCCGTACGCCATCTTTATGATATGTACTTGTGTATAGCGATGTTACACCTAAACACATTAGTAGATCATCTGGTTGCCAAACTTAATTGTTAATATGTCTTAAAAAGTCCCTGGTGTCCTGTACAAACGATGGTAGGCTTTTGACATAATCCTGTAAAAGAAGTCTATATATTTTGATGAATTTTCCTATAAGCTGCCCTTAGCAGATATTATTAGCCGACCTGGAGATGTTGTAATGTTTTTGTGCAGCTTTGGTATAAAATATATAACGGGCATCACAGGATGTTCATTTTTTAAATATTTAAACTCGTCTATACTGAGTAAGCCTGCACTTTGCCAAACCATCACTTAGAATATTATTCATTCCATGATGCCCGTACTGCTTGAACATTGCTCCTTTTTGTCATCCAATTGTAAATTAGCCTCTGCCATGTACATATTCCTTGGCGCTATTACCATATTGCCTACTTTGTCCAAGTTTCTAAGGATTATCTGGTCATTAGAGTAAAGTTTTTTCATGAGTCTATGATATGCGTTTTGTTTAAAACTATACTTTTTGCAACTTTTATTTGATTGTATTTTGAGATTTTTAATTTCACTGGTTATTAATTCACTGAAGATGTCTAAAGAGTCTTGTGTTGTTAAGGGTTGGAACTTGGATTTTAGTTTGAATCTTGCAGCTACTGTTGTGTAGGATGTAATACTTGGACTGGCCGGCATAACATTTTCACTGCTGCTCTCTTGTCTTAGTCCTTGTAGAGCTGCCAATAATTCTTAATCCCCTGCAGTAAGGTTATAATCGCCTGATTGCGGGTATATATATATATATATATATATATATATATATATATATATATATTACCTACTGGCGGTCGCCATTAGGTAGTTATAGATACAACCTGGTTTCCATAGGAAAAGCATTTTTTGATTTGCTAATAACATTGGGGTCGTTTGACGAATCTTCGCGAAATTCTCCAAAAAAAAGTCTATCCAGGTCAGCTCCTATCCTGAAGGTTTGGAGGTGATTCATCAAGCGGGGGCTGAGAAAAAAGGGGGGTCCCCAAACTCGTTTTCTCCATGTAAATTTACATAGGACATTTTGCGACGAGCTACAGCCCGAACTGCTGAACAGAATTACCCCAAATTTGGCAAAAAGGTAGCGCTTGGTTCAGGAAGTGACCTTTTTTTCAATGGTGTAAATCCGTTCAGTAGTTTTTGAGAAATTAAAAAAATAAGAGTCAAAAAATCATTTTCCCATACGACACTTTGTGCAAGGCTACAGCCGAAACTACTGAACGGAATTACTCCAAATTTAGCAGAAAGGTAGTGCTTGGGTCAGAAAGCGACCTTTTAAAAAACGGTGTATATCAGTTCAGTAGTTGCTGAGAAATTAGAAAAATAAAAGTTTTGATATCTGGGCGGAGCCTAAGTCGTGTGCGCGAGCTTCACTGTGATTGGCTGCTAGTAGTCCAAAATACAATAAGGAGCTGTAGGGGCAGAGAACAGGTCGTCCCCCACTCAAAGACTTGTATACAATAAATGACCTGTTCACACGGTGAAAATACAGCTCATACACCTATTAAAGTTGTCATATATTTTTAGACAATCTATAAAGCAAGTGGATACGCCATTTATACTGCTATAGGTATGAATCACCAATAAAGGAAAGAAAAAGGAATTTCATACGAAGTAAAAACTATCTCTGTAGCCCTGGCCTGTGTCTCTAACACCCTGATGTGGTGAAAAAAATTGTAGTGAAAAAATTGTGAAAGTGGAGTGATGGTGCCTCACGGTAGCAACACCAGGGAGGATAAAGCAGGAAGGTACTCGCCTGCTACCTCAAGATCTCATCATCAGCTACCACCACTCCAAAGAAAGATGTGTGTAAAAGAAAATAAATGGGTTAAGACCCAAAAGACAAAGTCCTAGGGTGTGTAATAGGAAATACAAGACATTCTTCAGTTGGAACAAAATATGCACACTGCTGTGCATAGTAATATGAGCCATAGAGATTGGCAAGCATTGAAAAGCATACAAAGCAACCGAGCCATCACCATCAAGCCAGCCGATAAGGGCGGGGCGGTGGTGGTGATGGACACTCAAGATTACGACACTGAAGTTGCCAGGCTCCTGGGTAACCGCTGTAATTACAGACCTTTGATGAGGGACCCTGCAAAAGAACTACAGGCAACCATTATTAAACTGGTGATGGAGGCAAAGGAGAAGAAATGGGTTACATGTAGAGAAGCCGAGTTTTTGATTAATATGAAACCGAGAATCCCGGCATTTTATATTGTACCCAAAATTCATAAAACACAACGACCCCCTCCGGGACGCCCAATTGTGTCGGGCATTCAATCCTTGCTAGAACCTTTGTCACAGTTTGTGAATTTTTTTCTTACGGAATGTGTCATCACCCAACCTTCGTACGTCCAAGACACCACAGATGTCTTGAGATTTTTGGAGAATGTATCATATGACCCTCTCAATCAATTTCTAGTCACCATAGACATAGAATCATTGTACACAAGCATCCCTCAGGAAGCAACGCTGACGGCAGCATTACGTGCCCTGAGGGACTGTGAGTGGTTCTATGACACTCCACAGACTTTTGTCCTACAATGCATAGAGATCGCATTAACCCAAAATTTCTTTTCATGCAAGGAACAGATATACCTCCAGGTGTCTGGTACCTCAATGGGGGCTACTTTTGCCCCAAGTCTGGCCTGCATTTATGTAGGCCAGTTTGAGGCACATTATATTCACTCTGATACCAATCTCTTCCAGAAGAACATTGTTCTCTGCAAGAGGTACATGGACGATGTGCTATGTATGTGGGCAGGCACGGAAGAGAGACTCAATGAGTTCTTAAATTGGCTCAATGGCTTGGACGGTTGTTTGAAGTTCACGTGGTCTGTGAGCAGAACATCTGCAGTGTATCTGGACCTTGATATTCAAGCAGAGCATGACAGGCTTGTGACGAAAGTGCATCAAAAACCAACGGATAAAAATTCCTTATTGCACTACAGGTCATATCATCCCAGAGCCCTTCGGGATAACTTGCCCGTGGGTCAGTTTTTAAGATACCACCGCAACTGCTCCACTCTACAACAATACTCTGAACAGTCCAATGTTTTGGCTAGAAAGTTAGAGAACCGAGCATACCCCAAAAAGGTTATAAAACAGGTGAGAAAACAAGCATACAACACGCCACGCGCTGCACTGTTGGAAAAGACTCCTAAAAAGAACGGTGATTGCATCCCAGTGGTTACCACCTTTGGCCCACTTTCCACTAAAATCAGACAGACTATCCGCAGGCACTGGCACTTGTTAAACACCACGAATATGCAAATGCCTCCACCTCGGTTTGCATTAAAACGATCAGCTAACATCCGCGATCGGTTGGTACACACTAGACCCAAACAAGATCTACGGGAAACCAATATCCCGCAGGGACATTACCCATGCGGGAGTTGCTCAGTCTGTGTGTTCACATCTCCAACGAAAAGTGTTACTCTTGCTAATAATAAAATTTGGTTTCTAAACAAATTCAGCAACTGCAACACAACAAATGTTATTTACAGATTGACGTGCCCCTGTGATCTTCACTACATTGGCCTAACCACCAGGAAGGTCAAAACAAGGATACAAGAACACCTCAGTACATTACGTGCAGGTAAATTGAGCACTAGATTGGTGCAACATTTCCAATCTCATAAACACACCCCTAAAGATGTTCGCTGGGTGGTTCTAGAGAGGGTGATGGGGGACCAATTTAATATGGAAACAAGATTGAGTACCAGGGAAGCACGCTGGATTTATCAGGAAGGTGTAGATCAAATCGGATTGAATGATCTTATTGAATGGAACAAGGTAAATATATAGTCCACTCATTTCTGATACCGTTTCAGGACGATATCCCTACCTGATATGATGTACCAGTGTTTTTGAGCTCTATCTGTGGGGACTATGTTACTTTATTGTCCACAGTAACAACAAAAAGGGCCCTTTGTTGAAAAATTCAATCATTAGTACAGACTCTCCCAATAATGCACAGCTACTGCCAATAAAGTTATTTGGTATTGATCATGCTATTCTGGCCTGGAACAAGGGTTGTTGAGTGACTCCATCATGGGTGGTTGTGTACATTACAGGTAGCGCAGTTGGGGCAACATATGTTTTTGTATAGTGGATCCAGCACTTCAAATATCGTGTCTTTATGTCTCCAATGGTTCAATAAAGTTGATGGGGATTGTATACACATTTAACCTTACAGCAGGGGTCCATATGGGTGTTGAGTTAAACTGACCTGAATATGATTGCTTGGACCGAGCCATAGTAACTGCATATAGGATTATGTGTGGTCATATATGTGGCCCTGTAATACTTTTAAATTTTTTGTAAAAATGTTTTTGTTAAGGTTTTTAAGAATATTGCAAATGATAATGCCCATTTAATCGATATGGACAGATGCCATATACATCGTTGCCAAAATCGTAATGCATTTCTCTCTGAGCGTGGGAAATTGCAAAAAATGAATCCCTTACTGATGATTTCGCCATTTAATCATGGCGGTGACTGCAATAGTGTTAAACAACTTGATCCCCTAGGGAGGGCGTGAGCTTTTGAGTCCGATCACGTGGTGAGCGTGCTTACGCGTATATCCACAATACACAACAGCCGGGCAGACGCGGTGCCAAGTTGATGCCGGATACGTACTCGGTCACGGTGAGTCTTGCCTTACGGGTGTGTTTGGAGAGCCTAGCGGGTGCGTTTGGAAGGTTTTTTCAAAGAGGAATGGTAACCTCTGTCATGCGGCTTGTCATAGCTATAGTGAGAGTATACGCTATAGGGTTAACAAACTGGTCGGCGACGGGGCTAAGGAGTAATCGTTACCACATAGTATAGGGACTTTTTTGATCATACGATGAGTGAAAGTTACTACAGAAGGGTTATTACATGCCAAAAACAGGGCACAAGAGCATTATCATTGAATAACGAACACTTAGTGGTGGTCATATGGGGAAGTTATATCTCCCACGGCCTCATGATTTTCGTTATGTATTACAGACTCACGTTAGGAGGTGACCGGAAGAGCCTTGAAGGAGTGATTACAGTCGCACACACAAGTGCCAGAGGGTAAAGGTATGCCCATGTTGGGCAATATCCCGGTAAATGTTTTGGAGGATATGCAGTCAGGGAAACAGTATATACTGCATAACGTTCTTCCTTTTTAATCAGATGCCAACTAATCTTGCTCTGTGTTGTTTGTCTATCTCTTGTCTCCCTGTGTCTCTGATAGAAGTGTTTTTAATAGACAAGCGGTGGTGCAGGGTGGAGCGATAATAATCCACGCCCTGAAGAAATTGCCGTGAGTTTATCCTAAGGCAATGAAACATGTCGGCATTTTAATATGAGCAGACACACAGCACAGAATAAAAATCGAAAGCCAGTGTGATCTAGCTCAAGTTTGTTAATAGTTGTGGGGTCGCATTTGGTGTACGAATCATTGCACAGTTATTTCCTATTACACACCCTAGCACTTTGTCTTTTGGGTCTTAACCCAGTTATTTTCTTTTACACACTTCTTTCTTTGGAGTGGTTGTAGCTGATGATGAGATCTTGAGGTAGCAGGCGAGTACCTTCCTGCTTTATCCTCCCTGGTGTTGCTACCGTGAGGCACCATCACTCCACTTTCACAATTTTTTCACTACAATTTTTTTCACCACATCAGGGTGTTAGAGACACAGGCCAGGGGCTACAGATATAGTTTTCACTTCGTATGAAATTCCTTTTTCTTTCCTTTATTGGTGATTCATACCTATAGCAGTATAGATGGCGTATCCACTTGCTTTATAGATTGTCTAAAAATATATGACAACTTTAATAGGTGTATGAGCTGTGTTTTCACCGTTTGAACAGGTCATTTATTGTATACAAGTGCTAGTAGTCCAAACCAGGAAGTGTTGGCAGCCATCTTTTGGCTCGGTAGAAGCGCGTCACCCAAATACGGAGAAACAAAGGTATAAAACAAGAAAAAGGGGAAGGGTAGAAAAACCCTGACCCCCTAGGCCTGCCCAGGGCCCAAAATATCATTTAAAAAAAAGAAAATCAGCATAAATTTGCTCTGGGGTCGCAGGTTCTTGCGTTTTATTTTAATGAGGCCCTTGGGTGGGCTAGGTTCCGGGGGTATTTCTTAAAAAACTAATAGCAGGGGTTGCGGGGGTGCACTGGGGTCCACGCAGCCCTGGGGCTTCACTCATGTTGGGAGGGGGGTTGTGCGGCCCCCCTTCTGGAGCCTTCTATGTGCTTGTAACTTTGGCGTCGTTTGACGAATCTTTATGAAATTATCCAAAAAGTTTCTCTTTTTTTAATTAGCTATTATATTGAAAGTTTGGAGGTGAATGGTGTAGGAGGGGCTGAGAAATAAGAGGGTCCTAAAACTTTACAGAAGACTACAGGTAAAACTGGTGAACGGAATTACGCCAAATTTGGCAGGGAGAAAGGTGATGGTCAGAAAGCACTCTTTTGTTTAAATGGTGTAAATCTGTTCAGTAGTTTTTGAGAAATATCAAATTTTACAGATATCGATATTTGGGAACTCTGACATGTGATTGGCTGAGGGGTTGCAAGCACCAGCTTACGGCTTATTGGCTGAGGATGGTTGAAACCAGGAAGTGTTGGCAGCCATTTTGTGATTTACTCCGTCAGCGCGCTCTCCGTGTAGAAGCCATCGGGTTCATAGTTTTACCTCTGCGAGGCAACACTGGCATCTGTGTCTGTGTGAGATATGCCTTACATGCTGCCTCTCATCATATCACCAGGTTGCGGCTATGCCTTTAGAAGTCTGTCCGTCGGCTCGGAGCTCTGTGAGTCAGACTGCCGGTACGATCCCCTACTCTACCCAAAGACTACCCAAACACCACTGCACTGTCATAAACTCTAAAACACTACCCCCAGCACGATCGCCTACACTACCCAAACACCACTGCACTACCCTAAACCCTAAATCTACCCCCAGCATGACCCCTATCCAAACACCACCGCACTACCCTATACCCTAAAATACTACCCCAGCACAACCCCCTACACAACCCAAACTCCACAGCATTGTCGTAAACCCTAAAACACTGTCCCCAGCACGACCCCCTACACTACCCAAACAGCACTAGACTACCCTAAACCCTAAAACACTACTCCCAACATGACCCCCTACACTACACAAACACCACTGCACTACCCTAAACCCTAAAACACTACCACCATCACGACCCCCTACACTACCCAAACACCACTGTTCTACCCTAAAAGACTACCCCAGCACAACCCCCTACAGTACACAAACACTACTGCAGTACCGTAAAAACTAAAAAACTACTCCGAGGATGACCCCCTACACTACACAAACAGCACTACACTACCCTAAACCCTAAAACACTACTCCCAGCATGACCCGTTACAGTACCCAAACATCACTGCATTTTCGTAAACTCTAAAACACTACCTCCAGCAAAATTCTTACACTACCCAAACACCACTGCACTACCTTAAACCCTAAAACACTACCCCCAGCATGAACCCCCAAACAGTACACAAACACCACTGCACTACTCTAAATCCTAAAACAGTACTTGCTGCATGACTTCCCACACTACACAAACACCACTGTGCTACCCTAAATCCTAAAACACTATTCTCAGCACGACCCCCTACACTACTCAAACACCACTGCACTGCCGTAAACCATAAAACACTACTCCCAGCATGACCCCCTACACTACCCAAACACCACTGTACTGTCGTAAACCCTAAAACACTATTCCCAGCAAGACCCCTACACTACACAAACACCACTGCACTACCTTAAACCCTAAAACGCTACCTCCAGCACGAACCCCCTACAGTACACAAACACCACTGTACTACCCTAAAGCATAAAACAGTACCAGTCCGTCGGTTCGCAGGTCTGCGTCTGCGAGCCGTCGTGTCCCTAGCTGAAAAGGTGCGAGACAGTCCGTTAGGTGATAGGTGTTTCTCTGCTAGCAGGGCCGTTGGCCCATTGGTGTCCCTTTGCAAGTGAAATCCGAGCTCTCCCTCTGCGAACCAGCACGCTGGTGTGCGTTTGCGAGCCGACGGCCCGTAGCTCTCCCTGTGCGAGCCGAGCCGATGGGCTGCAGCTCTCCCTGTGCTAGCCGGATCGCAGCTGTCACTCTGCAAACCGATATTGGGAATATAAGGTGGTTCTAAAAAGAGCCCTTGTGTTTATTAGTTTGAGCTACATATAAGTGTGGATGCAAAGCTTCAGGTTATTCAGAAAAACTCGATTTCCCTGATCTGTGAAGTGTACTCCATCACTTCTGTAGATATAAGCCATATCAAAACGTATGTTGTTGTTGTAGATCGACCCCTTTCTATGGTCTCTGAGGTATGCAGACACAGCTTTGTTGACATTCTTCCTAGATTTTTCAATCTGAGTACAAAATTGGTTTGACCATTTCCACTTTTGTCTTTGGCATATATTGGAATATGCAAAGACAGTTTGAGGCAAAAACCAACATCACTTGTCGAAAAGTGTCTTTCATTAGCATTTCCAAACCTACACCAGTCAATGTGCCTAGGTCATTTCCACCACAGTGCACAATGATGAGGTCAGGGTGTTGAAGATGCAAACAGGATTTAAAGCAAAGGCAACAATTGGTGCCACTTCAATCCTCCCTGTCCAAACCATTTAATGCCCACATTTTGTAAACCTAGGTCTAAGTCAATACGTCTCTGTTCTGCACACCTCTTGCACCTGAAAACATAGCTATGTCCTACGATCCACACTAGCATTTTGAAGGTATGGCTGGGAAGTATGGATAGATGTCTGTAGCTCATGCAGTCCGTTGGTAGAATAAGAGATATGTTTAAAGGTGGGGAATTACTTCTTTTTCTCATTCAAAATGATAACTGATTGGGAGATGAAACTCATTGTTTTTTAAAAGTAGGGTGCACATTCGTTTTGTGGAAAAGCATCTTTGTGATTGGTTGAGAAAATGCAGTCTAAACGCGGAGTACATATCATAGGATAACATTTGGTTAACTCAACCACACCTGCTGCTTGCATTTGGAAGGCACTGTTTGAACTTAAAACAATCATGAACTTTTAACCTGCACGTGCCGTTAAATGTTCGAGAAAATGTTGCAAAAAAATATTGTTAGGTTAGAAAAAAATGATGAACTTTTAACATGCACGTGTTGTAGAATGTTCTAGAAAGTGTGTTTATAGAATACATTGCACTTCTTACTTCTATGTGTCATTGAATATAAAAAAACTGTTTATATGGAAAATTCAAAAATAACCAATAGAGAGAAGTTTTACAATCTAAAAGAATCAAGGAACTATTCTAATTTGTTATTTACATGTATTTATGTGTGGAGTAACAAAATGACAGACACAACAGCACCAGGAAGAGGAACAAGCAGGGAGTGGGGGACGAGGGGAGATGGGCACAATGGTACACATTCACAATTAAGTACAGCACAACTACAGACAAACCATGGCCAAAATGAAACACATCAACAAGGAGCACAAGTCACACAACCCACCAACATCACACCACTGAACAATCACAGAAGTGAAAACCACACTGCCTGAAAGGGAGAAGGGTGAACAAACCCTCACATGAAGGGACATCTCACACACAATGCAGCACACACACATTGGACATCCAACACAATGTTGTCCAAACACAAACATTCGCACAATCGAACACAGGACAAAAATGCACTCGCCTGTGGTGGATAAATGTCTAAAAGCGTTGGTATGAAACAGGCACATAAGAATGCATAAGTACAAACCCACAGTGTGGATGGGGTAGCAATTCACGTATGGCAGGCAGCCAGAGAGTCCGTGACACACACATTGGCATACAAAAGAAGACACAACACACTTGGAGACAAGTGAAAATGTGGAAACTTTATAAAAAAAAGTGTGTGTCAGTACGGCCAAGAAAAGTGCCACGATATGCAGACAAATGCAGCAGCATGCCTGAAAAAGGAACGTAGGAAAACTTCCATGTTCACCTCGGGATAGTCCATCACCAACACACGTCAGTATCAAGCAGCGTTGGTTGTCCGCGCCTTGGACGTGAGTCAGCGCCAATGCAGCCATGTCCACTGTCGTCCTGGGACATGTGAGCAGATGCACAACGTGCAATGACGCTATGGGACAAGTGCAATGTGGCACATCGAGTCGTGGTTGCAGGTACCTTGTCACTCGTCCATGAACGCGAGTGCTGCTGCGTAAGCCACTATCTCTGATGAGTGATGGTTGGCCACAATATTTGACTGGTTGTTGACGTAATCCATCAGCTGACCGGGACAGATGTGCTGACTCCAACCACTGTACCCAATGTGCACCAAAGCAGAACCGGGAAGTGGGTCAATTTGCTCACGGCATACTACGACACATGCACTCTACCAGGCCCAGTTCCCAACATGCACGCCAAACATCCATGCATGCGATAAACAGGCATCACCATGACACTCCTGGTCATGGGCCAACAGGGGGCGCACACACCCGTCGTATTCCATGTCAGCTACCCACACGTTGGAGAGGCACACGTCCATGCACCACTCAGATAGGCACGTGCAACATTGCAATACAGGTTGAACCCTGGTGACGTCCGCAATGCAAAAGCTCAGCCGGTAAGTGATCCGCAGCACTGCCAAAGGCAGTGCACCCAGGACATGCAGCAGACGTGCAAGGTATAGGTGGACGTGAATGGAGTCGACCATGTGTTCGGGTTGGTCTGCCATTGCATCAGTGGCTCTGCTTGTAGCTGCACTGGCTTGCCGTGTGCCAGTCTTGTGGATGAAATGGCACAGCTTGGTGCAATGAGCCAGGTCTGTGTGCAATGGGTGCAGGGAAGGGTTGTGATGGGAGTACGTGTGCAGGCCATTTCACGCACTACGATGAAGGACTTTTGAGTGTGGGATGTGTACTTGTTGTTCTCAAATCGGGCAGTGCGTAGTGTGGGAGACGGATGCAAGTATTATCGTATCTGTCAGGGAGGCTGGCACTTGCAAGTTCCTTCTCGGAGCAGCAGATGTGTTAGCGCAAGATAGCTCAGACAAAGAACCTTTCATCCCTACAGTAACTTCTCCAGCTGCATTCATACAGGATGTGTACAAAGGCCGGTCGTGGGTGTTATGGGATGTCTGCGACCCTGGTCATCATGGATGAGCTGCCCAACATGTGGCACATGGGCGGGTTCACTGTGTGTTACGTTGCCAAACAGCTGCTCCTCCCTCCCACGAGCACCCACACTTTTGTGCACTGCGTCGTTGTATCCCTTGCACTCCTACGGCACACCATTGTAATGGCTATTCGTGCATGTCCTGCGGCATTCCAATCACACCCTGACACTGCCGTTTGGAGGTGGTGCATGCCACTTTACAACATCAACTGCTGCGACCCTTGTGGCAGCCACACTAGAACACAGAGATACACTTACCACACTTCTTGCACACAGACACCCCGTTCCCCTTGCCGGATAGGCACACCCCTGCGCTGACCACTGTACTCAGGACCAGCACATGCCGCTTGTGCATGCAGGAGGATGCGTGCGTAGCTTAATGTCCAGGCTCACTGCCAACGCTGAGGTAACATGGTAACATCCGCTGAAGACAGCACACTGTGATGTTGCAGGGCCCGTGCCCATAATGCTAACACAATGACCACACAGACACACTTGCCCAGATGTGGGTTCGGGGGGCGTTGGCGGTCCTGGGGTTGTTGTGATGAGTGTTGTGGCCCTCATGGGTATACGTGTATCATGCTCATTGACTCTATGGCACCTGTGGGTGTTCCGGTGTGGCTCTGGGCTGTGTTGACTTTCATGCTGCAGGTAGTCATCCTGCTTAACACCAGCAGAAAGCAGGTGTAAAATCCCTGGTGCTAACGCGGCTTATCGCCGGAATTTATTTTGCATCACAGTTTTTGCCTTTCGTTGTGAAATTTGTGATGTAGTTTTTTCGTGTACAGAAAAATAAATGAACTGGGCAGTGTATCCCATCAAGATCCAGCACCTGACCCACTATTCCCAATCAATATAAATACAATGAGATTTCTTCATTGATTTTGTGTGTACACTGTACATACACACACTACCACAGTGCAATTCAATACAGGATTTTAGTATTTAGAAAAAATCGCAAATGTGCACCTCATGTGTTTTTTCATGGGAAAGCATACTCTGCATCTCATTATCAGCACTTTAATGCAACTAAATTTGAGATAAATCTAACACACTATTCAGAAGCTGGTGCAAACTGCAGACATCACCAGTATTCCTACGATAACTGCCCCAAAATATAACACCATGGTGGACACCACCAAATAACAGTAATAAGAATGATAAAGAGTCACACACTGCACTTAAGTAACAACCAAAAACTATTTTTTTTTCAAACTTTATTTGTCCGTTTACGTATATATAGAGGATAAACTAAATTCAACAAATTCAACACAAAACAACAAGGCGGAAGACTCCTGTCTGGTCCATCAATGTTGACAACACAGCCTGGAAAATAAAGCACAAAATAAGGATGTGTGTAATGCGCATATCAAAGGAGTGAGACACAGAGAAAGAGAGAAAAATCCAGAGCGAAAAAGAGAGGGAAGGAAAGAAAGGGAGTGAGAAAGGGAGAAGGGAGAGAGAGTGAGCGAGATAGAAGGAAAGGAAGGAAGAGAGTGAGAGAGAGAGTGAAGAGAGAGAAGTGAGAGAGAGAGAGAGAGAGAGAGAGAGAGAGAGAGAGAGAGAGACACTGCCGCCCCTGCGCATTCATGACCAAATAATTACCTGCTGCCTCTGGAGTGTCTACCAGTGGGCACTCCACGTTCCCGTGAAAGCTCCAGTGCCCGGTCCTGCCACCATGGCTTAGTGCACATTATGTGGACCCGCTCCGCGGTCCAGCAGATGCCACACATGTCACTGAGTCCTGAGTCATCAAAGGCGGAGACCACATCAGCTTTTGGTGCTGCTAACCCTGTGCAACGAAAGTCAGCGCCACGTGGTGGTAGGCCGCTGATGGCCATACAACGTAGGGTGTGACTAACACTATGCAACTCAAGTCCGCGCCACGTGGTGGTAGGCCTCTGACGGCCACGTCATCTTCGGGTGGCACTAACCCTGTGCAACTCAAGTCTGTGCCACGTGGTGGTAGGCACCTGATGGCCACATCAGCTTCGGGTGGCACCAACCCTGTGCAAGTCAAGTCCGCGCCAAGTGCTAGTAGGCCCCTGACGGCCATACAGCTCAGGGTGCGACTAACCCTTTGTACAACTTTTCATGGACTCTTTATGATTGAGACCCATGGAGCGTCCGCCATCCAGTCACCACCGGCAATAAAGGATGTGACATTGTCGATGCATTATATTTGCGTGGTCACATGGCCTGTGACGCATGTGCCGGGTGGGTGTGGTGTGTGTGTAAACCTGCCCTCAGGGAGTGGCCGTGACATGTTGACAACTAGACCACTGACCTGCACACCAACAGCGAGCACGCCTGCGTCAGGTAGCTATGTGGTGGTGTGAAAACGTGTTTTCTCAATGGATTTTCCATAGGAAACTTTAGACAAGGCTACAGGTCAAACTGCTGAACAGAATTACGCCAAATTTGGTAGGGAGAAAGGTCTTGGTCCATAAAGCGCACTTTCTCGCATCGAGTGAAAATATAAAAGAAAGGTCCCGGGGGCAAGTTAATATACCGGAGCTCTGTCTGTGCAAGATAACCCTTTCACGCTCCCTCTGCCCAACATCACCACTTTGCAGCTATGTCATTAGAAGCCAGTCCGTCGGCTTGCAGCTCTCTACCTTTGCAAGCTAGTGCACTACTGTGCCTGTACCTCTGCGAGCTACTGTGCTGCTGTTCCTTTGGGAGTGGACGGCTCATGCGTCTGTGAGTCGAAGGGACGGGCCGCAGTTGTCCCTCTGCGAGCCTGGGTGCGAACTGTTCATAAGTCACACTACATAAGCATTAAAAAGCCAATTTGTGATTCAGTCCATCAGCTGGCATCTATCCGAGGCATTTCTGAAAACATACTGGAGTTCTTTCTGTGAGAGATACCCCTTTCACGCTGCCTCTCCCCACATCAGCAGGTAACGCACCCTCTTCCCACATTACCAACATACCCCCAACAACCTTCTTGGGCCCGGAATTGTCCCTGTGCAGTTGGACAAACAAGAATCTTAGTCATGTATAGATTTACATATAAAACATTTTATTTAATCAAAACAACAACAAATAAAACTAAAGGGAGTCTGGTGCTGTGGTCGCTGCCACGAAGTTGGTGTCGCTGCCATTCAGGACTCAGGAAACAGTTCCACATGTGGGATCGGCTTGTATTGAATAGGGTTAGTGGCACCACGTGTCGCGTCTTGTGTTGTACACGGTTAGTGGCACCACGTGTAGCTGGCCTGGCATATGGAAATATGCCTGACTGATCAAAGGGAGTCTGGTGCTGTGGTTGCTGCCACAAATTTAGGGTCACTGCCATTCAGGACTCAGGACACAGTTCCACATGTGGGATCTGCTTGTGTTGAACAGGGTTAGTGGCACCACGCGTCACGGGTTGTGTTGAACAGGGTTAGTGGCACCACATGTCCAAAATTCGAATTGCGAGCTCTGCTGCCCGCAGTGTAGAGTGTTATTGAATATTCGTTTGCACTTGAAGATGAATTTGGTGATTGTACTAAAGCTATAACTGATATAAAAAAAGTTCTTGAAGCAAGGATACTGAAAGGATATTATGTAGGTTTTAGGCCTGTGCTAGTTACTTGCCTAGTGGACTCTGTAATTAATGAATCAAGATTAAATTTTAATTGTGAGCCCTACTGACCGCATTGTAGGCGTATGATGAAAAGACTAAATATGTATAGAATACACTGTCGATGTGTATGAGCCTGTAATGCTGCTTTTTGCAGACGGGCTGCACTGGGAGCAATGTCTCTTGCCTACTGCGTCATCTGCAATTGCGACTGTGTCTGAATTGTGAGCCCTGCTGACTGCGGTGTAGGCCAGAGGTAGCGGTGAGCAAGGGCCCACAGCCACATGCATAAGTTGGTGGCCCCATCGGCCTGCGTAGTTTACGTTCAGTGGCACCATGTGTTGCCGGCCTTCCATATGCAAATACGCTTCACTAATCGAAGGGAGTCTGGTGCTGTGGTCGCTGCCACGAAATTGGGGTCTTTGCCATTCAGGACTCAGGACACAGTTCCACATGTGGGATCGGCTTGTGTTGAACAGGGTTAGTGGCACCACATGTCGTGCCTTGTGTTGTACAGGGTTCATGGCATCACATATCGCCGGCCTTGCATATGGAAATATGCCTAACTGATCAAAGGGAGTCCAGTGCTGTGGCCGCTGCCACGGACTTGCAGGTCACTGCCATTCAGGGCTCAGGGCACAGTTCCACACATGGGATTGGCTTGTGTTGAACAGGGTTAGTGGCGCCATGTGTCGCCGGCTTCTGTTGAACAGGGTTAGTGGCACCATGTGTCGCGGCTTGTGTTGAACAGGGTTAGTGGCACCACATGTCGCGGCTTGTGTTGGACAGGGTTAGTGGCACCACGTGTCGCCGGCTTGTGTTGAACAGGGTTAGTGGCACCATATGTTGCGGCTTGCATTGAATTCTGCCTCAATAAGGCCACGTGGCGATGACTTGTGGTGCAGTGAGTTAGAAGTACCTTTGGCGCTGAGCGTGTACGTACCCTGCGATGATGCGTGGTCCTGGGGGCCGCACTCAGACCAATGTCTTTTGTCTATTGAATTCTGCCTCAATTCGATTTTCGAGTGATAGTATGCCTCACTGCTGACATAAATCTGTTCACTCTTCCTTGCGATGACTTATGGTGCACTGAGTTAGTAGTACCTTTGGCGCTCAGCGTGTACATACCCTGCGATGATGTGTGGTCCGGGGGTGCCGCACTTGGATCAATGTCTTTTGTCTATTGAATTCTGCCTCAATAAGGCCACATGGTGTTGACTTGTGGTGCACTGAGATAGGGGCAACTGAAGCACTCAGCGTGTGTGCACCCTGCGATGATGCGTGGTCTGAAAGGGCCGCACTGGGAGCAATTTATCTTGCGTACTGGACTGCGTTATCTGCAATCGCTACTTAATGTGAATTGTGATGCCTGCTGTCCGCAGTGTAGATCGAAGGCAATAGTCTGTACAGACATAAGTATGGAGTGCTATGCCGCTGGGTTCGCAGTGGGCCTGTGTCGAGGAGACCCACGGTCATGGCGGCAGCCTCGTGGCAGGGAGAGGCCGTCCGCTCTGGCACAGTCGTTGGTCTTCACAGTTCACAAGTGAACCACGCCCAGAGCCCCGGCCTCTTTATTCACACTCCTACGCTGAAGTGGCGTATGTCGGAGCAGCCCACTCCGGTTACGCTTATGCTTACAAGGGGGGACGACACAGTAACATGACTGAGATCTTCCCTATTGGTTGACGTAACATGGTTGGGTCCACTGTCCACAACACTAAAAGCACCTGTAGTATTTGTGCAGAAGGTGAGGTGTGTGTTCTGCATACTGAGATGTGTCCAGCACATCACCGCTACACTTTGCATTATGTGCATTGTTATTCATGGGTGAATTGCTTCCTTCACATATAGTTTGTTCACACCTGTCCCAATATTCAGCTATTATGTGGCCGTGCTGTTTTCGGAAAGTTCGCTGTCTTGTTCTGCGCTACATCGGTGGTAGGGGGAGGTCCTGGGGGTGGTGGTGGGTGTTGTGGCGTTCTTGGGTGTCAGAGCTGCTTGATCAGTAGGTCTATGACATGTGTTGGTCTTCAGATGTGGCTCTGGGCTGGCCTCCCTTTCATACTGTATGTAGTTGTTTAATATTTAAAAACACAGGAAGACAATATATAGTTTAAATAACAAATAAAACAAATTACAAAAACTATTTTTAGGATATTAAAGTTACAAAATAGCCAAAAAAATTCTTCATAATTACTGAGAAAAAAATAGGTTTTATGAACATTATAATTAGAAATTAGAATTTAAATAACCTTTGAAATTCACAAAAAACATAGGTCTCAGGAACCTTAAAGTTAGAAATTAGTATTTAAAAAAATCATTCAAATTTACTGAAAAAATGAATTGCCACTTTTCCCAACATTGAGCTATTATATGGCTGAGGGACCATGCCATTTTTGGAGGGTTCGCTGTCCTCTTCTGCACTGCCTTGGTGGTAGTGGGGAGATGGGTGGTGCAGGGGGAGGTCCTGAGGGTTGTGGCAGTGGGTATTGTGTCCTTCTTGGGTGTCGGAAAAAACTATAGGTTAAATGAATATTATAATTAGAAGTTAGCATTAAAAAAAACATTGAAATTCACTGAAAAAAACATAGGTTTCAGGCACGTTATAGATAGAAATTAGCACTTAAAAACCTTTGAAATTCACTGAAAAAGCTATAGGTTTCAGGCACGTTATAGTTAGAAATTAGCATTTAAAAAACATTTGAAATTCACTGAAAAAACCATAGGTTTCAGGCATGTTATAGTTAGAAATTAGCATTTAAAAACCTTAGAAATTCACTGAAAAAAACATGGGTTTCAGGCACGTTATAGTTAGAAATGAGCTTTTAAAAAACCTTAGAAATTCACAGAAAAAAACCTAGGTTTCAGGGACGTTATAGTTAGTTGGACATTTCACTCATACAAAACCATAGAAATTCCACCGTTATAGTTAGTTCAGCTAACTATAACTCGCGCCCCCGCAATGCACTGC
The DNA here is from genome assembly GCF_964204655.1 of Triturus cristatus. Lineage (NCBI taxonomy): Eukaryota > Metazoa > Chordata > Amphibia > Caudata > Salamandridae > Triturus > Triturus cristatus. The sequence continues at coordinate 954,708,416 of NC_140581.1, forward strand.
TGATTACGTCACATATTACATCATTCATGACATGGTCAGTGACATCACTGATGACATCACTGATGACATCATCCATGTGACAATCTGATGCATCTCCTCACACACTAATATAACCTTTGATACACTCACTGTAAAATACAGACTACCATTTACGATACCATTGACACACTAATACCAGTTACTACACACAGTGATTCCTAGGTCTACACACACATCTACACATTCACACATACAATCACTCATACATGCAGTAAATGATCAATAGAACACTATCAAATGCACTCATACACGTATATAGACATTGACACACCAGCACTCATCCTAGTCAGTCATGTATTCATCCTAGTCACTCATGCAAAGAATCAATCACAGTTCCATTTACTCACCTACACAGTTATACACACATCACCTCATTTATTCATACAGATAGTAACGCATAGTCAGTCTCTTATATAATCACTAATACAAGTATACATCGATTCACTCACCAAGACGCCCATACACACACTTACCCACCCATACAACTGTTTCCACCTGCACTCTTAAACTCATACACCCTGTAAATTAATCACTCACACACCCCCCACCCATTCACACACACACTCAGTCTTCTATACAAATACGCAGGCAACTAATCAATAACCCATATAGACATTCATGTAGCTACTGACCAACCAATGCAGCAGCTTACACAAAAACAGACAGAGTGATACACACATCGACACACTTTAGACACTAACCCATGTATTCTGTAAGATACATTTAATCATTCACTTATTAAACAGTCAGTCACACACATACTAAATCCTCCATCCAGACACTTATACATCCATTCATTCTTCAATACAGCTTGGTATATATATAATACATATTTAAATTTTAAAGAAAACCACATTCACTGGATAATGTCATCCGTGATGTCATCAGTGCTGTCATTTGAGATATCATCAGTGATGTCACTGACCATTTCATGAATGATGTAATATGTGACGTCGTCCATGAAGCTGGGGTCCGCCTAACATCCAGGGCGGTGGTGCAGCTCCAACGGCTGGACTGCCATCGTGATAAACTTAGGTTACTCGGTGTGGAGGGCGCTCCGTTTGTTGACAAATGTGGACTTTGATGTTGAACGGCAGTCCAGCCGTTGGAGCCGCACCACCGCCCCGGATGTTAGGCGGACCCCAGCTTCGTGGACAACGTGGCATTGGGGAACACTGAGGGATGTTATTTGCAGGGACAGTGGGTCATGGAACTGTTTGACCTATTTGAGGTATTATTTGAAAGTATTTGAAGTGGCATCACAATACGAGTGTTATTATGCAAATGGACTACTAGTCCCATGGTGCAATTGTGTGAACTTTCCAACTCACCTGCGGGAAATAAAAATGAATTTAAATGCCGACCAGCAGCCTGCACTCTTGATTTTGCTGTTGCTTGCCTGTGAACAAGAGCTATTGAGCTTGAAACGCGTTAGGCACTAATTTATTGCAACAGTACATGCCAGCCTACCTGCCATCGTGATAAACTTAGGTTACTCGGTGTGGAGTGCGCTCCGTTTGTGGACAAATGTGGACTTTGATATATATATATATATATATACATATATATATATATATATATATATATAGATATATATATATATATATATATATATCACCGCTTCAAGGTTAGAAGTACAGCACTTGTGGGGAATTTATAACCAGATTTATTTGGTTAAGGTGAACACAAAACATATATATATATATATATATGTATGTGTATGTTTGCAGGGCCGACTTTAGCACTGCTGGCACTCAGTGCAGCAGTCATTTTTGGTGCCCCCACACCCCATGACCACCTCCTCAGATTCTCTCACTACCATTTGGCAAAAGAACCCCTCATCTCTCCAATCAAAAGTTATTGCCAAAAACAGCCGCCACAAGGTCGTCTCCCCCTCCACAGCTAAGCGCCCAGTGCAGCCGCACCAGTCGCACTGCCCTAAAGCCGACCCTGTGTGTGTGTATATAAGGGATTATATTTCACTGTAAAATACTTACATTTTTGTGGTTATGGCATTTGTGATAAAGGCATATTTGCAGTAAAATTTGTATTTGTAAAGACTTATGTTCTAAAGATGTATTCATTCTTCAGGCACCCTTGTAAAGGTATGTTGTTGCACTGGCAGTCCTAGTTCCGTCATACATCTCATGTCACACTTTTTTTAATTTCAAAATATTTTTATTAGTTTCACAGAACAGGTACATTCGCATTTTCATTAAGGGTTTCCAGATAAACGTAGTTGGTATTACAGAAATTATGTGATACTGTTTTGTACACGTCCAGCTGGTCCCCTCCGCGTTGACTAGCTGGGAAAATTAGAGACAGGATAGCAAGAAGAGAGAAGAAAGGAGAGAGAGAGTAGAGGGTAAAAGAAGTGTTCATTTGCTATGAGCTTAGTCTGGGGTTGTATAGATGTGTGGAGGCCGAGTTCCCCCAAGTGGGCTCACAGGGGTTCGTAGGAGTCCAGGAGCATGTCTAGCGACTTCCACATCCCCCGGTAGCTGGTCTCCAGGGTGAGTTTTGCAGGGCAGTGCTATCTGCCCCTCTGAGGTATGTCACCCAGTTAAACCAGCATTTGTTTGATGTCCTAGCAGTATCCTTCCAGTTGGACAGGACCAACTTTAACCTCATTCATTGATCACATTCCTCAATCAAAAGTTTGTATAAGAAAAGTAAAGTATCAAAAATCAACAGGAGAGGAAGGGATCAACACGGCTAGTCCCCTCAGTAGATTATCCAGAATCAACAAAGCCAGTGTACAATAATTCAAAACAAAGGGCACTCTAGTTAATGCAATACATTAATCAACAGAGCACAGAGCCACAGATTCCCTGTGAACCGTTATGTTCAGGGAAAGCAAGTTTGGCCACTATGGAACAATACCCAGTGGGTATAAAAAAGCCCTCACTCGCCAACCTGGTTGGTGACATGCTTCATCATTGGGCTTCCACTGGGACGACCGAATGTCATCCCAGTGTGCTGCGACGCCAGGTTACTGCGGAGCGGGGTTTGTTGTGTGGGGAAAGTGAATTTAAAATATCCAATCAAGTCAAAAAGAAACTTTAATCATTTTGCTTAATTGGAAAGGAGTAAAAAGGAGTGAGGGTCAAAAAAATAAAAGACCTGGTTCACTCCGTGGCGGTCAACATGTTTCTGCCTCTAGGAGTGTTAAACGGGCATTCTTCAGGACCAGAGGGGGATGTGCGTAGCCCCGGTGGTGTGAACACACTAAGGTCCACCCTACCGTGGGCTGTTTGTGTGAAAATCAAAAAAACACTGAATAGTGTAAACTCCGCCAGATAAATTAATTAATTATGGGGAGAGGAACGAGTTTACTCTGATGATACAAAGAGACAAACAAACAGAAAGACAAAACATAAAGAGAGGTATCAATGTTTGTCACAAAAATCGTGCTCTACAAATCAGGAGTTAAGAACTGATGTGCTCGAAGGACAAGTGAGTGCCTCTAGATCTACCTCAGGTGCCAAAAATGTGAGAAGCTGTGCACCTAGGTATAGTCAAATATCGGTGTGAAGATAACAGGACGTTATCCTATCAAAGGTGACTAGTAGTCAAATCTCGGAACGCACGTGAAATGTAACAGTGACACTCAAATGCGGAGAATTCGGGCTAGGGACTAATAAAACTGCCCGCGATGCTCAGTATGCACAAAAAAGGGAACGGATCTTACAGAGAGGCCAGTCCGTTAGAAGCCTCATGGATCCCGGGAGGGGGGTGGGAGCAAAATGGCACACCCTGCATCAGGAAGAAATGAAAAGAAAACGGAGTTCGTGTGAATATCACGAACGGAGGAGAAAGCGAAGGCTCGCTTACCTTGTTGGGCGAGGAGCGGATAATATTACTTACGCCCTTGCTGCTCTTCACCTGTGAAATGCCTACACAGCCTCTTGCTGCCGGGTCCGGATAGTAGTGATCCGGGGCCGGAGGTGTGCATATAAAGGCCACTTGGCGTGTCAATAGTCAGGCTCTCTAAGAGAGCTTCTACCTGATTGGGTAGAAAGCTCTTACTCGAACGCTGATTGGCCTAGAAAGAGCCAATCGGTGCGAAGATACTGAAAGACGAGGTTGTTCGTTGCGCTAGGCAACGCTTAACAACGAAGGGGGAAAAAAAAGAGGTTTTACAAAACTTTAATGGCACGAAACCCTGGGAGCATTAACAAACCAACACAGAGCACACGTGGAGTGTGCATCAGGGCCTGGAGAAAAGCGAGTGTATGGTACTGCTAGAAGGGACTGTAAGGCAGACTCGTGCACTGGGTCAAGGAGACCTGGCTTGTCTGCAGTTAGGGCATGAATAGACCAAAGTCACCATAGCTGGAAAAGACACAAATCGGACAACCAGCCTGGGTGTCAGGAGTTCCTAATGTCCAGAAGAATTAACGTTACAGCAGGGAAGATGAAATAAACCCAACGACTAGTTAGAGTCAAAAAGAAGTGGTATCAGGGGATTCATTTGAAAATGGTAATAATCAAATAGGCTGAGAGTGTTCAAAGGATATTGACCCAAGGGACATTGTCATTCAACCCATGGAGGTTAGTCCCCAGACGGTAGACCCACCTCTGTTCCCTTTCAAAAAGTACTTTAGGGATGTTACTACCACTTGAGATCTCTTCTATCACTGTCCACCTTAAGTCGTTGGTTGTGTGGTTGACAGAAAGAAAGTGTTCACTCATTTTGGTAGTTGTGCGTTTGCACCTAACGTTGCTCCGGTGTTCGCATATCCGGAGTCTGACCTTCCTCGTCGTCATCCCCACGTATCGTAAACCGCAGGGGCATGTAATGAGGTAAACCACATTCGTAGTGTTACAATTCGTGTGGCCTCTTTGGGTCCAGGTCTTGTTGGGTTCAAGGTTGAGGGTTTTGGTATGTGAGGTCAGATGGCATACACTGCAGTCAGAACAAGGAAAATGCCCAGTGATCTTGGGGAGGCCCCAAGCTTCCGTTATAGATCTTTGTGGGGTCTCTCGTGGCATCAGTGGTCGTGTGTGTACCAGATTGTTGCGGAGGCTTTGTGCGCGTTTGAATGAAAAGAGTGGTTTTTCCCAGTTGCGATTAGCGCTGTTGATTATACCCCAATGTTTATTGATAGTCTTTTTAAGTTGGTTAGAAAGGGTACAGTAGGTGGTGACACAGGTAAGTGGGATAGACGCAGTATCCTTTGGGTAGTCAGTTAAGAGTACATCCCTTGGTTGATTCCTCGCCCGTTTGTACCTTCTGGAAAGGAGGGGGGACGGATACCCTCTCATTCTCAGTTTAGTTGTTAAATCCTGAGATTGGCTCTTGAAATCGCTCAAGGTGGTGCAATTTCGTCGTAGGCGGAGGTATTGTCCGTAGGGTAAATTTTCCCTCAGGGTACGTGGGTGAAAACTGGTAAACTCGAGGAGATTGTTCCTCGAGGTTGGCTTGTAATAGGTCCTAGTTTGAAAGGACCCTCGTACCTTAGTTATCACCACATCAAGAAATACCACCTCAGATTCGTCATATGTATGCGTGAAATTCAGGTGCGGGTTCAAAGTATTGATCCATGTGAGGAAAGACTGGAGGGTGTTGTTACTACCTTGCCAGATCAGAAGCACATCATCTATATATCGCTTCCATAAGGCTATGGAAGAGCGGTAGGGGTTTGAAGTCGGGAGGATGAACTTCTGTTCAAAAGCATAGACGTACAGTCCAGCTACACTGGGAGCAAAGGTACTCCCCATGGAAGTACCTGTGGTTTGGAGATACAATTGTCCCTGGAACTCAAAGAAGTTTCTCTTCAAGGCCAAGGAAGCACATTGTATCATGAACTCTTTGGTGGTTCTGTATTCCCAGGGAGTGGAGTCAAGTGATTCTTCCAGGACCCTGATGGTTTCGTCCTGGGGAATGCTCGTATACAAGCTTTCTATATCCAATGTTGCCAGTATAGTGTGTTCTGAGCACGTGGTGTTACTGAGTAGTTTCAGAAGGTCCTTTGTATCCTTAAGGTAGGTGGTAGATTTTTGGACCAAAGGTTTTAGGAAGTGGTCACAGAACCAAGATAGGGGTTCCAAGAGAGAGTCAATCCCCGAGACAATGGGGCGTCCAGGTGGGGGGACTCTCTCTTTATGGATCTTGGGAAGTGTGTAGAAATAAGGGATCTTCCCCGGGCCTTCAGTGAGGAAACGCGCTTCAACTCTGGTGATGACACCCTGTGTCTGTGCCTCTTCGACCACACTTAGGATCTCACCTTTGAGCTCCTCAGATGGATCATTGAGGAGTGGTGTGTAGTTGTGGCGGTCGTTCAATAAGCGGAGACACTCCTGGTCGTAGTCGGTAGTGTTCAGTAGTACGACAGCACCCCCCTTATCTGCGGGTTTTATGGTTAGGGTGGGGTCCGCACGGAGAGAAGTGATGGCTCTGTACTCATCTGCCCTCAGATTCTTAAAAGTAGTGGGGATGACTGTGTGCTCAATTTCGGCAAAAACTGCTCGTTCAAAGGTCGTAATTTCCACAGGAATGGTATGTGGAGGGGGATTAAAGGTCGATGGTGGTCGGAGGGGGGTATCCCCTACGTCCAAGTCGGCTCCCTCGTTAGCTCGACTTTCAAAGAAAGCTTTTAATTTCAACTTCCTGAAAAATGCTGCCAGTTCGCAGTGAAGGCGGAATTTATCGGGGCGGGCTGAAGGAACAAAGCCCAATCCCTTTTCCAAAACCGATCTCTCATGGTCTGTTAGTGTCTTATTCGACAGATTGACGATCAGGCTGTTGAAGTGCTCGGTCCCGAGGCCAACAGTTCCTGAGCTTGTTTGCTCCGGGTGTGGTTGCCCACTGGGTCGTCTTGTGCCCAGTGTACTCTTTGGTTGTTCCCTCTCCGCCGGCCTTTTCCCCTTTGGCCCCTCTCTAAAAAATGGGGCTGTGGAAACGGGTTCGGAGGGTACATTGGGGAGGCATAACCAGGGTTCCATCCCATCTGTGGGCCAAATGGGTAATGGAATTGTATGGGATGTGAGCCCATAGCACCTTGTTGTGGGGGAAAGTTTGCCCAAGGCGCTTGATTAGGGAAGGGACGTGACCTTCCTCTTTGTCTGCCCCTTCTGGATTGTCTGGAGCTGCCACTGCTTGAACCGCTGCTGTTAGAGGAGTCATCATCTGTCCCGTAGGAGTTAGTTTCAGTTCTACGTACGGCCACAAAGGCCGGGTCAGCATAAGGGTATACTTTATTAAATTCAAATTTCTTAAGGTCTTTCTGAAATTGATTCACCTTACTCTGTGTGAGATTCTCTTTATACTCATTGATGTCTTTGTTCAGTTCATCAAGTCGTTTTTTAAACCCAGTGAGTGTGGTTTTGAATTGTGTTTCAGTTTGGGTAATCTCAATCATAATCGCCTCAGACAGTCGGACGGCTGTTTTAATGATTAAGACTAACCAGTCTCGAGTGCAGTGCCATGCTATCATTGCCCAGTCTTTTCTGAAAGTGGCATCCTCCAGAAAGATACGTGGAGCGTTGGTTACTAGTAAGCCCCTTGGGGCTGTATTGGTCCGTAGGTACTCCGTAAGGATAGTGCCATGCAGAATTGTGCGGATTCGATTTTTCTTCAACTCAGAGAGTTGTTCCCATTCGCTAGCATATGTCACTGTTTGCGATATGGATGGGTCCGCAAAAAGTGAGGGGCGTGCTAGAATAGCATCCACCTCAGAGTCTGAGAAAGTAAGGCCAAGAGAGGCCATACTGTCTGGGTACAGGAGGGATGATGCAATCCCGGGAGGATAAGGAAAGACTCTGAGGTGGATGCTATTCTAGCACGCCCCTCACTTTTTGCGGACCCATCCATATCGCAAACAGTGACATATGCTAGCGAATGGGAACAACTCTCTGAGTTGAAGAAAAATCGAATCCGCACAATTCTGCATGGCACTATCCTTACGGAGTACCTACGGACCAATACAGCCCCAAGGGGCTTACTAGTAACCAACGCTCCACGTATCTTTCTGGAGGATGCCACTTTCAGAAAAGACTGGGCAATGATAGCATGGCACTGCACTCGAGACTGGTTAGTCTTAATCATTAAAACAGCCGTCCGACTGTCTGAGGCGATTATGATTGAGATTACCCAAACTGAAACACAATTCAAAACCACACTCACTGGGTTTAAAAAACGACTTGATGAACTGAACAAAGACATCAATGAGTATAAAGAGAATCTCACACAGAGTAAGGTGAATCAATTTCAGAAAGACCTTAAGAAATTTGAATTTAATAAAGTATACCCTTATGCTGACCCGGCCTTTGTGGCCGTACGTAGAACTGAAACTAACTCCTACGGGACAGATGATGACTCCTCTAACAGCAGCGGTTCAAGCAGTGGCAGCTCCAGACAATCCAGAAGGGGCAGACAAAGAGGAAGGTCACGTCCCTTCCCTAATCAAGCGCCTTGGGCAAACTTTCCCCCACAACAAGGTGCTATGGGCTCACATCCCATACAATTCCATTACCCATTTGGCCCACAGATGGGATGGAACCCTGGTTATGCCTCCCCAATGTACCCTCCGAACCCGTTTCCACAGCCCCATTTTTTAGAGAGGGGCCAAAGGGGAAAAGGCCGGCGGAGAGGGAACAACCAAAGAGTACACTGGGCACAAGACGACCCAGTGGGCAACCACACCCGGAGCAAACAAGCTCAGGAACTGTTGGCCTCGGGACCGAGCACTTCAACAGCCTGATCGTCAATCTGTCGAATAAGACACTAACAGACCATGAGAGATCGGTTTTGGAAAAGGGATTGGGCTTTGTTCCTTCAGCCCGCCCCGATAAATTCCGCCTTCACTGCGAACTGGCAGCATTTTTCAGGAAGTTGAAATTAAAAGCTTTCTTTGAAAGTCGAGCTAACGAGGGAGCCGACTTGGACGTAGGGGATACCCCCCTCCGACCACCATCGACCTTTAATCCCCCTCCACATACTATTCCTGTGGAAATTACGACCTTTGAACGAGCAGTTTTTGCCGAAATTGAGCACACAGTCATCCCCACTACTTTTAAGAATCTGAGGGCAGATGAGTACAGAGCCATCACTTCTCTCCGTGCGGACCCCACCCTAACCATAAAACCCGCAGATAAGGGGGGTGCTGTCGTACTACTGAACACTACCGACTACGACCAGGAGTGTCTCCGCTTATTGAACGACCGCCACAACTACACACCACTCCTCAATGATCCATCTGAGGAGCTCAAAGGTGAGATCCTAAGTGTGGTCGAAGAGGCACAGACACAGGGTGTCATCACCAGAGTTGAAGCGCGTTTCCTCACTGAAGGCCCGGGGAAGATCCCTTATTTCTACACACTTCCCAAGATCCATAAAGAGAGAGTCCCCCCACCTGGACGCCCCATTGTCTCGGGGATTGACTCTCTCTTGGAACCCCTATCTCGGTTCTGTGACCACTTCCTAAAACCTTTGGTCCAAAAATCTACCACCTACCTTAAGGATACAAAGGACCTTCTGAAACTACTCAGTAACACCACGTGCTCAGAACACACTATACTGGCAACATTGGATATAGAAAGCTTGTATACGAGCATTCCCCAGGACGAAACCATCAGGGTCCTGGAAGAATCACTTGACTCCACTCCCTGGGAATACAGAACCACCAAAGAGTTCGTGATACAATGTGCTTCCTTGGCCTTGAAGAGAAACTTCTTTGAGTTCCAGGGACAATTGTATCTCCAAACCACAGGTACTTCCATGGGGAGTACCTTTGCTCCCAGTGTAGCTGGACTGTACGTCTATGCTTTTGAACAGAAGTTCATCCTCCTGACTTCAAACCCCTACCGCTCTTCCATAGCCTTATGGAAGCGATATATAGATGATGTGCTTCTGATCTGGCAAGGTAGTAACAACACCCTCCAGTCTTTCCTCACATGGATCAATACTTTGAACCCGCACCTGAATTTCACGCATACATATGACGAATCTGAGGTGGTATTTCTTGATGTGGTGATAACTAAGGTACGAGGGTCCTTTCAAACTAGGACCTATTACAAGCCAACCTCGAGGAACAATCTCCTCGAGTTTACCAGTTTTCACCCACGTACCCTGAGGGAAAATTTACCCTACGGACAATACCTCCGCCTACGACGAAATTGCACCACCTTGAGCGATTTCAAGAGCCAATCTCAGGATTTAACAACTAAACTGAGAATGAGAGGGTATCCGTCCCCCCTCCTTTCCAGAAGGTACAAACGGGCGAGGAATCAACCAAGGGATGTACTCTTAACTGACTACCCAAAGGATACTGCGTCTATCCCACTTACCTGTGTCACCACCTACTGTACCCTTTCTAACCAACTTAAAAAGACTATCAATAAACATTGGGGTATAATCAACAGCGCTAATCGCAACTGGGAAAAACCACTCTTTTCATTCAAACGCGCACAAAGCCTCCGCAACAATCTGGTACACACACGACCACTGATGCCACGAGAGACCCCACAAAGATCTATAACGGAAGCTTGGGGCCTCCCCAAGATCACTGGGCATTTTCCTTGTTCTGACTGCAGTGTATGCCATCTGACCTCACATACCAAAACCCTCAACCTTGAACCCAACAAGACCTGGACCCAAAGAGGCCACACGAATTGTAACACTACGAATGTGGTTTACCTCATTACATGCCCCTGCGGTTTACGATACGTGGGGATGACGACGAGGAAGGTCAGACTCCGGATATGCGAACACCGGAGCAACGTTAGGTGCAAACGCACAACTACCAAAATGAGTGAACACTTTCTTTCTGTCAACCACACAACCAACGACTTAAGGTGGACAGTGATAGAAGAGATCTCAAGTGGTAGTAACATCCCTAAAGTACTTTTTGAAAGGGAACAGAGGTGGGTCTACCGTCTGGGGACTAACCTCCATGGGTTGAATGACAATGTCCCTTGGGTCAATATCCTTTGAACACTCTCAGCCTATTTGATTATTACCATTTTCAAATGAATCCCCTGATACCACTTCTTTTTGACTCTAACTAGTCGTTGGGTTTATTTCATCTTCCCTGCTGTAACGTTAATTCTTCTGGACATTAGGAACTCCTGACACCCAGGCTGGTTGTCCGATTTGTGTCTTTTCCAGCTATGGTGACTTTGGTCTATTCATGCCCTAACTGCAGACAAGCCAGGTCTCCTTGACCCAGTGCACGAGTCTGCCTTACAGTCCCTTCTAGCAGTACCATACACTCGCTTTTCTCCAGGCCCTGATGCACACTCCACGTGTGCTCTGTGTTGGTTTGTTAATGCTCCCAGGGTTTCGTGCCATTAAAGTTTTGTAAAACCTCTTTTTTTTCCCCCTTCGTTGTTAAGCGTTGCCTAGCGCAACGAACAACCTCGTCTTTCAGTATCTTCGCACCGATTGGCTCTTTCTAGGCCAATCAGCGTTCGAGTAAGAGGTTTCTACCCAATCAGGTAGAAGCTCTCTTAGAGAGCCTGACTAGGGACACGCCGAGTGGCCTTTATATGCACACCTCCGGCCCCGGATCACTACTATCCGGACCCGGCAGCAAGAGGCTGTGTAGGCATTTCACGGGTGAAGAGCAGCAAGGGCGTAAGTAATATTATCCGCTCCTCGCCCAACAAGGTAAGCGAGCCTTCGCTTTCTCCTCCGTTCGTGATATTCACACGAACTCCGTTTTCTTTTCATTTCTTCCTGATGCAGGGTGTGCCATTTTGCTCCCACCCCCCTCCCGGGATCCATGAGGCTTCTAACGGACTGGCCTCTCTGTAAGATCCGTTCCCTTTTTTGTGCATACTGAGCATCGCGGGCAGTTTTATTAGTCCCTAGCCCGAATTCTCCGCATTTGAGTGTCACTGTTACATTTCACGTGCGTTCCGAGATTTGACTACTAGTCACCTTTGATAGGATAACGTCCTGTTATCTTCACACCGATATTTGACTATACCTAGGTGCACAGCTTCTCACATTTTTGGCACCTGAGGTAGATCTAGAGGCACTCACTTGTCCTTCGAGCACATCAGTTCTTAACTCCTGATTTGTAGAGCACGATTTTTGTGACAAACATTGATACCTCTCTTTATGTTTTGTCTTTCTGTTTGTTTGTCTCTTTGTATCATCAGAGTAAACTCGTTCCTCTCCCCATAATTAATTAATTTATCTGGCGGAGTTTACACTATTCAGTGTTTTTTTGATTTTCACACAAACAGCCCACGGTAGGGTGGACCTTAGTGTGTTCACACCACCGGGGCTACGCACATCCCCCTCTGGTCCTGAAGAATGCCCGATTAACACTCCTAGAGGCAGAAACATGTTGACCGCCACGGAGTGAACCAGGTCTTTTATTTTTTTGACCCTCACTCCTTTTTACTCCTTTCCAATTAAGCAAAATTATTAAAGTTTCTTTTTGACTTGATTGGATATTTTAAATTCACTTTCCCCACACAACAAACCCCGCTCCGCAGTAACCTGGCGTCGCAGCACACTGGGATGACATTCGGTCGTCCCAGTGGAAGCCCAATGATGAAGCATGTCACCAACCAGGTTGGCGAGTGAGGGCTTTTTTATACCCACTGGGTATTGTTCCATAGTGGCCAAACTTGCTTTCCCTGAACATAACGGTTCACAGGGAATCTGTGGCTCTGTGCTCTGTTGATTAATGTATTGCATTAACTAGAGTGCCCTTTGTTTTGAATTATTGTACACTGGCTTTGTTGATTCTGGATAATCTCCTGAGGGGACTAGCCGTGTTGATCCCTTCCTCTCCTGTTGATTTTTGATAGTTCAGCAGCGCACAGCTGTGAGAGACCGTGCTGTTTCTTTCTTCCCCCCTGATCTTAGGCGGGGGCTTTCCTTATCCTCCCGGGATTGCATCATCCCTCCTGTACCCAGACAGTATGGCCTCTCTTGGTCTTACTTTCTCAGACTCTGAGGTGGATGCTATTCTAGCACGCCCCTCACTTTTTGCGGACCCATCCATATCGCAAACAGTGACATATGCTAGCGAATGGGAACAACTCTCTGAGTTGAAGAAAAATCGAATCCGCACAATTCTGCATGGCACTATCCTTACGGAGTACCTACGGACCAATACAGCCCCAAGGGGCTTACTAGTAACCAACGCTCCACGTATCTTTCTGGAGGATGCCACTTTCAGAAAAGACTGGGCAATGATAGCATGGCACTGCACTCGAGACTGGTTAGTCTTAATCATTAAAACAGCCGTCCGACTGTCTGAGGCGATTATGATTGAGATTACCCAAACTGAAACACAATTCAAAACCACACTCACTGGGTTTAAAAAACGACTTGATGAACTGAACAAAGACATCAATGAGTATAAAGAGAATCTCACACAGAGTAAGGTGAATCAATTTCAGAAAGACCTTAAGAAATTTGAATTTAATAAAGTATACCCTTATGCTGACCCGGCCTTTGTGGCCGTACGTAGAACTGAAACTAACTCCTACGGGACAGATGATGACTCCTCTAACAGCAGCGGTTCAAGCAGTGGCAGCTCCAGACAATCCAGAAGGGGCAGACAAAGAGGAAGGTCACGTCCCTTCCCTAATCAAGCGCCTTGGGCAAACTTTCCCCCACAACAAGGTGCTATGGGCTCACATCCCATACAATTCCATTACCCATTTGGCCCACAGATGGGATGGAACCCTGGTTATGCCTCCCCAATGTACCCTCCGAACCCGTTTCCACAGCCCCATTTTTTAGAGAGGGGCCAAAGGGGAAAAGGCCGGCGGAGAGGGAACAACCAAAGAGTACACTGGGCACAAGACGACCCAGTGGGCAACCACACCCGGAGCAAACAAGCTCAGGAACTGTTGGCCTCGGGACCGAGCACTTCAACAGCCTGATCGTCAATCTGTCGAATAAGACACTAACAGACCATGAGAGATCGGTTTTGGAAAAGGGATTGGGCTTTGTTCCTTCAGCCCGCCCCGATAAATTCCGCCTTCACTGCGAACTGGCAGCATTTTTCAGGAAGTTGAAATTAAAAGCTTTCTTTGAAAGTCGAGCTAACGAGGGAGCCGACTTGGACGTAGGGGATACCCCCCTCCGACCACCATCGACCTTTATTCCCCCTCCACATACCATTCCTGTGGAAATTACGACCTTTGAACGAGCAGTTTTTGCCGAAATTGAGCACACAGTCATCCCCACTACTTTTAAGAATCTGAGGGCAGATGAGTACAGAGCCATCACTTCTCTCCGTGCGGACCCCACCCTAACCATAAAACCCGCAGATAAGGGGGGTGCTGTCGTACTACTGAACACTACCGACTATGACCAGGAGTGTCTCCGCTTATTGAACGACCGCCACAACTACACACCACTCCTCAATGATCCATCTGAGGAGCTCAAAGGTGAGATCCTAAGTGTGGTCGAAGAGGCACAGACACAGGGTGTCATCACCAGAGTTGAAGCGCGTTTCCTCACTGAAGGCCCGGGGAAGATCCCTTATTTCTACACACTTCCCAAGATCCATAAAGAGAGAGTCCCCCCACCTGGACGCCCCATTGTCTCGGGGATTGACTCTCTCTTGGAACCCCTATCTCGGTTCTGTGACCACTTCCTAAAACCTTTGGTCCAAAAATCTACCACCTACCTTAAGGATACAAAGGACCTTCTGAAACTACTCAGTAACACCACGTGCTCAGAACACACTATACTGGCAACATTGGATATAGAAAGCTTGTATACGAGCATTCCCCAGGACGAAACCATCAGGGTCCTGGAAGAATCACTTGACTCCACTCCCTGGGAATACAGAACCACCAAAGAGTTCGTGATACAATGTGCTTCTGTGGTAAATAAAATTCCTTTACCTGGACTTAATTTGATACAGAAACATAATAAAATAGCTCAGTAAAATGAGAGGCAGAATCCGTGGTATTAGAGGTTCGGAATGGGCTTTATTCCAATGAACGATTATAATCGGTTGCTCCAAGTTCCGTCACCACGAAGGTTCAGGAAGTGAAGTACATACATTATTGACATGAAATGACTTTTATAGTACATACATTACAATGAAGCGAATACAGTAGGCGTAACAATAGATAAGGAAAATGACGATTTGTCTGCGTAACCGAAAATGGGTGTAATAAGGAGTAAAAAGGAACGTAATTGGTTATGATGTCACATATAGGTGGATCTATAAGATAATACTTGGCATAGATGCGCGCGCAGCAGCATGACGTGTGATTGACGTGTAACTAGGGGGTGAAGGGGACTTGACATTTAGCTTTACATGTGGAGACGAAAAGTCTGGGGGGTCAAGTCAACCTAATCCCAAATCATATCTAACATCCTATGTTTAAAGAACTATGTTATCCATAAAGAAGGACTTTCGAACAGAATCTATTCTATACTGACTGTGCGTGCGTGTACAAGCGTCTAAGTGTCTACACTAAATGCGAGGGCAGGAATCTTCCATAGTAACAGGGCTATGAATTACTTGTATTAAGACAGAGAAGCCGGGCCTTTTGCTCAGTAGCTGGAAGAATGTTTACTTAAACTACTAGGCAGGAATGCATTGGCTGAGGGGGAAGCAGATAATTCGAAGGTGAAATACAGTTCTTGGCAGAGAATAGGCTGATGTCAGGCTTCGTGAGCCGCGCAGAGAATGAGACAAAGTTCATGGTCACAGATGCAGGCTCAGACTGAAGCTTTCAGAGGCAGAAGGCAAGAAGAGTTTTGATGACAGAATCAGGGCCTACTTGCCTGGACTGTAAAATGGCATAAGTGAACCATATAAAGCCGGTGGCCTTTTGTATTTAGGAATGGAATATCCGGCCTATTCATGGCGGATCTGACAGAGGACATGTTGACGGTGGACGCACATGTATTTGCGTCTTCATAACTGGAACTGGAGGGAACATACATGTACTGGTGACATGCACATAGAACCGTTGGGGTCCAAGATAGGGGACATAACTGACCAGAAAAATCCATATTTCCACATTCCCTCCTTGTCCCCTACTTGCCCGTTAAGAGATATCAATCTTCATTAATCCATTGATCTGTTCATATAGCATCATTTGTTCTTCTTTCTTCTTCCGGGATCTTGAATGAAATCTTGGTGGTGGAATACACGATGTGGCACACAGACCACAAATCGCTGGTCCACATTGTAGACATAGACAGCAACTGAATAGTATGAGAAGGCCAATACCTAGGAAGGATAGAACTCTCCATCCCCAGGCTGACATCACACTCCAAAACCAACTGGACCAAGTCCAGGTGCCTGGATTCTGGTGTATCTGGCTTACAATCTTGTGAAGGCGAGTTATAGCTTTATATACAGATGGCGAATTTTCTGGTATGAATACGCAGCAGCTTGATCCGATGACCCTACAAGCTCCGCCTCTATCAGCCAGGATGACGTCAAGGACAAGACGATTTTGAAGCACAACAATCCGCATAGCAGACTGCTCTTCTGTTAAATTGCCTAAGGCGGAAATAGTTTCATTCACTACTGCTTCAAGAGTTCTAGTTAATCTACGTATCAGCTTGCTATTAGTAACAGTACCTATATAGGGAAAGATGCCTTTATTGAAATCTGTGTATTTTTCCCATGCTGTTTCAGTGTAATCGACAATCGGGAGATCTCTCCGCTCTCTATTGTGTACTAAATGAATATTTCTATAATAATCAGGAGGAGCTAGGAAAACAGGTGGCAAAAGGAATGCAATGTAGCAGGTACCATCCCAATCTAGAGGTAGACGCATATATGCAGTCTGACCACATATAAAGTAGGAGTGGCGATAAGCTCTAAATGAAGATTTGCCTTGATCACTGAATTCTACTGTAGTAGTGCATTTACTATGGCCCATATGTATGGAACCAACCTTTCTTACACACAATTCACCTTTTACTGGGAATACTGACATGGTGGGTAAGACTAGTTCAACTTCGGATACGACATTTAGAATCATGAGATTAGGTGTAAAATTGCCTAATCCATATACTTCATTTTCTAGATCAGTTCCTGTTCTTTTGGGGCGACCCTCCTTGTCAGGGTAGCAGACCTTGAGTAAAACTAGGTTCAGGTTTCCCCATACCCACTGATCTTGGTAAACTGCTGTGTCTGAGTCTATGGAATTGATTAAACTAAACCATGCTCCACAGGAGCCATTATGTGTAAATGGGTGCGGAAAGAATGGCAAGACTCCTTCATACTTCTGATAGGGAGGGAGCCGGCCACACACCCAACAATTAGTGGCATTACTAGTCTGATGGGAATGATGTAACATACTAATGAAAGTGTTATTGCGCAGCGCAAGTCTATAAGACAATTCATGCGGGGGTAAGTCACTAAAAGAATGTTCTGCGGTAACATTGTAAACGTTCCTGGCAATAGGGTAATATATGTGCAACAATATACTTGCAGTAATTATTAAAAGACTCAAGAAAAACAAAATTAATAATGTCACTATGCAATGGCTACGCAGTGATTTACAATACGCCTGTCGTTTCAACATTTTCCGCGACTGTCCATGATTCAGGTCTAGAGGATACATGTCAGAGACAAATTCAACCGCTTCACCTTGGAGAGGACTTAAACAATCAAATCGTCTGACGTTCTAGGCCTCAATTTAACTTTATAGAGTTCCGTTTCAGTCTTTTCAACCAAAGGAAGTTTTGAATCAGTCTGTGAGGGAGTGCAGGGCACAATGTCTATATCCGAGGATTGTCCATGAAATTTCTTGATATGACTTGAATGAATCCAGCCCTTGCGGCCCTCGATCTTCACGGCTGTTCTTGTGGTCAGCAGAACCAACTTGGGTGTCTTCCACCTGGGCTCCAGCTGAGTCTTTCGGTCGAAATTTTTCACAAACACGAAATCACCCGGAACTACGTCATGGGGTTTCACCTCAGTGTTGTCGGGAAATGCTGCAGCAACCTGTGAACGACAAGATTGTAGTGCAGACATCAAGGAAGCCAAGTAATCTGTCAGCATATTACAGTCAATATCAGTTATTTTGCGTGGTATAGGCGTCCCCCACATATTTGGTGGTCTGCCGAAGATCACCTCATATGGGGATAGCCCTGTTCGAGAGTGTGCTACCATTCTCATGTAAAAGAGTGCAACTGGTAATGCTACTATCCAGTCGACACCTTTCTCTCTGCATATTTTGGACAGTCTGATTTTCAGTATCTGATTATGTCTTTCTACGAGACCTGCTGCCTCGGGGTGTCGAACACAGTGGAATTTCCACTGATATCCTAGCAGAAGTGAAACATATTTCATTAATTCGGATGAGAACGGCTGGCCGTTATCTGAGTAGACAACACGTGGTAAACCGTAGCGTGGGAAGAATTCTCGAACCAACTGTTTGGCAGTAGTCGGGGCAGTGTAATCTGAAACCGGGTATGCCTCCGTCCAACGGGACAGGGCGCAGACAACTACGAGAACATATTTGAATCCTCGACATCGTTCCATCTGGATATAATCCATCTGGAGGACTTCAAAAGGGTGATCAGGAGGATGAAATCCACCCTGTTCTACGGGAACGCTTTTTCCTGGGTTGAACTGGCAACAGATCATACAGGTACGGACTTTTTGTTTGGCTGCTGCTCGTAAATGTTTATTGAACCAAATGTGTTGAATGCTATCTAGCATAGCTTTTTCTCCTAGATGTGCTGGACTATGTATAGTGTTAACTATAACTTGGACCATTGAATCAGGAAGGAACCATACAGATTTTTCCTTCATCATCCATCCTTGGTCCGTTTGGATCCCTCCTAATTCAGTCCATTTCTTTATTTCGTCTGGTGTAGCATGTGTCTGTATGTCAATTACGTCAAGGGTAGGATCTTTAACTGTCATACAATGTGTCGGCATCGGGACTATTGTCTTTGTCATGTCGGATGTTTGGGTTTGAGCAGTCTGTTTAGCTGTTCTGTCGGCTAGATCATTGCCTTGAGAAATGATATCAATAACCTTCGTATGAGCCTTACATTTCATAATTGATATTGCAGTAGGTAGATGTATTGCATCTAATAAGGCATGAATGAGGGGTCCGTGCTGGATGTGGGCACCGTGGGAAGTTAAATAACCTCTCTCTCGCCACAGCACGCCGAAGTCATGTACAACTCCGAATGCATAACGTGAATCAGTGTATATGTTGACTTTTTTACTTGTGGCTTGAATACAGGCTTGTGTCAGAGCGATGAGCTCTGCGGCTTGAGCTGACAAAGTATTAATACGATTAGTTTCAATGACTTCAGTATCTGTTGTGACTGCGTAAGCAGCCACTAACTCTCCTGTACACGTTCTCATACATGAACCATCTACATACAATGTCAGGTCTGGGTCTGACAATGGGACATCTGTCAAGTCTTGTCTGGGTTTTGTCGTTATAGTAATAACTTCAATACAGTCATGGGCTAGTGGGTCTGTTCCGATTACTGGCAAAAGTGTGGCAGGATTCAATGTGTTACAGCGTCTGATTCCTATATGTGGCTGAAACAATGTAAGTTCATACCCTGTAAGTCGCGCTATAGTCAAGTGTTGTGTTTGCGTTCTATTTACAAGAACCTCTACTGCATGTGGTACTTGAACTGTCAATGGGTGTCCTAACACTATGGTATCGCTTTGTCTGATTGCTAAAGCTGTCGCTGCTACTGATTTTAGGCATGCAGGCAAAGCCTGAGCTACGGGATCTAGTGTACTAGAAAAATAAGCACATGGTTTGTGTGCTCCTGCTTGTTCCTGTGTGAGTACTGACAAAGCAGTACCTTCGCGTTCTGTAACAAAGAGTGTAAACTGTTTTCTGTAACATGGTGTTGCTAAAACGGGTGCTTGGCATAAAGCTTTCTTTAGGCTTTCAAAAGCTTTTGTATGTTCCTGGGTCCAAGGGAGAACAGTCGATGTGGCTGCCTCCTGTGTTGTCAACTGAATGAGTGGTTTTGCTAGAAATGCATATTGCGGGATCCACTGTCTACAGTATGAAGTGAGGCCTATGAAAGCCCGCACCTCCTTTTGTGTCTTGGGTATTGGCATGTTAGCTATTAACTGAATGCGGTCTGGTGTAAGCTGCCTTCCCTCCTTGGACAGCGAGTGTCCAAGATAAATAACTCGCTGGACACAGAATTGCAGCTTAGAAGGGGACACCTTGTGCCCCTTTTCGGCCAGAAATTGTAAAACTGTTAGTGATGCTTTTTCACATTCGGGTTCGCTTCGGGCGGTGATCAGCAGATCATCGACGTATTGGAGCAGAGCAGTGTTAACTGGCATGTGGATACTGTCAAGTTCTCGTTTCAGTGCTTGGCTATAGATGCTGGGGCTTTCTGTAAATCCTTGAGGTGCGCGTGTGAATTTAAAGCTACGCCCATTTAAACTAAATCCGAACAAATATTGGCTTTCCGGATCTATTGGGATGCTGAAAAAGGCATTCTTGAGATCGATTACAGTAAAGAATGTTGCTTCGGAATCAATGGCTGTCAGTAATGACGAGATATCGGGAACCACAGGAAATTGTGGCACAATGCATTTGTTTAATTCGCGCAGATCAATAACCAATCGATATACTGGCGGGGCCTTTGGATCTGTTCGTTTAAGAATCGGAATTATTGGTGAATTACATATATTGGAGTTGGTTTCTACAACCACTCCTTGGGCAATGAGTTCGTCAATGATTTGTAGTAAAGCCATTACAGCATCTGGGGGTAACTTGTATTGTCGCATTCGTGGTAGCACCACTCCTGCCTTTAATGTGACTCGATATGGTGTAATATTCATGCAACCAACATCAGTAGGGCCTTGTGCCCATAGATGTGTGGGTAAAGTCTGCAGTCGGGGATCCATGTCTCTAGATACATAGTGACCTTTAAAATCACGTAAAAACAATCTTACTCCTTCCGGAGAACAACATATTATGGCTCCTAGAGCTTTTAGGGTTTTTATTCCTAGCAAGTTTTCTGGACATGATTTAGTAAGTAATAAATCGGTAGTTCGGGTCAGAGGTCCTATCGTAAGTGGAAGAGGCTGTGACACTTCATTAACAATAGGCTTTCCTGAAAAACCAAGGGAAATATTCTGTGAGCCTGAGAGGGGTGCCCCTGGAACTTCACTACGTTTTATGGTTGTTCGACTTGCCCCTGTATCGAGTAAAAATTTTCTATCTTGGCCTAATAATTCACTGTGTACATAAGGTCCTTCTTGATCTACAGGTATCTCGATAAGGGGTAAGTCAACTTCCCTCTCTAGGCTTTTTCATGCGTAACGCTGGTACTCAGGATATTCATACTGTGCGGTCTGATACATTTGCCGTGTTGTTGTCTGTGTGGCAGCAACAGGCAACGGTGATGCAGCTGGCACAAACTGTATTGGCTGTTGTGCGGCTGTCATGGCCTGGGCATGCTGCAGAGCTCCTTGTTCATTCTGATCTTGTCTAAATGGCCGTGATCTTTCTTGTGTTTTACCTATGGCGATATTATGTTTTAAAACTGGACAATCGTGTACATAATGACCTGGCTTTTTACAATAATTGCATGTCCCTTTTACAGGTCCTGCTGAATCACCGGAATGTGTCATACCCTTTTTATGTCCTTCAGCTGGAACTGTCTGGGAAACTAACATTTTCATTTTCGTGTCTTTCATGCGTCTGTGTTCATGTTCTTGTTCCTCTCTAATTCTATTATGATGGTACTGTAACATTTGTAACATTTGTGATGGAGTGTTACCTTGCCAGGTACTCTCGAATTTTAATACTCTATTCTTTACTTGGGGCAGAGCATTTTCTACTAATTTTGTTACAAACAGATGTGGGTATGATTCGCTACTTGCTTTTATGCCACTATTTATACCAAAACATTTTTCAAATCGGGCATAGTAATCACTAGTGTCTTCATCTTGCTTCTGTTTACAGGCTGAAATTGTACCCCAATCTTCCTTTTTCGTAGTTAATAAACGTGGCAGTACCTGTACTAGTAAACCTGGTAATGCCTTAGTTTTGTCCCCAAGCCCTGCTCCTGCAGTTCGGGCCTTTTCTTCTGCTTCTAATGCTGACCATTCTATCTTTTGGTCTCCTACCTCCCACTCTTTTTCCTTGAGTTTTTCGTAAATGCCAGCAGCCATCAATACTTTTAATATTGTCATAATGTCGGGATAGGTATACTCTCCCATGAGTAACATGTCTTTAATTTCTCGGTGAAAACCCGCTGGGTCTTTGTCATGACTGGGTACCACTTTCTTCATTTGTAACAATTCTATTTTCGATATGGGCGTATATACAAATACGCGCTTGAACTCGTTGTCCTCGCCCTTTATTGGGTGCACTTCTCGTAAGGGATTTTGTCTATCCATGTGATACGTGGTTCTTTCCTTGACGGGCAATGAAACATGTTCTGAACATACAAAAAGAATATACTGCTTTCTTGATTCTAGAATTTCTTTAATTAACTTAGTACCTGCACCTCTCCATTTATTCATAAGCAATTCAGTCAATATGTCAGGTAAGGGACCAGGATCTGAATGTTGACTCCGATATAGTATAATGAGTTGTTGAATCATATAAATCCCAGCTAACCTCTGTTCATCTGGGGTGAGATTCAAAAATGTGCGTACTACTGTATCATCACTATATTTTCCGGGACTGTCCACCCAATGGACAGCTGCCCTGGCTAAATCTTGTTCATCCATGGAATCGAGGAAATGATAACCCCTTCGTTCTCGGAGTAATTTGTCAGCTGTTTGGAACGAATGCTCGTTAGACCTTATATGGACTATGGGTGTTGGGAAACCCCTGTTATTGTCTGGACATATCGGACGTATCGGGTCAATAAGACATCTCGTACTATTACAAGATCTTCTTTTACCTACATAGGCTATAGTTTCTGACTGTCCTGTGGGCAGTCCTAACCCTTCTTCCTCGCTTTGTTCGAACTGGTCTACCTCTAGTCTCTCTTCGTGTAGGCGTTCTATTTCTTTACGGATCTTTCGGCACATGGCTATTATACAATTTTGCTTATCATGTCTCCCTTCTGATATATTCTGGCTCCATCGGGTAAGAATTTGCATTACTTCCGGGTCTACCCCCGGTCGGTCTTGATTTCTGATCACACAGTTTATGAGGAAACGTAACAGTTCCCCCTGTATCTCTACTTTCTGGTATTCCATAGCTCTGTTAATACATTCTGGATCTCGCCCTGTTTGGACAAAATGGTATATATTATCTAGATGCGCAGTCATTCCTGGTAACTTCCCTAAATACACTGCGGCTCGTCTGATACGCAATGACGCCAGGGTCATTTCGTCCTCTTTTCCGGGCACAGGGTCATATCTACAATCTATCAGAAGTTCCTTAAGCGTACGGGCACTTATGAGTTTGGGTGTACGTGAATGTGCTGACTCTTGAAAAGTAAGTTTATTTATTCTGGGTGGCGTAGAAAAAATATTGGTAGCACCTCCCGCAGCCCCATCTGTGGTGTCGGGTGTGAAAGGATTCGTTGAACGTGACACAGCAACTATAGGTGTGGACACAGCTATAGAAGTAGCTGTAGGAGCGGATGCAGAAACAGATGTGCTTGCCAGAACTTGTGACTGTAGAGATACGGGTGCCGGATCTTGGCGTTGAACCTCCCTGACAGGCGGTCTGTGTGGGGCGGAATTAGCATACTCGGGAGCTGCGTCATCTAAATATGAGGAAAGAAAAACATCTTCTGCGGTTCTAGGATGCCCCTTAGGATGTACCTTTATTGGGAACAATGGGGGTGGCAAGTCTTTCGATATTTCTGGAGTAGCCTTAGGTAATCCTTCGGCCAGAAGGGGATACATACCATTCATAAGGGCATTTCTTTGTCTGTCTACTTGTTCTGATTTCAATCGGATACCTTCCTCAATCAATAGATTTTCTTGAACTTTATTGGAATTCTCTTTACCCTTCTCCTCCTGTCTACGTGCTTTTTCTGTTCGTCTATGTGATTCTTTACGCCATAATTCAATGGCATCTTTCTGTGACTGTCTGACTTTCCTTTTCCATAACTCTTCTTCTACTTTCATGATGCACTCTGCATCCCAGGTTCCCGCTGTGGGCCACCTCTGACTTTCTGGTAATTCCTTGGTGTAGTCTACCCATAAATCAAGAAATAATATGGCGTCTAGGCCATGTTTATGATACATGAAGTACCCTGGAGTGTCCCTAGGAGGAATGGGAACGGCTTCTTCGAGTACCCCTTTTCTTGTAGTGATCTGTCTTAGTTTCGAAAAGAACGGCATATTGGGAACTGACCTTATACTTGATTTTGACCAACCGACCTGATACTTGATTTTGAACAGACTTAATACAATAAACACGATAATGAACAGTCATTCATACCACAATATACAGAACGTATTTAAACACATTTAACATTAAACACTAAACCTTTAACTGAAACAACAATGATGATCGTCTGCATAACTAATCACCAAGCATATTTCTTGACAATAGCTAGATACTTCGGAATACTTGATATACTGCTAAACAGTACATATACACTGCTAAAACAGTGCAGACCGGATTTGTGTACCCAAACCCGTCTTGACCGGCACAACCTATGTGCACGTCAGAAATGCCTCCCCAGTAATGGTACTCACCGGGTAGCTTCGGAAACGGAAGGCCTCGGTAACTTGAACTTGAACCGGACTGGACTCGACTCGACTCGTCGGACACTGGACTCGACTTGGGACTTCAGAAACTGGTGGGCCTCTGTATACCTCGGATCTTGCTCTCTCAGCTAGGCTCTGGTCGGGATACTTCACACTTCTCACCGCCTCGTCTGGGTGTTGATCGCAGTCTCAGTCGCCCCCGCTTGACCGGAGGGAGATACAGGAAATCCTGCTGGTACGCGTTATTGTCCGTCCAGCTGTGGCAGGAGACCGGGCCTGCAACTCACCGCCGGCGCGTGAGATGAGAAAGTGTCCCTGTTCGGGCGCCATTCATGTGGTAAATAAAATTCCTTTACCTGGACTTAATTTGATACAGAAACATAATAAAATAGCTCAGTAAAATGAGAGGCAGAATCCGTGGTATTAGAGGTTCGGAATGGGCTTTATTCCAATGAACGATTATAATCGGTTGCTCCAAGTTCCGTCACCACGAAGGTTCAGGAAGTGAAGTACATACATTATTGACATGAAATGACTTTTATAGTACATACATTACAATGAAGCGAATACAGTAGGCGTAACAATAGATAAGGAAAATGACGATTTGTCTGCGTAACCGAAAATGGGTGTAATAAGGAGTAAAAAGGAACGTAATTGGTTATGATGTCACATATAGGTGGATCTATAAGATAATACTTGGCATAGATGCGCGCGCAGCAGCATGACGTGTGATTGACGTGTAACTAGGGGGTGAAGGGGACTTGACATTTAGCTTTACATGTGGAGACGAAAAGTCTGGGGGGTCAAGTCAACCTAATCCCAAATCATATCTAACATCCTATGTTTAAAGAACTATGTTATCCATAAAGAAGGACTTTCGAACAGAATCTATTCTATACTGACTGTGCGTGCGTGTACAAGCGTCTAAGTGTCTACACTAAATGCGAGGGCAGGAATCTTCCATAGTAACAGGGCTATGAATTACTTGTATTAAGACAGAGAAGCCGGGCCTTTTGCTCGGTAGCTGGAAGAATGTTTACTTAAACTACTAGGCAGGAATGCATTGGCTGAGGGGGAAGCAGATAATTCGAAGGTGAAATACAGTTCTTGGCAGAGAATAGGCTGATGTCAGGCTTCGTGAGCCGCGCAGAGAATGAGACAAAGTTCATGGTCACAGATGCAGGCTCAGACTGAAGCTTTCAGAGGCAGAAGGCAAGAAGAGTTTTGATGACAGAATCAGGGCCTACTTGCCTGGACTGTAAAATGGCATAAGTGAACCATATAAAGCCGGTGGCCTTTTGTATTTAGGAATGGAATATCCGGCCTATTCATGGCGGATCTGACAGAGGACATGTTGACGGTGGACGCACATGTATTTGCGTCTTCATAACTGGAACTGGAGGGAACATACATGTACTGGTGACATGCACATAGAACCGTTGGGGTCCAAGATAGGGGACATAACTGACCAGAAAAATCCATATTTCCACACTTCCTTGGCCTTGAAGAGAAACTTCTTTGAGTTCCAGGGACAATTGTATCTCCAAACCACAGGTACTTCCATGGGGAGTACCTTTGCTCCCAGTGTAGCTGGACTGTACGTCTATGCTTTTGAACAGAAGTTCATCCTCCCGACTTCAAACCCCTACCGCTCTTCCATAGCCTTATGGAAGCGATATATAGATGATGTGCTTCTGATCTGGCAAGGTAGTAACAACACCCTCCAGTCTTTCCTCACATGGATCAATACTTTGAACCCGCACCTGAATTTCACGCATACATATGACGAATCTGAGGTGGTATTTCTTGATGTGGTGATAACTAAGGTACGAGGGTCCTTTCAAACTAGGACCTATTACAAGCCAACCTCGAGGAACAATCTCCTCGAGTTTACCAGTTTTCACCCACGTACCCTGAGGGAAAATTTACCCTACGGACAATACCTCCGCCTACGACGAAATTGCACCACCTTGAGCGATTTCAAGAGCCAATCTCAGGATTTAACAACTAAACTGAGAATGAGAGGGTATCCGTCCCCCCTCCTTTCCAGAAGTTACAAACGGGCGAGGAATCAACCAAGGGATGTACTCTTAACTGACTACCCAAAGGATACTGCGTCTATCCCACTTACCTGTGTCACCACCTACTGTACCCTTTCTAACCAACTTAAAAAGACTATCAATAAACATTGGGGTATAATCAACAGCGCTAATCGCAACTGGGAAAAACCACTCTTTTCATTCAAACGCGCACAAAGCCTCCGCAACAATCTGGTACACACACGACCACTGATGCCACGAGAGACCCCACAAAGATCTATAACGGAAGCTTGGGGCCTCCCCAAGATCACTGGGCATTTTCCTTGTTCTGACTGCAGTGTATGCCATCTGACCTCACATACCAAAACCCTCAACCTTGAACCCAACAAGACCTGGACCCAAAGAGGCCACACGAATTGTAACACTACGAATGTGGTTTACCTCATTACATGCCCCTGCGGTTTACGATACGTGGGGATGACGACGAGGAAGGTCAGACTCCGGATATGCGAACACCGGTGCAACGTTAGGTGCAAACGCACAACTACCAAAATGAGTGAACACTTTCTTTCTGTCAACCACACAACCAACGACTTAAGGTGGACAGTGATAGAAGAGATCTCAAGTGGTAGAAACATCCCTAAAGTACTTTTTGAAAGGGAACAGAGGTGGGTCTACCGTCTGGGGACTAACCTCCATGGGTTGAATGACAATGTCCCTTGGGTCAATATCCTTTGAACACTCTCAGCCTATTTGATTATTACCATTTTCAAATGAATCCCCTGATACCACTTCTTTTTGACTCTAACTAGTCGTTGGGTTTATTTCATCTTCCCTGCTGTAACGTTAATTCTTCTGGACATTAGGAACTCCTGACACCCAGGCTGGTTGTCCGATTTGTGTCTTTTCCAGCTATGGTGACTTTGGTCTATTCATGCCCTAACTGCAGACAAGCCAGGTCTCCTTGACCCAGTGCACGAGTCTGCCTTACAGTCCCTTCTAGCAGTACCATACACTCGCTTTTCTCCAGGCCCTGATGCACACTCCACGTGTGCTCTGTGTTGGTTTGTTAATGCTCCCAGGGTTTCGTGCCATTAAAGTTTTGTAAAACCTCTTTTTTTTCCCCCTTCGTTGTTAAGCGTTGCCTAGCGCAACGAACAACCTCGTCTTTCAGTATCTTCGCACCGATTGGCTCTTTCTAGGCCAATCAGCGTTCGAGTAAGAGCTTTCTACCCAATCAGGTAGAAGCTCTCTTAGAGAGCCTGACTAGGGACACGCCGAGTGGCCTTTATATGCACACCTCCGGCCCCGGATCACTACTATCCGGACCCGGCAGCAAGAGGCTGTGTAGGCATTTCACGGGTGAAGAGCAGCAAGGGCGTAAGTAATATTATCCGCTCCTCGCCCAACAAGGTAAGCGAGCCTTCGCTTTCTCATCCGTTCGTGATATTCACACGAACTCCGTTTTCTTTTCATTTCTTCCTGATGCAGGGTGTGCCATTTTGCTCCCACCCCCCTCCCGGGATCCATGAGGCTTCTAACGGACTGGCCTCTCTGTAAGATCCGTTCCCTTTTTTGTGCATACTGAGCATCGCGGGCAGTTTTATTAGTCCCTAGCCCGAATTCTCCGCATTTGAGTGTCACTGTTACATTTCACGTGCGTTCCGAGATTTGACTACTAGTCACCTTTGATAGGATAACGTCCTGTTATCTTCACACCGATATTTGACTATACCTAGGTGCACAGCTTCTCACATTTTTGGCACCTGAGGTAGATCTAGAGGCACTCACTTGTCCTTCGAGCACATCAGTTCTTAACTCCTGATTTGTAGAGCACGATTTTTGTGACAAACATTGATACCTCTCTTTATGTTTTGTCTTTCTGTTTGTTTGTCTCTTTGTATCATCAGAGTAAACTCGTTCCTCTCCCCATAATTAATTAATTTATCTGGTGGAGTTTACACTATTCAGTGTTTTTTTGATTTTCACACAAACAGCCCACGGTAGGGTGGACCTTAGTGTGTTCACACCACCGGGGCTACGCACATCCCCCTCTGGTCCTGAAGAATGCCCGATTAACACTCCTAGAGGCAGAAACATGTTGACCGCCACGGAGTGAACCAGGTCTTTTATTTTTTTGACCCTCACTCCTTTTTACTCCTTTCCAATTAAGCAAAATTATTAAAGTTTCTTTTTGACTTGATTGGATATTTTAAATTCACTTTCCCCACACAACAAACCCCGCTCCGCAGTAACCTGGCGTCGCAGCACACTGGGATGACATTCGGTCGTCCCAGTGGAAGCCCAATGATGAAGCATGTCACCAACCAGGTTGGCGAGTGAGGGCTTTTTTATACCCACTGGGTATTGTTCCATAGTGGCCAAACTTGCTTTCCCTGAACATAACGGTTCACAGGGAATCTGTGGCTCTGTGCTCTGTTGATTAATGTATTGCATTAACTAGAGTGCCCTTTGTTTTGAATTATTGTACACTGGCTTTGTTGATTCTGGATAAGAAAAGTAAAGCACACAGCCCATGGATCACACTTGCATGCAAGGGTTAGGAGGTAGTTTGAAATACACAGCCCTGTAGAAAGGCATCTCCATTTTGATAATGCATAACCTGCAGTTGTCAATTTGCATGTAATGACTTTGAAGAGTGTCAAAAGGCCCAAGCAATTAGCATGTGCACTACAAGTTAACTAGAACACAGAATGGGGCTTATATACAAGCCAATTTGTGCTGCCAGTGCATCACTTTTTTTCATGCACCATCCATGCAGAGTGCAGACCCATATCTATGAGGCATGCAAAGACACTTCGCATGGCTTTTCATGGCCTTGTAGATATGGAGTGAGGCAAAGCAGCGCAAATTACTGTGTTGTCTTACTCTGCGTCAGAGAGGCGGTCCATGAGCGATGCGTTGGGTGTTTCCGAGCAACACACATGGATTTTGACGCATTCCACGATTCACAAGGACTTGTAAACATGGGAATGCGTCATAAGCCTACGCCTCTCAATGGGATGCAAAATGAGGAGAAACAAATGTATATCTCCTCATTTTTTCCCTTTTTCTTTGTGTGCAGCACACATAGGAAGGAAACAATTGTTTTTGTGGTGAAGGTGTCCCTCCCTGCACAAAGACAATAATTCCTAAAACGCAGACACCCTTGCACCATTGCATTGGCACAAGGCCGCCAATTGTGCACCAGCACGGTGGAACAGGGCAGGAGTGTGTTGTATCTCATTTTTGATGCGGGTGGTGCAGCAAAGTGACATGCTGCGCTGACATACGTCAAAAATTTGTAGATGAGGCCCTCTATGTGCAGTTAACATTTCAGAAGAGAAGTCTGCACAGAAAAGAGAAACAAACATTTACTTGAACAATGCACCTACCCCGACATCCAAAAGGTCACATCCACATGGTTTAGTGAAGAGCCATATAGATTCGAAAGCAAACGGACCAAGCCTTTGTGAAAACACACAAGAAGCCTACAAAGGATGAATCATAGGAGAGACGAAGATCTTGGCTGACATACCATAACGAAAGCAAGAACAGATTGTTCGCAATCACATTTGTTCGGAGGACGACTGCAAGCACATCCCCTACATAGCCGTCAAGGGTGATAAAGCCTACAACTTGCAAATGACATTCTAGACCCCAAAATTCCAAATTTAACCAACTGACGAAGGTAGCAATGAGTGCTGCGGTATATAAAATCACTGTAACATTACCTACGCTGTTTATTTAAATTGTCATGCTTCCTTTCTATCACTCATTTCATTTCTGCTGGTTATTTTTTTTATTTTTTGACATGCCAGAAACAGCTGGATCGAAGGATTTCTTCTCTCGAGTTGTTGGCTCATGGTAGATTAGCGGATGCCCCTATTTTCCCAAGTTGTAATTGACCCGAAAGAGTGAGGCAGAACTGGGCCATTTGTAAAGATTACCACTTAGCTTCTCCGAGTTGAAGAAACAGCAATTAATTATGACAAACTGTGAGGCATGTGATGTAGCCTGACATTTTGATCTGACCTACATGAATTATTTTCTCCTCCCACACTGCATATCACATGTTTTATATTAGCAGAATCAGTTCAGGGTGCCATCTGCTCTGCTCAGCACCTAGCACAACAGATAGGCTGCTAAATGTTACAAGTCAATTTGCCCTCTTGCTCGGTCCTCTTAAGCTATAAATATTTTGTTATAGTGTGTCCCGAAACAATTCAGTTTACCTGACATCGCCGAGTCTATTATGAAAAAACAAGACAAGTGTATTAAAGAAAGAAGTGCAACTGCCAAAGCAATTCTGTCTGAAATCTTAAAGCCTGCTAACTTCGAACCAAAACTTAGGGATCCAAGCAAACCAAGCAAGTCATTACGACCCTCCATAGAAGAGTTATTTTTGCTCCAAGCAACTATCCATTCATCCTTTTTTTAATCCTTCCATCCACCTGCTGATCTCTACAATTTTACCTTTACATTGTGGTATCCTTTGATTTTTTCTTCCCTCATTCATTCTTTCACTATTCCATCTGTCCACTCATCCATATCCAAACCTATCCATTCATCTCCAACCCTATCCATTAATCCTATCCATTAACCTATCCATCCATCCATACACCAACCCGTACACCTATTCATCTCTCCATCCAACCTTTCACTTATACGTCCACCCTTTCAGTCATTCATTCCTCCACCCTGCCTTTTGCTCATTAATCAACCCTTTCACTACATCCATCCACCCCTTTACTCCACCCATCCTCTGTTTCAACTCATCCATCCATGTTTTCACTTAGCCATCCATCCTTTCACTAATCAATCCACCCATCCATGCATCCATCCATTACTTTGTCCTTTTACTCATCCATCTATCCTTTCACACACTTATCCACCCACACTTTCACTAATTTGTCAATTGATTTGCCCTCCCAATCACTTACTCACTCATCCATCATTTTATTTAATTCATCCTTCCATCCACATTTTTATCCACTCTCCATTTGATTCACCCATACATCCTTGTATCCATCCTTCCATCCATGCCTTTCACTCATCCATCCTTTCTCTCATCCATCCATCCTTTTTACTCCTCCATCCATCCTTCCTCTCTTGCATCAATACACCCTTTTACTCCATTCTTCCTTCCATGATCCATTGTGCCTTTCACTCATCATATCCATTCACCCCGTTTCTCACTCATCCATCCATCCGTCCATCCTTTCTCTCATTATTCAGCTATCCACCCTTTCACTCATCCATCCATCCACCCTTTTATCCATTCACCTATTCACCTGCCCTTTCAGGCATCCATCCATTCTTTCTCTCATCCACCCATCCACAATTGCATCCATCCATCCTCCGTCCCTTGCACCCATCCATCTAGTCTTTCACTCATCCATCCTTAAATCCAACTTTTCATGCATTAATCCATCTACCCATCCATCCTTTCACTCACCCATCCACCCACCTTTTCATTCACATGCATCTATCCATCCATCCTATCACTGACACTCACCGTTGTCTGCAATATTAGGAGACAGAAGAGGTAATCAAGAACTTCACCTTCACTGTAGCTGCTAAAGTTAGGGGTTAATGATGCCCCAGCATCCATCATTATACTCACCCATCCATCCTTTCCCTCATCTACCTATCCACCCTTTCACTTTGTCCATCCATCCACCCTGTTAATCCATCCATTCAGCCACCCTTTCACTCACTTAAGCATCCATACATTTTCCCATCATCCATTAACCCTTTTACTCATCCATCCATCAGCACTTTCATCTATCCATCCACCCATCCTTTCATCCATCCTTTTTTCATTTATCCATCCATCCACCCTTTTCTCCATCCATCCATCCATCATCCATCCATCCATCCACCATCTCTTTCACTCATCCATCCATTCTTTACTGATCCATACTTTCACTAATTTATCCATCCATCTACCCATCCACCTTTTTATTCACCCATCCATCCACTTACCCTTCACTCGCACATCCATTTATACTTTTTACTCACTCACACACACACCACCTGCCCTCTCACGTTATTTATGAGCCTTTGTCTGCCTAGTTGCAGACAGAAGAGCCACATCAAGAACTCGACTTCCACTGTAGCTGTTAAAGCAGTGGGGTCACGAGGTCCATGGTTTACTCTGAGTTGTTTTAAGGCATGGGCAAAGTGGGCTCTGGCCCATGACCCACGCCTTTCAAGAGCCCCCCTCCCCAATATAGCTGGCTCTGTTCTGCAATGTCTTGCCCTGATGACCTTGAATAATTCTTAAACAGATGTATTTGAATTCCGTTATCCTGTCATTTATTTTTAATGTGGGTGGGTCTATTACAGGCATTTTACAGAGAAATGTGCTATTGTTTCATGGAACATCCTTAAAATGAATACTTTTAGATCAAAACAGGACCTCACATTTGAGAAATTGGAGGGTGTCACAGAGATTATTTGCATTCGTATAAGTGAGCTGCTGTTGTGTTACAATATTAAAAACACACATCACTATCCCTGAATATTAAATGTAAATACATTTAGAATTTAGCAAGTGTGCCTGTCCAAAGAAGGCATGAAAGAGCAGATATTCAAAGCTGTTCCTAACAGGGGTTGCCAAAGTACTTTTGGCCCAGGGCCCCCAAAATCCTTAAAATGTCCCTGGGTTTACTGTCACACAGGGTAGCATCTGGAAAAATGAATATCTCACACTTTAAATCAAACCACTATTGGCACTTTGTGAGTGAAGCATTTCAGCCGAACCTTCTCTAGAAAACACCTGTTACCCTTTAATCCATCCATCTATGGATCCACCTTCTGATCATTTTACTTTCCCACACTTTCACCTTCCCATCCATCCACCCATCCACCCATCCATCCATCCATCCACCCATCCATCCATTCATCCATCTATCCATCCATCCATCCATCCATCCATCCATCCATCCATCCATCCATCAATTGCCTTTTCCATCCATACATATATCCTTCCCACTGATGAATACAAGCCCCAGCTAGGCCCGCAAGAGACAAGGGTTCGCTCTTCTGTAACGAAA
Source organism: Triturus cristatus (assembly GCF_964204655.1). Classification (NCBI taxonomy): domain Eukaryota; kingdom Metazoa; phylum Chordata; class Amphibia; order Caudata; family Salamandridae; genus Triturus; species Triturus cristatus. The sequence goes on from NC_140581.1 coordinate 954,742,148, forward strand.
TCTATAAGGAAGTTGGCACGGAAACTGCAAAGTACAAAAACAACGTTTATTAACCCTTAAGGGTGGTCCTACAATCCACACAACACTCTTCAGTATTGCAAGGAGTAGCACACAGAACTTGCGTACACAGTCCCCTTTTATACACAACAGAGGGGCTCATGAGTGGGTGGATACCACATGAAGTCGAAGAACATTACCATTTAGGGTCATTCTCGATACTGAATCAATACATGGGCGGAGCTAACACACTCCTTAGGCCCGTGAAAACACATGGTCAAGCAAAGCTAATTATAACAGATGTGGTCAAGTCTGGGCATGCGCCAGATGGACAAGAGGGCTATTTATAAACTGTTGCTAGGCAGATTACAAGAGCAACTAACACAGAGGTCGGACTCTCCTCGTGGTGAACACATGGCAGCATGTCAATACAAAATGGAGTCCGGACTTCGGCCAACATAAGGAGGAAAACACGATTAAAGGGGAAGCATTAATGTTTTCAGTAAATGCTTAATCACATTCTGCTTTAATTTACAACAGACGACCCTTTCAGCATTTACTGAAGACATCCGGTTTCCAAGAATAATCATCGTATATGTCAATTATCATCATTCCTTTAACCTCTTTAGCTAGACCCTTCTGGCGGGCAACATCGGCAATAGCTTTCTTATCTGGAATGCAAAATGAAATGCATACGGAACAGCACAATGGTCCACATTGAATACACATAAAAAAAAGGAACAGAATTGCTACAATAATACAGAGACCAGTTAGAACCTTCCAACCCCAGGCAGTAACCAACGCCCAAAACCATCCAGAAAAGGACCAAGTGCCGTTTTCTGTGTGGATTTCAGCTGCTATTTTGTGCAGTTTATTAATGGCATTATAAACGGATGGCGTATGATCAGGGATGAACACACAGCAGCTACTTCCAATAATTTTACAGGCTCCTCCTCGATCAGCTAGCATCACATCCAATACCATACGATTCTGCAATGCAACAATCCTGGTTATCTGTAATTCTTCCGTAAGATTCCCAAGAGCAGCAGCAGTCTGATTAGTCACAGCTTCTACCACTCTCGTTAATCTCCGGATCTTCCTACTATTCAAAGCAGCTCCAACAAAGAAAAACAGTCCTAAGTTGAAATCAATATACTGTTGCAAACTGGTATCAGTTTGATCCACATCATCAATCGATAAAGTTCGTTTATATCTATTTACAGTCACATTATTCAACAACTTCAAATCCTTATGATATGACGCGGGTGCTAGAAATACAGGAGGTAATAGGAATGATACATAGCATACCCCAGACCACCCAGCCGGCAAACGGTAATAACCTTTATTTCCACATACGAAATAGGTATTATGGGATGCTAGGAAGGTGCTGTTGTTCAGCCCATCGATGTTTAATACGGTTATACAATCACTGACACCAACAGGGATAAAACCCACACTCTGGACACACAGGTCCGCTTGGGCTTGGGCCACTTGGATCACAAATTTTTCCTTCCCCATAGTGTCTCTGGTATTCGTGAAGATATAGGGAATGGATTCATTGTCCGGTCGGTACTCTTCCCATTCCCAAATTGTTCCATTTGCTTGTGGATATCCATTTCTGTCCTGATGACATTCTTTATTAAGTCTGAAAAGCAATCGTCCCACTGTCGGTTTCCGAGTAGCAAACAACAAAGTGTACCATGCTCTACAAGAGCCATTATGAGAGAAAGGAAGTGGTATGAATGGCGTACCTCCTTTCTTCTGATGGGCTGGCATCATCCCACATATCCAACAGTTCGTAGCGTTCGTAGCAACGTGGGTGTGATGCAGCATCTGAATGAAAGTGTTATTCAAATAGGATTGTCGATGCTTCAACTCTTGGTATGGCAATGTATAAAAGTAGTGCTCCGCAGGCACTGGAGTCGTCAACACAAGTGTCTCTCGGGCAGGAGTTGCCTCCTCCACAAACCATGTGGTTATACCAACGATAGCTACTGTTAGCATGAACCCCAACGCACAAAAAATTTTCTTCTTCTCCATGTCAAAGGAAACAATACCCTGATGTCTTCCTGAAACTAAAAAGTCTGTCAGAACTCTTCCCCTTGGGCAGCGGTTGATTTCTTCACCAGCGGGCCAAGACGGGTGTCGCTACACTAATGCAGGGCTGATCTTCCCCCCTTGCCTCATCGGCTCTCCGTTTCACTAACCCAAGGGCCGTTCTGACAGTATGTCCCGGTACTGGAAACCTCACTTCCTTGGTCGCAGATGATATCGCCTTCCTCCAGAAGTCGTGTGGTCCGAAAAGAGCTCCTCAGTGTCGTTTGGCCCCGCAGCACAGCCTGTCTCTGCTGCTAGGACTTCTCGTTGATCGGTCAGCACGGCAGACTCCACCAATCCGGGCGGTACCTTTCGACAGTGCAAGGAATGGATCCAATTCTTCCTGTTCGAGACTCGCACTGCCGTCCTCGTTGCAAGAAGGACTTGCTCAGGTCCGACCCATCTCGGCTCCAAACTGTTCGATCTGTCGAAAACCTTTATCATCACATGATCTCCGGGCCGGAGACCATGTCCTTCACCAGTAGACCGATCAGGGAGCGCCTCTCGGACCTGTTGATGAATAGAAACCAAGTTATCCGTTAACTGTGCCAGATAATCACTCATCATCACACAAGGTACATCATACACAGCCTTAGGTCTTGGTGGACCCCAAATATTCATTGGGCGTCCAAATACAATCTCATAGGGTGTAAGGCCGGTTCGAGAGTGTGGCACCGACCTAATTGACAATAACGCCAGTGGCAAGGCGTCCGGCCAGGTCAAAGATGTTGAAGCTTGGATTTTGGCGATCTTAAGCTTCAGCGTACCATTATACTTCTCGACTAGTCCTGCAGACTGAGGGTGGAACACGGCGTGGAACTTCTGGGTGATGCCTAGGCCCTTCAAGACATACTTTATAACATCCGCTACAAAGTGAGGGCCATTATCACTCCACAGAAGTCTACAGACGCCGTATCGAGGGAAAAACTCTTTTAGCAGTAGCTTCGCCGTGGTCATTGCAGTATTGTCTTTCGTAGGGTACGCCTCAACCCATTTACTGAAGGCGCAAACCACTACTAGAACATACTTCAAATTGTTACAGCGCTCAAGCTGGATGTAATCCATCTGCAGAACCTCAAAGGGTGCAGTGGGCGTCGCAAATCCTCCTGCTGGGGTTCGCGTGCCTTTCCCTGGGTTATACTTCAGACAGATCATACAGGTCTGCACCACCTTCTTTGCCGTGCTAGCAATCTCTGGATGCTCCCAGACTTGGGTAAGCAATTTCACAATTGCGGAAGCTCCAACATGTGCTAGCCCATGTGCCATTTGAACCATAGGTTGTACAAAAGCCGTGGGTAACTTCCATCTATCCATCTGTTTATTTCTCCAACAACCCTCGTCATCCAACTCTCCCTCGCTAGCCCATTGCTCCCGCTCTTTATCAGAAGCGGTCCTTTGTATTTCTCGCACTTCTTCCTTTGCATCACGCCATCTCTCCACCTGTGATTTCACTACATACATGGCAGTAGTACCGGGCTGCATCGCAGTCTCCCGTGCCACTCGGTCTGCTAACGCATTCCCTTCTCCAACTTTATCAACTACTTTCCTATGCGCACTACACTTAACAATGGCAATTTTCTTCGGGTATGTCAATGCAGTTAGAAGATTGTGGACTAACTCCCCATGCATTATCTGTACCCCATGTGACGTTAGAAACCCTCTCTCCTTCCAGAGTAGGCCGAAATCGTGCGCTACTCCGAAGGCATAGCGGCTATCTGTGTAAACATTCACACACAATCCTGTACTGAGCTCACACGCTCGTGTTAACGCTATCAGTTCCGCTGCTTGAGCTGATTTCTGTGGTATGCGTGCTGTCTCCACTATCGTCCGCAACGTGGTAATTGCATACGCTGCTGAAGCCGTACCATCTGGTAGCTTCAGACATGATCCATCTACCCACAATTCTCCATCTACCTCTGAAAAGGGCGTATCCTGGAGATCAATACGACCCTTTGTTTGTTCCTCAGTCACAAGAATACAATCATGCGCTTTCTGCGCCTCAGGCTGGGTCTCGGGGTATGGCAACAATGTGGCCGGGTTTAACGTTACGCACCTTTTCAGCGTAATATGAGGAGCCAAAAGCGTCAGCTCATATCCCGTTAAACGGGCACTGGTCAAATGCTGCGTCTTTGTTTGATTAAGCAGGGCATCCACAGCATGGGGAACTAACACCAACAATGTGTGGGACAACACAATTCCTTCACTTTGGCGTATTGACACAGCTGTCGCCGCTACCGAGCGAAAACACCCTGGTAATGCTCGGGCGACAGGATCAAGCACAGCCGAAAAGTATGCACAAGGGCGCTGCTTGTCGCCGTGCATCTGTACTAAGACTGACAATGCACATCCATCTTTCTCATGCACATACAACGAAAAGGGTTTTGTATAATCAGGGGTCCCTAACACTGGTGCTGAACAAAGGGCCTGTCGCAATTGCTGAAAAGCAGCATCACACTCATCTGACCGAGGGATTGGGATAGGCGTGTCTTTTGTCAAGAGCGCTAGTAATGGCTTAGCTATGTGTGAAAACCCCAATATCCACTGTCTACAAAAAGAAACGAGGCCCAAAAATGCACGCACATCCTTCTGCGTGGATGGCCTCGGTGTGTCCAAGATTACTTGGATACGATCTGGTGTGAGTGCACGCCCCTCCTTAGACAAAAGGTGACCTAAATAAGTCACCTTTGGTCTACAGAATTGCAATTTCTTCCTAGAGACCTTGTGATTGTGGGAGGCTAAAAAGGAAAGTAAGGCTATTGTGCTTTTCTCGCACAACTCCAGGGTGTCAGCCGCCAACAGGATGTCATCGACATATTGAATGAGGGCGACCCCCTCGAGTAAGGCAAAGGAATCCAACTGTCGCTTCAAAGCCTGACTATAGATACTAGGGCTTTCTGTATAGCCTTGGGGAATTCTACAAAAACGATAAGATCTATTGTTTAATGTAAACCCAAAAAGAAATCGGCTATCAGGGTGAATGGGAATAGAAAAGAAGGCATTTTTCAAATCAATCACTGAGAACACGGTCGCCGTAGGCGGGACCAAGGTAAGCAACGTCGTGATATCGGAAACCACCGGGTACTGAGGTATCACGATCTTGTTTACCTCCCTTAAATCAATTATGAACCGATAGACCTTTGCATCCGTGTCCTTTTTCAGAATAGGGAGAATCGGACTGTTACAGATATTATAGGGAACTTCTTCCACTACTCCTACTGCGATCAAATCCTGCACAATCTGTATGAGAGCTTCCTCGCCCTCCTGGGAAATACGATACTGTGGGAGGCGTGGTAGCACCGCCCCCTCCTGGACACTAATGTGGACCGGAGGAATCACCATTTGTCCCACATCTGTGTCCGAAGTCGCCCATAAAGCTCGGGGGAGGGTAGCCAACAACGCATCCTCTGATATCGTACACATCCGCCCAGACCGGGGGTAGTTGTCATTCAAGATCACCCTCACACCCTCAGGGGAGCAGCGGATTGTAGCCCTAAAGTACTTTAACATATCAAGGCCCATAATGTTATCCGGTGTATACGGAGCAAGCAGAAACGGACAAGGCGCAGAAAAACAATCAACTTTAAATGCAAGGGGCTGTGAAAGAGGGCTTCGGGAGAGTGTACCGTCAAACCCTACCGATGTAACCATTGAGCCGGATGGGGGAGCCCCCGGAACCAAGTACCTAGACAATGCACTACGTGTCGCTCCTGTATCCACGAGGAACTGATCAGTAGAACCTAAAACCTCAGCCGATACATAAGGACCCGTCTGATCGACCGGCACCTCAACTGATTCAGACCCCCATCCAACGCATTCCTATGCATGCTGAGGATCATGATATCCCGAGTGATCGATGTCCGATACATGATACTGATGCTGGCGATCGAAAACGTTTGAGCTATCTCGGTGCTGTCCAGCAGTGTCGAAACGGACATTATCGTTAGAATTCCCTCTAAAGTTCGAGAAGCCCCCTCTACCTCTCTGGCCACCCGGAGTGTGCCCCTGCCGCGAAGCACGCAATGCTGGGCACTCCCTGGCCCAATGGCCCAACTGCTTACAGTACGCACATTGGTTCTTATTCAAATCAGATCGGCCCGAAGGGGGACCATAAGCTCCGCCCCTTCCCCTATTATTATTACCCCGGCGGGGCGGGCCATATACTTGTGCTAACATCACTTTGGTTTTGAGATCTTTCGATTTCTTCTCCTCCTGGCCCTTCGCCTCGTGCTCCTGACGCTCATAATACTGAGCGATGGTCAGAAGGGCCGTCGGTGTCGCGGAGGACCAAGAACTCTCACTCGCTTTTAACCGGGCCGCAACTGCCGGCAGCAGATTGGCCACATATTTGTCCGCGAAAAGGTGGCGGCCTGTGTCGTCGGTAAGCGACTGGCCACTAAAGTCATGGAACGTTTCTTCGAAGCGCGTGAAGAAATCTGCAACTGACTCATCAACTTTCTGCTTACATGCCGCTAACATATTCCAGTCAATCTTTTTAGGGGGGATTATTGTTTTCAATTTAGCCACAATAGCAGCAGGGAGATCTAGAATATTCTGGGGTGGTTTCTGTGCAGGCTTCCGCTCCCTATCCTCATCCTCAAGGTCAGACCACCGGGCCTTGAAGGCAACCGCATCATCTACCTTCCGGACAGAGCGCCACGTATCCGGCGGTAGGATAAGGCCAAAGAACAGGTCTATATCCGCTAAGGTCATAATGCAAGAATTCAAGGCCCCCTCGACTTCTTCATAGAAGGCCGCTGGATTCTTGCGGGGGTCAGGCAGCGCATTCTTTAATGCCATAACATCGGCCCTATGCCATGGAGTATAAACCCAATTATATACAAAATATCCCCTTGCATCGGCGGAGTTAACATCCGAGCTAGTCCCTGCTCCCTTAGGAGGAACATACAAAGGTGCCGCCTCTCGCATCGGTTTAGCATGCACTACATTATCCTTATCTGACTGGGAGGTGGATGGGTGGCCCCCTGCCGCAACTGAATCCGACCGCTTCTCCTCCTCCGCTCGTTGGCGTGCTTTCTCTCGAAGGGCCAGCACCTCGTCCCGCAAGGCGAACAGCCGCCGAGCCGCCTCAGGAGCCTTAGAGGGAGAAAAAGCACCGTTACGTATTGCTCTGGCATCCGAAGACACTTCGTCAGGCTCAAAAACATGAGAATATTTTCGGAAAGCATTAATCACTTCGTCCGCGAAATGACCCAGAAAATACACTTTATCTCTCTCCTGCCATGGCCCCCAAATTTGAAATAATTCCTCCATGGATACCTTGCCTTTGAGCGCACGGAAGGAAATTTGCCGAAGCTCAGCCATTTGCTCGGCCGGCAGCATGGACCGTGTGTCTACCTTACCCGAAGCCGGGTCAGAATCTTGCGGCCGCGGAGCGGATGCGCCAACATAAGGGGGCGGAGAGCGATCTAGCAAATAAAAATCATCATCAGGATTATTAAGGACAGGATAAAGCGGCTGGCGAACAACATATTGACCCGAAACTTGTAGCCTACGCTCTTTCTCTTGTCTATCCGTCTGCTCTTTGTCCTCCCGACGCTTCGCTTCCTGCGCTCGCACATGATCATTCTTCCGTTGCTCTTTATCAAACAGCGCTTTCTCACGCTTCTCTCGCTCACGCACTTCCTTCACCCATAATCGCACACACTCAAACATATCCTGACGAGCACGTCGCTTACACATACACTGTTCCACATACTCAATCTTACGTATATCAAACGATCCATACAAAGGCCATCGCAACTCAGGATCCTTCCTAGTATATTTCCTCCATAACGTGCTGTACATTATGGAAGAAAGACCATGCTTCACATACATATCTCTATTAGGAGTCCCTTCTGGGGGAGCTGGAGCAGATTCCTCGAGGTTCAACCGGTTACCCAAACAGCAGCACCACTTACGGAGTGCGCTAAAAGCAGGCATGCTAGGAATAATGCAAAATATGCAGTATTATCAAGAAAAATGGCACTTAATCGTTGCGCCGTTCCAAGTTTACACAGCTCCGGAGAAATTTCTCCACATTACCTGCCTATATGTGTTGCAACGCATATATTTTTCACAAAGACAAATTCAAAATATGACTAGTCACCATCAATCAAACTCAAATAGCCAGACCAGGCTTCAAAACTCGGAGCAAGTACCGTACAACGGTTCTTACCAATCAAGAGTCCAGGTTCCAACTGCCAAGCTCCACAATCGCCCAAACGGCTCTCACGGCAGGACCGACAGAAGAGGTCTCAGTCGATGACCGGCGCCACCCAGACGGTCAGCTCGGAAGGGAAGGAGGAAAAACCTCGGGATGCCAGGGCTAAGACGCCGCTGGCAGTGATCACGTCCCCGGCCAAACTCCTCACCTTCGTCGCGACCAGTCCTTCGAGCATCCGAGTCGCCGATGAGCCCCACGTGACGGGCGCCAATTGATGAATACAAGCCCCAGCTAGGCCCGCAAGAGACAAGGGTTCGCTCTTCTGTAACGAAATCTATAAGGAAGTTGGCACGGAAACTGCAAAGTACAAAAACAACGTTTATTAACCCTTAAGGGTGGTCCTACAATCCACACAACACTCTTCAGTATTGCAAGGAGTAGCACACAGAACTTGCGTACACAGTCCCCTTTTATACACAACAGAGGGGCTCATGAGTGGGTGGATACCACATGAAGTCGAAGAACATTACCATTTAGGGTCATTCTCGATACTGAATCAATACATGGGCGGAGCTAACACACTCCTTAGGCCCGTGAAAACACATGGTCAAGCAAAGCTAATTATAACAGATGTGGTCAAGTCTGGGCATGCGCCAGATGGACAAGAGGGCTATTTATAAACTGTTGCTAGGCAGATTACAAGAGCAACTAACACAGAGGTCGGACTCTCCTCGTGGTGAACACATGGCAGCATGTCAATACAAAATGGAGTCCGGACTTCGGCCAACATAAGGAGGAAAACACGATTAAAGGGGAAGCATTAATGTTTTCAGTAAATGCTTAATCACATTCTGCTTTAATTTACAACACCACCTTTCACCCACCCAAACATACATCCTTTCACACTTTCATCTATTCATACTTTTACCCATTAAGCCTTTTATCCTCTTACAATGTTTCCATCCACCAATTAATCCACCCATCCATTCATCCATTCACTCTAACACCTATCTTTTTACCGTTCCATCTCTACATTCTTCAATCCATCAATCCTTCCCGCTTTTCTTCCATCTGTTTTTTACCCTTATTTCTTTTTAGCCTTCCATTCACAATTCCTCAATTCCTTCCTGCTTTTCACCATTCCTGATCCTTCATACATTCTTTCCCACCGTCTTTCTCTTCTCTATCTAACCAGCTTTCTTCCTGTTTTCCTTCATATTTGTTCATTGTTAAAATTCTCTGCCAACAGCAAAAGGATGACAGGAAACAGTGATTAATTCTTCTTTTCAGTTTAATGTTGGTTCAACGAGCCACCACTGCCCTCACATGACAGGAGAGCCCCAACTGACAAATGTGGAACCCTCCAGTGCGTGGGGAGCTATGGCAACAGCTTCGACATTCCGAGGGTTGAGAAAGAAAACCTTTGTAAACACAACATATTACCTCTTTTTTTTTATAAACAAAGACAAAACCCATAACCTCTAAAAAAATAAAAACACGACCCCCCAAAACACAAACCCCCAAGAGAAACATAGAAAACTTAACAAAACTAAGAAAAAGTACACTCGCCGCATGAGAAAAAACAGGAAAAAAATCATCTTAGCTTCCAGGGTACATGTTTCACACGACTTGACCTTCGTGGTACCACTCAGGACGCTTGTTCACCAGAAGAGGGGAGGACTAAATCAACATTGTGTCCCATTTGGTTGGAAACATCAGACACTGTCACCACCTTGCTGGCATTCCACCAATGTCCATCATGTACCATAACGGCACCGCCACACACTCTTTTGACACGCACAGGATCACCATACATTGCACCACCCTTTCTGACAAAGTATTTTTAACATGAACTATGTCACCAGGGGACAACAAAACAGGGCTCACAGACTTCTTGAGATGGTAACTATTTTTCATTTTCACTTGGCCCGCTTCTACCCTAGACTCCAAAGCCCCTTTATCCACCCAACATGAAACTTTGTGATGGATTGTCTTAAGAAGCCAAGCAGGATATAAAGCGGACATGAACTTGCGACCTCTGAGTGACACATACTGTGCAATTTTGGTGAGAGAATGTGGCGTGGTGCGGTAAAACCACACCATTGACCTAACCGCTCCCATCCACATTGTAACTGTTGTTCTTAGCCCACTTGATACATTCAACAACCACCCTATTCATCCTTTCCACCAATCCGTTAGTGTCAGGTTTGCCGGTCACGCTCTGCCGACGTGCCACCAGCAAACTACAAACATGGCCGACTCCCGCATTTGCGCATGTGCGGGAGTCAGCCAGGAAGTACAAATGCTCATTGGTCCCGAGCAGAGACGCTTTGCGTTCTTGCTTCAGGAGTTTGTGTTTCGTTTTCGGGTCACTCCTTACACTTCCGGATCATCGTTTCCTCGTTGGCGTCTCCAAAGCATCTTCCAGCATCCTGGTCCTGGATGCTCTTCTCTCCATGTTCTCCTGTGGCGATGGTAATTAACCCCTGCTTCTCCGTGCACAAGTCTCCTGCATAAGAAACAAGATTGAAGAAAATCGGCACAATTTACTATCAGTAAAGTACTTATCTAATTTAGGCTCCGAAAGTTTAGTGGAGATCTGCTCTTTCCACGTATGCTGCAAACATCATGTAAATTTTACAGAAATGTAAGAAAAATAGTTATTTCAGCCTGAGGTCAAGGCAGAAATGATTCTGCATCATAAGGAGCATCATTGATTTTCGAAGGAAACTTTTGGCTTTTTGTTAAGTCTTTTTAGGTGGGTTTTGTTACAGAACTTCCCCTAGCTTTCTCTTTACTAGCACTCCTCTTTTTAGATCACTTAACTAATTCATATCCTTATCTTTCTAGATCTATACCCTCTTGTTTACCCCAGTCACCAGATCACACGGAGGAAGGGAATTACCTAGGTGGATATAATCATACATAGCAAGACTATATTGTTGAATAATTAACACTCCATATACTTACCTCTTCTACTGTTTTTTCTGTTAACAGACTTTCTTTTGGTCAACTGGTTCTGTCTCAGGCTGGGGTGCAATGTGGGACCTTGTGTTTCTCTTGGTTGTTTACCCCTCTTCCCCGGGTTACTGCGAAACGGGAGTAGAACCTGGCAGATAGTTTGCCACTAAGAACGTAAACAATAGGCTTATGATCAGTTTGTATCATAAATTTCCTGCCACACACGTAACTCCTGAATTTCTCACAAGCCCAATCGCATGCCAACAACTCCTTTTCGATCACAAAGTATTTAAGTTCTGGATCACGCAACACCCTGGAGGCATAACTAATGGTCACTTCACCTTGCTTCAGATGTTGTGTCAACACAGTGCCTAACCCGTAGTTACTGGCATCAACCGTTATGGTGCAAGGTATACACAGGTCATAGGCACTAAGGGCCTTTGCATTTGTCATTTATGACTTGACCATCATAAACGTGTCTTGACAAATATCGTTCCAAACAAACGGGACATCAGCTCTTAACATGTGCAAAAGAGCCTTCATCTTAATTGCATAATCTGGTATAAAGCACGCATAAAACTCACACAGCCCCAAAAAGGAGCGCAGCTCATCCTTGCTCTTTGGGACACGGGCACTCAACAACAGCCTTCACAAGACCTGGCCTTGGGCTTACACCTTTGGATGAAACCAAATGTCCCAAAAACTATTTCTTTCGTCCGGAACTCACACTTCTCTTTTTTGACAACAACACCCTTCTCCTCAAAAATCCAGAGCACTGCTTTCAGCGAGCTCTCATGATCTTCCAAATGTTTTGAGACGATAAGAACATCATCTTGAAAAATGACAACCTTTTTCACACCATTAAGAATTTGCTGCATTATGCGTTGGAAAACAAGCCAGGACAAATGTCATCCTGCAGCACTGATAAGAGCCAAACGGTGAATTAAATGCTGTGTAATGGCGAGAGTCATCATCCAACACCACTTGGTGGTACGATGAAGCAAGATCGATCTTAGAGAACCACTCTGAACCCTTCAGGTCACCAATCTTAGGCAGAGGGTGGGAATCTACCCAAAGTTCCTTATTCAGACTTCTCAAATCAATGAAAAATGCATATCCCCATTGCATTTGCGAGCAACCACTAAGGGGCTCAACCACAGGCTTGATTCTATAGGTTTAATAACTCCAATACTGTGTAACCTGTCTAACACTTTCTTAAGATCTTCCCTGAGGCTGAAAGGCACAGATCGAACCTTATGCTTAATGAGAACAGCATCTCTCTTAACTTTTATCCTGTGTTTGAAACCTGCTATTGTTCCAAGATTGTTAGAGAATACCTGCAGAAACTCTTCTTCTAAACACACAGAATCCGAGGTGTCTTTGATGAGCAGTGCTTGTTTACTAGTACCAGGTCTCAATACCATGCCAAAACGACCCTGGTGATACCAACCGAGTATAGTCAGACCACGAGCTGCGACATCGATTTTCCCCTGGATCCTACGCCCCCTGAACTTAAGCACATTTTCAATGAACCCTTCCAACTCTTCTCCCCTTGTAGGATACTGGCGCTCTGTCTGGAGGAAAAAGAGCCCTATCATCCCATGTTCTTTTGAAAAGTTCGTAGGTGATTATTTAAATGCATGCACCCGAATCTACCAATATATTGAGGCTTTTATCTCCCACAAGCACATCAGCATAGGGATCCACACAATTATTTGGGTCACCAGAGACTAAATCACCATCAGTCACCACTACAATCATATCTTGTAAATCCTTCCCAAGCTCCTGTTCACTCACTGAATCTCCTTCCATCACACAATTAACTTTGGTTGGTTTAACCAGGCCAGAGTGACATACTTTGGCAAAATGAACCAATTTGCCACACTTGCGGCAACTCACTTTCCTGGCTGGACATATTCTGCTGTCTTTTCCATGTGGTGGATATTCACACCGGAAACAAATATTTGTCCTTTTGAAAAAACGTTTATTTGGACCTTGTTATCTTTGCGTGGTACACTGGTGGTCGAAAATGCATTAACGGAGTCCTTTTGCAATGAGTTTACATTGAGTTCCTTGATAGACAACTGTGCCAATTCAGCACTTTTTGCTTCCTTAATTACATATTCGAGACCTGGGTTACCCATAGTCAGCAGTTTCTGTTGAATGTGTTTGTCACAACCGTGAGCTATAAATTGATCTCTGACTAGCTGGTCATGGTAATCCCCAAATTGACATTCTGCACAAAGTTTTTGTAAGGCACTAATTCAAGAATCTACATTCTCACCTTGTGACTGTGCACGTTTAAAGAATTTATCTCTTAGGAAAACTAAGCTAGGCTGCACATCAAATTTTAGAACTAGCTTCTTAACAGCTTCTTGGTACTCATCAACTACCTCACCATCATCCAACACCAATCCAGGGAGATGTTTTGAAGACTTCTCTGCCTTCAAAACCCAAAGAATGTAGTAGAAGGCCCTTATTTCTTTCAGCCCTGAAACGTGATGCACCAATTGCTCCCAGGTAAGTCTCGAAAGCATCAAACCATTGTCTCCACTGAATGTCCGGCGTTCCAGGACACTCTAAGAAAGGCGCTGGAGGATTAACAGACTGCATTACTACCAAATGTATCAGCTAAAGTTAAACTCCCCAGAAAATTTTGCAGATTACCCTATAAGCAAGAAAAAAATTACACAAGGTACATATAGGGAAGCAGAAGAAAAAAAACAATCAAAAACCCCACTAGAAGTTGAGAAAAAAATATATATATATTTCATTTGAATGGTATCACAAGAACTACAAACATCGTGGTGTGGCCATCACCACAATTAAATGGATCAGCAAAAAGACAGTTTTCAACAATTACAGTATACAGGTGTGCAGATCACCGATCTTGGTCTGTGGCATGCAAGATTTAAGGATAGCATGATGTGCGCATCACCGCAATTGAAGTAATGAGCACAATGACACCTTGCAAAAATGAAAGAAATAGGTGTGGGTGTCACTGATCTTGGTCTGTGCCGCGCAAAGGTCTTACCTGGTGTGCGTGTCACCGTTGAATAAAATTATCTTTGTACGCTGCGAAGGTTAACGTGTAGAACTCATCAAACAACGTTGAACTGTTACGAGGAAGAACAACTAGTGCACCGACTCTCCTCTGCGATGTACAACTCTTGGATGTCGAATAAACAAACTGAATGGAGCCCAACTGAGGCTCACCTGGATGACAAAGTTGCTTCTCTGTAGTGCTGGGTGCAGCGGAGCTGTGGCACTCACAAACGATGACTAGTGCGCTGACACCCTTCAACATGGGGAACATAAAATTGCTAGTAAGACACCCTACCATGCGCAGATGATATTTCAGCTTAAACAGTGCATGAGGCATAGAGTCTTTGTAGCACTGTGAGACGATGGAAATTGTTTTCAAAAGATGTCCACCAAACTGTTCACAAACAAGGATGGCGGACCAGCCTACGAGACGTTTCATTCAAACTGCAACTTTATAGAGTCGACCTTCGCACTATCTTTGAAGCGTTGGATACTTCTTCGAAGGCAAGAATCCTTGTACTTATTCCCACAACACTGACTGTGAACTGTTGCGGTGGCTATCCCATCCTCGTTGCCAAAATTATGTTGTGGCCGACAGCAAAAGGACGACAGGAAACGGTGAGTAATTCTTCTTTTAAGTTTAATGTCGGTTCAATGAGCCAGCGCTGCCCTCACACAACAGGAGAGCCCCAGCTGACATATGTGGAACCCTCCAGCGCCTGGGCAGCTATGGCAACAACTTCGACATTCGGAGGGTTAAGAAAGACAACCCTTGTAAACACAACATACTCTCTCCAATGTCCGAAACCAATTAGCATGACAAGACATTAGAAACCAAATATAACTAATCTACTCGTATGAATCAATCACATTTCCACAAGAATTGTAATTCAACTCACCACGTTACGGATTCCAAAATGATAAATTGTCCGATGTCCATGTTAAGGTTGTTGCCTTTATTAAAAATAAAACGAAAAAAATCATGGAAACATTTTGAATCAGAAATAATCTCATATTAAAATATTACATATTTAATCTAATCTCATTAGAGTACTATGGCCCAGATTTACTTTTTTTTTTGCATCAGGGGTGCGTCACTTTTATGGCGCAGACCTGACAAAATAATTTTCGGCATTTAGTAAGCCACACAAAACCACTTTGCTAGTTTTAGTAAATCCAAAGTGACGTCATGCAACACATTGGATAGTGTTGCCTTGCATTACTTTGTGTCAGGTAGGCAGTACATGGGTCAATTATGGGTGTTCCTGAGCTTCCACCCTTGTATTTTGACACAAACCAAGATTTACAAAGAGTTATAAACCTGGGTTTGTGCCAAAATGGTGGCCCCACCTGACAGAGGCATAACGAAGTGACATATCTTTATTTCTCCTCATTACTTGTTACAGTACACAAAAAAAGAGAAATACCCCTTTATGGATTGCTTTTGCACAGAAAGGTGTCCCTTCCTGCAGAAATGAATGTGTCTGCGCTATGCAGCACACAGTTTGCCTGTGCACTGAGACAACAGAAATGCTCCATAGCTTTGAAAATTTGGAGCATTTCTGCTCTCTCTTTCACACAACACATCAAGGCAAGGTGCCTATTTACTTTCACGCTGACCAGCAAACAAAGTTGCCGTTCTTCATTGCATGAAAGGGAGAGTACAAATATTCCATATTTACAAAACTATGGAGAATTTCTGATCTCTCCTTGTCCTGGTACATACTGTGCATTGTAGCGCGAAAGCAGACACCCTTGCACCATAGTGCAAATGTACCTGCATAGAGCAAGCAGCTGCGTTAATTAATATACATTTCTTTCCAGAGCTGCGGAAGGTGGCACAAATCGCCCCTTGTATGTCATTGTAAATATTACTGATACCATTGCGTTGTACTGGTGTCACCCTGCGCAATGAATGAAAAGACTAAGCAAAGGCTGCATAAGTCTGGGCCTAACCTTCTTGCTGCACCACATTGCATGAAATCATAGTACATGCACCCCATGTGTTTCTGTAACACGCACAATGGCAAGGATTTCAACAGGCTATATTGTCACGATAATAAATAAAAAAGACCAGTCGCAAAATCTCCGTGAAGGTGTCCAAAAGTACTGAAAGTGTTGTAGATAGGCCATGAATGCACATATTCCTCAAGCAAGTCTAGATTGGGCTCTACCTTTTCTCGCATACTCCCTCCCAGATTCCTCAAATAGTTATGGTGGATCAGCTTATGGCAGCAGAATTCAGTTCTCAACAAAAGTGCCCACGATGCAAGAAAGTTAATTTTTATCCAAACTATGCTTTCATTCTTATATGCTTGCAAGAGTTTCTCTCCATAATGAGTGCTGCTGGGTGAGCCGGAAAAGGGTATGTTTGCTTCCTTTGTGAGCTGATATTTTTTTTAAAAAGTATCTTATCTTTTCAGAATATGTAAGTAAAAACGTTCACCTAATTTCTCATGTGCTTGGCGAAAAAGAAAAGAAAAGCTGCTAATAAAAAACGTGCTGTACGTATCACTTGCGATTGACGTTATTTCTATGTGCAAATGCGAAACATCACACGCAAAGAACCACATGCACACACAAATACGCACACAACGTGAATTCTTTGCAAAATGTGAAAATTCAAAGTGAATACTTCCATTGGTCTGAAGATTAGATTCGGCAAAAGCAGTTCCCCTTAGTTTGA
Organism: Triturus cristatus; assembly: GCF_964204655.1. Taxonomy (NCBI): domain Eukaryota; kingdom Metazoa; phylum Chordata; class Amphibia; order Caudata; family Salamandridae; genus Triturus; species Triturus cristatus. The sequence goes on from NC_140581.1 coordinate 954,759,097, forward strand.
AATAGACTAGCGTGCTCTGAAACTTGTAGCGAAATTAGAGGTGAAATGTTGCATTTACTTCAAGGTTCCAATGTATGCAATGTATTTATTTTAATCTCTCTAGTAATTTTTAATTTCTACTAGTTTTTTTACCAATTTACTTCACCTAATTTGCTTACTCACATGTGTTAGAAATGGGATTTCTGGTTGGCCAAGGCTTGCGCCAAAGCCAGGCATAAACCAACACTCTAGTCAGGGCAAGGGAGTTACACGCCAAAGATAACCCCTGCTCACTCCCTTGGTAGCTTGGCACGAGCAGTCAGGCTTATCCCGGAGGCACTGTGTAAAGCGTTTGCGCACGCTCACAGCAACAACACCCCAGGTACACCACAAAAGGAACTCCACACAAGGTTATATATAAAAATAGCCTTCGTATTATAATAAACACATTAGATCATAATCACACAATATACACTGTGCCAACTGGCACTGGGCAGTATTTACAGGGGATTATATACACATGACAGGGCCACATGGACCACTGTCAGAATCATGACTTGGTAGAAATAGTAACAGTAAGAATTATCATAGACGTAAAACACAACCAGTAATTGTAGCACAAATAATAAAAGTTGAGCACAACCAGTAACTACTGGTGAAATACTGAACTGAGGCCTAGATCCTGCAACGTAAATCACACTATACAATAATCATCACATTAGGCATAAAACACACGATGCGCCAACCTCCTAAACACTAACTCACATTAGGCATAAAACACATGATGTGCCAACCTCCTAAACACTAAATCACATTATGCATAGGTATAATCAGTATAAGCACAGTACGCAGTAATCAGGGCCTCACACACTGAACCGGACCCCAGGCCACCTGGCCTCTCACTGGGGCTCAAATGCCCTTTGTCCCGCAATGTCAGGGCTGGCTGCAAAAGCAGCAAAGTAAAGTGCGCAGATGCACAAGCCTAAACATGGCAGCTGCCCACTAATTGCTGGGCAGCTGTAAAAATGAGCACGGGCACCGAGGTGGCCCCTGAGCCCCTCTCTGGGACTCTAACTGAAAGACAAATGCCCCAAAGTGTTGCAGCTGCCTGCGCTCTCGCAGGACAGCTGGAGAAGCCACAAAACAGGCACAGGCACTACTAGTGCTTCGTGAGCCCCACCTTGGGATCCTGGAAACAATATAGCCCCCACGTTGCAGTGGCCTGCAACTGCGGTGCCACTGTGAAGATTAGCAGACTCTGACCCGTTGGAGCCCCCTCGGGGACTCTAAAAAATAAACTGTGCCCCCCAACGTTGGAGTCCGGTCTGGGGCTCAGAAACAACTCAGAAAATGGCCAAAGCGTTCCTTAAGTAAGCAGGGAGCGGGGTGGGCACCCGCTCCCTATTTCTCCAAAACCGCGGGGTGGGCACCCGCTAATTAGCACTAATGGGGGGTGGGCACCCACGATTTAGGACTACATAAATGCGGGGTAGGCTCCGTTCGTTGCCCAATGTGGGGTGGGCACCCGCTACGCTCTCCTCCCCCGAGGGAATTCCCACATCGGATTTCCTCGGGAAAACCTGCAGCTTCGCGCTGCGGAGCCCTCGTGCTCCTGTTCCTCTGGGTCAATTTGAAAGGAAGCACTCACAAGGCGCTAGAAACAGCACAAGCTCCAGCAGTGGTCCCAAAAAGGCCAGAATAAGGAGTCCTTGGTGTGGGGGGACCACAGCAGAGCGCAACCAGGCAGGCCAGGACGCAGGGACCCCCAGGAAACAGGAGCTGGGTCCCGCGGCAGTTCCTCCTGGCAGTAAGAACAAGCACAACAGAACAAATTCATGGGGTCACAGCCCCTTCTTTTATACACCCCTTTCCTTTGTGACACAGCACAGGGCTGGGGGAAAAACCAGATGCAACTGGTTTGGGGGAGCTTTGGAGCACTTTGTTGTGCTCAGCTCCTCTCTCCTTTGTCAGGTGGAGACTAGGTGCTCAGACACACCACAGGGGGCGGAGCCAGCATTGTGGAGGGAAGGCACAGTCCTATTCAGGTCCCAGGTGCAACTCCTCCCTCCCATCAAGATGCAGATCTCTCTATTCAGCCTGTGCTGACTCACCCTGTCTCCTGGAATTTCCCAGCCCTCCAAGCTCCTGTCAATCACAAGCCAGACATGCACTCCACATCAGGCAGGCAGACACACAGCACACAGAAATGCCAACTTCTAAAAGTGGCACTTCTCCACCAGTCACAATAAATCTGCACACACCATTGCGCAGCATTTATTCTCACGGGTCTGCACATACTAAACTCGACCCTACACTCCTCTCACACCAGGAAGTACCATGGACACACATATCCCCCATGCATTCCTATGGGAGGGCAGGCCAATCTCACCACACGCACTCAGAGCGCGCACGCAGTTTATACTAGGACACAGTGCTAAAGTGCGCAGAGGCTAAAAACCACCAACACTACACAGGGAAAAGGCTAAGAGACAGGCAAAAAGTTTAGGGGTGAACGTGCCAAAAGGGCCAAGTCCAACAACATGAAGTTGATGCCGGAAGTTCACTAGTGTTATGAAAGTTATAGGTCACATGCGAGCTTCAACGTACATTTATGCCACCCACGTGTGACTAGAAATGTATGGCTCAAGGTCCATAATTTTGGCATGACTGGCTGCAGTTCTATAACACTGCAATAATATGTCAAAGTAAAGTGGTCTGTCATGTAGACAAGCCTAACTTTCTATATGTGATAAGCTGCCCTTAAGCTTAAAATGTAGCACCTAGGTTTGGGTCCCAAAAATATAAAAGTGGAACATGATTAATATTAAAGAATAGTAGGTTCTTGAAGTAAATGCCCAAAAATATTGCTTGTCCTATAAATTAGCATTTTTTCCAAAGGAGAAGCCTAGATCAAATTAACTTTACTTTTTTGCAAGAAAATAATAAAAAAAACGGTTTTAAAGTTCTTGACCTATATTTATCAAACATCTACTTCAACGTTGTTAACTATATTAGAAATATAACTGTTTAAAACCATACTTGGTGCTGTCTGGAAACTAATTCATTGAGGTCTGTTGAGATTGCCTCCTGTCAGTGACAAAGTATGAATGAGGCTTGAAACATCCCCTGTCATCCATAAAATAGCGCTGCTGCAGTGCATAGGAAGGCAGGGGAGGATTACTAACTAGTCAATTATCTGAAGTGGAACATATTCTGACACTTGTAATACGGTGGATGAGATAATCTCATCGTTTTGACAGGGCACCCCTTTCCCTAAACTCTAAACAAGGCTCTTAGGTGGCAAAAGCCGTTCCTCCGGGAGCTCCTGAGACACATGTCTCTGCTCCTAGCAAGTGATAAACCTCTTGCTGGAGCAGAAAGAGGGAGTGCTTTCTCATGTCCAGAGAGCTAGACTTGGGATGGAACTAACTCCTGCTATTGTGGACAAAGTTTCTTTATTATATTGCAGTCAAGCAAGACAAAAGTGCTAGAAAAGTTGATATCTGTCAGTGGCAAAATTCCCTAGAAAGGCTCTCAAAGGATCATTGTGTTGCTCTTTTTCTACTTCTGGACCACAAAATACTGAAGAAGGGCACCATTGAGTGTGAACGAGCTAGCTGGCTGGTTGAGGGTATATTACACTGAACCTTATAGGAGCTGTCTGCCTACCTGTCAGCAGTCTCTAAGGGCCCGATTCACAAAACAAACTTAAGACAAAATCCTAAACTTAGTACCATTTTGGTATTCACAGAATGCACTTACTACTTCTGGTATTCCGGCCAGTGGCGGAGATTTAGCCATGGCCAAAATCTCCACCTCTGGGCCGGAAGCTCCGCCTCCGGGCCGGAAGCCCCGCCTCCGGGCCGGAAGCTCCGAGTGCGGACGTAAAGTTAGTAGTCGTAAATCCATTCTGTGAATAGCAAAAGTAGTAAGTTTATTCTGTGAATCGCAAAAGTAGTAAGTTCATTCTGTGAATACCAGAAGTAGTAAGTGCATTCTGTGAATACCAAAATGGTACTAAGTTTAGGATTTTGCCTTAAGTTTGTTCTGTGAATTGGGCCCTCAGCCTTTAGAATAACTGCCACAGGAGCAGGTGCTTTGAAGACTGAAGAGTTTGCTGAGCTGGGACGTGGGTTTTTGTGTCCAACCTTTAAACTTGTTTTGAAAATTAAATCTCAAAAATGGAGTTGTTTGGGAAAGGAAACCAATGGGCCTGATACACAAAGAGAATTCTTCCTGCACTTGGAGGCCATTTATGAATTTTTCTGCCTGGAATTACCAAGCCTCCCATGGCGGTCACAGGCATGGAAACCTAGTGAATGTGGTCTGCCCTAAATAGGACAGGGTGACAGTCACTATGACCTAGGGGTACAGAAAAAGTGTGGGTGGAGTTTGTGTAGCAGCGCTATGCAGTACTCAGCGAAGTCGCAAAAAACTGCTGCCACGCTAAGTGGAGTTCCGCGAGTGGGCAGAGTTTGTTGTCCCACCCATTTCTTGATGCTCCCACCGTATGGCAATGCAAATTGCATTTCCGGGTAGAAATATCACGCGAACAGCACTACGCGGTCATGAATGGGCATGGCCATCTTGTATCCTACTCTTTTTACGGTGCTGTGGACTACTTTTGGATTCTTCTTCAATCTTTGCAATCCTTGCTTTGTAAAACTTTTTTTCCAATCTTTTTTATTCTATATCTTACCCATTGTCTTTCTAACTGTGTATTTTGAATTTTATTCTACTTTTTGTGTGTTTTTGGTGAGTTTTGTACTTTTATTTTTCTCTTTATTTCCTTCCTAATTTTTTTTACTTCCTTCCCTCTTAGTCCTGTTTTTATACTTTCTACATTTTCTCTCTCCCTCCCTCCCCTAGCATCATGGCAGACAAGGGGGCCCCAAAAAAGGCAGCAATATGAAGCCACCTTCCTTTCCCAAGGCGGTGCCAGGAAGAGGTGCAGCCCTGGGCCTTATTTTCTGATGTGGAGGTGGCAGAGCTGTTTTTTACATCCAGTGCCACCTCCTCTCCACCCTGGCAGCAGGCAGCATGCCTGGGTCTGGGTACGGACTCCGGGAGCGCCAGCAGAAGTGGGCGAGAGTACGCCGGGCAGTGTTTCCATTAGGTCTGGCACATCCATAATCAGCTGACACACCTGTGGTCCGAAATCCTGGACGAAGAGCATGATCTGCTGGACTTGCTAGGGTGTGGGTTCGTGGGGCTCGATGAGTAGCTAATTCTTAGTATTATTATTACTTGTGTGTTCTATCTTATTGCTAATATTTTTTACCAGATAGCAAGCATGCTTCTCACATACAGGCATGTTAAGTTTACAAATATTTTACTATGTGATGGTTATTCTAGACAGGTGCTTGGTGCTACTTAATCATACTTGTTTGTACTCTCTTGTTCTGATTATGTAAGAACTTAAGGAATTCAGAGACTTCTTTGTCCTGTCACTAAGATAGTGGTAGTTAGAATTAGTAATTAAGCGGTGAGTGTCCTCTCACTTCAGTTCTTTGAACCTTTTTTACAGCTTGTACAGTGACAAGCAGCCAACCAATTTGGTGTATGCATGCGTCCATCTGTGCACTTAAAGACAAAATGCAGACTTAGTGAATTGGCCAGTCAACGGGGGTTGCGAATGAGATGAAAGAACTTAGAAGCAAACATAATTCATTGCAATTTATTAGTAATTCCAAAATGTTTGGAATAGACTGGCTAGGTAGGTTTAGGAAATTTGGAATAGGATAGGACGGAATACGATATTAGTCTACTACTAGTCGATCTGATTTAGGAAAATTCAATGTTATTGCAATTGCCTTTCCCTCTCAAAAAATATTTTGGGAAAGAAGCTTATTTATTTACCACCAGCTCCCTTTACTGCCTCAAGAAGAGGTGTGAGGCAGGGAAGGGAGCTGGTGGTGCCTCCCAGTCCAAAGAACATTCCTCAGCTGATGGCTCTGCTGGCCCCAGTAAGTCCTCCTGTTGTTAATCTTAATATATATCTTCCTAACATTTACAGCTCCTTATTTTGAATTATTTATTTCTAACCGTTTCCAAAACCCTCTTTGATCTATCCATTTTGACATTCTTGTTGTCCCTGCATTATCCTATTTACTAATTTTCTATATTCCTAGTGTCTGTACTTTACTTCAAATTGTCGCTGTACTAGTCTGTCTGTAGCTACAGTTCTTTTGCTTTGTTGGTCAGCTTACCCTCCCCCTTATATATTTTGTGAACTGCCTAGTGGTGGTACTGTAAGACACAGAGAACCTATTGGTCATGGTCACGTATTAGTACTAGTACTACTACTCTGCCTTGGAGATTGCATGTCCAAGTAAGGTATTCTTCACATGTTTGTTGAGATGAGAAGGCTTTCTTCAACTTTCTCATGCTCAATCAGTAAGACAAGAGAGTGGCCATGGTCACGTTGGACACTCCAATGTTGTGTCTTCTTCATCTTAGCTAGGCCTAGTATTAATAGCAGCAGTTGGTGAACTGATTACTGTGCACCATGGCTCGAAGGAAGTATGAGGAGGATGGACCCATCACATTTTCCAACCAAGACCATATGTCCAATTGTCCACCTTAATTTTTTTCAAACCCAGATTCATCAATAGATCTAGCCACTCCAGTCCTTTATAATTTGCCTTGAGGCTTTTCAAAAATTTCCACCAGCAAAATGCCCAACCAGCTATTTTTGATAGAAGATACTCTCTGTATCCAAAATGTAGTGATGTGTGTGGTGCATTTTCAATTTTGCTATAAAAATAAATAAACAGGAGGAGGAGTATCTGGCATCTAAAACATTTGTAATTGTTTTCTAGCCACATTGACAACCAGTGCCGGGGTCAGCGGTGATGGTGGGGCCATCCAATTACCAGATGCACTAAAAGTGGAGGGTGATCCAGTGGCAGTGGCGGGCAGTGTTAAGTCATATTGCTTGCTTATTGCTAATCAATTATATACGCACTGCAAGGTGTGTACTGTTGAGACTTGTGGACAGTTGAACACACACCTCTTTACTTAGCATATACAGTGGGAGTTGAGTAACTAATGGCCTCTTTTATCTTCAACTCAGCAGAGAAAGTTTAATGAAAAGTCAGACCTTGATGGGTTGATGGAAAAGGGAAAGTAGAATGGAAGGAGAAAGGATGGGTGAAATGTAATATGACTGGAAGAGAAGGATGTATGGGTGAAAGGATGCATATACTAAAGGTGATTGATAGGATGCACAGATGGGTGAAGGATAGATGAAAGGTGAAAGGATGTCTACCTTGGTGAGTGAAAGTGTATGGGTGAAAGGATGCCTGCCTGGGTGGGTGAAAGGAATCCTCCAGTGGGTTTGATGGGTCAAAGGACTCATGGGTGGGTAAATTACAAATGTATGTTGGTGAAAGGTTGGTTGACAATGAGAGCATTGTTTGGAAGGCTGGTATAAGGATAGATAAATGGTATTCCATTGTGAAGACTGGTTGGAGAGAATGTACAACTTAAACGGTGAGTAGCCAAGCCATGGGTGAAGAATAAAAATACCAGAAGAACAATGCAATGATGAATGGAAAAATCCCTGGGAAGAAGAGTAAACAAGAGACTAGGGAGCTCCTCTGTAGTGGTATTCTTCTTACCTTCTTTACTTGCTTGGAATGGTTTTTTTGTCATCAAAGTTTGATTCAAAGGGTTAAGGCGGTATTTCAGACTACTCCCTTGATAGTAGTTTACAAGCGTAACATATATTATGTATCCTTCCTAATAGCCACCATCATCATCAATAACCACTCTCCGAGTCCCTATCCATGGCATTTTTCCAGAGACAGCCGTGGGTGACCTATTAGCTGCAAGGTTACATCAGCAGCACTGCATTGTAGGCCGTGCAATATGCGTCTGCCTCAGTTAATGTGTAGACCCCTTTACATATGCCATGGCAATGCAAAAATAAACAGTTGTCTTTCCCTTCACTCCCAGCGCCCACTCCTTTACTTCCTAGTACATATGTAACTCCTTTCCTAACTTCCTTGTTTTGTCCCAGCCTTCCATGAAATTTGAAAAAATCATTCTTTGCATGCCCCACTTTCCTGTGGCCAAGTAATAACTTATATATTTTCTTATTGCTTCCATAACGGATTACTTCAGTTCAAATGTATCTCTTTTAACAAATGCCAAACAAAGTCACTCACTTCTAACAAAAGCTTAGGCACTTGATGATGATAATGATGATGATGATCAGTGAAACATTTATGTATGCAGCCTAGTCCCTCTAACTTACCTGCAGTATACTAAGTTAATACATATTTTCCTTACTGCCAAGCAAATCGATTTTGTTGGAAAAGAGTAATGTCAAATGTGGTGACGGAGGGTAAGGCCAGGGAAAAAAATGTGACTAAGAATAAGTGACTTTGCATTTTGGGGATGGGATAGTCTGTGATGAACGTGCCAAATACAAGACCCTGTTCCCTAATCCTTTCCCTGTACTGTAGTACATTGTTTTTCCCATGGTCAGACAGGAGGATGTCTGTCTGCATGATTGTCTTCTTTATAATTATTAGTACCTCACATGACAGAGCCTGGACCTGATAGGACTAAAAGATATTTGTCTAGTACAGCTGCCCCACCTGCAGACAGTAGCAAAGCAACGCAACACAAGTATGTCTGTCTAGGGCGTCAGTTGAGCTAGCATGCATACATCAATTTACCTCAACAAGAGAAAGAAGAATACTTGTGTACTCCATAGTGCATAATGCCTGAAACTCTAATCACATCAAAATCAAATGGCCCGAATATACCAGCAAATGTACTGTTACTGTGCCACTATATAATTCTATGTATTTTGCTGAGAGTATTGTTTACAATTTGTCTTTTTTCTTTCTTGATATAGCAACTTCCACCCATCTGACACAACCTAACAGGCAGTAGATAGCAGTCAGGACCTGGCAGTAAAAGCTGGACGCCATCAGGGCTGAATACCAATGTCTGGTGGTCTAGGAGGAGATGACAGCAGCTGTAAATTCCGCAGGCCCCATTGCCCCCGGTAGTCTGTCACCGCGGTCCAAAGGTAACTACCTGCCACCATTCCACCACTGCTGTTCCCCCCTATTTTAAAACATTTCAGCACTGCATCCTGCAGAGGCTGACACACCTGAAAGCCAGGCAGGAGGAGCATCTGGACACATTGGAGAGGCACATTAGGAAGCTCTTAGCCCTCCATCAGGCCTCTTCTGCCCCTTTTTAAATGTATTTTTTGGTGGATGGGACTTTTTGAGGCGAGTGTGGGAGTTTGGGGAGTTTCCTTTTTGGACTTTTAAACTACTTTGGACATTGGTTGGGGTTAGGGAGAGGGCCAGTTGTAGGTTTGCTAGTTTATTTATATTTGTTAGGGAAATAATTTTTTTATAGTTGTACATTATATTTTTTTTTCAGGGGGGGTTACTGTTTTACTTCGCACTGCTGCCTTTGCTGCAGCCAGTTTTCAAAATCTGCTGATAGTGTACCAACAACAAAATAGTTATATGGTACCCTCCCTTCTCCTACCACTCTGTCCTCCTAGTCTCTGCAGTCTGCAACTATATGAACCGCTAAGGATTTGGAAGGGGTGGGTGTGTGAAATTCCATTGTATCTAGAATTATTGCAATTCAGCATTGAATCACCCACAGTTCTTCTCTGACCTGATTAGATGAAGCGAGGGCTGCATGGTTTCCCAAGGTGCCATGGTGGTGGTAGTAGTAGCAGTATGCTAGTGCACTAGTCTAACAGTGAAGGCACCAGATTCAGAAGCGAGGTTCCACTCCTTTGTAGCCAAACTCAAACTGTAGGATAAGAATCATTTATCGCAGGGAACTAAACAAATTGTATTAAAAACTGAGTTAATGCTGTTATTATAAGCAAGCTTTAAAAATAAAAAATGAGGCACTCACCAGAGACTAGACTACTAGTACACAAGAAGATGAGAGACAACAGAGAAAATATGATAAGCAATGCTAAATTAAATTAATCAGAATGGTGAGCTAGTAAAAGTTACAAAATGAAGTCGACTCGAGCTACGAAGTGGACAAGCGTAACCTTTGACGCAATACAGTGCCTGAAGGATGATGCTGACAATTATGTTCCTCTAAAAATATATTGAATACTGTGCGTGGGTGGCTGATATAAATATAATATTGCCAGTGTGGGCTATTCTAAGAGCTGAAGATCCTCGCCCTGAACTGAGTTTGTGTTGATTTCACCAAATCCGTACCCACCAAGTGTGTGATCAATTAATGGTGTAACTTTAGTCACCCCTCTATAAATCACAAAGTCCAGGGTAAGAGGACTAGGGGTTTGAAGCACGGATGGGAAGGGGGATTTGAGGGAAATGTTTGACAAAGACAAATACTACACAAGGACAACATTCATCTTGGCAATGAGCAGCAGACCATCATAAATCTCTTAGGGGAGGAAAAGGAAATGAAAGAATGATGAGTAGTACAGGTAAACTAAATCAAATTGTCCCTCTGTTCCCAGAGAGACCCAAGATATATTATATATGCTATGTGGTACCAAGCCTTGGAAGACAGCAAATATATACAATTAAAATATCTGTAGGAGTCAAGTAAACATAAACAATGCACACAGTTCTAATCATTACTAAAAAAAAATGATACTGTATTGCCACATTGGGAGTTGCATCGGCATTCCTCCTGCGCTATCCGTCAATCTTGGGTGCATGGTGGATGCGGTTCAGTAAGGTATGCATGAGTATGTTATAATATTTTTCCAGTATGGTGTAGAGTAAGAGGGCATGTAGATTAAAAAACAAAAATGATATTGAAGAATCAAGCAGACTGGTTATATGTCTGTTTCCAGTTATCTTCAACAATAGGTCCCCACCCAAACACCACTTAGCTTCGAATTTGAGCAAGACAGCACTGAGCACACACACACACACCCAGCAGCATAGCATTTTCCCAATCAAGTAACATCGACGCACCGCTGTCACTCACCACCACTACACAGAGTTGTGTAAGTTTATTGTTTACTTTTAGACCACTTCAAAGTCACTACCTAATTTGTTGGTTTTAGTGAATTTGAAAACTTCCATCTTCTGATTCTTGAAGTGGTCATGCCCATGCCCTGAGTGATTCCATCATCTCTCTGATCCTCCTGAGTTTGACTCTGAATATGGTGCCCAACTCCATACCAACTGTGTTCCGAGTCCTGACTCAAATGCAATAGATCGACCTGTAGTACAATTGTCTTATTGCACAACAAGAGAAACATTGAGTCATTTTTTGTGTAGACTAGATTTGTATTTTCATTATCTAGGGGACTGGTCGGGTCTGACTCTTTAAGGAGTACAAAGCAGAAAACAATAAAACAAAGCATTGTGGCGTGGATCCTGTGAAGGAATCTCGCTGTCTCTCAAAGGGGAAGGAAAAAAACACCTTCAGGTGAAAATTAATCAGGCATCGGTAGGTCACCAACATTTGCTAATCATCACAAACACATTGTAAGTGTAATAGTTACAGATAAACAAACACCCAGTGTCACACTGCCTGACAATACATGAATCATCTCTCAACACACATCAAAAGTTCACAACAAAGAACAAACACTCAGCGAGCCATGAATGCCATTTACCTGTTCTTCCAGCGTGCTCACCGTGACTGATTCGGGGTACATTGCAGAATGCAGATCCATTTGACAAAAATCCACAATACTCTACTCAAAATAAGCTTAAAGATGATAGAAGTAACTTAGTTCAAGTTGAGGATAAATGTGACACGTTTCTCACAAAAGTACCTGGATACATAACGCAAAACAAACAAAAGGTTCTCAGGGAGGGAGATGCGTTGGTTCCTTGCTTCGGGGGAGGCGATGCATCGCTCCTCTGCTTGTGCAGAGTAGGGGATGCGTCTTGTTCCTTACTGTAGAGGAGGTAATGCGATTCTCGTACTTCATTCTGGTTACGATGCGGCAAGATGGCGCCTCGATGCGATGCGACAATCCGGTGCGATTCGATAAGATGGCGCCCTTGATGCGATGCGACGACGTGAAGACGATGCGTGCACGCCCGGCGAACTCTGCAACTTTGGAGCTGCGACAGGCCCTGCGACATGCTTCTCCAGTGATGCAACGGCGCCCCTTTCGATGGTTACACGCTTCTCAGGTGATGCATCAATAAACAGCTGCGACGAAGGCACGCTTCTCTGGTGATGCGGCGGAGACCTCTGCGGTGGCGACATGCTTCTCCGGCGAGGCAACAGTTGCAGCTGCGACACACTTCTTCTCGTTGAGTCACGCTTCCAGATCCCAGCGACATGCAGGCTTCTGCAGACAGAATTCCCAGCAAAGAAATTCAGAGGGGAGCTGGTGATGAAGTATTTTTTCCCCGAGACTTCAACAGGAGGCAAGCACCAGTTCAAGCCCTTGTAGAAATATCCTGTAAGATGATGAAAGTTCTTTGAATGTTCCTTCTCCTTTTCTTGGCAATGAAGACACCACTGCAGGCCAACCCAGCAACACAGCACACTGGCAGGGGGGTAGTCCTAACTTCTACAGCGTCTTTGGTTCTTCTCCTTGGCAAAGGTTTGTCTTGTTGTTCCAGAAGTGATCTAAAGTCTTGGGGTCTGAGTCCCCATATTTATACTGCAAAATCCTTTGTCCTCTGAAGGCAGAGGGGCCTGCACCTAGTCCAAACCAGTTCTGTGCAGTCCTGGAGAACTTTGTTTACAGGACTCCTTCTTTCCTTTGGCAGGGTGGGCCAGGGTCCTCAGACACACCACAGGAGGTGGAGCCAGCATTGTGGAAGGTAGGCACATCCCTGTTTAGGCCCAGGTGCTACTCTTCCAGCACTCTACATGCAGATAGGTCTATTCAGCCTTGTGATGACTCACCCTGTCTCCTGAAGTCTCCCAGACCCTGTCACTTACAAAACCAGACATACAATACACAAATTAGCAGAGGCAGGCTGGGTTAGGTAAGAAAATACCTAGTTTCTAAAAGTGGTATTTTCAAACACAGAATGTTAAAACCAACTTCACTGAAAGATGTATTTTATCATTCTGAGTTCAGGCATACTAAACTCGAATTTCTACCATGTTCCCTGGGTCAGTTAGAATTATAAGATGTTCTAATCAAACTGCCCATTCTGGCCTATGCGGACAGGTAGCTTTGCAATAGTGATACTTTACAAGCTGCTTCTGTGGGTGGCACAATCAGTGCTGCAAGCCCAATAGCAGCATTTGATTTACAGCCTACAGGCCCCGGGCACCCATGGTGCACTGTACTAAGGTCTGACAAGTAAATCTAATAAGCCAATCATGGAGTCACTAATCAATACATCAATTTAACATAGGGAGCACTTGCACTGTGGCACTGAATAGCAGTGGCACAGTGCCCAAAGCATCTAACCAGCAAAACATATCAAAAACAGAGGAGGCAATCAGTAAAAAATGGAAAGGAGACTCATGCCAATGGTACCAGATCTAACAGTAATAAACTGGGACAGAATAGATAGTCATGGCCCAGGGTTAGAGGCAGACGCACCTTTGTTTGTATTCTCCAACCAATGCCCTTGAGGGAAATGGGTGTGTGGTGGTTGGAACTTCTTCACTGCACACAGCTACAATTTCAATCTGACAATAAAACATGTCTAAGAGTAAGACAGTGGGGATGAATTAGTAAACCAGACACAAACAATTAAAAGTAAATAATAATGTTCCCCAAGCTATATATTTTTGGTTTTTGGGAAGTCAAAGAAAAAAAAAGAAAGCAGATCAGCGATAGACTAGGAGAAATTTCTATGGTTGTTAGCCAAGGTCTAGTAGTCATGAACTGAGTCTCCCTTATCTTCCTCCTGTCGCACTTCAGGTATGGAGTAATCCAGTGATGTAAAGTGCTGATTCATTTTCATCATGGATAATCTCTCCACGTTTTGCGGTGAGAGATTGGTCTTTCTCACTGTGACGATGGCATCAGCAGCACTGAAAGCACGCTCAGCGAAGACACTGGCAACCAGGCAAGTCAGATCGTTTTTTGCCAGCCTACTATGAGCACTAGCCTTTGGAGCCTCTTACCATACCAATACACCAATGGGTTTTAATCAAGTTATAGCTCTGTTGCATCATCCAGATAGGCTTGGACCGTCCGCTCCATTGTCATTGCTGGTGCTCCATCTTGCTCGACCTCTTTTGCCTTCGCCTCTCCACTGGACTTAAATCCTGCCAGTAGAAATCACTCAGTGGTGGATTTTGGGGATTATCCTCCTGTTCTTGGTATTGATGATGTTCTCGGTGTTGGTTTTGGTTGCTGTGAGCCGACCGCACTGCCCTCAGGCTCTGAACTTGAAGACTGCCCCACAGGACTTGTGCCCTGGGGGAGTGGGTCTCCAATTTCCTGCAGTTCTTTTTCTAACTCCCTGCCTTGCTCAGATATCCATGTTTTGCATTTTCCAACATCCCCATCTGAAAAAGGAATGAAAGGGGACAATAGTGGTTAGTACCGTGGATCAAGAATTGTGGCACAGATGTAAAGTTTGGATGGCACAATGTCTCTTTGCAACCTTGTATTAGCAGACAAGCGAAGGATTAACCTCTCCACCAAGACATATGCATCTTTTTTCCTTCACACCTGTGTACATTGCAGACACCTCCTTTAGCTGTTCCTGTGGCATGTGCAACAACAGGATAGCTTGGCCCATGGTACTGTCTTCTTTACGGACTTCCTGTGTGAACACCTCAAAAGGAATCATCTCTGTCAGGCATTTGACTAGGCCCCATTGGTCCATCTCAATGATCATGCTTTTTACAGTTGCATCCCCTCTTTGCATGACATATTTATTGATAGGTATGCACTACTCAAACAGCATGAAATAAGTCAAGTTCCACATTGTTGGCACCTCCGGTGTGTGTGCTTTAACTGGCATTTTTTTTATTACGTTGAATGATCCTCAGCTGATTCCAGGCTTTAAGTGTATGAAATTAGTTCAGATTCTTCTGCAGTTGAACAGTACTTTGCTTACTTGTTCTTCTCTTTTGAGAAAGTCATGTACAATGATGTTGATGCAGTGCGCCAAACACAATCAATCAATCAATCAATCAATCAATCAATCAATCAATCAATCAATCAGGGAATTGTGAAGCATGCTACTCGCCCATGAGGACCTCAAGGCACTGGGGGGGGGGGGGGGGGTGCAGCTCCAGGTCAGGCGAAGAGCTAGATCATGAGGCTCTTCCTGAAGGTGTGCAGAGAGGGAGAGCGTCTCATGTCGATCGGAAGCTCGTTCCAAGTGTATGCTACGATGTAGGAGAAGGCTCTTCCACTGGCTCTGGCTCTGTGGATGCGTGGGGTTTCAGCGAGGGCAAGGTCAGCGGAACGGAGGTTTCTCTTGGGTGTGTGGAAGGAGACTCTTTCATTACGTTATTGGGATCCAGTGTTGTGGAGGGATTTGTAGGCGTGGGTGAGTAGCTTGAAGGTTACTCTCTTCTTGACAGGGAGCCAGTGAAGGTTTTGCAGGTTTTGGGTGATGTGTTCATGTCATGCAATGCCAAGAATGAGTCAGGCCACAGTGTTCTGGATGGCCTGGAGTTTGCGGAGCAAGGATTTGTTGATTCCGGCGTAGGGGTCCGTTGGAGCTCCTGAGTAGATTCTTTTCATGGCTGTGGCAGTGTCTTCGGGGGTAACCGGGGTCCATGCAGATATGGTAGGCTGGCAGTCGTTGCTGTAGGAAGGGGTGGGTTCAGTGTCTGGTGTCTGTTCATTGAAGTTGACATAGAAGGACTTGATTTTCTGAAGGAAGTAGGAGCTGAGTTTGTTGCAGAGGTCCTGTGAGGGTGTGATGTTCGTGGCTTTCCTAGGGGATTTGGTGAATTCCTGGATGATGCTGAAGAGTTCTTTTGAGTAGCTGGAGTTGGTGAGGATTTTGTTCTGAATGAAGGCTCTTTTGGTGGATCTGATGAGTTGGTGGTATTCTGTCAAGGAGTTCTTGTAGGTGGTACGATCTTCTGTGGTTTTGCTGTTCCTCTATAGCTTCTTGAGACATCTACAGGTACGTCTGGATTCTTGGAGGCCGGTGGTAAACCAGGTAGCCTTCCTGGGGCGCTGTCTGTCAGTGTTGCGGAGGGGGTAAAGCTGGTCTGCGCAATTGACGATCCATCTGTGTAGTTCTTTGACTGCAGAGTTGGCTTCTGTTGAGGTGGGAGGGGGATCATGGTTGAGGGTGGAGTTTAAGTGCTCCTCTGTGACCTTACTCCAGTTCACTTTTGGGGGCATGTTGTGGGTTTGTACGCAGTGGTGGTCCATCCAGGGGGGTTGCGTGGTGTGGCTGAAGTGGATGTTGTTGCCTCCTGCAAAAATGGGGTTGAGGATGTGTCCTGCCTTGTGGGTGGGGGTTGTGCCAATCTGATGTTGACAAGGTTGTCCTGGAGGGCAGGGGAGTTGGGATCGCTGAGGTTGTCGAGGTGGAAGTTGAAATCTCCGAGCAGCACATAGTCTATGGAGGCAATGGTGTAGGGGGCGATGAGGTCAGAGATGGTAGTGGTGAACACAGACCGAGGTCCGGGAGGTCTGTAGGCGAGGGTGCCACATAGGGTTGTTTTGGGGCTTGTCTGGACCTAGAAATGCAGGTGCTCCGTGGGCCATGGCGGCCTCAACAATATTACTGACATTGTCCATGGCAACAAAAATGTTTAAGCCCTCTTGTTCGCAGCCATTCAAAGACCTTGTTACAGTTTTCCAAAGTGTTTACGGCGATATGGGATTTCTCCATAGTGAGCATGGCTTCTGTTGTATGCTTCTGAGCAGCATTGAAAATCTCAGCAGTGTCAACACCTGCAGATATCTTTTCTCTAGCCCCCACAAAAGAGATCCAGCTTGTAGTGATGCACATGTAATCAGTAGGCCTGGGCTAAAATTCCGTTCCGCTCGCGGACATTGCGATAATTTGTCATTTTCGCATTCCGCGGAGAGCGTGAAAATTTCAAAATTTCCGCAATCCGCATTCTACCGGAAATGTTTTGCTTGCTCGCGCTGTAAAATAATACATTCTCACGTGCGCGCGATCGCCATACCTGAATCCCCACGTTCGCCGACAAGTTTTCCCGATCCGGTTGCGTTCTCCACGAGATGTTGGATTGTTGGTAGCCATTTGCGCTGTTCGCGCCTGCAGTAACGTCATTCGTCGCGCGATCACGTCTTTCTTCTCGCGATCATGAACCGCGAGACAAGTGAAAATAAGATGGCCGCGCCCGTGAGCAACCGCATGGGTAAGTTGGCAACTGGCCCATGTGTCTGTTGTCAGGTGGATACTGTAAACAGTACTCTGCTCAAAGCTTGTCCAAGCAATTCCTGCACATTATGAGTAGCGCTTGGAACAGCAACTCTGGCAAAATAGGCACAGCTAGGAAGCTTCAATTTCAAGTAGATGGCTGCCACAAATTCACGGAAAACCCACCCCATATGCAAAAGTAAAACGGAGGAGGTCCAGCACTAAAATTTTATCCATATTGGTGTTGTACAAATGTGCCGATGGGTGATTGCGCTCATACTGCCCCTCCGGCCTAAACATGGCAGGTATAGTAGCCTGGAATTTTTTCTTTTCTGAAGCCACTAATGCTGGTGACTTCTTGCGAGCAGGCGGTGGTAGACTTAATGTGCTTTTCAGTGGGGCAATCACTGTCCTCTGTTGCCTTGGTGTCTCGACCTGAGTCTTGTGCATTGTGATGATGTTGATGTGGGTAATACTGCTGCACTGCAGGGGAGAGGGCTGCTTTGTGTAACAAAAATGTCTGCCTCTTCTTCACCTTCCAACGTGATTGGATTGGATTCTTATTCTCTGCTCAGCCGGCTATCACCCCTTGCAGTTTTTTTGGCTTCTAAGGTGCGTCTCCCAACAGATCATGTGGTGCTTTCCTAAATGGGTTGTTTGGCTCCAGGTAGCATAGTTTGTACCAAGCTTACCTGACTTGCTCCACAAAGGGAGCATATGGCAATGTTCACCTCCTTCTGGCTAACTGAAAAGAAGTCCCAGACTGAGAAGCTCAACTTTTTGATGCTGGTGCCACTTCCAATGTAGGATGTACTGGCAGTAGGTGGGCGTTTTGACGTTTGAATCTCCGCAGTACCTACTTCTACGAAGGCGGTGGTAGATGTAGGTTTCTGCAGGAACTTTGCAAATATGAAAGCTTGCAGTGATTGGATCTGTGGTGCCACTGCCACATCTTCCCTGGAAGTTGGAATGGGGTAACGTCAGTCTTCCTGGGGCTGTGCTGACATCCATGATGACTAGGTCATCGTCATCCTCCTCTTCTACATCTGCCTCTATAACACTAAGGCTTTCTGGAACCTTCCTTTTCCCTAGCCTTGTCTTGTGGCGTGTCTCACTCTTAGTCTGAGGCGGGGTACAAGTGGTGTCTAGATCATCAGAAGGAGGGCTGGGAGAAGAAGATGATACACCACCAACCTTACTTTTTCTAGCTGGAAACCTGGAAGACAATGGATCTTCTGAAAGAGCAGATTCCTCTACTTGCTCAACATGAAGCTCAATCTCTTGAACTGCTCCTACTTCAAGAGGAACTATTGATGGTTGCGGCTGTTATAGTGATTGTCAACTTCTCTGAGTTTCCTGCAATGATTAGGTACTTCTTGGCGATAAGTCAATTTCAACATCACTGCTCGCCGCAGTTGCCGTGATTAGATTGGTTGCCTCTGTGAAAGACATGGGTTTGGGTGTAGATTGGGCTGGGTCCACTGATATGGGGTGCTGCTCCCAACTTGCTCCCCAGAGGCTGGTGCTGCAGGCACAGTTTTATTTTCAATTAAGATCTAGGGTGACATACCAGTGGTAGTGGTAAGCTCCTTCATCTTCTTACTGGCCACTTTCTTGCTAGTACCTTTCTTTGTGGCCATTTTGAAGCTGACAGCAGTGGCACTTAGCTTCACAAGCTGAAGGGATGTCTGTGATGTGTGGGTCAGTTGTCACGTCGTGCACAGTCCTTCTTTATGGCAGTACTGTGGGTGATGTTCTCTGTTGTGCACCTAAAAGAAAAGAATCAAGAAGCGCATCAATGAAACATGGCATTGTTGCTGTTCAATTAGTAGTACCAACAAACACATTATTATTTAGTGTGCTCAATGGCTACTCTTATTATAAATAATTAACAATACAGTGTATGTATTTGTATAATGAAAAAACACCAATATAAACTTTCATGGTGACTCACTATACACTCAGGAAGGATGAGAGAGCAAAAACAACATACAGCTGTAACTGTTTGCATTATGTGCATCACGTGACGTCACTCACGTGTGATGTGACACTCAGGGAAGTTCAACTGACAAATTACGATGGAAGGAATAATTCTTAGACAATTAATGCTGTTGTGCACTCATAGCAAATATGGGGTTGATTGATGCTAAATGTAGTAAAAATGGTTTGAACGAAAAAACAAACAAATAAAATATATATCGGGGAGCAGGAGTCAGGTGAGAAGTGAGAAATAATGACGGAACAGCGAGGAGGTTTACCGGTGAGGGGAAGGAAACATAAGTGATGAAGAATCAACTTCCCCTAGGGGTTTGAATGATGGCACTGGGACTGCTAAGCCATCAACCATTAATGACATTTGCAGAAATTTACAACAACTAGAAAAAATAAAAAAGAGAGAAATATCACGTTGGTGGGAGGTTGCCTCTTTAAAACAGTACATACATATAGCTGGGCAGAGTTCCCAGAGGCTTAAGAATTATGATTACTTCAACGTATGAAAATCCCAATCCAGGGCTCTTGAAAGAATGGGCAGAGAAAAGCGCAGAGAGCTCCAGGAGTATGATCAAAATTCTACTTAAAAATGCAGAAATTGAAAGAAATGAAGTGATTGAGAAAATAAAGTAATTATTGGACATCTTAGACGGAGAAGATGATCAAACCAGAATAACAAAATGTAAAAGTGACTTGAAAAATCGTTTGGAAAAATATGGAAAAAGAATAAAGGAAAGCAACCACATTTTTACAAGATGGATTGGATTGTGAGAATGTACAAATATTTACTTTTGCTAAACGATTTGACACTGTAAAGAGGCAAAGAGTACAAAACAGCAATATAATTCAGCAAGAGATCTCACAAAGCGAAATAAGTTCTGATACTGGTTCAGAAGTGGAACAAGAGGACACTACAAGGAAAGGAGCAATCCCTACAAGACTTGCGGTGGCAGACAAATTGCAATTTTTACAATTGGACTATAGAACAGACCATCGAGTAATGAGGAGACAGGGAAGACCAAGAGGAAAAGGAAACAGATGAGAGGGGGCTAAGGATATAGAAGCAACATAAGGATAAACAACAGTAAGATCAATGCGTTCCAATTCAAAACAGAAGGCCAAACAGTAAGAGAGAGTAATACCATCATCAATTTAACCTCAACAAATCTATCTGGTGAAGACAAGGCCACTCTGGAATTCGGCCTGTCATACTGCCATAAAAGTGAATTCAATTATGCGAACAGCAGGATGGACCTGTATAACTTTTTTTTAAATTAAAATTGATGAAATTACATAAAATGAAGGGCAGAATTAATAATAGCCAAGAAAAAGGAGAAACATCTCTTTCATTTGCCCCAGCTCAACTTACAGTGTAAGATCTATCAATTCTAGAAGACATGTGGTCTTTACAGAATGAAAATGAGGACCAACTGGGCGAAGATGAAGTATCCAATGATCCGGTAATTGGTTCCACAAATATAGCCTTGGATGTAGAGGATTACACTCCTTTTCATCATCGGTCGAGATATATACCTCAATAGTCGAGAGACAATTTGGACATTTTTTCAGAATGTGTCACAAGAGATTTTAGACAACTATATCAAGTGATAGAAAATCATAAGAAACAAAGTATTCCAAGATAACTGAAAGTTTACAGGACGATTGATAAGATCAAAAAGGAGTCCGGCATACTGGTGAAACCCTCTGATAAGGGAGGTAACGTGGTGTTATGGGGAAGAGATCTCTATTAGAAAGAAGCATTAAATCAACTTATCAACCAAGATTGCTATATGAGAATTACAATGGTAGAATACGAAAGAGTTAAAGATATATTTTTTGAGAGGTAGATTATGTGAAGGGAACAAGAACTGTTAGGCTGGGTTGAATAGTGTGCTTTAAAACAAGAACATCCAGTTATTCCCATTGTTTAAATGATCCCTAAGGTGCACAAATCCATCAGGGAGTCCAATATTATTGGCACAAGATAGGCTCTTCGAAAATGTCTCAAAGTAGATTGATTATTTTTTTGTAATATAATTGTTAAAACCCTTCCATTGTATCTAAAGGTCTACGCAGATTTCTTCAAACAAATTTATGATGTCAAATTGGAAAAGGCTATGGTGCTCATGACTTTGGATATATCTACAGTGTACACAAGCATCAGGCACAGAGATGGCTTAAGAGCGACGGAGCACTTCTTAAGAATGAAACCCATGAGATTTGCAGGACATAATTGAATGTTGCTTGAAATGCTGGAATGGTGCCTTACAAAAAACATCTTCCTTTTTGGGAATGAGTTGTTCCAACAAGAACAAGGGTCGGCGATGGGCACCTGCTTCTCCCCCAGCTATGTAAATTTACATCTTGGCTGGTGGGAGGAGCAGGTGCTCGGGGGGCTGAGTTTAGAACAATGGTCAGAAAGGCTATTGTTATGGGTAAGATTTATTGATGACTTCTTTGTGCTGTGGCAGGGCACAGAGACAGAAGCAGATCAATTGATATGTGATTTAAACAAGAATGAACTGAATTTGAACTTTGTGGGACATAGGAGAAAAACATATATTGAAGTTTTGGATATTAATGTGTGGGTGAAGGAGAATAAACAGAGACTACGATTTTCAAAAAGCCAATGGCAGGGAATACAATTTTGCATGGCAGTATCTCACACCCAGCACCTCTTATAAGAAGTATCCCTTATGGTGAATTCTATATAGCAAGGAGAACATATAGAACTTTAGAACAGTATGATAAAGTTGAGGCAGAAATGAAATGTTGTTTTATCCATAGGGGTTACCCACTCTCAATTTTAGAAACAAGCTAAAAAAAGCAAGTTTAAATAGAAAAAATGTATTGTTTGAACATCTAAAATAGCAGTGAAAAAGGAGATCAGGGGAAAGAAAAGTACACACAGGTTTATAACAATGTATAATACTGAACATAAGAGAGTATGACACATTTTAAAGAAGCACTGGCACTTTATTAGAGAGGACCCGACAATTGGAGAAAAATCCATAGATAACGTACAGAAAATCTAAATCACTGAGGGATTATCTGGTCAAAAGTGACTGCTTGTGGGTTCATTGAAACACATGTGGCTCCTACAGAAGGACGGTTTTAGAAAGTTTTTGAAGTGCAAGGCTTTTCAACATGGGGAGAATATTTCATCTTTTAAGACATTTTGTAACAAAACTGTAAAAGTAAAGGGATTTTTTATTTGTAAAACACGTTTTGTGGTGTACATTTTAAAGTGTCCCTGCAATAAAGTATATGTGGCGTCACCACACTACCAGCACACAAGAGGATATTACAGCAGAGGAGACTCATAATTAACAAGGACCGGACTTATCCCATGGCTAGGAACTTTGAGAAGGAGCATGACAGTGATTTGTCACTGATGAGATACAGCTGTATAGCACAAGTGCCTAGGAGAGGAAGAGGAGGAGCTAGAAAAAGGGAGTTAAGAAAGTTAGAAACATGCTTCATCCTGGAACTGGATAGTAAAGAACCTAATGGTTTTAAGGTGGATGAAGAATTGTTTACTTGGTTATATTAGAGCCTATATTGAGATCTGCACTTTCATAAATAGAGCATAACTAAATTTTGAGAGGACAAGGAAATAAGCACTAGCACTTTTTGAGGATAGCACTTTAGTTCACATAAGAAATAGATTTTAACTTTTTAATTTGGTTGAAATTGTGCACTTTATAATAGTTATGGCACTTTTGAAGCATAAGCACTTTATATCATCAACACATAATATATATATTTTTGCACATATATAAGAAGTACTGTAAGGTCAATTAAAAAAACTTGAGTGGGAAATGGCAGCTATGGATTGTTATGCACGTATGCACTTAATTATCCAAAATTTAACATGTTGTTCACCATCAGGAACTGTCCAATTGATTATGAGACAAACACAAAAGTTTGTTTGTAAAAGAAACTGTACTTTGAACTACAAATGTCATTTTAATGGATCTTTTCAAGTCAAGTCAAGTCAAAAGACACTTTGTTCGACAGCTAAAAGCCATAAAAGCACAGTTCATGGATCTTTTCAATTGAATGTGATCTCTAACAGTTTAGTAATTGGTGACCAAGTGTTGAAAAAAACTTGAAATTTGGGCATGAATGCATGTTCCAAGATGATGATACTACTACTACCACTATACTATTACCTTAAGTAGCTTGCTAGAAATAGCATTACGAACTGTCCTCTTTCTATGAGTATTTTTTTGAGGGAGTGAGCATTTAAATGGAAAAGCAAAAGTGGCTCGTTGTCGTGAACAAGGCTATGGGTCGCAGCCGAAACCCGTAGACGATAACACTCATGTAAGAATAAACAAGCCAGAGTGATAATTTACCAATCAATTAAAAAATGGAAAAAATGTAAGTTAAGAATGTTTAAAATAAGTGAAGTAATCCTCACAGATATATTAATAACTGCTATCTCATTGCTCAACCATCCATGCAGCCTATGGCTTTGAGAACAAACAGAAGACATGCAGGCCTATGGGGAACACACACTAGCTGCATACACCTAAAATGGCCATGACCACATGTTTACAAGAGAACAGAGAACACAGCATTAATTCAGCAATGCCAAAAACGAAAATTAACAGGGCCAAATCTTTTACAACAACATACATCCTCCAAAACGGCATTATCCACCTATACACTGTTTGAAGGAGAGAAACAAACTTGAAATACCCTGAAAAAACCCCATTTTGTATTCTAATCCAATACCATCCATGACCTAAAAAAGCTGTTTCAGACAACACAGAAACAGTTGTTTTATGCACCGATGAGTAACTCCGGGCCTACTGGCTGGAAGGCCCATTGGCAGGCTAGGCCACATAGTGAACTAAACTAAAAGAATATTACACGTGTATTAGAAAACATGGAGAAAGTATACTAAACTGTGCAAAAAAATTCCTGTACAAAATAGGAAAAATTACATACATAAGAACACCTACAACCAGCAAGGAGGTATGGCCACAAACATTCACACTGAATGCCAAAACATAATGATTGCCAGACACATGGTCACAACAAGAAGCAGGAGACCTAGATCAAAAAGAACACATGCAGGTCTATGGCAAAAGCACACTGGCTGGATACGCAATGGCCACCAACCACATGGTCACAACAAGAGGCAGGTGCCCTGGAAAACAAAGAACACATTCAGCTCTATGGACAGTCCAATGACTGGTCAGTATGGCCCCTGGCCAGTGGCCACATGGCATGTGGAACAAAGACAATTGGTGGCCTATGGCAAACTCATGCACACACACACTCACACACACACACACACACGCACACACACACACTGACCAGATAAAGGAGGCATGGTAAAACAGAGAACAAAGCAATAATCAAGCAATCGCAAAAAGGAAAATTAACAGGCCTAAAAATGTTTTTTACAACAACACACATCCTTCAAAGGCATTGCCCCATCTATACACTGTTGACAGGGGAAAGAAAACATGAAATACCACCCAAAAAAAACATTTCGAATTTCAATCCAATTCTATCCATGGCCTAAATGATGTTTCAAATTCAACATACATTACAGAAACAGTTGTTTCATGCACCCATGACTAACACTGGGCCTACTGACTGGATGGTCAATTGGCAAACCAAGCCACATAGTCAATTAAATCAATGTTGCCATTGTATTACAAAAGAAGAAAAATGAAATGCAAAGAAATCACTAGGCCCCTACTGAAACGACATGCCACCCACCACAATAAGGACCAGGAATTGAATGATTGGACTACAAATTGGAAATCAAACTCATGTAAATTACTCTCATTACAATGGTATGAAGGTATAAGATCAATTCTCCTGAAGAAACATAGGTGAGCCAACATCATGCACATTAAAAGTTATGCTAAAGCAATACAGAATAGCAGCATTAGCATAAGCAATCGGCTGACTTAGTCTCAAAACTGCAGGAACGGGGATACCTGAAGAGGATAATTGAAACCACCAGGAAGCGCGCTAGGAATCAGAACCGAGACGCACTCCTGGAAGAAACCAGACGACCAGAGACGACAACTCCCGGACCTGTGTCACAACATACAACAGTATATCCAACCAAGTGGCCAGAATTATTCGCAAAAATTGGAGAATAATAAACACCAGCAACAGAAACTGGACCCAACCATTGTTTGCCTACAAGAAATCTAGCAGTTTAAAGGACCAGCTAGTGTCAACCCGCCCTAGGGTCACCACACCCCCGCCTAGAAACACGCTACAAGCAGCATGGGGCCTACCCAATGTGGTCGGACACTACCCCTGCGGTGACTGCAGCGTCTGCCACCTCACAGGACACAGAAACAACAATCTCAGGTCTTGGCTCAATTGGCAGCAAGGCCTAGCCTAATAGTATCAAAAAACAAAAAGTGTGCCAATACTGCACTTTAATCAGAACAGCTTCTCACAAAGTGTAATGACTGAAACACTAACACTGGTGACTACTTTTTCTGTCAGATTTAATCATAATTAGCTCAAAATAATATCAACATTTTACACGAATTGTACCAAAAACCTAAAAACACATCTCATAGTGATGTTCGAAATATTTTTAGAACACATATTTATTTTTGTGTGTTTGAAACATTTCCTAACATTTTGACAACAATGACCAAATACAGAACAAACACTCGCTCAATCACTCATACCCATTCACCCAACTCATAATATTTAAACACATCTTAGACTAACATAAATCGTTTAGAAATATAGAGACCATCGACATAAATGATATTAGTAGTTTTTTTTAGACAATATGGACTGAGTTTACACTTGTGGCTGATAGATTGGCCTCAAACAGAGGTCTACACGTTTCAGATCCCTTTTCTTGGTGGGATCCTCATCAGGACCAGTATTAACTGAAAAAAACAAAAAGAACTCTGTTTACCAAATGACCTACCCACTTATTTGCCTCAGCGCTCTACCAACAGTTTGTATCGCTTACCTGCACCTCAATGCAGTGCCAATCGGGGGTGAAAAAACATCCGGAACAAACCTAGAGAGTACAAATTGGAATACAGTCTTATTGCAAATGGCGTTATATAGAACTATCAACATACCTATTCTCAGGCTAATAAGTCAAGATGTCAGTCAAATCATCTTACTTGTATGTCCGTGGAGGTTTGTAGACCCGAAACCGGGCGTGTTCTAAAATCCCTACCGAGCAGAAGGGTGGTCGCAGAAATGCGATCGTGTGGGCGCCTTTGACTCCAAAATTCCCAGCTGTGGGGCGCCTTGTAATTCTACTTAGTGAGTCGAAAAGGTAGCGGCCGGTGTTGCCAATTCAATTTTCCTCGACTGTCTGTAAGCACAATAGAAAAATTCACCATTGAGGAAATATATCGCCCTATAGTTTTGCGCTAAAAGTAGTATAAAGAGCAGCATGGCGAGCTGGCTCGCCTCCTTTTAATGCGACCTCACATGTGAATGCCAAAGGACCTCACCTTCGATTGATTGTCATCCGACGTGTCCGCTAACCCGCTTCTTTCCGATGTTGTCCGTCTTTTCCGGTTTTGGCTATGTGCGTGACGTGTGTCACGCACGCCTAATTAATCCTTCTGGGATTTGTAGTTCAATAAGACCTACTAGTAGTTTAGTTGCTAATGCCGCGCTTCGCTTAGAAAAGTGCTCTGGAAAAACTTTATTAAATTGACACTGTCTTTTCATGGAGGTGTTATCACTACATTGATACAAAAAGTCCTGTGTCTTTGTCCAGAAATACTTAATATGTACTGACAGATATAAATCGGACATCATCACGAACGTCAGCCAGTACTAGCATTGTCGTTTGTTTTGGCACGTATTTTTATTAAAGGAATTATTTCGCTAATGGTAAATTACTTCGTGTTGAAGCCATCCTAAAAAGTTGGTTGGTTTTTGGCTCAAATACCGGTATTTTTGCAAGCACTTGCGATCCTCATGCTTTCAGATGCATGATCTACTGAAAACGTCCCCATTAAATCAAGCTCTTACATGAAAGATATCTAAAGATTATATATTTCAGATAATTCATTCAGTCCATAAACTGATGTATTGAATTTAATGATGAGCATTGCTTCCCGTCTCAATAATTTCGAATCCCAGTCGCCTCCTCTAGCATCTTGTTCCACTTTTGAAATAATGGTCCATCTAAGATCTTTTTCAGTATGGTTGTTGGCCGACCAATGGTTGAACAATGGTGCATTCTGGACATTTTTACGTATTCTAGATTTATGCTGCTGAATTCTAGACCTGATCTCCTGATTTGTCTTGCCAATGTATAGCTTGTTACACGGGCACAATATCCCATACGCTACATACTTGGATTTGCAATTTGTAAACGTGGCGTGTTTCCAATGGATTCCTTTGTATGTAAAGAGCTCACCTTCGATGGTAGACTCACAGCACACACAAGTACCACATTTGTGATGTCCTTGTATAGGTGGTAGGTTGAAAAAACTTCTGATTGTCGTATTTTTAGGTTTTGGTAGGACAGCTCGCACGATCTGATTGGCAATGCTTTTGTATTTTTTGAAAGCAAATAGAGGGACTTCTTTGAGTGTTGGGTCCAAGTTTTTCACCAAATGCCAATTTTGATTTATTGTTTTTTTTAAGCCAGTTGGATGTGGGGCCAAAAGTTGACACGCAGACAATTCTGTCTGTTTTGGTTTTGACTTTTCTCTCAAGTAATGAATCGCGTGGAGTCCACCATGCTCTCTTGATTGCCTTTTTAAGAAGCTTTTTGGGGTATCCTCGAGCTAGGAGATTATTTTTAAGCAGCTCTGCATGGGAAAAATATTCATCCTTGAATGTGCAATTTCGTCTTATTCGCAAGAATTGCCCATAGGGCAAATTCTCTTTAAGACTCCTTGGATGATTGCTGGAAAAGTGTCAAGCTTTGTTCCTGTCCGTCTTCTTCTTGAAGAGTGTTGTCGCTAGTGCCCCGTCTGTAACATAGATTTCGACGTCCAAGAATGACATTTTAGATCTTGAGTAGTTCAAACTGAATTTAATATCCGCTGTTCTGTTATTGAGCCAGTTGACAAAAGGCTGTAGTTGGTCTTCCTCACCGGTCCAAATCATAAAAATATCATCTATGTATCGGACCCAGCTACCGATCCTGTCTGCAAAAGCATTGTTGTTGTATACAAAGGTCTCTTCATACTTTGACATAAAGAGACCTGCCAATTCAGGGGTGAAGGGACAACCCATTGCCACGCCCTTTATTTTGAAAAATAATTTGTTGTTAAAGCTAAAGTAGTTGTTTTTTAGTGCTAAGGTGGCTAGTTCCATGATGAATTGTGTAGGCACTCTTTCTGGTTTAGATCTGCTGTTACGTGGGGATGACCACAAGAAAGGTACGGACGAGAATTGTGGAACACAGGAGCACGATCCGTTGCAAAAAGACCAACAAGAGACTCATGGACCACTAACTACAACTAGGGCACACACCCAATGATCTGCGATGAACGGCCATTGAACAAATACATGTCTACCAGACTAACAATGAAAAAACACTCCTCACCAAAGAGCAACGCTGGATCTACAGACTTTCAACCCATACCCATGGGCTTAATGACAATATACCGTGGAGTAGCCTCAGTCGCTGAGCACTGGCTCTCTTTTTCTGGTGCCTCCACATGCCTTTACATAAAATTGATACACAAGACATAACTCCTATCGTATGTCATAGCTCTCAGAGTCACCACCATTTGTGACATCATACGCACTAGCAAGCAAGCACCGCTATCGGATAGCATGACTATCTGGCCTATGCCACACAACCGACTCTCCCGCAGATTCACAATCGATTGATTCGCTCACCCTTAGGCACCATGGCTTCGCCACCACACATCATTTGCCTCAAAAAACTACGTGTTACAAATTTTATATGCTTATAAACCTCCTCCTACAATCATAGCACCTTAGCGTGTGCTCCACATAAAGGCACTGACAACATGTGAGTTCCTTGTTTCACCCCCTCACACATAGGTCCTGAAGAAAGCCAGTTATAATTAATAAGGCCTGGCTGAAACTAGTTGACCACACTGGACGTGGGTGACCATAAGTCTCTCCAACCACGTCTAAAAGCCTTGTTTTTAACCCTGCCCAGGGTCCACCAATAAAGCAATCTTTTGGGACCTCTAGGACAGTATTTTAAAACCCCACTCAACACACCCCCACTGCACACTCACTTGACACAAAACCTGCTCCGCTGTAACCAGGCGTCGTAGCACACCTGAGGCACACGCGGTGCCTCGGGTGGGGCCCGATGATGAAGCATGCCACCAACTAGGTTGGTGGGTGAGGGCCTTCATAAGAAAACCAAGCGTTTCTTATTCCAAAACAAACACGTACACTACCTAGTAGCTAGCTCATCTTGATTACTACATATAAATTATGAACATATATTTATACAGAAAATGTAGACTTTACGTTTCTAGTGTAAATTATGATGGATTTGAGAATATTTTATATGATCAAAATTAACTCAATTAGAAATAGGGTACTACCACATTTATAAGTATCAACATGTAAATGCACTTAAAAAGTATAGATTATTTTTTAAGTGTCAGGCAATTATTATAAGCACATGTGTAAAGAACATATTCTGAAAGTTTCGCTAA
The DNA here is from genome assembly GCF_964204655.1 of Triturus cristatus. Taxonomy (NCBI): domain Eukaryota; kingdom Metazoa; phylum Chordata; class Amphibia; order Caudata; family Salamandridae; genus Triturus; species Triturus cristatus. The sequence continues at coordinate 954,788,942 of NC_140581.1, forward strand.
TACATCTTTTTGTCATTTCGGTGTGCACAAATAAGTATTGTTATAGAATTCACTATCAATATTTTTTTCCCAGAGTTTTATATAGCGTGAACTTGACCCGAGGATATCATACATTAGCACCAGTTTCGTTACAAACGGATATATTCCTTTTTTTTGTTAGGCACGGGGAGATTAAGTGATTTGCCCAGAATCACAGGAAGTTGAGTGTTGTTGCCGAGACTCAAACCCGTTTCCCCAGATTTTAGGTCGACCGCCCTAGCGGTTAGGCTACACCCTTTCCCCATATTGAGATTTAATCATACTATTTCATAAAGCTCATATGGTAATCTAATATGTAATTGCAATTTGAAACTAATTTGAGGTAAACTCAATGTGAGAATTCACCATGTACACGTTTCTAACGCACATTAAGAATACAAAGTACTTTTTCTATAATTAAAGTTACTTATACATATAATATCATTTAAACTACTCTTTTTCTGAATGCTTTTATGAGGCAGTAACTAAAATTATTTGCTTTCATAATTTTAATAATGCAAAGTTTTCACACGTTTATTAAATTTTCACTCAAAAATGTCATGTTCAGTTTTTGCTCATTTTAAAAGTGTAATTGTAATTGTAATTTCCTTTGATGGCAAATAAGGCCATAACTCTCTTATGTTTAGCCCATCTAATCTCACTTATAGTTCTTTTCTTCTTATCAGTTTCAATCTTGTTTGTTCTAATGCTTTAAATTGATTGTAATAACCACATTGTCTGTCTTCTAATTCTATCTCATCCCTCTTTCTTTTTACCCCTCGTGTTTTTCTCCTTGTCTTTAAGCATTTATAAATAGGAATAATGTCTTTAAGCATTTATAAATAGAAATAATTAGTATTAATATGCAATCAACTATGATTAGTATAGCCTTCAGATTGTGTCCCACTAGTCCATTTCCCAGGTTAGAAAACCATCTTCCCATTGAATAAATTCCCTTCCTAAATGATTCCTATGCATTATCAGTTTTTAATCCATTCAAATCATTTTACAGGTGACCAATGTAGGTAATATATCCTTTTGAATCTTTACTTTTATTAGGGTTTCACATGCAACATTGTTGAACCATCAGCATTCGATATACTCCACCTTCTTTTGCGAGGATGACATCTAATGCAAGTCTGTTTTGAAGCAACATTGATCTCATAGCAATGACTTCATTATATATGGCTAAGAATCCTCCCATAGTCTCAGTAGAAAATCTGTTAACTACAGTAGAAAGTTTCTGAGTTTTATGGGAATTTCATATCACCCCGACTGCTGGAGTTATTGCACCAAATATATCTCCCACAACTTCAGCAACACTCACACCTCGTTTGAGTCTAGTATGTTTTACTTCATTGGCTTCATTTGATTGATCCCCATGATACATTTTTGGAAAAACTCTTCCCATATAACAAGATCGATACCACTTTTTTGGAAGCTTGTGGTAGGCCTTTATTCCACTAGTATAATAAATTCCCATGTATACAGGATCTATACCTCCCAAATGTAACTCCTAACTGCCTACAGTTTGGAAAGTGTGATCACATTCACTAGAGCCAATGAAGATATTACTAAACTCCGTTTTGCATCGCAATATGCATAGTGTTCCTTTATGTTTGCCAATCTGAAGCAATAGCAGCTTGTGTTACTGTTTGTTCAAGCTCAGGTTCTCTAAAACCCATGAAGAAACTTTCATTTTATTTTCAACCTTTCCCATAATATCCCTATGTCTATCCTCTATCGAATCTATAAATTCTTCTTCTACTTTGTGTAAACAGCAGGTTAAATTGTGTTGATATGCATATGCAACATCCAAGCTTTGAGTAGGTTGGAAAAATTCACCCATAATTTCTGCTCTCTGAGTTTCATGCACATAATGTAAATGTTTTCAAACAGAAACTTCCAAAATGACCAGATCCAAATTCAAATAATAAAATGGAAATTGTCCTTTGCCATACAAACAAGCTAGTTAGCACACTGCAAGAAATTCCATAAGTAGCAGGTAAGTGGTGGTACATTACCCCCCTCTGAAAGTGAGGTAGGTAACTGTCGGCACACATAAAAAAATGCATTCATGGTCTCTACATACTCAAAGAGAAGTTTAGTAAAAACATTTAATGAAAAATCACTAGTAGATTTATCTCCATGTAGAGTCTTGTCAGCTATCATGCTTAGTTTGATATTATTATTTTCTAATGAAGATTTAGAAACTGTGGCAGGTTTGGCTTTCTCTAGATATACATGATGGGGCAAATTCAGAATTATAAGAAACATTACAAGAACTACTGAAACTGCAGCAAGTAAACAGTAGGCCTGGGTGGTAAATTTCGTTCCGCTCGCGGAATTTGTGATATTTTGACATTTTCGCGTTCCGCGGAGAGCGTGAAAATGTCAAAACTTTCGCAATCTGCCGCGAAACGGAAGTATTTTTCTTGTTCGCGCTTTAAAAATTTGTTCTCGCGTGCATGGTCACGACTTACCGGATCCCTGCGTTCGCCGACGAGGTTTCCTATCTGTTCGCGAACGCCACAATATGTTGAATTGTGGTAGCCGGTCGCGCTATCCCTCGAGAGTTTGTGATCGCGAACACGTCATTGCGATCGCGAACAGGAAATAAGCATCGCAAGCAAGATGGCCGTGCCCATTAGAGACCGCTTGGGCAAGTTGGAGATATATTTCCCCGCGAGCACGCAAAAACACATCGCAAACGGGCGGGAAAAGCAATCTCTGCATCTTCGCGAAAGTTCCGCATGCTCGCGGAGATTTTGCGCAATTTTGCGATAATTTGCTAAAGTCAATTTCGCAAATTCCGCCCACCCTTATTAAACAAGCACATATGCCTTTGCAATTTACTGATACCAACCTTAGAGCCATGCCTTTTCTTCAATTTAACCTTGTGACTTTATCATAATTTTGATAAAATGTTATTAGCGTTTGCAGTAAAAGATGTAATTCAGAAACTTATTACATTTTTCTTTTCTTTTCATCCCAGTTAATTTTTTCTCAGAGCAATGTAGATTTAGATCATACATTTGTAGTTTCTCTTGTACTTTATTTTCTTTTAGTACTGACTTTGTATTCATTGAATGTTTAAAATGCGAACAACAGTTTCTCAAAGTGGGTCATAGGAGCTTGAATTGGCGAACAAAAATTGTGATAAGCTTTTTCCTATTAGTTTGAAGCAAGGTAAGTCCACTCTGGAGCATCGTATTTGCAACTTGGTACTTTTGCTCTTTTAGACCTTCTCACAAATGGTCCTATATAATCACAGTCGGTTTGCTCTGACTGAATAGAGACTTCTGTGATGGGATGTGGTACTAGGCATTCAGTTAGTAGTCATCTCAAACTATCTGATCTTTTAGAACAGTGGTCTGCTTTTACTACTTGCATATCAGCTGTATTGTCCCTTCATTTGGGTCAATATCTCACCAGTCAGCTCTCCTTCACGTATCACCTTCTGTACCTACAAGAGCTGACTCTCTCGGACCCCTTTTGGGATTATTACTACGAGTCCCAGTAGCTGCAATAGTTTGGCTAAGCTGAGGAGTCTGCCTCACGGTGACCACCAGCACATCCAGAACAGGCACTGTATTTTCATGGAGACAAGGGGACTCTGCAAATGTGGGTGGTCTGCACCCAATTTGGAAGACCAATACATTTAACAGCAGTTGTGGTTACCAAAATCACTTGAATGGCCCACACCAAGGAGGTTTGAGCATGACTTGTATAAGTGCTTCTTCACCAGGACTGATAGTTCGGGACTGAGGTTGTGGCACAGCTCCTGCTGAGGCGAAGTAACAGCTTCTCCCACCTACTGAGACACAGAAAGTACCATACCAGCATGTCCTATAAAGTAATCAAGCACCAAATAATCTGTACTATATTTACTAGCTGGTTTGATGGAACTGCAGGCTGTCTCATGGCTCTCGCCATGATGATTTCGTGGGGGGTTAGTCCTGTTCTTCTGTCTGGGGTACTTCTTAAACTCATTAACACAAGAGGCAATACACCAGGCCATTTCAAATTTGTTGAAGCACACATTTTTGCCTACCTGAATTTTAATGTCCCATTCACCTGCTCAGTAATGCCAGAAGCTTTTGGACAATAAGCACACTGTAGTTTCTGATAAATTTGTAATGCTGCACACAACGGGTCCAATTCACAAAGGTAAAGTTAGACGAAAGTCTAACTTTATGAATTTTGGGGTTCACAAAGGGCATTTACTACTCGTAAATGCCCTTTGGGACTACTGAAAGTCAGAAAGTTAGACTTTCGGTATTCACAAAGGGCATTTACTACTCGTAAATCCCCTTTGTGAATACTGAAAGTCGCAAAGTTAGACTTTCGGTATTTACAAAGAGCATTTCCAAAATGCCCTTTGTGAATACCGAAAGTTGTAAAGTTAGACTTTTGTCTAACTTTACCTTTGAGAATCAGGCCCTACATCTTTAGGACCTCATTATCAAACGAAGTCAGAAATCCAAAACGCTGTATAAGCTCTTGCAATAATAATTTGTCCTCCACTGTTAGACTGTCATTTCATCTGGTAGAGTAGGCTTCAACCCAATGGAAAAAGATGCACACAATTACAAGAATGTAATCCAAACCATTACACAGAGGAATCTCGATAAAATCGAGTTGCATCCTGTTAAATGGTCCTCCAGATCTTCCTACATGACTCATTATAATGGGTGTTGTTTTGCCTACAATTTGTTGCTAACATATTATACATTGTTGACACAAGGCTTCTGCTGCAGCTGTAAACCTGGGATTAAACCTTCTTTGTCTAAAGAGCTGCATCATAGCATCTATTCCAACATGTGCAGGTCCATGGTAATGAAGACCTATAGGTGACAACAAGCTGTCTGGTAATACTGGTCTTTCATCTGTGTATACCCATTCCTCATCATCCTATCTCTGTGTGCAACCTGCTCTTATGCATCCTTGTCTCTCTGCATATGACACTTCATCTTGCAATGTCTTCATTTCCTCCCATATTTCTACTGTTGACAACAACAGTCTACACTTAGTGACATCAGATATATCTGGAAGAGGTTCTCCATTTAATATGTAAGAGTCTCATCCGCTTAGCGATTGCCGACTGTAACATAATCATTTCCCTATTGGTGAGCAGGGCACTTCACCACAGACATTTGGGAAGGCAGCTGTAATGACAGCAATAGTTTCTTCACGCTTTCCCCATTCTGAATGGGAGATCCTGAAGACGTCATAAACCCACGTTGTGACCACAGTTGCCTGAAGTCATGTACATCGGCAAATCCATACTGACTAAGGAGGGGAGATGGTTACTCGCATTTTGTCAGCTAATTTACAAGCTTGGGATAAAGCCACAAGCTCTGCAACTTGAGTGGCATATGCACCCTGCAACAAAGAAGTTTCAATCACTCGTGCAACCTTACACACAGCATAAGCAGCTTTCAGATTTCCTTCTGCAACACGCAAACATGACCCGTCCGCAAACAGCACTTGATCAGATCCTTGTAAAGGGGTGCAAGGATGTCAGGTTTGGGCTTCGTACACAATTCAGTCACATCCAAACACTCATGATCAGCTTCATAAACTACAATCTCATTTTCAGGCAAAAGCATCAACATTGCTGGATTCAAACTCGTGCATCTCATCAAAGTCCAATTTTCTGAACCTAAAATCACTTGCTCATATCTCATAAGGTTACCATTCATGAGATATTGCATTTGAGTAAGCAGTATCGCTCCAGAATGTGGCACATGCACCTTCAACAGATGTCCCATCACAATGCTTTTCCTCTGTTCCAAACTCAAGCACATAGCAGCCACAGCTTTAAGACATCCTGGCAATGCAGCAGCTACAGGGCCAAGAGTAGCTGAAAAGTATGTCACAGGTCTACGCGCAGTACTATGCATTTGGGCTAGCACTGCCAATGCATAACCTTCACCCTCAATTGAGAACAGAGGAAAGCTTTTGTTACAGTTGGACATTCCCAGTGTCAACAAAGACTCTCTTGCAGTTCAGTAAAAGAGCACACGCATTCTTCTGTTCCACGGCACAGGATCAGTTATGTCCTTGTGCGTAAACCTTTAAAGAAGCCTTACTGTCAAATAAAAGTTTGGGATCTATTGTCTACAAAAGACAACCATTCCCAAAAACATTCAAACTTCTTTTTGTGTGCTGGGTGGCTGCATCTGAGGAATCGTAGTAATTGTTTCTTGAGACACTTTTCTGCCTCCTCTCTCACTGTGATGTCCCAAGTATAGAACATCCTTTTTGCAAAACTACAATTATGGTGGTGACACTTTTTGCACGTTTTAGGCCAAATGATTTGACAATGCGTTGGTGTTGCATTTGCAAGTTTATTGTGTACTTGATGCTACAAGCGGGTCCTCAATGTACTGGACAAGGACAGAGTAATTTGGCATCACTAATGATTCCAGATTCTTTATCAAGATCTGATTGAAGATAGAAGGGTTTTCAGTATACCCTTGTGGGACTCTGCACCATGCCAAGACATGGTTCTCAAACCGGAGAGCACATAAAAATGATTGTCCTCATGACATGGAATAGAAAAGAAGGCTTGGCACAAATCAATGACAGAAAACCATTCAGCTTCACATGGAATTTGGAAATAAATTACAGCTGGATTTGGTACAATTAGGCAACATGGTATTTCAATCTGGTTAACCCGACGCAGGTCCTGAACTATCCAGTACTTCCCATTAGGTTTGTGAGATTTGCATATACTATTCTTCTGTAGATTTTATACCCCATATAGAAAGAGGTACATCCTCCCCTTTTTGTGAAAGTTCTTTTTTAAACAATGCCCTCATGCACTTTACAATATTAAACATTCAAACTTCTTTTTGTGTGCTGGGTGGCCGCATCTGAGGAATCATAGTAATTGTTTCTTGAGACACTTTTCTACCTCCTCTCTCACTGTGATGTCCCAAATATAGAACATCCTTTTTGCAAAACTACAATTATGGTGGTGACACTTTTTGCACGTTTTCTGCCAAATGATTTGACAATGCGTTGGTGTTGCATATGCAAGTTTATTGTGTACTTGATGCTACAAGCAGGTCCTCAATGTACTGGACAAGGACAGAGTAATTTGGCATCACTAATGATTCCAGATTCTTTATCAAGATCTGATTGAAGATAGAAGGGTTTTCAGTATACCCTTGTGGGACTCTGCACCATGCCAAGACATGTTTCTCAAACCGGAAAGCACATAAAAATGATTGTCCTCATGACATGGAATAGAAAAGAAGGCTTGACACAAATCAATGACAGAAAACCATTCAGCTTCACATAGAATTTGGAAATAAATTACAGCTGGATTTGGTACAATTAGGCAACATGGTATTACAATCTGGTTAACCCGACGCAGGTCCTGAACTAACCAGTACTTCCCATTAGGTGTGTGTGATTCGCATATACTATTCTTCTGTAGATTTTATACCCCATATAGGAAGAGGTACATCCTCCCCCTTTTTGTGAAACTTCTTTTTTAAACAATGCCCTCATGCACTTTACAATATTAAACAACTATCTAATCCTTTTGACGGTTATAGTACAGCATCGTTTTAATGGTCCTTGTGGACTAACAGGAAGGTATTGACAAAATGGGAGAATGGAGGAGAAAAGGGAAATGCTGGACATTAAGACTGATGGCACAATGTGGTTTTGCCATTTTAAGTTTATCCAATTTAATGATGTTTGTGATATGATATTACTGTATATTTGATGATAATACCAAATGTTTGGATAGATTTGATAGATTAGAAAAGCGATGCAAAAAGGGAATGATTAAAATGAATTTTTGAGGGCACAATGCACTTTATAATATTATGATGATTAAGATCAAAGCAACAATGCACTTCAAAGTCATGGGGTGCCCCCATTTGAAGGCACAACACACTTTATATCTATTTATATGGTATTTGTATATGTAGTTAATTTTATTGATGAATTTTTATTGATACCCATGTCGTATTTTATTAGAGATTTGTTTTAACCATTTACTTTATATGCTTTGGAATGTGAAAACATGATTATTGATTGATTGATTGAGTGATTGATTGAATATCTATAATAATACAGTTACAGGAACTACCCATGATTTATTTTTAGGATTCCTTGCTCAATTAAGGACTCAATCAGTGGTGTAATTCCTGCAATCATTTTAGAACTCAGATTGTATTGAGAAAATGTCAAGAAAACTTAGCATTTGGCTTTACAGTAATTTTTACTGGAGCCACTCCCTTAATCAGGTCAATATAATTTCTTGTGAAATCCCACATCTCTGGAGAGACCGAATCTCTCAATTCCATAGGTAAGTCATCTTTGGGTAACATTGGAAATAATTCTTCGATTTCAGATTTTTGTTTAGCCAATTCAAAAACAATGTCCTCATCATGGCTATGAGATTCTATTCCATGTGGGGTACAGTATATTTAGCAGTTAAGCTTGTACAATAAGTCTTGTCCTAAAAGGCTTACGGGGCTGGCATCACAAACTACAAATTTATGTAAATCTGAAAAAGACCAAATCTTAAAAGGTATTGGTTTTGTTATGAGATTTGATATTGATATTAATTGATTTGAAACACCTACAACTTGGATTCCTTCTCCCGAGAAGGGCAGGTTAGGATCTTCTGCTGTTCTCACACCAGTGTCAACAAGGAATGAGATTGGAGACCCATTTACCTTGCCATCCACATAAGGACCACTCTGATCTATATGAAGGGATACGCCAAGCACGCATTCCTACTCCCCCCTCAGGCATCGTCATTGCGACAGATCTGAGTCTATGTCATTCATTTGAATCAACTATTATTGAGATATATTTTGTCTCCGATCTCCTTGAATCACTCTGTGAAATCCTCTATTTTAATTATACTTCTGACCCTAACCACTCATTTGTGGCATCGGGGCTTGAGGAAAATTTGAATTCTGACTCTCTACCCATGTTTTCTGTTGACTCTGTACCATGTGTCCACTCTGTGACTCTGCATTCTCAAGCTGTTGAACCTGTCCATTCATATGATTAAGAGGATTAAATCGACATTTGCATTTCCAATGCCCAAATCTGCTACAAATGTGACAAAGATTAGTCTTTTTCATCATCTCAATGGTAACACCTCTACCTTTACCCTGTGGTAGCATACCTGGTTGCTGAACTCCATTTACTTCTTTTATTCCAGAATTCCTCTGACTAGTTCCCTGTTCCACATTTGTAAAATCACCCCTGGAGCCTTTCTTGGCATCCTTCATCTCAGCTATCATCAGCTTTTCCTACATCTTCTTGAGCTTAGACTCAAATTCATGTCCACAATATTTTGCACAGAGAAGAATTTCATCTATGGGCTTGAGTTACCAGACAATTAATTGTTGCTATATCATATTGCTAACTTGAGGTCTCAATCCGTACACAAATGGATAGACAAAAGTCTTTCTCCGCTACATTCTCCATTCCTGTATACTGCTTGAATGCTTGCAGTAGTCTCCTTTGGCACAGGTACTTGGTCACCTCCAACTGAGGTTTAGATGTGATTCAAAATTTGAATTATGAGTCTAGGTAAAGATCTGCCATTATATCCTAACTTCATCGGACAACAAACCATCCAACACGCTTATTGGACCATTTACAAATAATCTATTTATGATATCTAAGATGACTTTAATCATTTACTGCTCTCTTTGGTCCTCAGGTGGTCCTTGCTGTGTGTCGAAGGTGGGCAAGTTATAATGGGTTTCAGCAGTCATCCAAGGCCCAGGAATTGAATGGCTAGACTACAAACTGAAAAACAAACTCTTGTAAATTACTCTCAACTCAATGTTATAAATGTATAAGATCAATACTGCAGGGCCAAATCCAGAAGAAATGTAGGCGATCCAAAATCATACACACTAAGGGCCTAATTAGGATGTCCGAAATCGTTTTGGTCATGGGACTGCCCGACCTCCTGTCGGCAGTCCCGACCGACCAATTAGGATGCGACTGAACAGTGTTCTGTCGCACTCCGATTCTTTACAATGGGAGCATGTTCTCATTGTAAAACAAAGAGGTGTACTTCATCCTTGCACCCCGTGGCAGGCATCTCATGGTGCCTGCCACGGGGTGCAGCAATCAAAAAGGGGGGCACCATTGGTGCCCCCTCGGCCACCTACCAGATGCCCTGCACCCATAGGGGGCCTGTTGGGGGCCCCCAAAGTTGACTTTCAACAGCCTTTCTTTGTCGGAAAGGTCGGCACAGAAAGACAGTCAGAATCCGACATTGTAATTTCTCAGACGGAAAGAGCCACCCCTGGGATTACTGAGGTCATTCCCACTAGCGGAGGGGCTCGTCGGAAGCCAGTCACAATGACCTGTCTGATTCCTTTCAGACCAACACCATCAAAATGGGTCAGTCAAAAAGGAATCCTACCGACTGATTTTGATGCATTAGGAAACGGTTCCGCCCAATGGTCGTAGCCGTTTCTTAACATATCGTAATCAACCCTCTAAAGGTTTAGATAAAGCAATACAGAATAGCAGCATTAGTATTTGATGTCCTGAAATCTCCCTAATCTGTTCACCTATAGTCATCTTCAAAATTTGAATTGAGAATGCACATTCACTGCAAGTGGATGAATCATAACTGAGCCAATTTTTGTTAATATATTTCAGTTTCTCAAATCCTTTAGAAGAATAAGAGCATCACATAGGAAATAAAACATTTAATAGACAGATCAAATACCCAAAGCTCAATGTTCAGGAAAGGACAAGAAATGCCAGTTCTAGTGGTCCCAGATGGGAGCCACCGCTAGGCACATGTTATGTTATGTTATGTTAAGTGGAATTTATAGAGCGCACTGACACCGAGGGTTTCCTGGCGCTGAAAGACAGAGGAGAGTCTGGGGGTCAAAGGGGGTGGGAGTTAGCCGGGTAAGAGGAAGAGGAAGGTTTTGAGCAGTTTTCTGAAATGAAGGAGGAAGCTACTGGATTTAATGGTTAGGGGAAGAGGGTTCCAGAATTTGGGGGCAAGGTAGGCGAACCGACGCCCGCCGAATTTGTTGGTTTTAGTTTTGGGGACAGCGAGCAGGTTGAGGAGGGCTGAGCGAAGATTACGCGTTGGACGGTGAGGATTGATGAGAGTTGTCAGAAAGGCAGGGCTGGAACAGTGGAGGGATTTGAATGTGAGGCAGCCCAACTTGAAGGCCGCCCTTTGTTCTATAGGTAGCCAGTGCAGTTTGTGTAGCAGAGGTTTGGCCGACTGCCATTTGGGGGTGAATTGGATGAGACGAGCTGCTTGGTTCTGTACGACCTGAAGGCGATGCAGCAAAGATTTTGGGAGGCCGTGGTACAAGGAGTTGGAGAAGTCCAGGCAGGATAGTACCAGGGAGATGACTACCTGGACCAGAGCAGCTGGTGGTAGTAGGTGACTGACTTTGCGGATTTTACGAAGCTGGAACATGCATGAGGAGATAACAGCGCCCACGTGTGGTCTGAGGGAAAGTTCGGTATCGATGGTCACACCTAGACTTTTTACTGATTTCACAGGGACCGGGGGGAGGGCCTAAGTTATTGGGCCAGAACTGCGGGCCCCAATGGGAGGGACTAAAACCGGGAAGAAGAAGCTCCGTTTTGCCGGGATTTAATTTTAACAGATTGTAGTACATCCACTCCTGGATGTGTATCATGGCAGATTGGAATTTGTTCACCGCGTCCAGGGTGTTGAGTGGGAAGATGATCTGCAGGTCATCTGCGTAGTTATACACTGTGGTGTCCCAGCTATGAAGCGAGCGGATCAGGGGACGAAGATAAAGGTTGAATAAAAGGGGTGACAGGGCAGAGCCCTGAGGGACTTCACAGGTTGTAGGGGTTTTGGACGCTGTGTAGGGGCCCAAGCGGACGGCTTGTGTTCTGCCAATCAAGAAGGAGTGAGTCCATTTGAGGGCAGGGCCCTGGATGCCCGCCTGCTCGACACGGTGAAGAAGGATGTTGTGATCCACCGTGTCGAAAGCGGCGGACAAGTCCAGGAGTACGAGGGCCTGGGGGATCCCTGTATCAGCGTTCCTCCTCAATGTGTCCAGTACTGCTAGGATAACAGCCTCGGTGGAGTGGGCTGGCCTAAAGCCGGCTTGATTGGGCTCCAGGTGGCGGGAAATCTCGATGAAGTTAGAGAGACACCGAGTGATGTGGGCCTCCATTAGCTTAGAAAAATAAGGTAAAAGCGATATGGGGCGGTAGTTAGAAAGTTCCGCCGGGTCCATACCAGGTTTCTTCAAGAGCGGCACCAAAATGGCCTCTTTGAAGGAGCTGGGGACAATGCCGGTGCTGAGGGAGCCATTCAGTAGGGGTAGAATGCAATCGGGTAGTTTGAGGCAGATGTCCCGCAGGACCGAGGGAGGGCACCAGTCATTCGGAGAACCAGATTTTACCCGGGTCGCAAGCTCAGCTAGTGAATTTGAGTTGAGGGTGGGGAAGTGAGTGAAGGTCGAGGAATTGTTCGAAGGGAGGTCTGGGGAGAGTGTCGGAGGCAGGGGGGATGGAGTCCTTGATTTTGTTGATTTTCTCGATAAAGAAAGCATTAAGAGCGTCACAGGTCTCTTGAGTAGGGATCTGACCCGGGAGAGTTCTATCATCTGAGGTAAGTTCATTCATGATTCGGAAGACCTCCTTTGATTTATTGTTCGCAGAGATGATTCTGTTAGAAAAGTGTTCCGATTTAGCTGAGGAGATTGCGTTTTTGTATTCTCTGCGGGCTGTGGTGTATAGTAATCTATCTGACTCAGAGTAGTTGCGTCTCCATGTCCGTTCCAGCTGGCGCACCATCAGTTTGTGTTTCTTAAGTTCGCCAGAGAACCATCTATGGGAGTTATGGTGTCTGGTGCGAGGGAACTTAGTGAGGGGGGAGAATTGGTCGCTAGCCGACATTAGCCAGGTGCCAATGTCACTGTCCACCGTGTCAATATCGGCGGAAGTGTTAACAGCTGGGCGAGTGTTGGCTAGGGTCGTAAAAAGCCTTGGGAGTCATAAGAATTCCATTTACGTGAGAGGCCGCCAGCCATCAGAAGGGCGGGGGTCCTGCCAGTGACAGTGAGGGTGGTGTCGACTAGGTGATGGTCTGACCAAACGCAAGGAAACACAGATGGCTGGGAGAGTGCTAAGTTTTCGGTCCAAATTTGATACAGGATGTGGCCCTTGATGTGAGTGGGCGAGGAAATTTGTTGGGTCAGGTTAAGGCTGTGGAGGGCTTCAAAGAGTTCTGCAGCCAATGTGCTGGCTTGGAAGGAAGCCAATTCAGTCCGAATCAACAAGGCATGCAATCCCATCAGTCAGTTTGTAATTTGCCTGAATGCAGAACAGCAACTATCTGTCACCACCATCAGTTGCACAAGAAATTCTCTCTAAAACTCTTTTCTCAAGAGTAGTTTGGCAACAGTTCTCAAACTTTTTTTCATCAGGCAATATTATATTCTTAGCATTTCCAGGGGTGACACCTCCTAATATCACCTCATTTGATCAGACCACTCAGTCCATTGGTCAGTTCATGTGGAATGTAGATCAGGTGACTTAAAAAAGACACAAAATGAGTAGGAAATAGGTGGAACAATTACGCAGTCATTAAGTCATTTTGTTATATGAAACGTTAAACAATGCCCCTTTAGTAAGAGGACACAGAAAGGCTCAAAAGGGCAGTTTCCCAGGCAGCTGTCCTGTAAACGGTATCAGAATATTTATACAATATATGAGAACGCAAGAGGGGGAAAAAACTTGCGACGTACAGTTTGTTATAGCGAGTGAATCGTTCATGTTCAGCATGTATAGCAAAGCAGAAATCTTCATGAATACAGTTTGGCCTATGTTAACTTATACTAATGTAAAGTATTGACATATAAATATGAACATATATTTATACAGAAAATGTAGAAGTTAAGTTTCTTGAGTAAATTCTAATGCACTTGAGAACATTATTTATGGTTAAAATTCTATTAGAAATAGGGTACTACCATGTATATAAGAACCAACGTGTAAATGAACATAACAAGTATAGAATATTTTTTTCATTTCAAGGAATTATTATTAGCAGGTCTGTAAAGAACATTCTCTGAAAGTTTCACGAATGCATCTTTTAGTATAAAGATGTAGCACCTATTTTCTCTTTGTTATTTCGGTGCCCCCATTATCACACATTTAAGTATTTTTTTAAATAAAATTCAGAATCAATTTTAAGATTTAATCATACTAATTCATAAATCTAATTTGTTAATCTATTATGTAGTTACAATTTGAAACTAATGAAAGGTAAACCCATTAACATTAACCCTGGGCGTAGTTTGCGAAGTAGCGCTACGCGTAGCTATGCGAAGTGCACTTCGCACTACGTGAGCTACGCGTAGCTTTGCAAACTGCGTAGTGCACTGTGCAAGATGCTGTTCTCACTTATTGCACAGTGCCGGATGCTTGTTCGCACTGTGCAATCAGTGCAAACTGCATCTTGCACAGCGCAAGCGCTCGTTTTCTGCCGCTCAAGTAGATTTCTACTCGAGCGGCAGCTTTCTCAACGCAGACTGGTAGTTTCTCATCGCGAGCGGTCATGAGCATACGTGACCACTTGCAATGAGAAACCTGACCTCCCCGCGTTGAGAAACTCGCCGGGTGGTTTATTTTCCACGCTCCCGATCGGCAACTTGATGTTGCTGATCACGAACGAGGAAAAAGTCTCGCCGGGATGTCATTTTGCTTGCTCGTGGTCGCCAACTTGACGTTGAGGACCGCGAGCAAGCAAAAAATGACCGCTGCACTACGCTACGCTACGCGTAGTGCGAAGTAGCGCAAACTTCGCAAACTACACAAGCGTAGCGTAGTGCTATGCCCAGGCTTAATTAACATGAGAACTCACCATGTATACATTTCTAACACACATTAAGAAAGCAAAACACTTTGTGTTTACTACTTCACAACCAATGTTACATATACATATCATTTCAATTAAACTACTCTTTTTCTGCATGCATTTTCGATTCAGCAACTAACATTGTTTGTTTTCATCACTTTCAATAACATGAAGTTTCAGCACGTTTATTTATTTTTCCCTCAATTATTGTAATGTTCAGTTTTTGCACGTCTTTCAAGTGTAATTGTAATTTCCACTCTATCAGAAGTAAGGTATAATATTTTCAAAAGTATTGTCCCAGAGGGATTCTTGAAAGAAATGGAGGCTTTTTTTTAATCAATTGTATACCCATATGGCTCCAAAATGATTCAAGTATTTTCAGACAATCCATTGCTGCATCGATGTAATTAAGAAAATACATGAATGTACCCACTTTGCCAACAGGTCATTATTTAGTTTCCTTGATGCTATGAACATCACACATTTCAAATGAAAGAAAAAAAGATGACATGCTACAGAGCTTGGTTATTGGCGAGATTGTCCAGTATTAGAACAACCTCGCCATTTAAGCATTTGTACATACTCATGTCACCTTCAAAGTGTAATAAGCATCAAAATCACAATCCACAAAAGTGTCAACATAACTGAAGTTGACAAGGAGCTTAAGCCCTTATAGGAGGCTTGATGCCAATAACAGGGTTTTAACTGTGAGGAATGTATTTAAGTTTAAAAATACATAAAAGTGGCATGTGGTAATACATATTGCTCTGACAAATGCAAAAAATATGAATTTAAGATTACTAATAGGCAAGTCACTGAGAGGAAGCGTTTGCAACAAGTGACCTAGAATAATGTAAGCTTGGCTGTAATTCCTTTGTGGATGTCATGAATATGTTTTGATACATTAAAATCAGCCTGTGATGAGAGAATTTGCATTGTATTGACAACAAATGGACATTTTTACGATTTTAAAGCAGTACTACTGTGCATTGGCTCCACACGGTATTGCAGCCTTCTGAGTGAACCATTTTCTGATTAATGCGGACATCATGGAATGAACGCTCTGTATGATTCTATGCTTCCATTACCTTCATATCATCTGCGGTGTCTTCACCAGCCCTGGAGCCTGCAAATGAAATATGCCACACGGAAGCTGCAGTCAAGAATTACTTAATTTTTCAGCATACATTCACACACTGAACTTACATCATACTTTTTATTGACCACACCCTGACACATCCCTACCTATTATGCAAATCCAGTGTAGAGTACGCTCTGAACCACGGGGGTCCTAGTGCGTATAGTCTCAATTAGACTGAGCGGAGTTTGCAGAGTCGGCTACATGGAGCTCCATGAAGTGGCAAAAAGGCTCTGCCACTCAATGCAGAGTTCTGCAAGTGGTGGAGTCTGGTATGTAGCTCTGTTTACACTGCTTTTTAGCGCCAGTGCGAATGGCATCATGTGGAGAGCCAGATGGCACTCCTTCTTTCTGCTGCACAAGTAGATTTTCTAACAGAGCTGCAGCTTCCACAACGCAAGCCACAGCTTTCTCAACACAAGCGGTAGCGACCTGCTGTGACTTCCCGCATTCAGAATTCTCACCAGGTGGAAGTGTAGTGCAAGATTTTTTGCACGTGCCAACTTAACGTAGGCAAGCTGCGCGAGAGAAAAAACATGGCTCCTCATCGCTTCACTGAGTTTTTTGGAACTCCGCAAAGAGCGTAAAGTAGGCAGAACTCTGCAAACTACTCCAGCAGAGAAGAATTCTTTGCCCACCCTAGTCATAATATGCTACGTCTCCCCCTTTGTTAGATAAATGGGTGATCTTAGATGATCAAGGTCCACCCTGATTGGGCAACGATGACTTTGGCTCAGGCACTTGAGCCGGACCTGCTGGGGGGCAACCTCACATGTGGTTTCAGGACTTGACAAAGATTGCGGTAGGTGTTTAAAATGTGATGTATCCTGAGCGATAATCTGTCCAGGTCGATGTGCTGTCACCATATGTCATTTACATGCCACAGCCTGTAGAATATCAGCAGCAAAAGAAGTGCATGTTTTCCATTTTCATCTCTGTTTAACTAGTATCCAGTCTCCTTCAGCAAAGACTGGTTCCTGAGCTTTGTGACACTGGTCTGCATACATTTTCATTTTCCTTTTCTGAGTCACGTTAGTGTCTGGAGCCTGGTTGGTGCTCACTGATTGATCCAAGGTCCATTGACGTAGTTTTCTTTTGACTCTCCCAAATAGCTAGGTGACTGGACTCTCACCAATTGTGGAGTGAGGCATTGATCGATAGCCCTATAGGGCCTGACACAAGGCTTGGTTTTGTTCAATTCCTTCCTTGGATGCACATTGAATGACTCTCTTGAGGGTGCCCATGAATCATTCAACTCCACCATTGGCTTGGGGCCACAGGGGTGTACTATTTTGGCAATCGACAGGAAATCAAACAAGGAATTCTTTGAACTCTACGCTATTAAAGAGCTGGCCATTGTCAGATTTGAGAAGTTCAGGGATTCCCCACATAGCAAAGATGTAATCAAATCATTCTATGACTTTATCATGAGCTGTCATCGGGTGCTGTCTCACCTTAGGAGATAAACAATTGCAAATGTGGCACGCCTTCAGCTTCTGCTCGACTCAATCATATAGCCAAGGGAAACACACTCAATCTCTTAAGGCCCTTTTGGCGACTACAATAACATGATGTCCTTCATATGCGAGCTTGATGACCCGCTGTCTTAGGGTTTCAGGTGTGGCGATTCTCAAGCCTCTCAGGATCACTCCTTCTTGGGTTACAGATGTAAATTTTTGAATTTTGATATTTAACATCATCGGCAAGAGTCTGGGTACTTTTTCTCCATGATTACATAGCAATATTTTCTTTGATGACGATCATGTCTTCATCTGAGTTGGTGGCAGCAATGATTTGTTCCACTGACAGAGCCGCTGGTGTGCTGGATCTTAGGATCAAGTTGATATATGGTTCAGCTGTCTTGGATGTCATTCAGCAAAGTCAACCACACCCTGGACTCCTCTCAATCTGGATTCCGAAGCAACAACAGCACCGAGACTACCCTCCTCTCAGCAACCGACAACATTAACTCTTTCCTTGGCCTGGGAGAAACAGCAGCCCTCATCCTGCTCGACCCCTCGGCTGCCTTCGATACCGTCTCTCACATTACCCTAGTTATGTGACTCCATGACGCAGGCATCCATGTCAAAGCCCTACACTGGATCCATTCCTTCCTCACCAGTAGAACACAGCGAGTCAGACTACCCCCGCTCCTCTCGAAACCCACAGAGATCAGCTACGGAGGGCCTGTGGACTTTTCACTGAGCTTTTTAATATTTAAATGGCCCTGCTCGCAGCCATCGTCAGAAACAACTTCTCAACATTGTCTCCTATGCTGAAGACACCCGGCTGATTCTTTCCCTCACCAACGAGCCCACTACTGCCAGAAACAACTGTCACAACAGGATAAAGGCCGCTGCCACCTGGATAAGGGACATCTGTCTCAAGCACAACTCAGACAAGACTGAAGTCCTCATCCTGGGGCACAACATCTCTGTTTGGGACAACTGCTGGTGGTCACTGAGCTAGGAACCCCCCGGGACCCACTGACCATGCATGAAAACTCGGTACCATATTGGACTATTTGCTCACCATGAACCTCCAGATCAATGCCGTCACTTCATCATGCTTCCACACTCTTCACCTGCTTTGGAAAGCCTTCAGATGGGTCCCCACTGAGGCCATGAAGAAGGTCACCCATGCACTCATTGGCAGCAGACTCGACTATGGCAACACACTCTATGCTGACACCAGCCAGAAACTCCCCAGAAAACTTCAGAACATGCAGAACGCCGCAGACAGATTTGTCCTCAACCTCCCTTGCCACAGTCACATCTCCGAACACCTACAAGAACTCCACTGGCACCCAGTCAACAAAAGAGTCACCTTCAAGCTCCTCACACATGCCAACAAAGCCCTCCACAACACCTGACCTTCATACCTGAACCACCAACTCTCATTCCAGGTGCTCACCAGATACCTCTACTCTGACCAAACTGGCCCCCCTGACGCCCGTCCCTCGGATCCGCAAGACCAAGACCAGAGGAAGATTCTTCTCTTACCTCCCTGGCAAATCCTGGAACATCATGCCTCTTCACCTCTGGCTGTCCTCTTCTCTGACACAATTAATTAAGGATCTCAAGACCTGGCTCTTTGAATGAACCACAGTGCCCAGCTGGACCAGCAACCCCCACCCCCCAGTGCCTTGAGACCCTCACGGGTGAGTAACCATGCTTAACAAGCACTGGTTGATTGATTGTGATGCTGTAGCGGCACCCGTGAAAAGAAATCTGCTGGGTTTTGATCTTTCCCCAGTTTGTGCACAATGTAATAGTCACATTCTTGAAGTCTTAACGCTCACCTCTCAATGCGAGGGGGCCTCTTGGCCTTCGGTTTTCTGAAAATTGTGAGTAACGCCTGGTGGTCTGTGACGACAGTAAATTGTTTTCCGTAGAGAAATTCATGAAAAAGTCTGCAGGCTCACACTACAGCTAGACTCTCCTTCTCCAGCAGAGATTAGGCACATTCTTTCTCAGACAGACTCCGAATGGAATAGGCCAAAATGTGTCTAGAAAAGTTGCAAATGTATCTTGAGCAATCTCTGGCCATGCCGAGAAAGAATGGTATGGTAACATCCTGAGGGCAAGTGTATGACAATGCTTTCATCTGGAGTCGTTGCCCCAGCTTCGAATATGTGCCCAAAAAATGTTAATTTGGTTTTGTGAAACTTGCACTTTGCAGCACTCTGAGTGAGACCTGCATCAGTAAGTAAATGGCACACTTGATTGAGAGCCTTATTGTTTTCATGTTGTGTTTTCCTAAAAACCAGTATGGGATAATTGTAATTAAAAACATGTGTAACAGGTTGAATTATTTGGTGAATGACATCTTGAAATATTTCATCAACCGTAGATACTCCAAAGCTCAGTCTCTTACATCAACATAAACCAACGTGAGTTGAAAAGAAAGCAATGATCCTGCAGTTCTCTTCCAGTTCAAGTTGATGATATCTTTTCTTCAGGTCAAGACAGGAAACTACCTTGGCTCAATTTAATTGCATGATCATATCCGCTTTGTGAGGACCAGGCTGTCTTTCCCTCACAATGGCTTTGTATGCTGGCACACATCAACACAGATGCTCACTGACCCTCTGCTGTCCTTTTTTGGCAATACTAATAGTACTACTATGGGCGAAACCCATGGCGTGAGAGCTGTAGAGCATTTTAATTATGTCATGCTTTAAAAGTTCTTCCAGTTCTTTCTCTACAGCTTCTTGCAGAATGAAAAGCAATTCTACCCTGTCGCTGAGAAACTGGGTGAATGCCCTCATTGATATGAAGCTGTACTTTAATTTTCTTTAGTTTTCTCAAGTGATGGAACAACAATGAGAATCAGACTAGTGATCTCCAGTGGAGCACAGAGGTTGTAGTTCGGAGATAACAATCCCATATCAGCAGTGGCAGCAAAACTGAGCAAACAGGCACTTGACGAAGTCTCTCGTAGACCACGAATGGTGAATTGCTCCACTTTCTTTTTGTATTGCATTGTCGTTGTGAACGACCTTTGGCTTTGCAGTGGTTCAGGCATGGCAGAACCTTCATACCTGATGGAATAAGGCAAGGCATGGGAAACAGGCAGTTAATCTTTTCCATGGGCATATTAATCGATGCACCACTGTCTATGATGAAAGTTGTTGGGTAATCATTCACATTTAAAGTGATTTTAGTTCAGTGTCCAAATGAAGTTTGTCATTTTGTTTGATGAATTTCCTTTGAACAGTGGTCTTCCTTACCAGCAGCTAACTCTACATGCGCACGCCGATCTTTGGTGGATACCATCAGTGCACACCCATCTTCTTCATAGGTACTCAGTAGTGATGCACGATGAACTTGATGACGATTGATCTAGCCTTGTTTCTGCTTGTCGATGTTTAATGAGTGTATCAAGTCTTTTAACAAACTCATCCATTTCTTCTCCAACCTGTTGTCGTGCTTGTTTGTGGATGTGTCTTTCATGGTCAACATTTGGCATTGGGTTGAAATTGGCCTCCAATGGGTCTTTTACCTTTTTGTGTAATTTTTCTTCAGTCTGTGAAATCTTCATTTACGCTTCTTTCATGCCGTCATCTGCACGTTTTTTCAAGCATTTGAAAACCTTCTTTTCATCTTCTGCTAGTGCAGCTATGAAGTCATGGAATGTTTTGATCCACACAGCCCACCTGGCACCTATGTTCTGCTTCTTAGAAGTATCAAAAGGTTGTGGTGGTTTCAAAAAACATGGCTGCAGCATATTTCACGCTCCCTTCCGCCACCATTCCGAGTATGTGCTGTTCAGATTGTGTTCATTGCACCAAGCCGAACTTGCAACCTTTGCATGCAACACCCCGATTGCTTGAGTCTGGGTCTCCATGTTCACTAGTAGGTCATAAAGTGCTTCAATCGTCCTTGACAGTGAGTGGGTTCCTGTTTTTCATACCTGGTTGTCCATGCCATTGTCTTTTCTTCATCTGAATATTGCTCTGTATTCTGGGCACAGCGCAGTGTCTTTGTCAGTGACTTTATCAGCAATGTCTTGGTGAGTGCTTTGAATATGCTTATCTGCAGAGCCTTTGACTCCTGCGGCTATGTGCAGGCTGGAGCAGACCTTTGACTCCACGTGTGACAGTGGCAGACTGCTTTGCATCAATTTTGGGCACATGTGGCACACACAAGCAGTTTGCTGTATCGCTGTAAACTTTCAGGGAGAGCAGTCTCATTTTCTTCTGGGTACATATTCCCTACTCGACGCCAAATGTAGCATCTTCCCCAGCCCTGGAGAATACAGATGAAATGCCCCACATGGGAGCTGTAGGCAAACCTTACTTTATTATTTGGCATACACTCACACACTGAACATTGCATCATACGTTTTATTGACCACATCGTCACACCTCCCCGCCTATCACACAGTTCCTGGCTAGAGTTCGCCCCAGTTCCACAAGGGTCCACAAGGGTCCCAGTACATATAATCTCAATGTGCTACACCATCATGTAGCTTACATACAGGACCCTTGATCAATCAATTAGACACATATCTATGTTTTCCACCAAAATTCAATAGAGCACGAGTTTCCAGGAAAAAGAATAATATACATTTCTTCAACTATTGGAAATTCAGTAAATGCGATGCCAGCAGGGAGGAAAGCTGACCATTTTGTAATTAGTGTAGTTGCTTCTCTACAGGAAAGTAGAGTTTTCAGTTTAAAATATGTTCCTGTTATAAGCTTTAAAGCTATAATATACTAATTATGGGTTGTCCTGATGAGAGAACTATGGAAGGTGTAATGTGCAAGGTGCAGCAAAAATCTGCACTCAGAATAATTACAGTGTTATCAACTTAGGTGACTTGTTAAGTTTCTAACATCTGCTGAGTTCAAAATGAAAACCACTGTCCTTCAGCTCAAAACTGTTGACGCTAGTAAAACATCCACTCTTGCTTAAAATGTACCTCGAGATGTATTTCAGTTGGTGGATACGTTTTAGGATATTGTGAACTTCACTTTGATTTTTATACAAGGTCATTTTAGATGCTACATATAATAAATATTTTTAGTGTCAACTCCAGTAAGAATGAATTTCTCTGAGTAACGAAAGCATAAAACTGGAGGTATGCTGATTTTAGAATTTTGATTTTAGCATGGTGAAGATATTTGAGCAGGAGTTTGGGGCCTTTCGTGTGATAAAGAAATGTATGTGCCATACAGGTTACCTCAAATATATTCACAATGTCATCTGAAAATACCAATAATAATAATAATTCTTACTACAATAAGAATTATAGTAATAATAGCTTATTATTTACATTTGAATGTTTTCTACCTCCTCCTTTATTAGTAATTCGGAGACACAAACAGACCCTCCCTCACTTATCTGCACCAAGAACAGGCATAGCCTGCATGTTTGGTATCGGTCTGAATGAAAAGGCTGATGAGAGTTATGGGGTGCAAATAACTACTAGAAACATATTATTAATCTGATGCCTTTTAGAAGCATAGCATCTTTTATTTCCCAGGCACTGAATCATCTCTGATGGTATGATGAGGCTTCTCCTGTGTTACTATTCTTGTGGCAATGCTTAATATCATAAATAATTTAGCACTGTCAGGTGTCTCTGTTACACATATGTACTCTAAGTATACTTTAAAGTGCATTGAAAAAGTCATGTAGTAAAAGTGCCATAGCTGTGGTTTGCAGATCTTTCACAAATCTCTTGATTCGGGAGATACATATCAGTACTTAATATAATAGTTCAGTTGTGAAACAAGACAAGCTGGAAAGACAAAAAATGCTAAATTACACACCATTGCATATATGTACAACCAGGTCTGGCTTAGTCTGGTGGCGCCCGGTGCAACAATCATTTTTGGTGCAACCCTGTGATCTCGTTCCCAAAGGATTCCCTCACTTCTACCTTACAACAGGGTTCTTTATCCCTCCAGTGCCCCACTCCCACATGCATTTCATTTCTTTCTTAGTGATACTCATACCATAGTAGGGGGTCAGATCACTTAACATCACACACACATCATACACAGACAATGAATCATATGTGTACAAATCAGTCTATAGGAAATCCTACCTAACACAATGAGGATTACAAAGTGTAGGCATCACATTGCATGCATACAAGTAGCCAGTATATTATAAGAGTGCTTGGTCTGGAGGTGCACAATCTCAAGTTTTAAAAATGTACCACAGCAGTTGGGTTGTCTTTACTAATAAGAATGTGTTTCTACCCAAAGCAACATGTTTAGCAACATGGAATAATGAAAGACTTGTGAAAAAACATAGGGCCTGATTCACAAATGTAAACTTAGACAAGAAGTCTAAGTTTAGACCTTGAGTCTAACTTTACACCTGAAGTCTAAGGGACATATTTATGAATACAGTGTTGCAGTGCAGCAGGTCATCTTGCTGCCCTGCCATGTGTCATTGGGAAAAAGCAGGAATGTGTCTTATTTAAGCAATAACAGGGCATTTCGGTCCCTTCACCCTGCCCTAGTGCCATTTTGACAGTCTAGCACCAATGCAGGCTCCCTTGTACCATGGTGCAAGGGTGCCACAGTTGTAGGCAGGACTGTTTTGTACCATGGTGCAACGGTGCTTCAGTTGTAGGCAGAACTGTTTTGTGCATGAAGGAGCACCTTCCTGTGCAAAAACAATCCATAGACGTGTTTTCCTCTTTCTATGTGTGCTGCAGCATGCAGGACACATAGAAAGAGAAACAAACACGTTATGCCTGACCTGGGGAGGCGTATATTTTTGGTGCATTCCCAGATATACCAGGTTTGATAAATATGAGAATGCATCTAAAACCACAGGATTTGTATAGGAACACCCATCGCAATGCCCATGGAATCCCTCCCCTGCACAGAGTACGGCAAAGCAGTGGTTTGTGCTACGTTGCCTTACTCCAGATTTACACTGTGGCTTTGCTTGACTTCATAAATCTAACTTAAGACTTGCATCATGTATGTACTACTTTACGTGGTGCAAACATGATGCAACCCTCTTATAAATATGCCCGTCTGTTTAGACCTGAAGTCTAACTTTAGACCTGAAGTCTAAAATAGAACTCAGATCTAAACTTAGACTTCATGTCTAAAGGTAGACTTCAGGTCTAAAGATAGACTTCGGGTCGAAAGTTAGACTACAGGCCTAAACTTAAACTTCAGGTCTAAACTTAGACTTAAGGTCTAAGTTTACCTTTGTGAACCATTATTTTGTAGCCTATACCTAACAGTTTACATGAATCTCATTGATGACAGTTCATATGTCACTGCGCTATATTGAGATTGTAACTTATAAACTGCAAGTAACAAAAGGATCTCTGTGCCAAAAGCAGTAACCCATTGCTCTAGCTGCATAAAATACACTTCAGTTATCTTCATGACACATGTTTTTTGCAGCAGGCACATTAATCCTCTGTGCTATTTTAGGATGATACCAAAGGGGATGATGGGCGGAGCGTTTGAGCAAATCAAACACTCCCCCCCAGTCAACTGATCTGGGTTTAATCCATCATAATTCTTTAGCTCACTCCACCACCCCAGTTCAGACATGGCCATATGCAAATCAGTCTGACCCTGTGCCTCATGGGAACAGTCCAGCCCGAACTGCCAAGCCATGTCTTCCCTGGACCGGAAACAAGCATCCTGGGACCGGTTTCGGGTTCATAACCCTCAACAGTCAGGCTATCTCGAATCCAGTGGCAAAGTGAGCAAGGGACCCACGTCTGGGCTTACCCTGCCAACTTAGGGCGAACAAAGCGATACCAAAGGGGATGATGGACGGAGCATTTGAGCAAATCAAACACTCACCCCTAGTCAACTGATCTGGGTTTAATCAATCATCATTCTTTAGCTCACTCCACCACCCCAGTTCAGACATGGCCATATGCAAATCAGTCTGACCCTGTGCCTCATGGGAACAATCCAGCCCGAACTACCAAGCCATGTCTTCCCTGGACTGGAAACAAGCATCCTGGGACCGGTTTTGGGTTCATAACCCTCATCAGCCAGGCTACCTCGAATCCAGTGGCAAAGTGAGCAAGGGACCCACGTCTGGGCATACCCTGCCAACTTAGGGCAAACAAAGCAATACCAAAGGGGATGATGGACAGAGCATTTGAGCAAATCAAACACTCACCCCCAGTCAACTGATCTGGGTTTAATCCATCATTATTCTTTAGCTCACTCCACCACTCCAGTTCAGACATGGCCATATGCAAATTAGTCTGACCCTGTGCCTCATGGGAACAATCCAGCCCGAACTACCAAGCCATGTCTTCCCTGGACTGGAAACAAGCATCCTGGGACCGGTTTCGGGTTCATAACCCTCATCAGCCAGGCTACCTCGAATCCAGTGGCAAAGTGAGCAAGGGACCCACGTCCGGGCATACCCTGCCAACTTAGGGCAAACAAAGCGATACCAAAGGGGATGATGGACAGAGCATTTGAGCAAATCAAACACTCACCCCCAGTCAACTGATCTGGGTTTAATCCATCATTATTCTTTAGCTCACTCCACCACTATAGTTCAGACATGGCCATATGCAAATTAGTCTGACCCTGTGCCTCATGGGAACAGTCCAGCCCGAACTGCCAAGCCATGTCTTCCCTGGACTGGAAACAAGCATCCTGGGACCGGTTTCGGGTTCATAACCCTCATCAGCCAGGCTAACTCGAATCCAGTGGCAAAGTGAGCAAGGGACCCACGTCTGGGCATACCCTGCCAACTTAGGGCGAACAAAGCGATACCAAAGGGGATGATGGATGGAGCATTTGAGCAAATCAAACACTCACCCCCAGTCAACTGATCTGGGTTTATTCAATCATCATTCTTTAGCTCACTCCACCACCCCAGTTCAGACATGGCCATATGCAAATCAGTCTGACCCTGTGCCTCATGGGAACAATCCAGCCCGAACTGCCAAGCCATGTCTTCCCTGGACCATAAACAAGCATCCTGGGACCGGTTTCGGGTTCATAACCCTCATCAGCCAGGCTATGTCGAATCCAGTGGCAAAGTGAGCAATGGACCCACGTCTGGGCATACCCTGCCAATTTAGGGCAAACAAAGCGATACCAAAGGGGATGATGGACAGAGCATTTGAGCAAATCAAACACTCACCCCCAGTCAACTGATCTGGGTTTAATCCATCATCATTCTTTAGCTCATTCCACCACTCCAGTTCAGACATGGCCATATGCAAATCAGTCTGACCCTGTGCCTCATGGGAACAGTCCAGCCCGAACTGCCAAGCCATGTCTTCCCTGGACCGGAAACAAGCATCCTTGGACCGGTTTCGGTTTCATAACCGTCATCAGCCAGGCTATCTCGAATCCAGTGGCAAAGTGAGCAAGGGACCCACGTCTGGGCATACCCTGCCAACTTAGGGCGAACAAAGCGATACCAAAGGGGATGATGGACGAAGCGTTTGAGCAAATCAAGCACTCACCCCCAGTCAACTGATCTGGGTTTAATCCATCATCATTCTTTAGCTCACTCCACCACCCCAGTTCAGACATGGCCATATGCAAATCAGTCTGACCCTGTGCCTCATGGGAACAGTCCAGCCCGAACTGCCAAGCCATGTCATCCCTGGACCGGAAACAAGCATCCTGGGACCAGTTTCGGGTTCATATCCCTCATCAGCCGGGCTATCTCGAATCCAGTGGCAAAGTGAGCAAGGGACCCACGTCTGGGCATACCCTGCCAACTTAGGGAGAACAAAGCGATACCAAAGGGGATGATGGACGGAGCGTTTGAGCAAATCAAACACTCACCCCCAGTCAACTGATCTGGGTTTAATCCATCATCATTCTTTAGCTCACTCCACCACCCCAGTTCAGACATGGCCATATGCAAATCAGTCTGACCCTGTGCCTCATGGGAACAGTCCAGCCCGAACTGCCAAGCCTTGTCTTCCCTGGACCGGAAACAAGCATCCTGGAACTGGTTTCGGGTTCATAACCCTCATCAGCCAGGCTATCTTGAATCCAGTGGCAAAGTGAGCGATGGACCCACGTCTGGGCATACTCTGCCAACTTAGGGCGAACAAAACAATACCAAAGGGGATGATGGACGGAGCATTTGAGCAAATTAAACACTCACCCCCATTCAACTGATCTGGGTTTAATCCATTATCATTCTTTAGCTCACTCCACTTTAGGTTGAGTCAAAACTGCAACAAGACAAAACTCGGCTCCTTCTTCAGCAAGAACATTAATCACCAGAGTTATCCTAAAATTGTTATTGTTACCAAAAAACTGCTGGAGAAACAAGGAACTCTGCAGCAGGAGCTTAGGTATTTATTTTATTTCCAGACTCCCCCCAGATTGGCGACCGATGAGACTGCACTGGTTGCACCGCCGTAAAATCAGACCTATGCAGAATGTACATTATGGAATCCAATGAAAACTGCCTCTGTGAAGCAGAAAAATGTTACCAAATCAATAACTTTTGTTTCACCTTTATGTCTCTGATAGTCTCTTTGTCCACTACCTCTGGCCACAAAGTCCACTGTGCTTTGCATTTGGGTGTGCACAACATGCTTCAAAAAAGGCTATGGCATTTGGAAATACAACCCCACATTTTGGCAGAGCCTCTAGCAGTACTGAGAAGGCTAATGCTCTGGTTGCAAGATGTGGCATGCAGCCATACCTTGCACCCCTTAATAAGACCACAGAGCCCGCTGGGCCCAGACTTCAAATGTTTGTAGTGGCCTTCGAATCTGACGATGACTTACAGCTGCACAAAGAGTCTAAGCCATAAACACAAAGCGGGCAAGGTGCATAGTAATGCTAGTGTGTGGCCATCTTGTGTTGCATGGTGTAGCATGTTACCATGGTCTACATGCTCTTCTATTGGACCACCTAACCCACTGCACATAAACCTAATTCATTCATGGCAGGCACAGTCACTGAATATAACCTTCAGACGTGACTGGCAGTGTTGTCCTAAGGATTTTCTGGGTCCCGGGCAAGGCATATTTTGGCGCCTCCTTTTTGTAACTACTTACAATATTATATTACACATATTCTGCCAATTAAAGCCCACATGATGCAAGCAAACTTTCAGAGATGGGGCTAACACAAAAACAGTTGAAATATGTCTTTCTGTGATGGCCCCAAAAATCCTTAAAATGACATTGGGCAAAGAGAGATAGATTCAGAGGTAGAGGTAGAGAGAGAGGTGAGAACTTGAAATAGAGAAATACTCAGAGGTGAGCCAGCTAGAGAGAAATTTTTATTTTCATGGGGGGATCTTGGAAGGGGAAACTGCTTGAGATATAGAAATACACGGAGATGTGCTAAAGAGAAAGAAAGTTTACTGTTCCTGGACCCTTGGGAATTAGGGGGCCCTGGGCAATGGCCCACTTTGCCCATGACTTAAAATATCTCTGGTGACCGGCACCCTGTCTATGAATTAGCAGAGCTTGCTATGCATGGTCTCCAGCTACAATCAACAGGATAGTTGGGTGTGGCATGCATCCTTGCATTGCATCCCTTGTTCTATGCTGCAGAGCCTGAAATGGTCTGTAAACCAACACACAACCAACAAGCCCTTTATATATAATCATCATTTGAGATTTTGTACGTTCCCATCTACTTTTATTTGCGGTTTGCAAACGTGATCAGAAACACAATGCACTGCTTTGAGGATCTAAAATTTAGAGGCATATTTACAAGGGGATATCGCCACCAGCCATCACTTTTAGCGATAATCTGGTGGCGATATACCCGTATCCTTATTTACAAAGCAACGTTAAGCCACTCAAAGTGGCTTAACTCCACCTTGTAAATAGGGCTTCTTTTCATGCTTCACTTAGAGTGAAAGGGCATGCAGTGGGTGTTGCAGTGAGAGCTCAGCTGCAATACCCATTGCTTTTTGATGCTGCCCCATATTTGCAAGGCTGGGGAAGTACCAAAAACTACGATAAGGGACCTGGCAATACGAGGAAAAATTATTATTTGCTCTTTTCTTTTTTTTGGTTTTCCATGCATGCTGCATTCTGCAGCACACAAAGAAAGAGCAAATCACCTTTCAAGATTGTTTATGTGCAGGAAGGTGTCCCTTCCCTGCAGCGCAGACACCCTTCTAGTATGGCAAAAGGGTGCCTGCACTGGAGCTAGGCAGCTTTATTAGCACCAGCGCTGGGTGAAGTGCAGAGATGTGCCATTTTATTGTAAATATGGAAGACCCTTGCATTTAAAAAAGTTCAGAGCGCTGCACTAGCTATTGAGGCGTAACACAGCACTCCAAAGTGTTGTTGTAAATATCCCCCTTAGTATCTTGATTCTATGTCTCATATTAGATATTTTTCGCCATTTCACAATGTACCCTGCAACCTTTTGGTTGAGGTGGGCTACCTTATGTTTGTTTGAACCCCAAGCTGTTTTGCATGAAATGGGTTCAAGAGTGGTTTGAGAAGCAGTGACATCTTGCAATGGCAGCTATAGCTGTGGAATTTATCGCAAAGTGCTCTTGTTTGTTCAAGAACCTTAAGTAGTCAAATAGATTTCGTTTTTGGTAATCAAAATTGCGTCTTGAAGTGGTCTTCTTGAAACCAAATATCAAGATTTCCATATAAACCCTCAGCATGCTTTTCAATACCACTTTGTAACACGAATAACAACAAAAATGTGAACAGATTAACACCAACCCCAAAAGTCCTATTTCCAGTTAAGTTCTACTATTCCTACCTAGTTTCAGATAATTCCATTTCATAGTTTTTTTCCGGTAGCAAAAGCCATCATTTTTGGCAGATTTAAAATGGAAAATGCTTACTTTATTTGTTACATTTATGTTTTTAGCATGCATCTCTTCACAAGAGCATCAGAGTGCTTTACAAATAACAAGGCAACAAAC
Organism: Triturus cristatus; assembly: GCF_964204655.1. NCBI lineage: Eukaryota > Metazoa > Chordata > Amphibia > Caudata > Salamandridae > Triturus > Triturus cristatus. The sequence goes on from NC_140581.1 coordinate 954,819,330, forward strand.
AACTAGAAACTCAGAAAATGCATGAACATATCATCTAAGGACACCAAATATGATGATTTATAAGAGGGTGATTTAGTGTTTGGTGGACAGGGTACTTTTTGGACGGGCCCTTTCTGACCTCAAACATTTGCCTTTCTTCGCTGAACCCATTTTTGTTGATTTTTAGGACAATGCACACTTTACTCTTGTCAACCGGTGCTAAAGTGCTTGTGTTCACCCTTGAACACATGGTAGCATTGGTCTACACCTGATTGGTACATTTAATTTACTAGTCCCTAGTAAATGATACTACGTATACCCCTGTCCTGTACATTAAATGCTCCTATTGGGTTGCAGCACTCATTGTATTATCCACTACAGTAGCCCTGTAAAACATGTCTCAGGTCTGCCACTTCATCTTGTGTACAGTTTTAAACTGCCATTTCAACCTGGCAAAACAGACCTTTTGCCAGGCCTAGATCTTCCCATTTAATATTTATAATTCACACCTAAGGTAGACCCTAAAGGCTCTCAGTCAGGATGCATGATGTTGGGATTGAGAAGTCCTTCGCATCGTGATAAACGTGTACTCCTGCCCTGAGTGTCCAACCGTAATGATATCTGGATCCCTAATGCTGATTTTTCTTGTCTTGGTTGAACACAGTTCATGCATTTGCCCCATGACACAGGTCTGTCTAAAAGGTTGCAGTCTTTATGGGCTGGGAGGGATGCCCGAAGCACTACCCTCACAGTGATGAAAGGCCTTTACTGCCTTTATGAGAAAGTAAGCAGCACGAGCGTTGTATTAACAGCATACTGTGTAGTGATCAGTAGGAGAGAACAGGTCCTTTTTACCTGTGTTGCTGGAGTGAGGCCTACAGGCTAACACATTTTAAGTTCTGCTGCAGTGTGCTTAAGTCTTATTTGGCTTACATTGTTTTGGTGTGGAGTACTGCTGGGCAGTGCAAGTGTGGTGAACATGTGCTCAGGGCCGGCTTCAGTGCTGTGCAACTGATGTAGCCATACTGGACGCTGACCTTGGGATAGTGGCGCTGACCTCAGTGGGGGTGCTATGTTTAGCAGTAACTTAAAATTAAAAAACACCTGTTGCAGAGCTCCTTGTGCATCCAGCTTTCAGGCAGCACAAAAAATGTGAAGATAATTCTTGTGATTAATTTTCCTTCTAGAGAAAGAAATCAGAGTTTTGTCTAGTAGCAGCTTTTGACTTGCCATAAAGTAGTGCAGTGGGTTGATATGCCTGCTGTAATGAACACAACCCATGCAGATCGCAGATCTATATTTTATGTGTAAGCTGAGTGGAGAAATGCTTTTGACACAGTGATCCTATTGTTACCACAGTTCATAAGAAACAACCTTGATATAGAACAGTGACTGTTATGAACTGTCATCAAAGAGCTGCATGAAAACTGCATGAATTAGGTTAGGACATTATGTCTGTTTTCCCCAGTGTTTCACTATTTATTCCTAATGCCGCTAAAAAGGGTCTGTTTGGGTAGGTATACATTCTTATTAGTAAAGCCAGCCTTTGCCAGTGCTTTAAAACAAATACATTGTATGTGAGAGAGGGGCTATGAAGAGATGAGGGGCACTTTTGCTCAGTTGTTACCTGGGTGCGGGTATCAAGTTGCTGATTCCATATGCCGGGTGTGGCTGCTGTGACGTTTCCTGCCATGCCGGTTGGGCCGTAGCCTGTATGAGGATCCAAGATGTTATCCAGTATGCCTGGTGGGATTGCCATGTAAATTGCTGCTTTGCCTATTGGGCCGTAGCTAGTGCACATTGTAGCAATGGTGACCCCTTATGCTAATGGGGATCCACTGGGACACGACAAGGCGCTTAATTTGGTTGAGAGCGTCTTTGGAGGAAGTAGGCAGCCATGTTAGCCAAGCAGGTCCAAGCCGTGACTCCGGATATGCGTCTGGAGTGTCACAACCCCTTACCTTTGGAGAGGATTCCAAGACCCTTACCAGCATATAAGGAGCATTGTGAACCCCCCAGTCACTGCTGATGCAGGACTGCACATGAAGAACCCGAGGACACTTGACCGCAGGGACAAAACAAGCTTCCTCTCCTGCAACTGCCCAGGTACGGAGCATCTAGTGGATCTGCTTGTGCCTTGCTGCTGATGATGGAGCGAGGACAGTTGACCGCAGTCCCACCTGGGTCACGTGTCAAAGACAGCTGCTGCAGCTTCAGTGCCTGTCAAGAGGGCATCACTCAGATCCTGCTGGTGTGAGTAAGAATGATAGACTGGCTAGACATCATCTGCCAGATAGCAATTAGCTCCAGAACATTTTTGACGTTAAGAAAGAGTTGAAGTGGGACTTTTGAGACTCTGACTGCTAGGGGGGCTTAACCTGAATATCACCTATATTGAATGGGGAATAATCACGACTGATAGGAGAGGGGAGTAGGACACAGGGACCCACCTATAAAACACTAAAGCCCTAACCTCATGGGACTGTGTATTGTTTGTGAATCTTGTATTTTACTCTGTGTTTGGATATAAATACTCTTTTTTTCAGAAAGGCAAGTATTAAAGTGGAATATCATTTATTGCTGCTGTTGAATGTATTTTGAGTTGAGAGCCTAGATTTACCCCTATGTGTCACAACCCCCAGCCCTGAGAAACCTTGCACTGCTTGTGCTAAAGGGGTATTTGGCCCATTTGCTCAAGATCCCTAGAAGGCCGAGCCACAGGAGATCAGGAGTCAAAGGCCTCAACTCTCATGGCTGGGCCTATCAGCTCCTAATTACCCAGTGGCCTTTTGAATGAGTTTCTGGCATATGGTATTTAAAAAGTAGGACATCTGTACTTAAGTTTTACATATCTTGACAATGAAAGACTCTTAAAATCATCTTTCAATTTTGAAAGGCTATCTCTCTCATAGGCTAACACTGGATTAACTTATTACTCTTGATATGTGATAACTTCAGTTTGGGAACAGATAAAGAAATGCCTCTTGCACTGAAATGATTTGCGATTCCTTACAGACATGGGGATAAAAAATAGCCTTGGGTATGAGTAGGATGTGGTGGAGGTTGTACTCAGCCTTGCTGAGCTTCAAAGGGCTTACCCCCTTCCTGACTTCTAAGACTGTCTGCCCTGCCACTGACACATGCAGCTCACACCTAGGTTTGCCTGTGCTTTGTTACCCTACATAGTTTGGAACTAGTAAAAGGGAGAGGTTGGATAAAGGGGGTATCCCTCACCCACGGCCTGGTACAGGGCTTAAAAGTGGCACATTCCGAATTTCTCATCAGAGCACTCCTGTACCATCGAAGAGTCAGAAGAGAATTGCCCTCCTATCTGAAAAAGGAAGACTGGGCCTGCTTACCTTTATCCCAAGCTCTCCAGAAGTGACTCAAATGGTCAGTTGGCTGGACTCCTGTTTGAGTTATAGGGACACAAAAAGCTTCCTCTCCTGCAACTGCCCAGGTACGGAGCATGTAGTGGACCTGCTTGCGCCTTGCTGCTGATGATGGAGCAAGGGCTCGTATGAAAGAGACTTGCTCGGATGCATTCCTCTCATGTAACTCATAACACTGTATTAATAAAGTATTGTGTAAATTAACATGCACCTCAATACATTTCTAGCAAGATGAAGCTTGCATATGTGTTTTACTAACAAGTAACCTGAGGGAGACTTAAAATGGCTGCCAACGCGGGAAACTGTACTGCGCATGCGTCAACTGCATCAACGCAGTATGACGGTCTTTTGCTTGGAGGGAATTTTCTGCAGCTGCGCATAAGCATCTAATATGGCTGCTTGAAAGCTCACATCCTAAGCATCTGCCTTGCTGAAACTAAAACATGCTATGTACTAAATGCTAATGCTGGAAGAGATATTATAAGTAAATGGGGTTAGAGTAGAGATAGGTGGTATACAGTGAATCATTTTATTTTGAATTTAATATATTTTCTTTTGACCTCTCTACTAGTTCGTATTTGGGCCTCCGTGCGATGCTAATGGTTGTACAGCACATGACTCCTCACACAGGACCAGCCAGAAGCCGTGATGGTGAGAGACCGGGATGCTGTCTGAGAGCTAAATAAATGCTGAAGAAGAATCGATTTCCAGACTTAGAATTTGAGCCAATTAATTAGAAGAAGATCAAGGAAGAATCGAGGAGGCACATAATTAGAAGAAGATTGTGGAAGAATCGAGGAGGAAGATAGTGTCAGAGAGGGGTGCAACGCAGGCATCGTATCTAGAAGAGGTCATCTATCCTGTCCTGAATCCTGTCCTGTAAACCTGTCCTGAAGTCTTTGTCACCTGAACTTTTCCAGGGGAGCCTCCCAGCTCCTGGGCAAGGGGTTGGTTTCCACACCATCCTAGGTAACTATAATTCTGTGTAGTATGTCATTGTGCTGCTCTCTCTATCCTCTCCTTTCTGAAGTACCGTCATTGTGAAATATCAATTTAATATAGGTGACAGAGTAAAGAATTAATTGACTATTCTTCCCTTGAAAAACGGAGTTTGTACTGTATTCTTGTTATGGCTCACATGAATTAACTAGATAAACATTTAAAACTTTTCCAGAGTCTGTAGTTATTTCAGAATGGTAAGGAATATAAATAACCCTGATGTCATTTCACCATTAACTAGTTCCAACTATTAGGTCCATTGACCAGAGGAAAGAACTTTTTGATAAGTGAAAGATTAGTTAAAATTTTGCAGCTAACTAATCTCATAAAACATTATAAAATTGATCCCAGCAGTATTTACTAGCCTATATGATAGTGTGTGTGTGTGCTTATGGGCCCAGGTGAGTATATGGTTTTGCAGTACTGTTGGAAAGGCGTTCGCCGGAGGGGGGTTCGATGCACGTCTTGCCCACCCCTTTGACCCACCTCTCCCAAGTAGGCCGAACCAGGCGCGCACACCCTGAGCTTACACTACGAACAGAGTGACACCACACGTATTCTTTGTAGAATGATAGGTTCTTTTATCGAAGGTTTCAAGGGATCTTTATGATCCAAGGTGTAAGGAGTACATCAGCGGCACAAGAGTCTACAAATCGGTGGTAGGGGACTGAGGGTAGCGGGACAGTCTTTGAAGGTAGTGTCTCTGCAAAGTACCCTGCGGATAGCTCACAATCCTCGAGCTGGAGGGTGTTGTTTCTCTGGGCGATCTCTTGCCAATTCGCCCTCGAGGGGAGAGCCGCGAGTCACTCAGCAGGCACAGGTAGTCGGAGTCCGGGAGCCGCGATCTCGTCAGCAGGGCTCAGATGGTTCAATGGCTGGGGGCCGCGAGTCACTCAGCAGGCCCAGGTGGTTCGGAGTTCGGGAGCCGCGATCTCGTCAGCAGGGCTCAGATGGTTCAATGGCTGGGGGCCGCGAGTCACTCAGCAGGCCCAGGTGGTTCGGAGTTCGGGAGCCGCGATCTCGTCAGCAGGGCTCAGATGGTTCAATGGCTGGGGGCCGCGAGTCACTCAGCAGGCCCAGGTGGTTCGGTATTCGGGAGCCGCGACAGCGTCAGCAGGCTTCGATGGTTCCAGGTCTTCTCTGCCATTCGTTCCTCCGGCACCCCTTATTATACTCCCCCTGCCCTTTGAAGTCCGGCGTCCTCGCAGAGAGGGGCCTTGGGTGATTGTCGGGGTTCGGCGGGATTTCCTGCCACTCGTTTCTTAGGTCTTTTCAGGTGGGTCTGGGAGGGACCCCAGACGCTCGGCAGGCGAGGCGCCTGCTCCCCAGGGGCCTGGTGGCCGATCGAGTCCTCCCGGGGGAAGGCGACCCGAGGTGTGACTGGGCTGGTGCCTCTTGGTCTGGCTTGGGGGTTCCCGCTCCCTCGGTCGGACATGCGTGGTAGGGTGTCGAGTCTGTCGGGGGCTCTGGCCGGCCCTCGGGTCTGTGTGGCTGGGGCGGCCGGAGTCGGAGATGCCGCGTCTTGGGGGTGGTTGCAGGTTGGCTGGATGATCGGGAGGGCATACGCTGTGAGGCCGGTCTCACAAGTACCTAAGGTTGGTAACCCGCTGGATCACTGACCTCTGCTGGAGCGAATCCTGATCCCCAAGAGTTGCCCCTCCAAGTCCTGAACCCTTGGCCAGCATCAGAGGGTACTACTCTTGCCTCAAAACCACAAGTCCTGTGCTCCAAGTGAAGATCCAGAAGTATTTTGTGTCTTCGCGACTGCAAATGGACACCTCGAGTCACTCGACGAACATCTGCGACACCCGCCAACACCAATATGGAGCAACAACTTGCTCTTCGTGTCCCCTTCAAAACCCAGTGACAATGGCAACAGTCTGCATCGACCACCAATGTGAAGCTACAGAGATGACCGACGGACTGTTTGCAATCCCCACCCTGCTCCTCAGGCCGACAGTAGTTTCATCACGTTGATCGTCAACATGAAGTTCCGTTTCAGCTCCCTACCTCAACTTGGACTCAGGGAAGGTAAAATCTTTAGCCAGACATTTCTAGTTTCTGTATCTGACCTGTACTCCTTCACAGTTAGCCTGAACTTGTGGGTATGACCCAGTTTAACATGACCATATAACCACAATTGTTGTTTTACTGTTTTTAGTGCTATTTTCACTAGATACTTAAAAAATGCGTAACTCCAGTTCTTTTGCTTTTATTTGTGCTTTTTTGGTGTCAAATAGCTTATTAAAATTTACTTCACCATTCTAAATATAAGTTTGGGAATTGTCTTGCGTGGTATTTGTACTTTATTATTGTTTGAGTCCTGCATAATTAGTTGACACATTGCCTCTAATTCAAGAATGACTGCTTTTGTAACAAGCTACAAGAAAGTTAACCACATGTTTACTAAGTGACTTTTTGGTGCACTCTGACAAGGATTGTGTATATTATTAGAGTGGTGCTTCCAACCTGCTCAACTGATAACCTCATTTTTACAGAACTCTTTTACAAATGCGACAGAGTACCCTGTCCTCTAAACCCTCTGTGTATCCACCTCATTAAATCAGACTGACTGCCAGCTTTGCGTCAACAGAGACACATTTGCTCAGGAATGGAAAATTCCTCCAATGGCCTGATGAAGTAGGGATTGTCTGAAGAACTTCAATAAGCTGCCTACCATATTGAGGGTGGACAGTTTAATTCCCTTTTTTATGTCAAAGTCAAGAACAATCTGCAGTTGAAGACCAGAAAAAAAATAATATTGACCACCAGAAGTTGGGAGAAAACTACCAGGGTATGGGATCATTAGTTTTTTCTTTTGAAAAGTGATCTCCAAATTTGGAAGTTTGATTTTGAAAAAAAAGTATTCAAAATTTGGTAGATGGCCATGAAAACCAACATCAGCTATCTCCCAGATGTTTGGTCCATTGAAGGGACTGCCAGAATCAGAAGTTCCTTGCAGGATACAGGACCAATGTCAGCTCCAAACTTAGGAGATGGTAGACCATGAGGGTGGCAGAGATAACATCATCCACTAGCCTGAGCGACTGTATGCCATCCACTAAAGACTAAATCAGGATTATATTTACATCAAGATAAAATTAAGCTATGCTACTGAAGGACACTGTCTCTGTACTACATTGTTAATAGAGAAGTAAACCAATTAACTTAGTTGTTATATTAATGGTGTGGCAAACGTGCATGTGTGCCTATCAACTGGCCCTATATTCTTGTTGCACACCATGTATTTTCTTTTTATTTTCAGGGGGCAATTTCCACTCCTTATTCCCCAAAATGTACCTCTGCTTGTGCCCGCCATACAGTAGTCACTTCCATCTCTACTCCAATGACTTGTTGTTCAAAGGTTTGGAGCAACATGCAATTTCTGTACTTATGGTAAAGGTTTTTTTGAGTGTGTACACCACAAAAATCACTAGTATAATAGCATCAGTTGAAGTTGAAGTATTTACTCTAGAACGTACTATATAATGCTTTTCAGACTGGAATGCACTTTTTAATTATGTTCTTCTGATAACATTCCTGTGGTGTAATAATACCAGGTTCAGCCAATATGTGTTTCACCTTTTTAATGATAGGTCTTTTGCAAATAACAAAGTATGGATCAATAAACAATTTCTTTCCCATATTTATGTGACAGAGAACTTGAGTACTTCCAGTCAATGGCCAAAGTTTTATTGGTCTACATTTTCACACTTCTCTTGATTAAAACATTGCCTCCCATGTGTGAGTGGATGTATAGCAAATTGTAGGATAGATCCAAAATTGGAACCCTGCGAAGAACTTATTGGCACAAAAATGACTTCACATAGTCTAAGTTTTGACCAGCTTGTGTTGCAGATGATAAGTCTGCTTACATTTGTACTGGTATTATCAGGAGAAATGTGGGAATGCAGAGTGGTAGGCATTTTGTGGATCACTTTCATTTTCATAAACCTTTCCTCAAAGAAATGTGAGGAAAATCTGTGAATTTTGCCAAAGTTTGGCCTTTGCAAGGCCTTCTGGTTAGTGAAGATCCATGCAAGTCACACTCCTTTGGACTCCCCTGATCATCTATTATTCACAAATGTATGGGTTTGGTAGGTTTCTCTGGGTGTCCATCCCAAAGAATGCTGCTGCCCATTCTGCCAGAAGGGGTGAATTTAAAAGGCAAAATCTTGATGCTCCCATTGCATTTTGGGAGATAGACACAGCCACATAATTCATGCACTGTTTTAATTGAGAAATAGCAGAACATTTGCTAGTATCAATTTAATTTCTCTACATTTTTGTCTTTCGTGGACACACAAAAAATAATGTAATCCAAATTCAGATTTGTATAAATAAACACTATTCCTAAACAACTTACTGTGTGTGCATTTACAAAAATACACAGGTTTCATCAGCATTAATGCATGAATATGAAAAATAATTCAAAGCAGCTGCAGCTCATTTGTCGGCTGGGGGTCACATTTTTAGGAGATCCAACAAACACTTTTTGTCACTGGGAGCTGTGGAGCCTAATGGACAAACAAATGTGTTACTTTTGTAAATCACTCATAAGGGCAAACAACTAATCACAGATAAAAATTTTACATTAGTTTCTTAATTCAGTGATTTGTTTATTTGTGAAAACCATGACCGAGCTACACAGCAAAAACACCCTCCTGAATTCAGAATGGTGCCTATTTTTTTTTTATGTAAAGCTTTCTAGTTCGCCAATGGTTTTCTGATCTATCTCCAACACAAACTGCAACTATGTAGAAACTACAAAAATAGGAAAAATTGACTACTTTAAAAAAAATTAACCTTAGCACAGCAAACATTTATTAATGACATTTTTAGAAAAATATTCACCTTCTTGTACAGTATATTTTCCTAGGTCTGGGCAAACTTTTAATTACTCTGAAGTAATTTGCAAAATTTCAAATTTGCTTTACAAGTGTTACATCAGATTCCTGAAATTGCACCATTATACCACTTCATTTAATTATGAAACATTAATGGTCAAAATGAACATGCAAGTGAACAAAAGAACACAAGCAGCTGATCTTTGTGGTGCTTTGTTTAAATGCATTCTCGTGACAAAAAGTGTGGACAAATTTCATACTATAATGTAGCCCAAAAAAAAGAGTTTGTATTTTAAGTAATTACGGGTAATTATAAGCACTTTTGCATAATTACTTTAAATCAAATTAAGGGAATTCTGCACAACCAATTTGTTTTCAGATTTTCCACAGAAGATGAAAATGGTGCTATATTTTGCCTATTACATTAGTTCCCTACAGAGAATTGAGAATTCCATGGTATAGTTTAGTTTCCCAATATGTGAGGATAAAAGAGGACACAAATGTTGCTTGGATACCTTGAATGAGAAAACATTTATGAAAGTTGAAATATGAATGGTCCACACTTCAAAAAGTGCTCAGCCTCATGCAGAGAATGACTCGGCACTAAGGGGTTAAACCCTAAAAGTGTTTAGGATCATTCAACAAGATAATGAAGTCCCTGTAAAGGCCTTGCTTTAGGAAGTTCCTTCCAACCCATTGGAACTCTGCCTTCTAGAGTATTCAAAGCTTGTTTGACAAATATAAATCTATAAATGATTATGTGCTATATAGAGGGTGAGATGCTATAAAATGCTTACAACCCACACGATGTTGATGTAGAAAGTCAAGCATGGTATATTGTACTATTGTAAATTGTATAGTGTACCATGAGCACAGCCAGCCCATTGATGCGCTTGCTGTAGGCCCCATTGTGAAAGGTAGAAGAAACATTCACCAATTTTAATGAAGAAGCTGCTGGTATTCCAACTCTTAATCCTTTGTATGTATACAAATACCACACTGCAATGAGACATTGTGGCCTCCAATAGTACATCTGTGCCACTAGACTAGATGCACTGTTTATACACAGGCTGACTCTTTTAATCTCCTTTTCAGTCTAGATGATTCCATTCATTAGAACTGGATCATCAACGAAGCAGAAACAGGATAATGAAAGATTGTAACCATGAGGGCAAAGAAGAAATAAAGCACTGTCTTCCCCAACTTCTTGACAGCACTCCTGGATCCAGTAGTTTTTTACAATAGCAGGGACTGCCTGAATCACCCTTACAAGCCACATTGTCTGCTACAAAACCAAACCCAGCATCATCCCTTGAAATGCCCTCTGCACTGGATTGATTTTTAGACAGCTACAGGACTTATAACAACCATGAAGAATCCCAAAAAGAAACTCAGGAGTAGTGATTGTCAACTATCACAGTAGGATGTTAATGGACTATTTATATGATCAGTAGATCAATACCAATTGATCGTTTGGCATGGGAAAAGGGAACAGTAACCAGAACTCAGTAGGCTGGAAATAAAATATGTAGCATGACCTTTAGCCAATGTATCCTCTGATTAGGTTTCAGAAGGACCAGAGTCTCTCCTCAAAAAGTGGAGAGACTCATGATCATCAAAATGAATAAACATGTAACCTCAAAAAATGACCAAGCTCCACAGGACATAAACGTGCACGAGGATGATTTCTCAAAAATTACAAGTATTGTGAGTGGGTGACCGCTAGACGAAGTCTCTGAGAAAATTAAGATGAACCTATTTTGGAATACATTTAAAAAGTGTGTACCACAACACAACATCTGCTGTAAAAAGAAGAAAATAAAACAATTATTTATATTTGGTGTGCCAAGAGTTGTGAATAAACTTAAACAGACCAGTGTTTAAAGCACAGAGAGAAAATCAAGGACACAGATATTTTGGCCTGGTGAATAGGTGGTGACAAATACAGGCAACTCATTTAACCATAAGGCCATTTAAAGTCTTTGCAATAAACAAAAGCCTGTTAGTCTGCAGTGACTTGCATTGATAAAGAGGCCCATGGACAGATAATGCAGATGAATAATTAATGAATGCAAAATTATTATTGTGACAGATGGGATGGGTTTAGACAAACTTATTATTATTCATTTTTGTATAACATTTAGGTATGTGCAGAATTCATGCATTTGCTTTCGTGAAATTGTGAGAAGTTTGTATAAAATTAAGTGAAATTATATGAAATGCTAACCCAATGCTAACCATTATAATAATATTTAAAATAATATAATATAACATAATATAATATATTATGATATAATATAATATAATATCATATTATATTATATAATATATTTATAATGTCGGTGGTCGGAATGTATACCTGGCATGTCGGTCGGTAAGCCTCCGTCAAGCGGCTGGAGGCTTACCGACGGCACCGTAATTAGGCCCTTTATGTTTAAATGAACTCTCCATGGATATCGGGAATGAGTATGTGTGTACACTTAGGCCCTAATTAGGATGCCGGTTGGTAAGCCTCTGACCACCCTTCGGAGGCTTACTGACCGACATTCCTGGTTTGAATTCCAACCGCCGTATTAAGATTACGGCGATCGGAATTCAAACCAGCCAGTCAATATGGGTGGCTTCCCAGTCGGATCCACCAACATAATGCCATATGGACGGTATTTACTATGTTTCAATATTGTGGATACATAAAAAATTATGTTTTGGAATAAAAACTTTACCTTTGTGCTTCACACAAGAGATAATGCCTTGTAAATTATCACAAATCAAAATGTATGAACAATAAGAAATAATTTAGGCAAATAACATCGGCAATGTTGTGAGTGAGTTAATGTGTGAGGTCATAAGGAGTCCATTGTGAGGGTGAGAGTTATAGTTAGCTTGGCTAGCTATAACTGCAAAATTTTTCTGGTTTTGTACGATTGAAATGTCAGCCTAACTATAATGTCCCTGGAACCTTTGTTTTTTACAGTGAATATATATATATATTCCACAAAGGTTACAGGGACGGTATAGTTAGGCTCAGATTTCTCTTGTACAATACCAGTGAAATTCAGCAGTTATAGTTACCTAAGCTAACTATAACATACACCCCTTAAAATGCACTGCTGATGACCTTGCATATTACTTCACTCATGACATGGTCAGTGACATAACTGAGGACATCTCAAATGACATCAATGATGACATCATCTAGTTAGTGTAAGTATTTTCTAAGAGTTTATGATTGTAAAACATATATATATATTAACCTACTACAAAAGTTAAATTACTATACTAGGTGTGCTACTACTAAGTGATGCTACTTCTAACATATATTATGTGAGTGGCTGTGTGACTATATGTTTCCTTGTGGGTATGGGTGTGTGAGTGGCTTCATGGGTGTACAAGTGGTTATGTGAGTAGCTGTTTGGGTGAGAGAAATGCTGTGTGAGTGGCTATTTTGGTGAGTGAGTGGGTGTGTCACTGGCTTTATGGGTTAGTGAGTGGTGGTGTGAGTGGCTTTATGTGTGGGTAGTGGCTATATAGTCACTGTATGGGTGAGTGAGTAGGTTTCTGAATGGCTGGCTGAGTGAGTGACTAGATGTGTAAGTGGCTGTATGGGTGAGTGAGCTGCTGTTTCAATAGGTGTTTGGTTAAGTGAGTTGGTGTGTGCGCGGCTATATTAGAGAGTGATGGTCTGTGTGAATAGCTGTATGTGTCACCGGGTGATGTTTGCAAGAGTCCTACAAGGTTCTACTTGGTTGGGTTGGATTTTTGCCTTGATACTACATAGGTACAGATGTATGAGGCACTTTGCAATTTCAGAGACTATTTTCTGTGATAAGTAAAGTCTGTCTACAACTACGGCATGAGGTATCAGCAAGCAGATGAAACATGACCTATTCATAGCTTGAGTAACTATACTGCTCATATGCTGATACCAAGTTTTGTGTAGGAGTGTGCTGTGTAGTGGATGAGGAATGCTAGTGTTTGGTTCAGTGTAAGTGTTGGTGAGGCGAGTGTGGTCTCAATGCAAGAATTTAGAAAGAGAGCTTACAAAATCATGTACATTTTTGGTTATAGAAGGGCTAAAATGCACCCCGGCTAAGGAGGGTGTGAACAAACATATAAGGGTACATAACTTAGAAAGCATTTGTAGAATGTAGAATCATCTTTGGGAGAGATGTCTGTCATCTTGGTTGTTCTTTTGTTGTTCATTGCCTGTGCTCTTGTGTCGGGTGGCTGTTGTCTGTGCTTTGGTGTCTGATGTTTGCTGACTGGGTGCCAGGGGTGTTTTTGTCTTTGTGAAGTGCAGAAAGAAGGTCTCTTCAAAACAAAGCCACAAAGATAAATCAAATTTATAAGTACTAGTTTTTAAAAGTCTTTTGAGAGTCTGGATTAGACGAATGGTCCATTACAGCAACTTTGGTGCACTTACAGTTTGATCTCAAAGCTGTGGGGAAAGAGCTGTGGGTCATAGGTTAACTGAGAAAAACACATTTGTTATACAATTTATTGGAACAGTACTGTTTCATCTGTAAATTGATCCTGCATAAGATTTTACTGGGGAGCGAATTTTCAGATCGAGGTTGGACGGAGGTGATAGACTTTGAATGGCATTGGTGAGGTCTTAAAAACTAATTGTAATGAGCGTTAGAATTTTGGGGACTACCGGGGATTTTTAAACTACTTTTAATGTGGTTTGTGTTATGGGTTTCTCCTCTCCCCCCTCTCCTTGCTACAGCTGGAGCATTATTTCCTCCGCAAGCTATCCTACAAGGTTTTAGCATTTGCGGAGGTGTCCTTTTGACCTACCTGGGCTGAGTGAAATTGTGAGGCGAGGAGGATGTTTAATTTTTAGGGTTAAGTTTCCGGTTACATATGTGTGCCACTGTGGATCTTGCATGTGTCAGGGAACTAGGTTTTTCTATTGGGCCGTATTTCTGGATCCCGTTTTTCTTCTGGAAGGGTCGAGAACCTTGTGGCTGTATTGTGTGTGTCCCGATGGGCTGTTTCCCAGATCTTGGGCATTGCCACTTCTACCAGGCTACTAGAGGTGGTTGGAAGGTCATGTGTAGATCCCTTGTTGGGGACCTGTGATGGAAAAAATGGCTGAGACTATGTTTGCCTGCAGTGTTTTCTCAGCATGAGTCAAGGTTCCCTTTGGGACTCTAGGTGTCCAGCCTGATGGAGGTGGAGTAAATGAACTTAGTGGGACTTTCCAATGGACTGGGGCCCACAAATGTGGTTCTTTCTTCAGGGATTTGAGGGTCCATTGCTGGGACGGTGCTCTGGGGACCCTGTGGCTTGAACGTGGCCATAGCTGGGATCGACTATCCACTGATTTGGATGCTGCCTCATGAGCCCCATCAGTGTCATTTTGACCAGCTAGGCATGGCTGACGTGCCCCCTCCCAGTACCTCAGACGCAGGCTGAGAAGGTTAACTGTGGAGATCCTCTGCCTCCTGGTTTTCCCCTCTCCCCCGGTCCCTGGATATTCCAAATCTAATGCTTTTGCTAAGGTGTGATCCAATAGGTTGACCTACAAAGGTTTTGGACGTGCTTTGGGGGAGAGGAGGGCAGAGCAAATTCTATGGCCCCAGAGGGGATGCAGGTGTGCATCTGGGGGCTTATTGCATGGTGAGTAAGAGAACTGGAACATCTGCTTGCTGGTGGATTTATCTACTGACTCTGCGCTGGAGCAATATGAGACTCTTGAAGCTCTAAAGTTCATTTCGAATACTCTTCACCACGATGCATAAAAGGTCTGGCTTCCATCACCAGAGCTTTTTACCCAGTTGGAACTATAGGTGGGCCACCATTTGGAGGAGGCCTTAAAGACATTGGAGAGTGGGGTCCTTTTGGACAGTGACACACCCTGGTGGTATGGGCGCAAAGATCTTGGTGCCCACTTCTTTATGCACCAGTGAGGGCCATTCTGCTCCCTCGTCAGACTTTCTTCCCCCTCCAGGGGCACGGTTAGCTAACCCACCTTAGGTATAAATGACCCCGGGGGCCTGGGCCTCCTGTGGGCACCCAAATTAAGAACTCTACAGTGGATTCATGCTTGATATAGCATGGACATCCTGAGGTTTTACTGTATGCACTTAGGTTTTACATTAACTCTACTGTTTTGTGTTAAAGGTTTGAACTTGTCTCTAATTTTTCTGTTAAATAAAGGTTTTAAGTTATTCTTATGGTTGTGGTTAAATTAAAGGTTTTTGGATATCCCTACTGTTGCAATATTGCTTTTTTTGTTTGTGGTGAGTTTCCGGAAGCGAGTGTATAGTGGGTGCTAGTGCTGAGGCTCTGGATTCACTGCTTATAAGGGGGGTTCTGGTTTTTGCCTTGAGTGTAGGAATTCTGTGGGGGTAACCCTGATGATAGTCAATTTAGTTCATGATACAACTTGAGACGACAGTGGGTGGCCTTGTGGTGACTTCTGAAACAGTAGGGGCACTCTATGATGGTTTGAGGCCGATCTCCTTTTAGCCTTCTGGTGCAGGTACTCAGTTTGATTCCCCTGGAGTGCAGTATCTGTGTCTTTTCCCCATCAGGCGCCACCTGTATGTTTGTGGTCACCCCATCCCCTTTCGGGGTGCTTTCACCAGTTTCTTGGTCACACCAGTGGAACAAAAGGGACGGGAGTGTAGGAGATAGCCTGTCCCTTCCAAGCCCAGGGATTTCTCCCATGTGATGGCAGGGGTAATCCTCTGAGGTGGTGTCCAGATGGTCAGACTTGTCACCTTCCTTGTCATGGTTATTTGTCCTGTCTCAGTATTGGCTAACAAGGAGGGGGCTGTTAATGCAGAAAATGCGCACCTTGGCCGGGTGCCGATTTGCATGGGTTGCTTCCTCCTTTCAGGAGGCATCAAGGCAGGGTGGTTGAGGTCAAATTGGGCAGTCCTGAGTAAGCTTCAGCTCTAGCCTTGGGGGATATGATGGTCCTGTGCATGCCTGATTCCCCATATTACCTACATGGTACTGCTTTGGCCGTTTCTATGAAGCAATGGTGTGCCGGGGAAGTCCACTGTCATACTAGGCCATACATTTCTAAGAGATTTTCCATATAGCCCTGGACTGCTCCTCTTAGGAGCTCAGAATGGTCTGGGGATGCTCTGGTTAGTATCCCAGAGGAGTGGGTGGATTTTGTTCATCCGCACTCTAGGGGGGAGAGTCCAGGTAAGGAGGAGGCTATAGTTTTATTCTTAGTGAACTGGATGGATATTCTAAATTTGGACAATAGGTCCTGTCCCAATATATTGATCAGGAGGAGGATAATACAACAATTGCTCCCTGATCTTATTTCTTTTTATTTGCAGCTCAAGCGGTTCAGTGGGAGAGACTTTGGCGATGGACCCCGAAATCCCCTGTATCGTGACAGTAGTCTTCAATATAAGGGCTGATCCTTCCCATAGGCATGACCTAGCCACCCCGGTGTCTACCAGAAAGAGGTATGGTGTTTTTCTTATGAGCATGACCACAGGCCATCTTTAAGGCTGTCTGGGATTGCCATGTGGTTGAGCATGTTGTTATGTGCCTGGGTGGTTTTTGACGCATGAGCCCTCTCTCCCCTTGGCTGGGCAGCCCCATTCTAGGCTTTCTACCTGGCTGTAGGACTTGGACAAGCTGGAGCCTTCCGCTTCACTGCTGATAGCTCTGTGGTCATATATGGTTCGTGTTGGGGCCCATATTGTTAACAAGGTCATCTGCTGTTCTCTCCCTTGATCCTTGTGTCTGGTCTAAATAGAGGTTTTGGTACATTCTATGGGATTGATGTCGAACGTGCCCCTCATAGGCCAGGAAAATGTGCATATCTTAGAATAGGCGTGCCACTCATGGCAGTGTCTTTCTAGTCTCCAAGCCTGGTTGGGGAACTTTGCTCTCAAATGGTCAAATGGAGTTTCAATGAAGGATTGGGAAATGTGTCTGTTTCAAAGGTTTGCTAACTTTTGGTTATCTTGAGATTTACTTCAAAATGAATTACCAATTATTCTCTTGTTTGGGTGAACTGTATATGCAGAGGTGGTATTTTAAAAACTCTGGGGGAGATTTACAAATAAGTCGCACAATGCAGTGCAGCCCCCCGTGAGGGTGCAATGTATTGTGTGACAGGGAGGGAGCAGGAAAGAGCCATATCTTCAGAGATATGGCTCTCTCCTCCCATTTCCCTTGTGTCAGAGCTGATTTCAGTGGCCGCCCACCATGCACACACCTTAGCGCCATAGCGCTAGGGTGTGTTCATGAGTCTGACATATGATTTGTACAGGAAGAGTACCCTTCTAGTACAACATACTATGCCTAGACAAAATGGAAAGCTTTTCTCAAATTGTATGCATGCTGCACAGTGCAGCACGCATGCATAGTTGGAAAGGCACAGAGAAATGAAAGCATTTGTCCTGTTAGCACCTACCTTGAAAGTGCGTTAACTTTTGGTGCAAAACCATGTCTACAAATCTTTGTAAGTATGGCTTTGCATCAAAAGGCATGGGTGGTTGCATGGGAACGCCCATGTTCCACTCATGGAATGCCTGATCGACGTAAATTAATGCAAAGCAGTGCTTCTACTTTTAAAATCGCAAAAAAAACATTTTGCACTGGTTAGCGTCGCTTTTGTAACACTAACCCAGCGCAAATTGTTTGTAAATCTCCACCGTTATCTACTTGTTATGAGCTCAAAAAAACAACCTGATGCATCAACAAAAAATTGGTTAACATGGAAACAAAGACAATAATGCAATGAAGTAAAAACAACCTGTAATAAAAGTGTAATGGTTAGATCAGGGCAATGTGGATTTTTTTGCAGCAAGAAACTAGCACTCATGAACTTCTGAGTTGAAAACACTGTTATTATAACTTAAAAGCATAGACTTATTAGTGAGACATAACATTTAAACATCCAGCATGATTTGCAAAATATTTCAACAGCACCACAAAATCAAACGTATAAAAAATTGAAAAGAATCTAATAGAGACTAAAAAGGTTGAGAGAAAAAATAGTTATTTAGTCCCATAAAACTGAGCCCTCTCCTAGTGCTTATAGCCTAAGGAGAGGGGATGTTCTGCAAAGTTGGCGGAGCTGGGTAAGCCTAATAATTTGTCACTACCAGCTCATCGGAAACAATGAGCAACAATTTAACCTCTTCAGCGCTGCGCGGATTCCCGCGCGGTGCTGAAAGTTCTGAGCGCGGGCGGGGCCATGACGGAACGGTTCCGTCATAAGCACAGCCCAACCGACGTGCATGACGGAACCGTTCCGTCATCGGCGTCGAAGAGGTTAAACTGAGAAATGGTATTAACCTGATAACTATCCATCTCCAGACACAAGCTATACCCGATTCACACAGGTCTGAAATTTTTCCCTAACTGCTGAATAACACCCTATATTACAAGCAGGGGTTGTGCGTATCACTGCCTAACGTCCAGTGATCCAAGCGGAGAGGAAAGAGGGAACCCCTCTCACTTCTTTCAGGTGTTATCAGTGTTGGAATCGACAACCCTAAGTGCTTTTAACCCCTTCAGTGCCCGCCCCTTTCCCCGCCCTGTGCCGGCCGTTGCATTAGCGGGCGGGGTCTATGACGAGCTGGACTCGTCATGGGCACAGCGCAACCGCGGCCCATGACGAGTCCAGCTCGTCATGGGCACTGAAGGGGTTAAAACTAAAAAATCATGTTTGAGATGTTGGATCTATATCACACCCATAGCCAATGCAAACTGACTTTCCGCCATGCCCAGTGGTCCAAGCTATCCCCTACTGACACCCGGGGACTAAGCGTATCCTCTGAATCATGCCCAGAGGTACAAGTAATCCCTTACTCACACCCAGAGATGAGCCGTACCCTGCAGCCTGGTTAAAAAACCAAACCATTGCAGCTACCATCGCCTTCTTCTAGCGTACTGACTAGAAGAAAAAACAATGTTCAGATGTAGCTCTCTTAACCTCTGATGGCTGTCTCTGGGTGGACCTCCATCCTGTGAATTCAGAAGTGCGCCTAATCAATTATGGCTTTTGCTCACCAATCTTTTTGCGCAGATAAATCCTTTTGTGCAGGGGTCCTTCCTTCAACAGCAGTCGGGCTTGATGAACCAATCTCTCCTATCTGATTCATCAAAATATTACTCGTATATGAATTTACCTTAAATTAATGAATAGACAAGAGGCATTTGGCTAAACAGGAGCAAGTTGGTTGAATTAAACGCTGCGGCCATGAAAGCCTGGACAGAATGCATCTGCTCAAAATCTCTCGATGTACAATGTTTTGGACATCCATTTATACAGTTCATGAGGTGCAATAAAAATAATTCTACATTCCAATAAAGCATCTCAGTTGTAAATCAACAAGTACAGCCATCTGATAAAGTCACAGATGGCTCTTGACCTCAAGGATAGCTAGTGTGCGCCAGAGTGTATGTGTCCAAATTTCCGGCTTGAGGAACACGTGATTACTGTTGTGTCCTGATTGGGTGAGTCAGTGCACCTATCTACATATGGTATTTAGCTTTGTGGAATCTCTGGGGAACACGGGCCTTTGGCCAAACGGGTTTTAATGGAGCCAATTATCTGGGACTTGCTTGTGGCGCACCTATCAATCTGTGGAATTAATCAGTGTTTTCCCTGGGTGTGTATTTGTCTCTGGTTTGTGGGGGACACCACCTGGGACCTGCTACTCGATAGGCGTGGTTATGGGTCGCAGGACCTGCCTGATAATGTATCTCTGACTCTTGGTTGATGGAAAGGTCACTTTGGGGTAATCCGACAGCAATGATGTGAATTGATCGGAACTCCTAAAAGTAATATGGCAGCCACTGGTATCATGTTTACCAACATTATCATCATCACGCATACGGTTGTCATTTTGTACATTGAAATTGTTTGTACTGGTATTAATGGGATTAGGTTTGCTCTGGTCTGAACGCACGTTGACATTGTTCTTATTCGCAATTAAAATATTATCATACGAGCATGGATCACGGAATACATTGATATTATTTTTGCTGATGTCGGTGCTGCTATGCGTGCACAAATTACGGTATACATCAACATTGCATTGACGGTCATTGTGCGGATACAAGCAGTGGTATATGTTCACATATCATTACATTCATTGACATCGTATTCACCTATTCCAACATTCTTCCTCTCACCTCAGGTGGAACTTGAAGAGCTAAGTGAACCATTAGTTCCCCTTCAGAAGTGCCTGAAAGATCTAATATCTTTTGGTTTTTAATCAAGGCATGCCAAACCTGCTCATTTTTGGTAATATTCTTGAGAATTGTATTTCCAGCTTCATTGTTGTTGAAAGATTCATAGTCCACAATGTTTGAAATTTATAGTCTTCTTTTAGGGATGTAGGATCTGCTTTTATAGTTACCCCCACTTTTTCATTGGTGTCAGAGTGTTTTGGACCTAGTCTGCTGGGATGCTGATAATCAGGACCCCAGCAACTGAGCTATCTCCCCTAAACTTAAATGGTAAGTACTTTGGCACCTCCACAATTGGCTACTGGTGTACCCTTGTAAACCACTGGTATATCTTACTAAGGTGCTCAGGGGATAGGTACACCAGGGGTATCCCATGGGCTGCAGCATGTATTGTGCCACCCATTGGAGTCCACATAAACTGTGACTACAGGCCTGCCATTGCAGCCTGTGTGAGTTGGTGATTGCACCTCTCACGAAAGATATACATTTCCTTATATCTGAGGTAACTACACATTAAACCTATAAGTCGCCCCTAGGGCACGTCATTCAGTCCTGAGGGCAGGGTGCTTGGATATAAGAGTGAGGGTGCCCCTGCATGAGCATGAATCCCCTACAGACCCCAGAGTCGATTGTCCAGGGTTTGTAAGTGCGGTCAGACATTTTTAGACATATTGTGGACGTCAGTCATTACAAGATTTCCAACTATATAGTGGCTGCAACAAAACCGGTAATGTTTTGTATCAAACATATTGGAATTATACCCCAACACCAATTCCAGTGTTAGACGTATGAACCCATGTTCTGGGTTGCTCCTTAGGGGACCCCCTGAACTCCTGGTTACAGCCTTTCAGGGTCTGCAAGCAAGCCAGTGCTGCTTCCAGCCACGATTCTGTCCTCCTGCTGCTGAGCCAAGCTTGAGCAGTGGATGGTAGAACAATAGGTTTCTTGTCACAGAGAGATGTGACCACCTCCCAGACAGAACGTAGTTAATTGGGTTAGGGTGGTGTCACTTTACCAGCACCAGCAGACTTCTTTGAAGGGCACATTTGGTGCCCTCATTGCATACTCCAGTTTAGGCCAGTTCAGGGAGCACTTGCTCCTGCTCTGGCGCGAAACTGGAGAAAGAACATGGGAGTATCCACCCCGTCTGTCGAGACCATCCTCTGGGAGGGACCTCTGAGCTGTTCTAAACCATTACTTATGGTGATTAAGGGCTTACCTGTGGGTGAATCCTTAGATTCATCATGGGACAAGACTCAACCCTGAAACGATGTTGCTTTTCAATTGTTTGGACACTTGGACTTCGTTGGACTTCAACTGGAACCAAGATTGCCCAAGGAACTCACCTGCTGCTCTGGCCTCGCTGTTTTTCAAGTCTTCTTTTTTGTCTGTGTCTGTGCTTCTTTCAGGTTCTTTAATAGACCTGTGGGCATCAAGGACACCTGAAGAAATCTTCTGTGGAGTGAAGGAGTCATTCCCCGGCACCTGCAGGCACCTCAGTGAAGCTGACCAGTCTGGTTCTCCTGTTTTCCTATGGGCTTCCCAAGGCTCAGCAACACAGGTGGTTGTTCAGTTTCTGTGTTAATGCCTGATCTGTCCTCTTTGCAATTTTGAGGCCAGTATCCCTCGTCAGAACAAATGGTACCAAACCCCTGTGCAGCGCAGTGACTTGCCGTTGCCAAAGTTTGTTGGCCCTGCACTGCAGAGATCTTGGGACTACGGGAAGCTCCAGTGCCCCAATTCTTTTCCCTTCAAGATCACCATCCTCACTGCATCCTCTGCATATGGGCCTTCATCTTTGTTGAGCAGCTCGAGGTCCTCTTGCAACTGCTGTGCCTTTGCCATGTGGATCATCCTGAGGGTCTTCTTCTGCTTCAGTGGACTAGCCTACTTGCTCAGAGCCTGCTCTGATTCTCCTGCTGTTGGCGAGTACCTTGGACCTTGCTGGTCCCAACGTTGCTCCTTTTCATTTTCTAAACAAGTTGTAGCTACCAAGGCTTGTTGGTGCTCCTGCCAGACACTGACCACCTAGTCACTGAAATCCAACATGGGACGGCTTGTGCACAGCTCCAGGTCTTCCTCAGCATTGCCTGGCTCTCACAGCTACAGTGACAATGTCACCATTGACTCTTCAGAACCTCCTGACATCGGTGGGCATTGTATCTCGTGTCTCCTTGTCACCTCTGAGTGGCATAGACTCTGTACCCTCTGCTTGCAGGTTCTTCACTTCCAGAATTCACCCTAGGATTCCACCAAACTCCTTCGACATCTTCCCCTGAGGCATCTTCTTTAAAGTCTGACATTGCTGTCTACAGCAGGTTCCGACATCACTTCACCCTTATGCACCCGGCTTCCCTAGTGTAGGAGGTAACCTGGCTCCTAGGGCATCCACGGGTGATGTGGCTCTCCAACCTTCTGTCTTCCAAAGGGTTTCTTCGGGGTCCTCCAGGAAGGGTCCTTCTTCTTTAAAACTGCAACCACGACTTCCTCAGTGACTTCTATTGGACACGCAGCTGTGTTTCCACTCTGCAAACAGTCTCCGTGGGGTTCCTGGGTACTTACCTTGAGTGATTCTTGTGTCCTCGGCTCCTCTGGTCTGGGTCTTCTGTTCCAAGTCCTGTCCTCCGTTGCAGTTCGCATTCCACTTTCTTAACATATGGTTTGGTCTTTCCCTGTAGACCACTGTACTTTGTGATACTTACCTGATTGCTTTTGAAGTATTTATGTGTATTAGGTTGATATCCCCAGATAGGAAATATACCAATATGATAGTGATATGGTGTTGTAATAAATAGACTTATTTTTGCTAAACACTGTGTGGTTTTTTTCATCTAACTTATACTACAGATGAAACTGGTAAAACAAGCTGCTTAACACTCCTTCAAGATAAGCCTGAAGGCTGATCTCCACAGCTACCTTTGACAGTTTTCTATGGTTATCAAAGACCACCAAAACCACCATAAGGGTTGCCTGGATTAATGCAGGGTGCCTCACTTAAGTATACGCTATATACTAAGCCAGCCTCCTACACTTGTCAATCCTGAATGGATATAATATACCGTAATCAAAATAGACTAGAAGGCTTCCTGGTGTTGAGTAAATCAAAGATTAGGAGAGTGGAAGGAAAAGAGAACAACAAAGTTCCATTCCAGACAAAGCCAAGCTTTCATAGCTTTCCTAAAGGACAAGGGCTGATGGCAGAAACGATAATACAGAGGCAGCGAATTCTAGGCCTTAGCCACCACATTTGGAAAGCACGCCTCTAAACTAGATTAATTGAAGTTGAGGACTGCCAAGAAATTGGCATCAGAAGACCTCAACAAACGGGAAAGAAGACAGTGATGAAACCTTTGCTGTAAGTTAGGGCTCAAACGATGAAAAACAAGACAAACTGCCTTGAAGGTGGCAAGGAAATAAACAAGGCCACTGTAAAGCAAGCCTAGCAGCAAAATGTTGGATTTGCTGCAACTATTTCAGAACGTCCACAAAAGAGCCTGCAGCGAGTTGCAATAAGGAAGCCGGATAAGAATGGTAGCCTGTTCCACTAAAAGATGAGTTTGAAAAGGACGTAAAGAAAGTAGTTTCCACGAAACGGAGGAAAAATGATTGATTTGACTACTTAAATAAAAACTAAAGAAAAACTTAAGCACAGCTGTATCAAAAAAAAAATTAAAGTCAGTATTTGAACGGAAACCACAATTATTGTGTATCATTTTCATTACCAATCTGTAGTGAAAAAGTTATGTAAATTTGCCTGTGTATTATTCATTAAATAACGAATTAACGGGGCCACTTTAAATTACACAAGTCTGCGGAGGATGCGTTTTGTCTACAAATATGAATTTGCTGCATTTATCACATAATCCATCATCTGCTGCATATTCTGCAAATTTGAGCAAAAGAAAAACAGCTCTAGTTTAAACGGATCAAAAGCTACTAACAATGCAGCAACAGGTGTTTCTGCGCAGTGGGAGGCCCTGCAGAATGGTTTTCAGCAACTTATTGATGTTGATGGGTCTTAAAGTGGCACTAAAGGTGGAATTTTGGCAAGGCATTGTTAACATGGGTAATAATTAAGTAAACCTATTACTAAATGTGCCACGTAATTTGCTTTTTCTCGCTGTATTATTTATTCAAACCTGGTCCATAATTTGCTCCTTTCCTGCTGCATAATTCCAGGGGCTCTTCTTATTACAGTTTGAATCCCAGTAGAGAAAAACGCTTGAATAAGAAGTATTGGGGTGAAGGTCATTAGTATTTAATTGAAGACCCATAATTAAAAAACTTTTTTTCTGGCCATTTTATTATAATTAGGATGGTAAATTGTGTTTTAGTTTTGAAAAGTGTATTAAATGGAAATGTGCGCAATCTGCAAAGTCCCTCTATTACAAGAATATCAACGTGTTAAATCACTGCGGCGACTGTGCATTTTATGCTGGTCTTCTTGGCTGGCATATCTATTAATATTTTCCATTTACGAAAAATGGAGCAGAGGTATGTTGAATTTCAATAGAGCTTAAAATAGGCCTTTATGTTCCTTGCGGCCATGAAACAAATATTTTAAGGGTATCTTAAGTTTCCAAGTCAAATAATTAAAAAAGGCTAGAACCCACTTGGGCTTGGTACTCTGACAGCCAGCTGGCAGAGATTAAGTGGGGATGAAGGGTTCACATCCAGGGCTATAAATACCACCTGCTTATGGAAGGTTTAGATGTGAATTTCCACTGATGTTCGGTCACAGTTTTGTAAAAAAGAGACAGCTTAAAATGCATTTCCATTTCCCATCCTATTTTATGACCTTGCACTGACACCGCAAAGAAGGAAGAGGCGAAACTCTTCTTTTATCGACTATTAGTAGATTTATATTTTTCTTTCTGTCAGTTACATGCAAATGGGTATTTCGTCGAACATGTTTACTTATGCGGCATAGGCATGCAGTTAGATTGGAGGACTTTTCTATATGCCGCTCAGCCACTTAATTTCCGTGTAATTATGCAGCATAAAGCTCCTAAAGACGCTGTATATGGCATAATAAGCCATTTGGCTGCACATGAATGTTTAACGAAGAGTTAGAGAAGATGACAGAGTAAACAAAGATAATTATTAATTGAACAAGGTTTAGAAATGATCAAAACAACAAACATCATGTTGCACAAAATTAAATAGTAACGTGTGTGTGTTTGTGTGTTTATGATGCTACCCTCTTCCTCAACAACGTTAATAAATAACATATTATAACCCGCGCTTCTGCATATATGGTTATTGCCAAGGCCTGTTTTCATGTGTATTTGACTTAACACATGTATTTAAGCTAAACAAGGATTTAGGGGGTTAAATGTGAGAAGCATGGTAAAATCACACAAGAGGTAACTGAATAGTATGGGACTTCTTTCCATGTTTAAAGAGCATTCTGGGGGACAGTAAAAAGTGTTTTCACTTGTCGTTTTTGCTGTACTGTGGTGATATGCTGGAATTTGACCTTCAATGTGTCAATTTGCGTTTAGTACTACAGTCGCTCTAAATATTGTGATATTTCGACACATTTATTTTCACTGCTATGCCATAATTAATTATATTTATTCCACTGTAGTAAAAATACATGTGGCTCAAAATGCGTTATTTAGAGAAAATGTACTGTATCCATTTTTGAGCATTCTAATAATTGACAGTACACATCATAAAAAACGACTTCAACTTCTGGAGAGGATATTCTGCTTTCAGTATATCCTCTATTAACAATTAAAATAATTGACTTTATTTTCAGCAGACAGCTTTGTTTTCAGAGGGTGCATTATTTTGAGCTCATAAATTGAAGCCAGGATCTAAGAATTTAGTTTGTGGAGAATTGTTTACTGACTCAGCACTATGGGGATCATTATTCTGTTCAACAATACTCTAGGGCATTCATTCTAAATCAAAAACAATGCTTCTCGTAGTTGTATTTGTCCAGGCGTAGAATTTTAAATGATGTTATTTTTAACATACATTGATCCTCCTGGCCATTATTTTTAGCACTGAATTAGAGTGTCATTACTTTAGTTGAGGTTTAATATCTTTAATGGATAATGCTAAACACATGTTTTCCTATATAGCATTCATATTCTCAAATCTACCTAAAATGTATTCAGTGGGTAATGCAGTTTGTATATAACTGCAAAGGGCTACTATATATTGCCTCCGTCTGAATTTGTGAACTAAAAATAAAGGTATGAGGTGCCTAGCATCTGTGAGTTGAGCACACATTTTATGTGGTAAAAAGCAATTATGACCCATATGAAACCCATGAAATAAATGAAGGTCGCTTCTCAGAAGCTGCTTCATACAATGTATTGCCTCCTCTGCTAGGAACCATTATACGACATTTTAGGTAAAATCTACTCATGGGTTTAGGAATATTTATTTAAAATGTACCAATAGACCCATGAAATGTCTGGGAAAAATCGTGACAGGCAAACCCCAGATGGAGAGGTTTGCTTGTGTAATGATGCCACTAGTTAGCACCTTCTGTCTGAATATTGTACCAGCAGCAATGATTGAGCTGGAGGTAGATTGAGAAATGGGTTGAGTGTTTTGGATTGGGTGGAAACTAGCAAGTTATTATTATTATTATTATTGTTATTATTATTATTATTATTATTAATCTTATAAGGCGCATAGCTACCAAAAAGGTTTCCTAGCGCCCCTGTGCAGGAGAAAAGTACAAGTAGCCAAGCTATCCACAATCTATTGATTGAATAACCATGCCTTTAAGTGTCTACGAAAGTTGCTGAAAACAGTTTCCTTCCTAAAAAATAAGGGAAGGGAATTCCAAAGAAGACCTAAATAAGCAAAGGACCGACCACCCAGACGGGATCGTTTGATCCTTGGCACTAAGAACTTAGCCTGGGTAGAAGAACGGAGAGACCGCGGAGGAAGATAAGAATGAACAATGGCCCTTAGATATTGAGGGGCAATGGCAGACTTCACATTAAACATATAGCTCAGGGTCTTGAACTTTACACAGCACTCGACCCTGAGCCAATGAAGCTCACGAAGAGAGCTGGAAACAGAGGTCATTCGCGGTTTCAATTGTTCTCTCAATTATCAAAACACAGTGAACTTTATAGTAACATACGGGTCATACCTCCTGAACTTTCTGATACACTGGCTGTAGTGAATAGAGAGTTCAGTCTAAGTTTTAAGACTTACACACAAGTCACACAGCTGAGGATTTAATTATTGCCTAATAGGTCTAAATCATTTCCATTTGAAGTATTTCAAATGATTTAGTTTTACTCTTTGATATATCAACACAGTAGAAAATTCAAGCACACCACATAGCAGATCCATAAAATGTACCTGTCATTAGAATCAATTGCTCAAAACCTTAGGATTTATATGACAGCTACATATGTGATATCATGTTTATAGATACCAAGCACTAGGAAAGATAACTCATTTTGATAGGATCTATGTGTTAGAAATGGGATTTCTGGTTGGCTAAGGCTTGCACCAAAGCCAGGCAGAAACCACCACTCTAGTCATGGCTGGGGAGTTACACGCCAAAGATAACCCCTGCTCACCCCCTTGGTAGCTTGGCACGAGCAGTCAGGCTTATCCCGGAGGCAATGTGTAAAGCGTTTGCGCGCGCACCCAGCAACAACACCCAAGGCCCACCACAAAAGAAACTCCACACAAGGTATTGTATAAAAATAACCTTTGTATTATACCAAACACATTAGATAAAAACACACACTTTACAATGTGCCAACAGGCACGGGCAGAATTTACAAGGGATTATATATACAGGGGACAGGGCCACATGGACCACTGTCAGGAATTAGCACTTAGAACATAGCACAAATCACCAATAGTAAACATAGAACATAACACAAAGTAACTGTAGAGCACAACCAGTCTCTACTGGCGCAATAATGACCTCAGCGTCATCACACTAGCATCAGGTGTAAAACCTATCCTGCATCTATCACAGGGACATAAATCACATTATGCAATTCTCATTGGTCTAACGCATTAGACCTAACCACCTAAGTATAACTATACTAGGGGCGCACATCGCACAGGGAAGTACATTCTCCCTACCATCAACCTAAACAGGTAAAACAACCTCCTAGGCAGAACTAACCACATTTAGAGGTATAAGACACAGGGTGCGCAAAACATGCTATATACAGTACATTTCCTAGCACCAAAAGCATGAAGACAGGGTGCGCAAAACATACTACACCGTACATTTCCTAGCACCAAAATCACATCAGCATGAGTCGCAATAATACCTCAATCACATTAGGGCCCAGGTCGCACCAGAACCTAAACGTAGCAGCTGCCCACTACTTGCTGGGCAGCTGGGGACAAAGCAGGGCCTAAACGCTGCAGCTGGCACTAAGTGCTGCGCAGCTGTGGAAGGCACATAGTAGGCAGGGGCTCCCACTAGCCCCTGAAACAATATCCAGAACATTGGAGCCACCTAGGCTCGAAAATGACATGTCCCCATGGAGCGCACGGGCTCCTAAAATAATGGTGGTCCAATATAGAAAAGGGGCTTGCCCCAAAGTACTTTGGAGCGCACTGGCGCTCTCCGGG
Organism: Triturus cristatus; assembly: GCF_964204655.1. Lineage (NCBI taxonomy): Eukaryota > Metazoa > Chordata > Amphibia > Caudata > Salamandridae > Triturus > Triturus cristatus. Next base: position 954,848,317 of record NC_140581.1, read on the forward strand.
CAAACAATGCTGGGTTGGAGCCTCTCTGGCTCAAGACAATTCTGCCCCCACATCGCTAGAGCCACCAGGGGCTCTAAAAATACAATACGGACCATGCCCGCCTCGTTGGAGCCTCGTGGCTCAAAACCAATTATTCCCACATTGTTGGAGCGTACGCAGCCCCTCTACATTGGAGCCTCGCAGGCTCGGGAACCAACTTGCACCGGGGTGGGAACCACTCAGGGCTCTGAAATACTTAGGCACCCTTGGGAGCGGCCCGCTATCAGGTGGGGCCGCCCCAGAACGCTACGCCCTGTGCCTTCACCGGCACTCCCCACACCAGCGGAGTCCCGCCCCAGCCCTGCTTCACTCACCGGGCTTCAGGCAGGACTCCTCTTCGGGAGGCGGCGGCAGCACTTGCAATGCGGCGCGGGGCTTCCCTCAGCTTCTGGGAGGCGGGGTGGGCTCCCGTCCTCCCTCGGGTCATCCACTTCGGGACTCCCATCGGCTCACGGGAGCCCCGCAACGACGCATGCAACTTCCGGTCCCGCTGCAGCCCCGCCCCCGTCCCAGGCGGAGTTGCCTGACTTCCGGGGCGGCCGCGGCGGGACTTGGAGCGGCAATCTCGGCAGCAAAGTCGCGGGGTGGCACCCGCGCACCCCAAGTACGGCAAAGTCGCGGGGTGGGCACCCGTGCATACAATTAATCAAATAAACGGGGTAGGCACCCGTATCGGCTCACAACCAGCGGGGTCGGCACCCGCGACAGGACACGATGAGGGGGAATCCCTACGCTGGGGATTCCCTCTAAGGAACTCGCAGCACCGCAGGCGGCAGAGAGGCGCTCGGGGAAACCAAGGAAGCGCTCTTCCATAATAATAAAGCGCTCCTCAGCAGATAGGAGACACAGCGCTCCCCAAGCGCTAGGGCCGCTCAGAGTCCACAAGGCCAGCCAAGGAAGCAAAGGAAAAAGGTCCAGGAAGTCCACCTGGCATCCAGGGGTTGGGCAGAGCCCAGGGAGGCTAGCCTTCCCCTGGGCCCCAGCAGCAGCACGCCCCTGATAGATTCGAGTTAGAACAAGAACATTTTGTAAGGGGACACAGCCCCTTTTTATACACAGGTTCCTTTGTCTGGGTTCAGGGTGAGGGGGAGAACCAGTCGCAGCTGGTTGGGGAGCACCCTTGATGTGCTCAGCCCCTCACTCTATTCACTGGCAGGGCTAGGGTCGTCAGTCACACCACAGGGGGCGGAGCCAGCATTGTGTGGGGAAAGCCCTGCCCTATTCAGGACCCAGGTGTACTCCTCCCACCCATCTAGCTGCTGATCTCCCTATTCACCACCGGGTGACTCCTCCTGACTCTCGTAATGAGCCCATGGTACTGAGTGGCAAATTCAATGGCACTGTCATGGTAACTGCTGGTATACTGTATAAATGAATTACACAGAACAACATTGAAGGGGAGGGGTGGGTCCCTTACTATGGCCACTCTCTTGTTAACTGTTAAAGCATGATCATGAAAAAGAAAGCCTTCTCAACAAGCATACATGGTATATATTATTTATGATACTAGTGTACTTGGCCCTGCAATAATCACATAAGACAGTAGAGTAACAGAAATCTGTTGTTACAGTAACACAAGATATACGGGGAGAGGTAAAGATTCCCAACAAAGCAGAATAAAATTACATACTAGATTAGGCCGGTAAAAATCAACGAACAATAGAAAAAAAGCATGAATTAAGGAAAAAAAATATAATGCAGGGATAATAGAAATTAAACACATTTTAGATAGGGGAGTTGGAAACAAATTATTAAAAAGTAGTATAATAGTGGTCAGAGGTAAAAGTTAGGGAAATAATAATAAATAATAGAACTTACTGGGCTGAGCAAAGCATCTAGTAGTGGCACGGGTGGTCGGCGCCTCCTCTCCAGCTCTTCCCAGACCTGCCTCTTTGCTGCCTCTCTTCTTGCCATTAGGTGCTGATGTAAGAGATGAAGTAGATAAAAAAATAGATTAGAGGTACAGTTAATCTCCACAAAACTATTATGACAAACAAACGCAGTAACATTGTACTTATCTAAATCAGATTGCCCAAAGTACTAGTGTTGACTATCGTTGAGCTGGCCAAACTAATTCTAAAATCCATATTTCAAATAGCCTTAACAAAAACTACACTTGGAAATAATGCATTGCAATAAATGATCTTTCATTATGTTTTTCATTTACACTCACACAGTCTCCCTTGTTTGCAATGCACAGATGTATACTAGTACTACACATCACTGTGAAAGTGCCTATGACTATATGAGCTACATAAAGAAAGTGACAGAGAATGCTAACTCACTGATATCAGTAATTCACTGTGGTGACCACAAGCCAGAGGAGTCTGCAATGGCGTCCTAATTATTCAGTTAAAGCGAGCGCCGACGAGTATTATTAGGCGGCACCGAGTACCTGCCTAGCTCACTGGATCACATAATAATATTCTTTATGTAAATTAAATGTATCTTACCTCTGAGTGTGAACAACATGATATTCACAAAAACATGTTTTGCCTTGTAGACCACAAACATAACAAATACTTAATACTCACAAGCTCTGCAATCTCAATGTCTAGCAGGTCGAGCAGGTTCTGCTCCTGGTCCAGGATATCCACCTAGCGGTGTGTCGGCTGCTGGGCAGTGCACTGGACTTGGCTGGTGTACCGCACAAACCTGTGCACTGTCCCCTAACACAAGCGATGCTCCCACAGGGGGTACCCACAGCCAGGCCTGCCACCTTTTGCCCAGCATGGAGAGGAGGTAGTTCTTCATGAATAAAAACTAGTGCTGCCACCTCTGCCTTCCAAAAGATTGCTCAAGGCTACATCCCTTTGGGGCACTGCCATCCGCAGGGTAGGTGTTATAGTTGGCATCTTTTGGCATGTTTTCCCTGTCTTTTTGCATTCTAACCTTGTTTTTGCTGGTTTAGTGTCTCTGCGCACTTTCTCACTGTGGTTCATTGTTAAAGTGCAAGTGCTCCCATTGTAAATTGTATCATGGGTTGGTGTTTCCATGATTGGCATATTTGATTTGCTGGTAAGCCCCTATTAAAGTGCACTGAGTGTGCCAGGGCCTGTAAATCAAGTGCTACTATGGGGCCTGCAGCACTGATTGTGCCACCCATAGGAGTAGCCCTGAAAAGGTACCTCAGACCTGCCACTGCAGGGTGTGCATACAGTTTGTAACTACCTTGTCGACCTGGCAAGTGTACCCTCTTGCCAGGACCTAACCTTCCCTTTTCTTATATATAAGTAACCCCTACGGTCGGTCCAATTACCCCTGTGGGCAGGGTGCTGTGTATATTAAAGGTAGGAGATGTACTGGTGTGTGACATGTCCTGGTGGTGAATTACAGTGTATTTCATCAATGTAAGGCTATCTGTCCCATAGGAAAGAATGGGAGTTTTACTCATCACATCTTATAAGCATAACTTTCCATTGGGACCAGAAAGGGAAATGGAGTTTAGTATGCCTGGACTCTACTTTACAAAAGATGATTTTTATGTTCTGTGTTTGAAAATACCACTTTTATAAAGTAGGTATTTTCTTGCTTAGCCATCCTGTGTGCCTGTGCTGGGTTTGTGGATTGACTCTCTGGCTTTGGAGCGACAGGGGCTGGGGATGTGCAGTGGTTCGAGAGAGTCTGGATGAGTCAGGGATGGGATGAATAGACCTGGGCTGCATTTAGACTAGTGGCAGGAGATTTCCTCGCACCTGAATTTGCCTGGTCTTCCTTGAACAATGCTGTCTCTACCTCCTGCCAAGAAACTGGGCCGGGGACGACCGAAATGGTTTGGACTAAGCACAGACACTCTCTGCCTGAGAAAACAAAGGGATTTTGGGTATAAATATTGGGGCCCAGACTCCAGAATTTTGGACCTTCTGGAATCAAGGAACCTGCCAAGAAGAAGAGCTGGAAGAGCTGCCAGGAGGAGTACTGCCCCTTTGATGTGTTGTTGCTTTGTTGGGTTGGCCTGCAGTTACTGCTTCTGCCTTGGGCAGTAAAAGGACTGGACTGAACTTTCTGTACTTGTGCTGAGTATCTCCAAGGGCTTGAAGTAGAGCTTGCCTCCTCTTCTGAAGTCTCAGGGACTGCAAAGTCTTTACCAACCTCTGGGTACTGCTTCTGGAACACCTATTTTCAGTTGCCACAGAGAAGGGAAAAGCAACCAACTCCGTCACACACTCTGTCACTTAGTCTGTGTCCTGATGGCACCGCAGTAGGCTCTGTCACTTGCACCGCAACCTGACAGCACCGCATTGAACGCTGTCTCACCCTGCACCGTAAGCCTTGGTCTCACCGACTCCATCTGGACGATCGTCACCGAGCCGCTGCCTACACCTCATCGAGAGGGCACCGCACCCTGCACTGCTTCTATTTTGCAACGCAACCACAACAGTTGCCACGACTGGCTCGCACCAACATGCCAGCCGCAACAAGAAAGGTACTGTTACTGAGTCTGTCCATGCCTTCGCTGGCCTGTTCCTATGCGGTCTGCTGGAACTGTTAGACTCTGATGTTTTCAGCATCGAGGTAGCCCCGGACAGAGCCACCGACTCGTACAAACTGTGTTTTTGAGGTATTTATGCAATTTAAGGATATCTTGCAAAGTATATATATTTTAAAAGTACTGTATGCTGGATTTTTATAGTTTTTGGTCTTGTTTTGGATATATAAAAATATTGGATATTTTTCTAAACTGGTGTGGTGTCCTTTTGTAGTGTTTTCACTGTATTACTGTTGGTTATTTACAAATGCTTTACAAACTGCTTCTGAGATAAGCCTGACTGCTCATGCAGGTTATTTTAGGAGTGTAACTCTCTTACCCCGACTAGGATGAAGGGTCCCTACTTGGACAAAGGTACCCACCTCTGCCAGCTAGAGGCCCCCATTTCTAACAGTAGGCGGCTGCTGCTGCTTGCAGTTTGGTGTGGCCTGGTGCCGCAGCTCCCCTGTTTGCCCTACTCTGACATGGACCTGAGTGGGAAAATAAAGATAAACAGGGAAAGGAAGGAAGGAAATGAAATACACATAAGGAAGTAAAGGAACAATAATAAAGTACAAACATTCCCGAAAAATCACAAAAAAGCAAAAAACATAAAATATACAGACACAAAAACACACACTAATACAATAAACACAAATGAGGGGTAGATTAATTAGGAGGGCAGAGGATTGAAAAGATTAAGAAGATTTTCAAAAACAGGCCCACCGCGATGAACAGAGTAAGAAAACAAGATGGCCGCACCCATGCGAACCACATGGTGCCCTTTGCGCGTGATTTCCAATAGAGAATGTACTCTGCTTTGTGTTTGATGTAAAATACAACATGAACAAGCGTGCCAGGAAACTCCGCCCGTGTAGTGCTATTCCGGGAATTCTGCCCAGGCCTACCGAAACCCATGAAATTCCTACCACCCAGCATTACCTACTTGTCCCAGTTAAAAAGCTGCCCCACTTGTGTGGCTGATCCTAGTGCCAGTGACAGAAACAGATCAAACCAAGGCCAATAGGAGTCCTGGGACCCTAGATTCCCCTAGCTGTTTAGTTAGTAAAATTATGCAGGTTTGCTAGGTTCCCCTAAGTGCTCAATGTGCTTGGGCCCGAAATCCACAACTGCCAACATTGCAAAAAAAGGGTCACTTTTCAGTGGAAAAATGTAATGTGTCCAAATTGTTTTTTGGGCTCTTTCCTGGTGCAGGCACTAGGCCTACCCACACATGTGGTTTACCATTTATATCGGGAGACTGTGGGATTCCTGGGCGGTAGGGAAGTTGTGGCTCCCCACAGATTCCAAAAGTTTTCCTCACAGAAATATGACGAAATGTGTTTTTTTAGGCAAAATTTGAGGTTTGCACTAAGTCTGGGTGGTGAACTCTGCTCGTGGAGTTTGCAGAGATTTCCGAACTTCATGTTATGCAGAGGTCACGGAGTTCTGAAAAACTCCACTCTGTGTAGCGGAGCAGAGTTTTTTCCTTCACTCGTTCGCGATTGTCAACATCAAGTTGGCAAGCGCGAGCATGGAAAATCAACCTCCTGACGAGATTTTCCAACGCAGGCGGTCAGATTTCTCATTGCGAGTGGTTGCGTATGCTTCCAACCGCTCATGTTGAGAAAGCTGCCGCTCGAGTAAAAATCTACTTGAGCGGCAGGAAGGAAGCAGCACCTGCTTGCGCTGTGCATGGTGCCGTTCACGAAGATTGCACAGTGCAGACAAGCACCTGGCATTGCAAAATCACCAAGAAGAGCATTTATCCAATGCACTCCGCCGCTTGCAGAGTTCCGCGTAGCGCAGCGCAGTTTTTTTTGCACTAAGCAGAACTCCGCGAACTTTGCCCAATCTTAGTTTGCACAGGCATCTGGGTAACAAAACCTGGTGAAAGCCATTCAAGTCACTGCACCCTAGGATACCTAGATTCTAGATTTTAAAAATGTGCAAGTGTGCTAGATTTCCCTAGGTGCTCCCCACAGATTTCAGAGATTTTCCTCAAAGAAATGCGAGGAAGCTGTGTTTTGAGGCAAAGTTTGAGTATTTGCAAAGGCTTATGCATAGACTCGGGCAGAGTTTGTAATTCCATTCATGAAATTGGAGGGATTTGGTGACTCCACATTATGCCTGTAACAGGGAGTTCCAACTAAATTCTGCCAATTGCCGCATGTTGGATTTGTTTCCCATTGTAGCAAAGAAATGACAACAGGAGCAGCATGAGGCGCTGGTGAGTTCAAGAGAGATTTGACGTCCCCTAGAGTAATTTCTGGTCACTAGGAAGCCTTCCAGAATGATATTCTAACATTAGCAGTTGTGGTCAGAGAGCTGCTTCTTGAGTACATCTTCTACTAGAGAGGCAGCAAAATCAACTCAAAACAGTTTTTTCAAGTAGGTGTTCAACACAAACGGATAGTTTGGTACTTGTTTTAGTGAGGAACACATTTTCTTAACTTTACTATTCTTTCTGCAGCAAGCCACAGAGACTCCAACGTCTTCTGCCTGTTTAGAAGACTTCTCCCACTGCTTTGCCTAGCCCTTGGTCAGTTTTCATTTGGGTGGGGATAACTCTCTTTGTGAATCCCTGCTGCATATACCATTGGATTTTAAGGATTCTTTCAGTAAGTTAAAGGACTTAAGGATAACTTTGTTTCATGAGGATCTTGCACCAGTATTTTTTTAAACTATTTTGTTTTTTCTTAAATGTGAAAAAATTGATTTTATGTGGTCTGAAGTTGCAGTAAGTGTCTTCTTTCCAACCACTTTATTAATTTTTTCAAAGCCAAAAAGTTTGCATACTTTTAGGAGGGCAGGGAGCCTGGTTTTAAAGGACCATCTGCGGCACAATTTATGGACAAGTGAGTAGGAACAACAAGAACAAAGAGAATTTGAGTATCTGTTATTTGCAGCAATTGTGTTTTCCTTTTTTTGTGAAAAATGTTTCTCTGTGTTAAAAATTGATGTATTTCACTCTAAAATATAACATTATATGATGCATTTGTATTTTTCACAACTATGAATAATTTCACATAATTTGCCTAAAATCATGTTTGTATATGTGAATGTCCATGTGTGTTGATGCGCGTCATCTTGCCAGGCAAAGTGTAAAATGACTATGTAAAATGATTATTGGTTGTTTCCTCCTAGAGAAGCAAAAACTCTAGGGCCGGTTCAAGAATAAATATGTAAATCTCTATAAATGTATATGTTAAAACTATGTCATTCACATCTCCTCCTTGCCATACAACTAATATAGAACATCAAACTATCATGGTATAACCACTCTATCAGAAAATGTTCCTATTACCTTCATGGAAGCTATGAGCAACGGTTATGTGGGGAAAGCTACCTAATTGCTCAATAAATAAATGACAAAATAATACAGTGCCCCATTTGCAGGTGCTTAAACTAAACCCTGGGGGAACATAATAGCTTGTCCTTATCCTCCTCACTCACTAAGACATCCAAACCACTCACTTGCCTGTCCCAAGGTATTTCCTGTATCACACTGTACCATGAGTCTTTTAACCAATGCTCCCACATGTCCCCAGTGATGTATGTATCTATGAGGCTTGTCACTCTTGTGTTCACTACCTCCATTCTAACTGGTGGGTGTTGCCTCCTTTTCTTACATTAGCCTACCCAGAAGCCACATTCAGTGGTGTATATAAAAGAAATCTATTTAAGATACTCTCCCTTGCAGTCGCAGGCAATCCTTCCACTCTCTGTTGACGGTTTCGATGTACTCTTTTTTTTATATTGTGAGCTACTTTTAAATGAATTGGGATCATTGGTGCAAAATTTGATTGAATTCTATGTTGGGTTCAAGGCACAATTAGGGTAAATATGCCCCTCTGCTTTATCAGGTAACAAGGACCAATATTTTTTATGTTTAATTAATTCATAACTTCAGTTCTAATTGTATGGAACACAATGCAAGTCATATTGAGCCATGTGTTATCAAGGAACAGCATGTGTTGTAGTAAATGTGTTAAGATGTGCAATTTAAATTAAATCACTTGTGTTCTGTATTTTACAGAGATCGTCACTGATGATTTTGTGTATACATTTAAATAAATAGGTCATTTTCAAAAGGAAGCATCAGAAATTAGATATATTTCTTAATGTCCCTCAGAATTAGAAGCTATTCCCATTGGGATATGATGGAATAGGGAGAAAAATGGAAAACAGGTATAAAAGAGAGAGAGACTAGGCCTGAACACAAAGTATGGTTAGCAAAATAGTAAGCTTCTCCAACACCACTACACAACCATCAACACTTACATTATGTGTAGAACTGATGGAGCAGGGATATTTATATCCTAATCTTTTTTGAAGGGGATCTTTACAAAGAATAATATCATAATTTAAAAAATAATATTCACAATGTTTCCATCTATAACATAAACTAAGTAATGTATTACATTTAACTGCATATTATAGTGGACTGTGATGATAGGTCACATCTTCAGCAGCTGAACACGGAAAATTTGCACAGACATATCAATCTTTAGCGTCTAAAGCTTGTCTGAATTCTTGGACTAATTTAGAACAAACATTGGTTGCAAAAGCTTCCTTTGAAGAATCTACAAACAAAGCTTTTAATTTCTTCTCTTCTACCTCATCCGCTGTATGTGCAGATGTAGATTTAAATGTTTCTGTCTCTGGGGTGAAACTCAAACCAACATAAAAGAACTATGAATATTAACACAAAGACTACTAATGTGACCACAAAACCTATATTACATCTATCCTTGGTAAGGAAACCTATGTTTCCATACAGGCAGACCTTTAATAAAATATTGCAATAGGCAGATTCAATAGTTTGAGTTGATCTCTTTTCGTGCAAAATCAAGCAAAATTTTTGATGGTTAACTTGCAATTATTCCATTCCCCTTATATACAATAATCTTTGTGAAGCATCCTTAATTAAACACAGTTCATTATTTGTAGAATCAGATATCTTTGCTTTGAAATAGCTAAATATTGAATTTCACGTCTTGTTTTACAGTATTATTTCAGGAATTCAAATCAAATGCTGTCTTATTGTGGTATAGCATGGAGGTTCAAGTGATTCTGATCTCAATTAATTCGGATCTTGATCTGTTGCATTAGGATTGTTCTCTGTATAGTAAAACCGGTCAGGTGCAAAAAGGTACCTGTTGATTTTTTTCTGACTTGCTTATACCACCTGATTCTGTTTCTTCTATGATGGTTTGCGGTATGTGTTCAACTGACACACTAGATCTCAGTTGTCTCCTACTTCTTGGCTATTCTGATATCCATTGTAGTTTTGCCTCCCTCACACTCATCCCTTCATCAGGATCGTTCAATGATTCTGGTGGCAACTCAATGATTTGAAGAGGTGAGGAAATCTGCTATACTTCACCTCCCCTCTGGTCATTTAGAACGTATCGACACAGGAGGTCTTAGACTTGACTTGAAATGTCACCAGTTCAACAAGACTCTCTGGGTAATTAGGTATCCAAGGGCACTGCACAGCAGGGTTGGTGATCAGCATCACGTGGTGGGGCCATTCCACCTTGACTCCAGGCAGGATTTTCGTCCATAGTTTTTTAAGAGGCCCAGTCACCGGGGTTAAGGTTGTGGCACTGCTCCTAGCTCAAAATGGTAGTAGCAGCTCCAACCTGGTGAGAAACAGAATATACAACATCAGCTAACCCCTAGCAGTAATTGACTATCATGTAAACTGCGATGTTCATAAGTGCATGCGCAGGCACTGCAGGCAGATACATAGCATTTCCCATAAGTATTTTATGAGGTGATAATCCTGTCCTCCTGTCAGGTGTGCTTCGGAAACTCATCAACACTAATGGTAAAGCATCTGACCATTTTAAAGAGGTGGTGTAAAGGTTAGTATTAAGAATTCACTTACCTCTAACATCTGTTATGTGAGTATTCGCCTGTAGTCTCTCTATGCTTTTTATTCCTGCATGAGATTATTGTATGACATGCTTGCTTTTTTATGTTCTCAGCATGCGCTACTCCATGCAGGATTATATTTGAAACGAAGCATGTCAGTTGTTGAAGAGACAGTACTTGCCTATGCTTTGTTGGGGATTGACGCACTCCAGTGGACAAGCTGTATTCCTGAATAAACTTGTTTCTGGATCTTCAACTTCAAATTGGTTTGTTTCTTCTTTCAAACCGTAATGCGTCACTTTACATTTGGTGACGAGGTACCTGCAGCTTTTCCACAAATGTTGTGCATTTGGCTGATTACCCTGCCTTTCAGCCTTCCTCTGTTGATGACCTACATTTCCTCACGTTCTCTTCTCTGGACCTCTCCAGTTCCAGTTCTGTGCAGAGAACTCCTACTCCATGCCCCCTCTGATGTACAGATCACTTTTTAAGCATTTTTGAAGGTTTTAGACGTTTCCTCCCAAGACGTCATCTTCAACGTCTGCCTTCAATTCCTCATCTAACGTGATGATGTCTTCACGCATGTTTGGTGACCATCTTAGGTGTATTATGGCATTTGTACACCTCTGTCCATTCCTCCTTTGACCTCATCACGTTATTCACGCTACGGTGGCCATATTGGATTACTAATTTTCATCGTTAACAAGCGCATCTCACGCACTTAAACGATATTCTGCTTTGACCTTTAATAATTAATTGTTTCTTCACCAGACTCTTTGTCCACAAAATTTAAAAAAAAGTAATTTATTATTTATTGAACTTACCATTCATGATTTTCATCTATTTTAAAACATTTTCACTGTTTTCGCAATCTCATTGACTTTTTATTAGGCCTGGGCAAAAATTTCGTTCCGTTCGCGGAAATTGCGATAATTTGACATTTTTGCGTTCCGCGGAGAGCGCGAAAATGTCAAAAATTCCGGTTTCCGCAGCTTGGCGATAATTTGTTTCTTGCTCGCGCTGTAAAATGATACATTCTCGCGCGCGCGCGATCGCCTTACCTGAATCCCTGCGTTCGCCGACAAGTTTTCTTGATCCGGTCGCGTTCTCCATGAGATGTTGTATTGTTTTTAGCCATTTGCGCTGTCTCGCGACAGTTCGCGCCCGCAGTGACGTCATGCGTCGCGCGATCACGTCTTTCTTCTCGCGATCATGCACCGCGAGAACAACTCAAAACAAGATGGCCGCGCCCGCAAGCAGCCACATGGGTAAGTTGGCGACCCGCAACCATGCAGAAAATCGCGCGAACATGCCGGAAAAAAACTTCCGCATCTTCGCGATATTTCTGCTTGTTTGCGATAATTTTAAACATTCTCGCGATAATTTGCGAAGGTTAATTCCGCAAATTCCGCCCACCCCTACTTTTTATTCATAATGCTTCACAAAGAGATATTTTTTCATTACAAAAATTATTCTTAAGTTAAAGGCATCATTAAACACTTATAAAGAGACTCCTTTGCTCTACAAAAGCATTATTTTAAAGGAACTTTCTCAACTCTATTTTTTCTCCTTAACTCAAAGAAGTTGCCATGTCTTCCATTGAACAAATTGTGCATGTAAATCATTTTTTACCGATACCTGGTAAACCCAAAGAGCCTTGGAAAATTAGGCTTTGTAGTTTTTAGAGTTATCTTATTGCCATTGACGCTGATGAATATTCTCCCAAACGCAAAATAGCAATTTTATACAGTCATTTGGGCAAGTGCTGGACGTCAAATTTTTGATAATCTTCCTCCCTCTATTCCACCGGCTGGTGATGGTGATGGCTGGAATGTCTTCTCTGATGCCTTCCTCAATAAGAAATTCTTAGAGCAACCAAATGTCATTTTATAAAGATTTAATTTCATGAAGAGGAAGGAAGATCCCAGCAAAACAGTAGAGTTGTTCATTTCTGCTTTAATGAACTTAGCTGCAGATTGCAACTTTGGTGCTTCTCTTGACATGCATATTAGAGACCAATTTATTTATAGTAGGTACCTTAGTCCAAATAGGAACCCTTGCTTCTAGTCAGGGAAAGGAGGGAAACGCTCTCAGATAACCCCTGATCACCCCCCGGTAACTTGGCACGAGCAGCCATGCTTATCTTCAAAGCAATGTGTAAAGTATTTGCAACCACACTCCCAGTAACACACTTGCCACCTGCGGCAAGGCAAACGATCACATGCGCGCTGATCTTGTCCCGGCTGGATTACGTTAATGCCCTTTTTGCTGGCATTCCGGGCTACCTGTTGAAGAAGTTATAGGTGTTCCAGAACACCGCTACCAGACTGCTATTGGGTCTGTCATCCAGGGACAGTGTTCATCATCAGTTGCGCTTGTACCACTAGCTGCCTTTGGCAGCCAGAGTGAAATTTAAATTATTGATCATGGCCCATGGGTGTGGCCCTCTTTATCTGCAGAAGCGTGTCTCCTTCTATGCTCCTACTTGTTTCCTGCATTCTTCGTCGCTATGCCTGGCCCAGGTTTCTCGTTTCAAGCATCAGAGGATAGGGGGTAGTTCCTCTTCAATTAAATTAGCAGTTGCATGGAATGCTCTTCCTTTGGTCCTGCGCACCATCCAGGATCCAGGCATATTTAAGAAAAAGTTGAAGACCATCTATTCATCTGAAGCCCATGACCACACCCTGCTGGTTTCGCACCGGAACACTCACGAGTAGCCATGCGCGTATTCAATTTATATAACATAATACCACAAATGGACACCACACTGGTTGTATAAAAGTAGCGGCATCTTTATCAAACGGAATACGATGAGACCAAACAATAGTAATCCAACATATGCGTATTCGTAATATTTCACTTTGCCGGTTATTAGGCCAACAATCACTTGTAGGTTCTTTAGGTATTAATGAGCTGTCACGATGATCTAATCCAGTCCTAATGCAATGCTTTGCAGTGAGTAATGCAGTTCGTAATGTAGTAATAAGACAGTCCTTAATGCAAGTAATAATGCAGTTCGTAACGCAGGAATAATGTGGTTCATGATGCCAGAATAATGTAGTTCATAATGCAAGAATAAGGCAGTTCGTAATGCAAGAACCAGGCAGTTCGTAATGCAAGAATAATGCAGTTCGTAATGCAAGAATCAGGCAGTTCATAATGCAAGGATTAATGCAGTTTGTAATGCGAGGAATAATGCTATAAGCCAATCTGCGCGGTCAACTCGAGCATCACTAGGCCGCAACAACTGAGACAACGGTCGTAAGCTTAAAGGGGTGGCCTCAGTACTGCAAGGCAGGTACGGGCCGCTCGGGCACTCAGCGTGTCTAACGTGGGCAGCGGGAGAGAGATCAGAACACTCCTGTACTCCTCCTGTATGCCTCTCCAGGCCACACACGCTTGCGTTTCCCGATCGGAGTCCAAGCCTTACCTGGGGGATGCGCTGCCTTGCTCTCTCTCTCCGCTCATCGGACGTCCTGCTGGGTGGCCCGATGATGTTGCAGCTCCGTTGCTAGGCGACACTGTAGCAAGACGGGTTACGGTGCTGCCTTCTCCTTTGTTGCAGATCTTGGGCAGATTCCTCTTGGTGAACAGCGATCACGATCCCTTTCACTTTGCAGCTTCCATAGCTTCAATAAATACTTTAGCATGTTGCGGGTCGGGCCGGCGGCGGCGATCATTACTTACAGCCTCAGTTACAATGACGGCTCAGGCCACAAACAGCTATGCAGCAGCGTTCTCAAATTCTTACATCCAAGTGTACCCTTACAGAGGAAAATATTCAATCAATCAATCAATTGAATCTTTATTTCGGCAATATTTCAGCCATAAAAGAACACATAAAATAATATATACACTAAAAATACAATGTTGAAGCAATAACTAAGATTACATAGTCAAGTGTAGGGCAGAGGTGCAGGTCACTGTTAAAAATACAGTATTGCAGCATAACTGGAATTACATAATCGAATATGAACCCGGGCTGCTAGTCACTATTTGAAATTATAAAACTCCTTTTAATCCAGATAGCATGCAGATACTTTGCAAGAGCAAACACAATATATCCTGCAGTATCAGTTTTAAAACCCTTAATGCATCTGAACATTTCCTAAATCCTAGATTCCTACAGATAGGTACAATCCAATTCTTCCTTGCTCTACTATAGAGAGGGCAGAAAAAGAGAATATGACATTCATACTCTTTATTCATACCACAGCCAAGACAATGTGAGGACCTGGACGGGGACCATTTGCTGGTTAGGCACGCTAAAGGAAGTGCACCAAACCTCCATTGTATGTATAGCTTCCTGGCCATGACAGGGAAAATTAAATCCGGGTAATCTTCAAATGAGTATACAGATTTAATCTCTATGAATGATTTTACCATGGTACCATTCTGTGAGTCGTGGAGCCATGCATTAGAACATCGAGATCTGTATAACTCTGTGAATAGATTCCCTGAGATCTCACTACAGGCTGTTGCTGGATTCACCCACATGTCCGCAAGGCCCATTTTCATGAACTCATCTTTGATGTAAGAGAGCCAAGGAATATGCACTGCCTTGCCTAATCTCAGTATTTCTTGTAACTCAGTTTTATACTGCACAAGCTCGCGGGTCAGCCAAATCCTCCTCCAGAACCTGAGGGGTTTAATGGCTAGTTCCTCCTGGATGGGAAATATACCCAAGTCGAGCCTCAGCGGTAATAGAGGTGTACTTTGGGGGAGCGAGAGCAACTGCCTCAGAAAGTTGTTCTCAACTTTAGTCAGTCCAGGTCTAACGGCGTGCCCCCAAAGTTCCCCTCCATACAATGCTGCCGCTCTGGCCCTCAATTTATAGATTTCAAGACTAGGGCTGATGGGTTTGTAAGTGGAGGCATTTGTCATTTTTAGTATTCCCCCTGCTATTTGGGTCAGTTTGAGTTGTGATTTGGCAAGGTGTGGGCCCCAGGAAAGTTTTTCACTTAGTGTAACACCTAGGTATTGGAAAGTGTGAACTCTCTCGAGTGCAACCGAGTCTAAGGTCGTGGGTGGTCTGGTATGTAAGGGAGGATTAAAAATCATGTATTTAGTCTTATCTACATTTATCTGTAGACCATGTTCACAGCAGAAGTTGTTAAATCCTTCAAATATACGTTGGATCCCCATAGGTGACTTGGATAAAAGCAAGGTGTCGTCAGCAAACATTATAGCCGTGACTTTCCTGCCTGCCAGCCTGGGTGCATCGTTGTTAGGAACTGCGTCCAGGTTAGCTATCAGTCCATTTACATATATGCAGAACAAGGTGGGGGCCAGGACACACCCTTGCCTGACTCCCTTGTTCACCGTGAACCTGGCGGACAATACACCTCCTCTTGCACACCTGACCTGAGCAAAGTTCTGGGTATGCAACCTCACCAATATTCCCAATAGAGAATTGGGTACACCCAAATCTCGTAAGGCAGCCCAAAGTTTACCCCTAGGGACAGTGTCAAACGCAGAGCGTAAGTCAACAAATACCATGTGGAGGCTGCCACCCTCTATTACCACAGTCTTCCAATACAGCATTATTAAACGGAAGATCTGGTCCATGGTAGATGTTTTGCTTCTAAAGCCAGCCTGATAAGGAGAAAGGATTTCATTCTCATTGGTCCAGTCCTGCAAACGATCTAAAATAAGTTGTGCAAATATTTTTTGGGGGACGTCAATGAGACTAATGGGCCTGTAATTGACGGGGAGCAGAGGAGAACCCTTTTTATATATAGGTATGATTTCCGCTCCCAACCACGAGCCCGGAACCTCTGCACCGTACAAAATTGTATTATAAAGTGCGCATAAGTACGGCGCCCATATCTTAGGCTGTTCTTTGAACATATCCCCGGGTAGCTTGTCTATACCTGGTGCTTTGCCCATTGCCAGTTTTCCTAGGGCAATGGTAACATCCTCTACGGAGAATTCCAGAACTTCGGCATCCCCAGAAAGAGGTAAATGAAAGGGCAGAAGGTCTAAATCAGAAGTGGCTGCATATAGGGATTTAAAGTGGGATTCCCACACCCCCGGATCAAGGTTGACTTCAATTGCATTGCGGGGTTCCGCACACCCTGAATTCACAATAGCCCAGAATCTGCTCGGTTCCTTGTTGGCAAGTGCAGTGGCTAAGTTTTCCCATCTCTCCCAGTCCCAATCTATTTTTGCCTGTTTTAATACTTGTTTGTGGGCAATCCTGAGTGAGCGGATCATTAGCCTGTCACTGCCAGTTTTGATGGCATTAATCAGATCAGATTTAGCTCTCCTACATGTGGCGTTATACCATGACGAGGAGATGGTCCTGGGTTGCCTGGGGGGAGCGATAGGATTTAGAATACCTGCAAGGGTGTCTACCAGATCCTGATGAACAGTAAGCAGGTTTGCAGAAGTGTCCAAGGACAGCCCTTGAGCCCAGATATCACTTGCCATTTTGAGCAGGGGAAGGATGGATGAATATAGACTTGAAAGTGCATCCCTCCTTTCACGCAGGGTCGCCCACTTTACCCGCCTCCTGTTGTTAGTAAGAACCAGGCCTGGGTCAGCGGTCGATTCCATGTGGGCTTTCGAAGATATGGGCAATTCCATTTTCAACAGCAGTGCGTTGTGATCGCTGTCCGTTCTATTCACAACCTCCAGATCCACAATCTTTGACCACATCCTGGCCTGGACCATTACGTAGTCTAAATGGGATTCCTGATCTTTTTTATTATAAGTACACTTGGAGGGAATATCTGAGGGCATCCGACCGTTAACCGCCCTGACTGAGTTTTGCAGAGTTAGGGTCATAATCTGCATGGCCATTGGGGTCCATGCCTTTGCAAAAGTGGACCTGCACTGCGGGATTCCCCAAAACTCATCTTCGTCCAGCAGTGCCCCCTCATTCAGCCCTTGAAGGGGCTCGTAATGGCAATTGAAATCTCCTGCAATCACATAGTGAATGTCTCGGTTTAAAGATTCAAGGAAAACCGATAATTCCCCAACGGTGTTGGATTCCTTTGCCATAGCAGTAGGACATGAATATACATTCACTAATGCCAGTTTATGTGAATTGGGCCATGTCATTAGGACGCATAAAATGTCGTCCGAATTTGTCTGAATCAAATCCACCCTACAGCCCAGGTGTACACCGATCCATGTTGTCAGACCACCAGAAGGGCGGCCCTTACCTCCCCATCGGGCTGCGATGTTAAAGGTCACAAACCCAACTCTATGAACCTCCTCCCTGGCCCAGGTCTCCTGCAATAAAATCACGTCAGCAGTGTCAACAAAAGAGCCCCATGCTGGACATGCTAACTTATTTTTTAGACCTGCCACATTCCATGATAATAGGTTCATACACTGAGGATGACACGGGTGATGAAGTGGGGGGTCCAGTAGAGGGGAAAAGCCACTCTGCTGGTGTGGATCAGTGGGCCCAATAGGGGTGGTACTAGCACTTTGGAGAATAACTGGCGATTGGTGGGGAACAGAAGACAGTGTAGAGTACTCTTGGGGGATACTAATACTATTGCTAATACTATTCCCCGCAATCATAGAGGGGCTCCCCTTATTACCAGGAGACAAGCTCCTTTCCCTAGATGACTCAGTGGGCTCTAAGCCTATGATGCTGCCCCCCAGTGGACCCTGAGCTGCATGGTTGTACCTAGCCAGTCAGTCAACCTGATCAAGGCAACTGAACCTATTTGAGCAGGGGGGATAGGACCATTTTGGGTCAAAGGGGACTTGTCTTAATTTCCCACCACCTCCCCTGAGCGGATGCGAAATATGGGTCCAACCACTTTCTTCTGGCCTCAATTGACCATTTGGATAGAAGTAGGAGAGGGGACGCACCCCAATTTTTGTGTCTGAACGGGAAGTTTCCCAATTGCAGATATAATCTGCTGTCCTGCCGTCCCGAAAATTAACTATAACGCAATCGCCAGTTATGTTTTTAGGGGTGTGCCCCACCCACCCCACCCTTCTAACCATAATGATCTTGCATCTAGCATGCGGTGGCAAGGGCCTGTGATTGCTGAGCCAGTGTATTGCCTTGTTTTTCAGGTTGGAAAACTCCTCAGTACTGTGGTCATTAATTTCGGGGACCCCTGTGAGAACAACCAGGTAGGGACTTGCTTCCGGGGGCAGATCTAATCTCGGGATAGACCTGGAAGCCTCACCCTGAGTTCGCTTCCTCTCTATCCTCACATTGTCACTGTTTTTGACCAGAGGGGCCTCTCCCGAGGTGTTGCTATCTATATGATGGTTAGTGGGTGGCCTAACTTCGTGTTGTACTTGTGAGAGAATGTGGGAGGTAGCTGAAACTGCCAGAGGTATAGCTGGTGGAAAGGTTGGTGGCCGTGTGACTGTACATTGAACCGTAGGGACTGGCAAAACCCCCCCAGCCGTAACGGTACAGCCACATTTGCAGAGGCATGGGGGGAGTACTTTGTTATTAACACCCTCAGTTAGACCCTTAATTTGTTGTTCAAGCTTAGTAAGAAAGGTCACCATACCCTCCAACCTAGATTCCAGGGGTCCCAATAGGGTGCGCAGCAATAGGTCTAATTGTTGCGGAGGTATTGCATCCCCAGGTGGCTGTGGCAGGAAGGTAGGTGAAGCGAGTACCTGAGCAGGGGGATCCCCAAGGGGCTTAGAAGGGATAGAAACTGGAGGAGGGGTGCGGCTACCCTGACCTACTCTGACCGCTGAATCGGCCTCTGGGGCTGCAACGATACCTCGTTTTACAGATTTAACTCCCCCTGTCTTGGTACTAACTTGCCTAGTGGCTTTGGGCTTGGTTTTTGATGTCAACCCTTCATTGGTGACCCTTTTTTTACGCAGGATAGGTCCATGTCTAGTCACTGGAGGGGATATAATTCTTGAATTAGTCGTAAGATCATTATCACTCGAGGGATCACTAGAGGAGGTATCATCAACAAATTGTGTCAGAGGAAGGATTGTATTGCTCGCACCCGTACCATTAGGGGTGCGCGCAGATGCAAGAAGGCCCAGAGAAGATCTCCTGGCTAGGGCCAAATCCTGCGAGACTCTGCGCTCCATAAGAACAATACCCTGATCAATCACCGAGTTAGCTCTTACTATAAACTGATCTAAAGTGCCAGTGAGGTTACCTTTGGGCACATGATTCCTACCCTCTTTGGATGCCATTCTCAAGTGAGGTAAAACACAATAAGTAAATCGTAGTGATAAAGCGACAATATACCCTGCATAAGACAGTGAAATAATAATAGGAGTAGTTAAGAACCAATGCAGTCAAATAGCTCAAAATATACACATACGGCTTAGTCCGCAGATGAAAAAGGGGTGGCCCGGTCCGGTCTCTCTCGGTCTCAAACGGGCTACAACGGGCCCGCCCTTGGCCCGGGCTTCGCCCGGGATGCGGCCCGGACGCGTCCCGCGTACGCGTTGTGGAGGAAATAGATATAGTGGGAAAAGTAGGAGGGGCCGGGAAGAGTCTCCAGCTGCGGCCAATGTCCTGGAAGCAGAGGGCCGCTGGGACTCGCAGTCCCGGATTCACCGAGTGTTGATCCTCGTGGCTCCCACACCCACGCCTGAGACCACGGATTCACCTCCAATGCCTGGAACACCTCGCACAGCCCACTGGCCAAGACGTCGCCTCCGAGCGGCACCCGCGAAGCGGGCGCCGCGAGGCGCTATGAAGTGAGAGGAGGAGGGGCTGGGAAGAGTCTCCAGCTGCGGCCAATGTCCTGGAAGCAGAGGGGCCGCTGGGACTCGCAGTCCCGGATTCACCGAGTGTTGATCCTCGTGGCTCCCACACCCACGCCTGAAAATATTGATTGTTCTCATTTTTTATTGGGGGCCTCATCTGATTATCCTTTTCATACCTCATCAAATTCTCAAGGTGGTCATTTTACGGCTTCCCAGATTACACCTCATTTTCAGGTTCTCACAGAACACATCGCAATTGTTTCATACATGTTAGATTTAAGGACTTTTATATGTCTTGATTTACATATCTTTTCATTCATTTTCTCATGGGAGGGAGATGATGTAAAGGTTTGTTTTACGCATTTACTTACCTGCTCGAATCTGTTATGTGAGTATTTGCCTGTAGTCTCTCTTTGCTTTTCATTCCTGCATGAGATTATTGTATGACATACTTGCTATTCTATGTTTTCAGCATGCGCTACTCCAAACATGATTATATTTTAAATGTGCATCGCTGGTGGTGTCTATCTTCAATTAAGCATGTCAGTTGTTGAACAGACATTAACTGCCTATGCTTCATTGGGGATGGACGCACTCCCGTGGACAAGCTGTATTTCCGAATAAACTTGTTTCTGGATCTTCAACTTCAAATTGGTTTGTTTCTACTTTCAAACCACAACGCGGCACTTTCAGGTGGATGCACAGACTTTAGCCAAACATGATTTCAACATCCTGTCGGAATGGATGAATATGACATCCATGAATGTCAAGATATGTAGAGGCCTGACAACAGCAGTGTCAATAAATGCAATATGAACGTATGCCGTTGCTTGTACCCACTCAATGCACATCAATGCAATGTGCCCGTACGCAGCAACAACATCAGCAATAATAATACCAATCGTGAAAAAGAACAATGAAAATGTGTGTTCAGAAAAGAGCAAACATAATCTTGTTAATACCAGTGTGCACCAAAAATTAAAACAGTGGTATGACTTCACGTAACAGTAGTTAGGCTACAGTGAGACTGTAATTTCTCCACATTTGGGGGCCGATTCCGATCCGGGTCGGAAAGCACTCCGACCGAGTCGGATCCGGAGTGTTTTCCGACCGAGCCGGACCCCTACAGTCCGACCGAGCGAGTACGATGCGCACGTATGCTGTCAGACTCGGTTCGGTCGGACTCCCATAGAAGTCAATGGGAGCCGCTCGTACGACGCGTACATGGGCTCCCATTGACTTAATGGGTACGTCTCGAACAAGTGCGCCCCCTACAGTGGGTACGCGTCGGTGCCATCTGCACCGTACATGCCTGTCTTGGGGAGACCCATAGGTCTCCCCCTGTGTCTGAGTCGTAGGGCTGCAGGTGTAAGGGGGTCCAATGCGGACCCCCAAAATCCGACTCCGGGAGCTTTTGCAAGCCAGACACTCTGGCTCGCACAGGCTGTCCGATGCATGCATCGTACAGGCTCGGTCGTGAATCGCATCCATTGCACTCCACGGTTAGCTTACGACCGAGACGCACGGAGCGGTTCGGACCTGGAAACGAGTCGGTCGATGAATTTCATGTAGCTCGCATCGTACTTGCTTGCTCGTACAGCTGTACAAGTCGGCTGGAAAACACGCATACGGCTCGTAGTTTTTGAGGCCGGATCGCGTTCGGTGCCCTTCCGACACGGATCGGAATCGGCCCCTTGGTAGGCTTCCACCCATTGGGGGAAAAATGCACACTATAACCAGGATATACCTCAGTTCATTACAAACAGGTATTTCAATGAAATCCAACTACATCCTCTTAAAGGGACCCCCTGATCTTCCTATGTGACTCAGTGTAACAGAGGCTCTTCTCCTTACATTCCTCTGCTGCCATGTCACATATCTTTGGCATAGTTCTTCAGCTAAAACTCTGATTCTGGGATTAAAGCAGTTCTGCTTATACAAGCTAACCACTGCATCTCTTCCAATGTATGCAGGGCCATGAAAATGTTGTGTCAAGAAGAATAACAGGCTATCTGGTAAAACATGTGTTCCATCAACCGATTCCCAAACTTCATTAGCATTTTTTACGCACCCTGCTCTGATCCAAACTTGCTGGTCTGCTTCTGAATGTTTTTGTCTGCGATTTCTTGATTTCTTCCCAGGTGTCAGCCACTGACAACAACATTGAAAATACAGTCCTGCAGCAACATGGTCAAGAGTAGTTGAAAAGTAAATCACATGTGTCGGAGAGTCTCCAATTAACTGAATGAGTACTGAAGGAAAACAGTCCTCTCCGTCACTGCAAAACAAGGTGAACATTTTCCTGTGGTCAGGTCTACGAATGCTTTTAAGGAGTCGTTGTCCTTATGGATTTGGATAAAACACATCCTTGTGCGTTTGCCTCAGTAAAGATTTGGCCACTAGGGAAAAGTTGGGTATCCACTGCTTAAAGTTGTCCACTAATCAAATTTAATTTTTAAATGGTTGTGGTTCTCTCTTCACATCCTTCTCATTCTTTTTTCAATGAGATGTCCCATGTATAGAACCTCTTTCTAACAGTACTGCAATTGCTCAAAGACATTTTGTGTCCATTCTCAACCATATGATTCAGAAGAAAAATTGTGTCTTGTTTGCAAGCTTCTTGTGTACTTGATGCCACAGGTAAGCCATCAATGTACTGAACAAGAACTGAATTACAAGGCATTTGTAATGTCTCAAGATTCCTTTTCTATATCTCAGTGAAGATTGAAGGGCTCCCGGTATGCCCTTGAGGAACTCGGCACCATGCCAAAACTCTATCCCTGAATTAAAAAGAACAGGAACTGACTGTCCTTTTGCAGTGAAATAGAGAAAAAGGCCTGACAAAGATACAAAATCGTAAAACACTCTGCATTGCAGGGAATCTGAAATGATACTGTTGTTGGATTTGGTACCACAGGAGAACATGGGTCTACAATATTGTTATGTTTTAGAAGATCCTGTTCAATTCTGTACTTGCATTTGGGCTTCTGCAAAACCATAATTGACGAATTCCAAGGACTTCCAACAATTTCTCTCAAGACCCTTTGTTTTAACATATTTTCAATCACTAAACTAATCCCATGCACGGTTTCAGACGTAAGATTATATGGTGGGGTTCTTGGTAACAATGCATTTTCCTTTGCTGTAATTTAGACCAGTTCTACACCTTGATTAGTCGAGGTATTTTCCTGAAAAATCCTATACTTCTGATTTTGCAGTATCTCACAAATCGGGCGGTAAATCCTCTGTTGTTCTTACACGGTACTAGCCAACAGTTCCTCCTTGATATTGCCACTTTAAATTCAATATCTTCATCAAGTGTTTGAAATTCATCACAAACAGGTGTGCAATACATTGTGCAATTTAACTTGTAGAAATTGACCCTTATTAATATATTTACAGGACTCCATTAGCACACAACAAATTGGTGATCTTCCTCAAACAAACCTATTTTTAAAGGCACTTTCTTGGAAACAGGGTTAGATATTTACTTACTTGTAACACCTATCACTTGGATTTTCTTTCCCAAGAGAGGGAGTTCTGTGATGTCTGCTGTTCTAACAGTGGAACAGGTAGCTCCTGTGTCGATAAGGAACAATACTTGGTTGTCATTCACCTCTTCTTCTACAAATGGTCCACTTTGGTCTACCTCCAAGACTGCACCAAGTATGCAATCTCATTCTCAAACACGGGGAGTTGGTGAAATGGATTCTGATTTTGGAATGGATTAGAGTTTGCTCTAGGCGTCTGATTCATATTAAATCTGGGATTACCCATATTTTGTTGGTCCATTCAGTGCTTAATTTGAGCCGGTACTTTCCGGTGCTCAGCACCGGCACTTAATTGGTTTCCGGTGCTCGGCACCTAATTGTCAACACCGTACCTAAAACAGCCTACCACATGGTGGCGCTGCTCATCTACTTTAGAGATGAGCAGAACAACGGTCGTTTAGTAATACAATATACATAAAACATTGCTAACACTTACCTCCCCAGCCATTCCTTTAGCTTTGGGGACGTGGAATAATCAGAGCTGTCGCAATTACATGCGAGAGAGATGGCTGGTACTTGTTTTGGCAGCGATGACAGGGGCGATGGGTGGTGCAAGCTGCAGTGGCCTCCTAGTCGTATCCCTGGCACTTAATATTTTACAAATTAAGCACTGGGCCCATTGGAGCTTGAGGGACTTGCCTCATAGGTACTTGTGACTGATTTGATGTCTGTATCTTGGACTCAAACTGGAGCATTTTGCATCTGCGGTTGGTTGTCACTTTGCATTTGCCCATCACCACTTATTTGGTTAGGATGCTGTCTACACTCCCTCTTTCAATGCCAGGGCTTGTTGCAATAGTGACAAGGAATTGACTTATTTAACGTTGCAATATCTAAACCTGTATTTGGACCAATCAGAACACCCCAACCTCTACCTTGTGAAACACCTGTTCCACTTTGTACCATTTGTCATCCATTTTGGAAACCAGCACACTGCATTCCACTGACATTTCTTGCATAAAACTTATTTTGCAGAACTTTCTGAGCCAACTTCATTTGATCAAGCATACATTTCTGTTTAAGCCTCTTCAGGTTCCTTTCTTATTCGTTGCTACTGTACTTTGCGTACCTCAGGATCTCACCTAAGGACTTTGCCTGGCAACAAATCACATTTGTTTGTATGTGCATACTGATTTCTGGTCCCAACCCAAGAACTAATTTTGACACAAAACTCCTCAAAGCTCCCTTTTCAGGGTTTTCTTCTAGAACGTGCTGTTTAAACACCTGCAACAATCGTTCAAAATAAGCATGCACTGATTCTGTAGCTTCTTCAGTAGTTCTATTGATATTTAAGCAATCATTGGCCCTTGCTGGAAAGTTTTCCTTTCAAAAAGGTAATCACCTTATCATACTTTGTCATCACAACAGATGAGGGTGTATGGTACGCGTATCTATTGGAAGCTCTGTACATGGCCATTGCATAGCTATCTTACATTCAGCCCATAAATTACTTGATACAACAATGTCAAGAAGGTGTTCAGGTCTGTCTACAAAACCTTCAACATTTTTACAAACCTGTCAACTATTGTGTACCACTGGGCAGGATTATCTCTCAAAAGTTGTTCGTGATTGTCACAAGATCACCCATATTTCATGGTACATGGATATACTCTCCACCTGGCATCTTTCTCATAGGGAAAGTTTGAGCGTCATCTTCATCAGGGCATACAGTTGATACTTTACCAGTTGCTTCTGTGATATCTGATTGTTTCTTTTTAATTTCCATGTTTCTTTGCCAAATTGCTCTCTAATCTGCACCATCGCTTCTTTTCAGAATGCCCTTCAACAAATTAAGCAATATGCAATCTCATCCTTGATTGCATGGTCACAATTGCTTCATCATCTAATTGCACCCTAAAACCTTTCTGCAAAGGGATACTTTTAGTGAGATATACCTGGTAATTTACCTGGCAAATATATCAATTTATTGTTTGTGGCAACTACACATCTTGTCATTTCCTTATTCAGATATATAAGCTCTTTCTGCTAATGTTGATTCAAATGTGAAATATCTAAACACCTGCTATTAATCCCTTCCAACTCCACCTTCTTTTTTGGTACATCTAGGGGTCTCCCCCTTTCTTGACTGCAGGTTAGTTTAGCAGTTCTTTCCGTTCCCTTATAATTAGAGTTTCCTCAAATCACAGAGGAAAAATGACATCATCAAATGGTTTCATTTCTCCCTGTGCAATTGGTGTTGTAAAAACAGTCCTTCTCCCTTCTCTCAGCGACTGAACATTTTTTGGTGGGGTCCAGGCAACAACTTGTGAATTTTGCAATGTTGGGATAAACACTGTTGCTGCTTTCCCTCCTCTAAGAAGGGGGACCCCTGAGCAAAGATACGGGCAGGTATACCAGGGGAATAAACAAGTACCAAAAGAAACAGAATACCTGCCACTAATTGATAATAAATACGGCCCTAAACAGGGTCCAGATAGTTAGGAACCACAACCAATAGGCAAAACCAAAACAAGGGAAGAACAACAAGACAAAGTCTAAAGAAATTTGAATATTTTTAGAAAAGAGTCTTTTTATTTCATCATTATTCTTTGTATAGATGTGAAAATCATTTTCTTGGGAGGTTTAACAAAGTAGATTAAAGAAAGTATTAAAGAAAGATATCAAGATAATACAATTTCTAAATAACAAATTGCTAACAGTCCCACAACCGCTCCTTCAAACAAACATACACTCATACTCTCTCACATCCGACAGCAGCATCAAACAACACATGGCATAAATACATACTAACAAAAACATGTACAAGTTGAAATGGTCATTTAACAAATCAAATTAGAAGGAATGGACTTTGAACAGCCTGTACGGCTAAAAAGCACCAATAGGCATGTTTACAGTAGCCAGAAATACGGTAACAGAGTGCCGACGCGCGTTTCGGTGAACAGGCCCCAACAGGGGCTGCACCTTCATCAGGGTGAAGGAGGGCAGAGATGGTGGGACAAGCGCACCTAGCGGTCAGTTGTTCTCCGGCTAAAGAATTCAGCCAAAACCTGGCGGTCAGGAGATCAAGCGCCGACCAACGGTAACAGTATTTCTTCAGGGAAATGGCAGGCGTCTATTGACAAATGGAAGCCCGTATATGGTCAAGATTAGTCGTCCACGGGAGAGGAAAGAGGTTTTCCTTTAGCAGGGCAGGGAATAGGCGCACAATGACACCCTCAATCAGAGGGACCGTATCGGAATTTAGGAATATCGGCGAGAAGGATGGTAGCGCCCGAATTCACTCGGCGGAACGATAAACAAACAGGTTCGAGGCACAGGTCTCAACGGGAGCACAGCGGATGAGCGGCTTCCGTGGTGTGCGCCTATTCCCTGCCCTGCTAAAGGAAAACCTCTTTCCTCTCCCGTGGACGACTAATCTTGACCATATACGGGCTTCCATTTGTCAATAGACGCCTGCCATTTCCCTGAAGAAATACTGTTACCGTTGGTCGGTGCTTGATCTCCTGACCGCCAGGTTTTGGCTGAATTCTTTATCTGGAGAACAACTGACCGCTAGGTGCGCTTGTCCCACCATCTCTGCCCTCCTTTGCCTTGATGAAGGTGCAGCCCCTGTTGGGGCCTGTTCACCGAAACGCGCGTCGGCACTCTGTTACCGTATTTCTGGCTACTGTAAACATGCCTATTGGTGCTTTTTAGCCGTACAGGCTGTTCAAAGTCCATTCCTTCTAATTTGATTTGTTAAATGACCATTTCAACTTGTACATGTTTTTATTAGTATGTATTTATGCCATGTGTTGTTTGATGCTGCTGTCGGATGTGAGAGAGTATGAGTGTATGTTTGTTTGAAGGAGCGGTTGTGGGACTGTTAGCAATTTGTTATTTAGAAATTGTATTATCTTGATATCTTTCTTTAATACTTTCTTTAATCTACTTTGTTAAACCTCCCAAAAAAATGATTTTCACATCTATACAAAGAATAATGATGAAATAAAAAGACTCTTTTCTAAAAATATTCAAATTTCTTTAGACTTTGTCTTGTTGTTCTTCCCTTGTTTTGGTTTTGCCTATTGGTTGTGGTTCCTAACTATCTGGACCCTGTTTAGGGCCGTATTTATTATCAATTAGTGGCAGGTATTCTGTTTCTTTTGGTAGCTGCTTTCCCTCCTACAAGTACCTAGAACAACAGGATTCAGCGCCATATTTTTTTGTACAATCACTGCAGGAATTGGTAATGTCTGAGCAGACGCAACTTGTGACACTGTTGCAGTAACAGTTACAATACAAGCAGCAACACCTGAAGCAATTGCAGTATTAGCTGCTTCAACATGTGCAGTTGCAACTGGGAGCATTGGAGCTGATCCCCCAATCGGAATTGCATTTGGATCAATAGGGGCTGTAGACACTGCACCGCTAGTGGTTGTAACGCTTTCTGAACCAGATGCTGGAGCCACATGTGGTGGTGAATGTGAGGACAACAAAGAGTCTAAAATGTCATCCCCAAAATGCTATTAGTATCAGTTTTCTTTGCTGTCTCTGCATCTCCATTTCCCAGCTTTCAAATTCTTTTTAGGCTTTTTTGGTATTATGGTCCAGTACATTGTAGCTCCTTCAACTGCACCATTCCTCCATCTCTGTTATTTTCATCCCATTGAGCATCTTCGTGTTTATGCGCTAGTCTCTTTGCTTTGTCTTGCTACCTTTTTTTTTTACCATGGTATGAGCTGCTCATTTCCAAGCATTTAATGCTTCATACTTGTGAGTATCGGGGAGGGTTTCATTTCATATAATTTCTCCTTCAAATGTTCAAGAATCTTTAAATCAAAAGTACTATATTGTGGAATCTGAATCCTGCTTCTTTTCAATTAACAAAGCCATAAACATGTATGAAGCCCTAGGTTTGCAACTCTATAATGACATGGCGTACCTTCTGATGAAGACTCCTTGCCTCATGGACCGAGACGCGCACATCACCTGTCATTAGATCTAAGGGCTTTAAAGTGTTTTATAATTGAAAAAATTCAACAATGGTTGAGCAAATATCAATTTGATTTATGTCAATGTTTTGTTCAATTTACAGTTTTGTACAAATCTATTTTTTCTTCCAATCCCGACGCAATCCTTTTTCATAAGCCTATCACAATACAGTTCCTGATAATTTGCCAACCAATCCCAGTGCAGCACTTTGCACCAACTGACCTATCCAAGCGTGGCACCTTCTCTTGTAATTCTCAGTCCTTGCAGCAATTCACCCTCATTTACAATTTTCAATGTTCACAAATTCCAAAATGTCAAGAAAGCACAGTAAACAAATACCTCTTGTCTGTTCCACTAGAAATTCAAAGTAGTTCATTCACACGAGAAACAAATCAAACCTATCACCTTCTGACTTCCTCCTACACACATAGATGAAAGCTTGACCAGTGGGAAATCACCCTGACTGATATAATTTCCCCTTTGTGCAATAGGTTCCGCTAACACAAGTCACTATTGGTACAATCACAACAATTAATTACAGTACTTATCTCAATTATGGGGTTGATGGTTCCTCACAAACCAACATCACAAACCTTAGGAGGCAAATAACACCACAATTTTTCTTATCTCTATTTCATAACAGGATCTTGGACTGCTCCATTTCTGATAAAAAATATGCTGTTCAACATCAAACGCATAGTCATGACTAAACCATGAAATTTGCCAAAACACATGACACATAACTTCAAAACAAAAACAAACTCTCAATAAAGACAATTGTGATGCTAAAACCCTTTTGATACTCAGACCTCCACCACTGCAACTGCTTTTGGAACTGCAAACTCCCTCAATCTTCAAGTTTGGGCTTTGACCTTAAGGGACATGGTCAATGTTTAAATGTTGGCAATTTATTTTAGCTCCTTTCTCTCCTGTGACATAAACCATCCTCTCATTACCATGTGATGAAGCAGGGATATTTATATCTAAATCTTTTGTTTTAATCATAAATTACCCTTGGCATTGGTCATGTGGACCTTTGTCCATTGCCGAAGAAAGTTTAAAAGAAGCAATCATTGATATCAACCCCTCAGTAGCAGGGGTCGGTAGAGGGCGCGCATGCAAGATGGCCACACCACTGGGAGGCTCCTGCGGTCCAGGAGATATAATCCGTCATCATCCTGCTCCTGCATGGACTCGGATCTCAAAAGTGATTAAAATTAAAATTGGAAAGTGACTGGATTTAGCTGCTACAATGAGATACGTGCTGTCGGCGTGAATGCCGGAATGAGACAGGCCTTCTCCAGGCCCAGTAGAAGCGTGTGCGCAGGGAACAGGAGTGAGGCCAGGCAGGCGGAGCCAAGGCCTGCCGCTGCTGGCATAGAAGCCCGCCCTGTCCTACGAGAGCATTGCGATAGACAGCAGGGTCAGATCTCTGTCCCTGAGGGCTTAGAAGTGGCAACAATTAGTAGCTGAGACTGCTGAAATACCTGGCCCGACGCAGGCGTCCGAGGCATGGCCACTGCCCATTCAAGTTGGCCTTGAACAAACAGGTATGCAAAGAGCGAGAGTGAAGACGAGCTGGTGGAGTTGAGGCCTGCTGCTGTTGGGGAAGAGACCTGTCCTGACCTACAAAAGCACTGCGGCAGACGGCAGGGCTGGAACTCTGTCCCTGAGAGCCTGGAAGCAGCGACGATTGGCAGCTGTGACTTTCGTGGAACCCGGTCCCTGAACACAAGTGGCAGCTGGGGCGCGGCCGCTGTTCACTCAAGTAAACAAATGAGGCCTCTCCCGGATGCGCGGGGATCGGCCCATAGTGATGTGTGTGCAGGGTGCAAGAGCGGGGACAGATGCGCGGAGCCGGGACCTGCCACGGTTGAGTGGGGACGCCTACTCAGCCCTGGGAGGGAGGTGTGGTGCCCTGTCTCTGGAGATCTAGGCTCCTCAATGACTGGGCCTGCTGCATGACCTGGCCTTTGAAAACTTGCGGCGGAGATGACGCAATCACTGGCCATACATGCAGAAAATCAGAGCCTGCCAACACACATGGTGAGAATGGCGTGAATTGTGTCCCCTGCTTCATAGACTAGCCTCTATCAGTGATTACATACGGCACCCTGTTCAGCCGGAACGGAGGGTGTAGAGATTAGGGAACCATCTCCCTCCCCAATAGAAGCATGGAAAGTCAAGGTCACTTAGTTGAACCTCACTGCTCATCAGAAGCGTGCGCCTTTCTCTGACCTTGCTCGTTCAAAGCAGAACTAGCCAGGACCAGTGAGGTGAAGGACACCCATTTGAAAGTAATGAGATCCTATGGGAGTCAGAGTGTTCAAAAGAAATCAGGCAACAGACACAAAAAGAAAGAATAAGCAGTGAGAATTGGAGTAAATGGTGTAACAAGGAAACAGCCCCTTCAGTAGCTGAAATAAATTCACCAATTCCAAGTCCTGAGGAGAACCCTCAAGCAGTGTAGGATTTGCAATGCATTGGCTTGTGCTCGAGGGAATTTATATATCTTTTTGGCCCCTATAGTCAACACCCTTTGAATCAAGTTCTCCCTGAGCGTTACACATAGGCAGGACAAGAGGCGCCTTTGGGACTATATTTGAGTGTTCGCCAGATGTAGTTGTAAAATAGCGGACTGGTTATCTGTATCTGTATTGTTTATCTAATGTTATATGTATTGCTCTGTGATTTTTATCAAGCATTTTGTGGTGTTATAATACTATATATTGTTTTGAATGTGGACATATGTTTGTGAGAAATGTGTGTGGCCAAACAAAAGACATGAGAATAATAATGTAATCTTGTTTGAAAAAGTATATAAAGAAGTGAAATAAAAAACACACAGGCTTTAGAACAAAGCACTGAAGTCTCGTATGGGTAATAAAAAAACGACCTATCTGGACACCAAAAACTGGAGAAGCAGAACAACGAATCTCCAATCTAGAAGACAAAGCGACAGCCAGGAAGTTGCAGCTGTCACAAATAGACTGTCTGTTAAAAGTCCTAGCTGCCAAGAATGAGGATCTTGAAGTACACTTGTGGTGCAGCAGCATAAGTATCCTAGGAGTGCCAGAAAGTGACAACATCGGAAAAATTGAAGAATATGTTGAAGAGATGCTTTGCAAAGTCTTCGGCACCGACGCATTCTCTGCCCACCTGGTGGTGGAGAGGGCACATCGCTCCCTGGGTCCCAGACCGCCTCCGGGAGCACCATCCAGGTCCATAATTGCCAAGCTGCTCAATTATAGGGACTGAGACACAGCACTGCAGATGGCAAGAACAAAACAGCAACTCGTGTATGAGGGACACAATATTGCTTTATACCCTGACTTCACGCTTGAGGTCCAAGAAGCCAGATAGAAATTTGCATTGGTCAAGAAGAAACTACTCCAGGTGAAAATAGACTATGCGATGATGTATCCTGCTCGGCTTCGAATCACCCATCAGGGAATGCAGCATTTTTTCAATAACCAACAACAAGTGGAGGATTTCCTTAAGAAACTAAAGAAACAGCAGTCGAATCATGGGAGGGAGGACTCTGAAGTCCGATCACCATCGCAGCTGTCACATAATGATTGACTGAAACTGTATCGGACTGGTCATGAGTATGAACAGTGAATTGCATGATTGAACTTGTCCCTCATGCACATAGACTAGCTTAAGACTTTAATATTTGCCAGGAAGGATGCTGATATAGTTAACAGGCACACTTAATTGTCTAAATGGGCCTATGTGTTTTAGATAGCATGTTTACTCGTATTCCTGGGCACCGCTCTCCCTTTCCCTCTCTGACTTCGGAGGAGGTGGGGGCAGGTTGACGCACCCTCTGATATTACCCCACAGGGTGATCCCCCTGCCACTATTTTCTTTCTAATAACGAATTTGCGCGATTTAACTTAGTGTCAATTTTGTTCCTTGTTTCTTTGTTGTTCACCCCTCTCTTCCCTTTATTTTAGGGAGTTTTATTTTACCTTTATTATATTGTCGATTGGTATAGCTTTGCCTGGAACAACTGTACTGACTTGTTATGGATACTGTAAGTGAATTGGATTTGTTGCTGAGGCAGTCGTTTGTTACGATCAATGTGGGGGGGAGGCAGAAGGGAATGTTTAAAAACAAGTACATCACATCGCAAGGTATGCCTTGCACTCACTAGGAAGCACACAATGGTTGACTTACTGTACTCTATGACAGACGATATAAAGAGCCACTTAGATAACAGACTCCAGTAAACATCCAGACATACTCTTTATAACCTGGAACATAAGGGGACTGGGTAACCCACGTAAGTGTCGGCAAATACTGGCATACCCGGACCGACATTGAGGTTCCGTGTGAATCGGAACGACATTTTCTGGGTGTGTTCGAATATGGACGAGTTTGGTATCTACGAACCGCAAATGACGAGTTTAGTGGGTGTACGCGTTTTCGCTACACTACTATGTACGGATCGTCTCATTTCTAGGTATGTCCATCTGAACCCTCGGGTTCCATTTTAGATACGGCATCCATTTTGTTTCTTGCCCTCAAGTAGCCAGCGAACGGACCTTGTCCGCTCTGTGACCCTGGGATTCCCAAGCTTTCACGAAGGACACGTGTTTCTTTGAGGGTGTCTTTTATGATAGGGGAAATGACACGGCAGATGGCCCCGCTCAAGGCTCATCTTGCCGTGCCCGTCTATTGTTTCAGTCATACATGCATTAGGCACGAGGTCTTTGATCCTGTAATCAAGTTTCTGTTATTACTCTCTACACTGTTTTTTAAACTGTTGTGCATCCTTGTTTTCCTTTTCCCCTTTTCATCTGTTCCTTCCTCTAATTCGTTACGGTCAGAATGGAATGTGTTTAATGTGGGGATAATATGCTTTTACAGTTGGGAACCGGCAATGTCGTTGTAATTATGTTCCAGGCTTCTGAAACATGAATGCGACCCGTTTGAAGTTTATTGTGGGAACTGAGTCGTAACCTTTGTCTGCCATGTTGTGCAATGACCAAAATGTGTATAAAAGGAGCGATCCACTTTTGCAATTCGAAGCAGTCTCCCAGAACCTACATGTTGTGTACTTCTTGTGATTTCTGTATCCCTGCAGTAAATAAAACGCTGATCTTTGACGCCGCAGGAAGTGTCCCGTGTCTCTGTGTTTTGTACGCCGGAACAGGTAACCCACGAAGGTTTGAGGTGATGTCCCCTGGCACCGCTGGGCCTTAGAATAGCCCAGTCCTTCAGTTGGCGCCCCATGTTGGGCGACATCAGCGGTAACGGTCCAAAGCCCGACGATCGTGAGGAACTTCGTGTGAAATCTCCGAGGGAAGGTGCACCCCGCTTCATCGATCCAGTTGTCGAAATAAGTGGCCCGACGACTTTTCCCGCGAAGATTCCCGCCTCCCGACGGCTGCGACGGACTGATGCCCTGACTGTCGACCTGTTTTGGCGCCTGGCGTAGTCCTTTGTATGGCGAGACGATAGACGGGCCTTCCTGGTGACGCCATTGCTCTTTCAGTTAAGTATTTGTGGGTCGCTCCCTGAGTAGACTTGGTTGTTTGCATGATTCCATTGCACTTGTGGTTCTTAGTTGTTGATTCTTAGTTGTTGGGTTTTATTTGACGATTGCAATTGCCAAAAACCGAGGGTCTTGCATGTTTGCGAGGACATCGTAATTCGATAGCCCTTCAAGTTTGTAAACTCGGTTAGCGTGCACGATGCCTGGCCGTAGTACATTGTTTGGTTTTCTTAAATGTTGCAGCACGGATTCCCGACTGGAGGATTCATGCCCGATACCTCCAGTTGGAACTCCAATTTATGAGCTCTATAGCCGCCACGGCGTAGGTCCTATTGTATATAATGACTATTGGATTCATTACACTAAAAATGATGGTGTTCTTAGTTGGCCATCGCATGGTAGTTTCGAAACTGCAATCTTAGATAATCTTGAAGCTAAATTGTTTAAAAAGAAGGCTAGGCCGGCCATGTTTGATTCCTTTCGATTATGGCGCAAAGAGGCCAAGCAGAAGGAAATCAAACAGACTAAGAAAAATAAGAGAGAAGGTGTCATTACGGTGATGCGAAATGCAGAACAGTATCAGCGAGACAAAGATGAGAAGGAGCAGGAAGTTAGTGCTCGGCTTCATCATATGGCAGTGGATAGATGTTATCCGGTATTACCGTCTAGTTCTGATAAGACGGGAGAGGAAGTGATAGAGGATCCGTTATTGTCTTATCTATTGAAATCGCCACCTCCCTATGCTCCAGATACCGTGGGTCCTGTGATTCCTCCTGTTCCTCCACCTGTTGTTTTAGCGGCTGCTGGTCAGCCCGCCGTTCCTCCTGTTCTTCCGAATCCCCTTGTGCCACAAATGGTTCATCCTCCTTTACCGGCCCTTTTTCCTACTGCTCCTTTGCCAGTGTCTCATCAGCCTAATCTTACTACTACTCCTGTTACCCCGACTACTGCCACTGTTTCTACGCTTACTCCTAATATTGTTGCTCCTGTGCCTTCTTCTTCTTCCCCTTCTGTTCGTAGTCGTATATTCGATGCTGTCGCTACTCTCTATTCTCCGTTTTTTGGACCAGTACTTGGGTCAAATCTTTCTGATGTTGCTCAGAGGCGCAGTCAAATTCCTGATGGGAGGGAACGTGAGTCGTTGGTGAAATTGGCGCGTAGATGGATTAGGTATCCTGCGAAGTACGCTTCGCGTATAGTTTTTGAGACATTTTCTCAGTTTAATGAGCCCACTCAAAGATTCTTGTTCGAGGAAATGTGTAAATCTTTGAGAGAAGAGTGGGATAATGATGCGGTGGATAATGTACCGCCCAAGATCTCTGAGCTTCAGAATCAATTTTCGACTGGTACGATTGTAGGTGATAACGTCCGACGTGCTCTAGAGCGTCTGTTATCCTTTCGATCTACAGTGCAACCTCGAGCATTGTTTAAGGATGAAACTGAGGAGTGGATGGCAAAACCTGGTCAGTATCCTATGCGGGAAGTTCCCCCAGTATGGATGCCAGGTGATCCTAATGCTAATCCTGCTATTCTACCACACTTTCAGAGAGTTTGGATACACCTCCCATGGAAGCGATCGGAAGTTTTACAGGTGAAGCAAACCTTGCCCGACCCTCGTAAAAATCCTGCAGGATATTATAAGGAGTTGTCCCAATTAGTGGATGCTACTGTTATGAACCTTGCCGATATTGACATGTTGTTTGGTAATGTGGTACCTCAACCGATTTGGGCGAAAATCCGTCAAGAAAATCACGCAGCTGAGTTAGGCGGTGATTGGGCTGCTCTTGCGGCGGCTGACGGACAACAAGTTGGTGGGGCTAAACCTGAACAGCTCATTGAGAATCTGCCCCAGAGGATAATTACACTTATGAAGACACTTATGCCAGCAATACGCGTTAATTGGGACAAATTGTCTGCGTGCAAGCAAAAGAAGGATGAGAGTGTCTCCGATTTCTTTACGAGATTTGAGGAGGCATTTATTGATCATAGTGGTCAGGATATGAGCTCTGAGGGAGGTCAGTGATTGTTTGTTGATAAATTCGTATCGAATTTGTTGCCTGAACTAAGCAACAAATTGAAGAATTCTGAAAGTTCGTGGGCCGTTTCCACCACTGCTCAGATATTAGCCACAGCCCAATATTACGAAAATAGGGAGAAAAAAGAAAGCGAACGCGCAGATAAGAAAACGAAGGATCTTAAAACAAAGTTCTTATTGCAGCAAGCGTATCCTCCGCGCTCGAATCAGAATGACTCGCAACAGCCAAATCGCTTACAATCGCAGTTTTCTAGATCGCAGTCGCGTAATGACTCCTCTACACCTCGCTTTGTGTTGGGGTACAATCAATGCGCCTATTGTAGGGGTGAGGGTCATTTGAAGTTTAATTGTCCGGTGCTGCGTGACCGCAACAATGGTGTTTCGGCCCGGGGAGGTCGTAGTGGTCCTCCACAAGCGTCACGTGGTAGAGGTCGCGGTGTTACTCAGAATCAGAACGAGCGTCTTGCCTCTTCATCAGATTCGCAAAATTGTTTTGACCGACGCGATCCATTGTCTGGTAGATCTGCACAGTATCACGTGGACGACTATTATGTCGAGCATGATGTTGGTATTGACGGTAATTACTAGGACAGCCGTAGACAAAGGAAGGGAGAAGTATCAGTTTCGGTTGATCAGAGAGGGCCTTATGTCACTGTTGCTACATTGGGTGTAGTTGAGCCTTTTCTGTTGGACACTGGTGCAGCGAAAAGTTCCATCATTCATTCGAAACTCCCTGGCGTGCCTTTGTCTGGCTTGACGAATGTTTACGTTGGATTCTCTGGCGCCCCCGTTAGCAACCCAGTTTCTAGCCCTTTGCCCCTTACAATTGGGTCTCGTGAGTTAGAAGCTCCCTTGATTTTGACTACTGGTTGTGGTGAGAATCTTTTGGGCCTGGATTTATTGAAACGGTTATATGCGACTTTGTACTGCTCTCCTGCGGGAGTGGAGCTTACATTAGGTCGGAGAGTGATCTCCCCTATGTATCTGTCGACTGATAAGCTCCCACCGGAATTGAGTTCTCTTCCTGATTCTTTGTGGGCGACAGGTCCCAATGACGTGGGCCTACTGGATATACCACCTTATGTTGTTCAATTGAAATCGAATGTGCGACTACCGCGTATTCCCCAGTATCGTATTTCCCTTGATGGCGAACGAGCGCTATTAGCGATCATTTATGATTTGATCGATACAGATGTCATCGAGGAAACACGAGGTAACTTGTGTAATAGTCCTGTGTTACCTATTTTGAAACGAACTGATCCATCCAAGCCTCCCGTGTATCGTTTTGTTATTGATTTAAGGGAGGTGAATAAAATTGTTGTTCCGCAGTTCCCCGTGGTGCCTGACATTACAGCTTTGCTGACTTTGATTCCAGCTTCTGCATCTTGGTTCTCGGTGATCGATCTGAAGAATGCGTTCTTTAGCATTCCGATTGCTGAGGAAAGCAGAGATTTATTCGGTTTCTCATTAGGTGGTCGCAGTTTCCGGTTTAAACGTGCGCCTCAGGGCTACTGTGAGAGTCCATTGATCTACAGCCAAGCTCTTAAGAGTCAACTTGATGCGTTCGTGTTGCCGGCTGGTGCGGCTTTGATTCAGTACGTTGATGATCTGTTGGTAGCTGCTGACACCGAACAGATTTGCAAAACCGCTACGGTGTCACTGTTACGGCATCTATGTGACTTACACCACAAAGTGTCACCTTCTAAACTTCAATATTGTTGTCAAGAAGTAACCTATCTAGGTCACTTATTGTCAAAGGCGGGAAGAAGGTTGACCCCTGAAAGAATTGCAGCAATTGCTCGGATGACCGTGCCAACAACTCAGAGAGACGTGCGTGCCTTTCTAGGTATCACGTCATACTGCAGACAGTGGATTCCAAATTTCTCACTGTTAGCGAAGCCATTGATAGCTCTTACGTGCAAGGATGTCTCGACTCCTTTGCCATGGACGGAAGAATGTCAGAAAAGTTTTTCTGAACTACGTGATGCGTTGTGTTCGGCTCCTGTGTTAGGTACTCCTGATTACAGTAAGCCATTTACATTATACGTTCACGAGAGAGAAGGTTGTGCGTTGAGTGT
Organism: Triturus cristatus; assembly: GCF_964204655.1. Taxonomy (NCBI): domain Eukaryota; kingdom Metazoa; phylum Chordata; class Amphibia; order Caudata; family Salamandridae; genus Triturus; species Triturus cristatus. The sequence continues at coordinate 954,886,481 of NC_140581.1, forward strand.
TTTGACGCAACAATTCGGTGGTAAGCAGCGTCCATGTGCGTATTTTTCCTCGACTTTAGACCCGGTAGCTAGAGCGTTGCCAAGTTGCTTGAGGGCGACAGCGGCAGCTGCGGTGTCTATTCGACAATCCACAGGTCTGGTCATGGATAATATGCTCATAGTGATGGTTCCCCATGCAGTTGACACTCTTTTGAATCGGACAAAAACTCAACATCTGACGAGTGCAAGATTGTCCGGGTATGAGTTGACCCTTTTGGCAAGTCATATACAGATTAAGCGTTGTAATGTGCTGAATCCGGCGACATTGTTGCCGACTAATATGGAGTCAGTTGATGTACCACCACATGATTGTTATTTACGAACTGAGGAAGAAACGAAGGGTCGTGTGGACCTGAAAAACACTCCGTTGACAGATCCCGATGGCACTCTGTATGTTGATGGTTCATGTTTTAAGTTGCCGAATGGTGATGTGACGACTGCGTATGCTGTAGTAACGTTTAGCACGGTTGTGGAGACCGCGAGATTGAGTCAAAATTCAGCCCAAGCGGCAGAATTGATTGCATTGACGAGAGCATGTGTTTTGTCCAAAGGAAAGCGAGTGAATGTGTTTACCGATAGTCAGTATGCATTCGGTGTTGCGCATAGTTTTGGTCGATTGTGGAGAGAAAGAGGATTTATGACATCGCATGGTACGAAGATTCAACACAGGCAGCTCGTGAATGATCTTTTGGATGCACTTACATTGCCTAAACAGGTAGCGATTGTTAAATATAGTGCGCATCGAAAGGTTACGGATGGTGTTGGTCGTGGTAATGCATTTGCGGACGAGATTGCCAAGGAAACGGCTAAGAATCTTGCGTCCCGAATGTATGTTACGAGTTCAGTGAGGTGGCCAACGGAGACTGGTATGTGTGAAGACACTGTTGAGAGTGTGAAAGCAATTCAGAATGAGGCCACTAAAATTGAAAGAACCAAGTGGAAAGAAAGCACGGGAAAGTTGGACATGCATGGATGTTGGGTTGACTTGTCGGAATGTCAGAGGTGGATGTTACCGGATGCTTATGTATTGGCTGTCGTGACTATGGCTCATGGGTTGTCACACATTAGTGCGAAAGGTATATGCAAGTTATTGTCTCCTGTATGGAAGAACGATGGTATTGCTAAATGTGCTGAGAGGGTGGTTAAGAATTGTATGGTGTGTTTGATGCATAATCCTGGCAAGGGCACCCCCACTCCACCTGGTCATTTTGCTCCTCCTGCCTGTCCCTTCGAGGTTATCCAACTGGACTTCATTCATATGGAGAGATGCAATAATCTGAAGTATGTTTTAGTTGTGGTTTGTGCGTTCTCCAGATGGATTGAGGCCTATCCTCTTAAGGATAATACTGCCCTGTCCACAGCGAAAGTCCTACTGAAGGAATACTTCCCTCGGTATGGAATGCCACGGATTGTGTGGTCAGATAATGGAAGTGAGTTTGTGGGAAGTGTGATGCAGAGTGTGTGTAAGGGCCTCGGAATTCGAAAGAAATTTCATAGCGCCAATCATCCTCAGGCAGCGGGTTTGGTCGAAGGGTACAATGGTACTCTGAAGCTGAAACTTGCAAAGATACAAGCTACGACTGGTTTGTCATGGCCTGATGCCTTGCCTCTGGCTCTCTTATCAACCAGAGCGACTGTACACTCTCGAGTAGGGCTTAGCCCATATGAGATTGTGTTCGGCCGCCCTGCGAATATTTGGGGAGTCCCGAGACCTAAGGCCTTTGATAGTCTTGAATATCCAATGTTAATTGATTATCTTTATGATCTGACTGCTAAACTCAGGTTAATTCATCAACAGGTCTTTGAAGCTTTACCAGCACAGACAGAGGGTCCTGGACATCGGCTCCAACCGGGTGACTGGGTTGTTACCCGAAATTTTGGCCGAAAACGCAACTTGGAGCCAAGATTTGTGGGACCCTTCCAAGTGCTATTGACTACAAGGACTGCAGTTCGGTTGGAAGGCAGGAAAAACTGGGTACACGCCGGCCATACCAAGAAGGTGCCGATCCCCTCACCAACAGACAGTTGGATGAGAACTGGTATAGCGGCAACGGAAACTAAGACCCCTCTATGCTTTGTGCCGTTTAGCGATGCCCAACCTGTGATGGACAATTCATCGCAGTCAGACACACCTGTTGAGTCGCCAGTTGAAGAAAATTTGAGGTCTGAATTGTTATCCAATCGACGGAACATTGTTTCACCAGCTGAACAATTGTTTGAGGAACAGACTCGACCTGGAAGAGATCGATACTTTCTTCGTCCACGTAACAAAGACTAATAAAAAAAAATTCTTATATTTTCCTTTACTGTTGCCACAAACATTACGAACAATTACATCTTTTCTTGAGGTTTTTATGTGTGCCTCTCACAGCTAAGGACATTTGTATTAAGCTGAGCGTTTAGGAAAACCTATCATCCGCGTTAACCGTAGGGTCGTGCGGGTACTTCCTTCTGTTTAGCAGGTTTCTGACACTAGGTCGGTTACTTTTTGTTGACTCCTGGGAACTCCTGGGAATTGATAATCGCTACTCAGAACGAAGTGCGTCAAGAACGTACGGACGGTTTTTAGGGGATGGCGTTCTCTAAGCTGTTGGAAGTAGAAAGGATGTCGGCGCAAAGATCAAAAGTGCACAAGATTGTACGAACAAAATGTTTTTTGTTTCAGGTATTTCTGCTGTTTCTGACTGTGTCTATGCTATTGGTGGGTGGAGTGTATTTCGGAATACAGTCGTTATTGCCTTCCATTTCACCTACTTTTCCCCCTAAATCAAGCTCTACTACCACTGTTTCTCCACATTCCTTTCATCCTCTGCCCCAACATGAACAGGTTAGACGTGCGGAATTCATGAATAACTCCTTTGTTCAACTGCTACATCAGCACCAGTTGGTGATGAATACTACCAACTGTTGGGTGTGTGGGTTAATGCCACATACCATGGATAGGGGTATTCCGTATCTGGTTCTTCCTTATAGCTCCCAAGGGTCAGCTCGTGCATTCCAAACTATGTTCCGTAGTGCACTAGATTCCTACCCCAGTCAAGAGCCACGCTCTGCAAGCTTTGGTCCTGGCCCGTACCATAAACCTTTGGCGATAGCGATTGCTGATTTGGATAGAGATGTTTTTGATGCGTCGCTTATTCCAGATGAGGAGGTGCAAGCCTATAAAGACCTGAGCGAAGCTGAGTATAGTACATCAGTGGGTGATAGACAGTTCAAGAGCTCGTCTCCAATATGGATCGTACCCCACCTCGGTAATTTCTGCTTGAAAGGTTTGGGTCGAAATCCGAGAGCACAACTTGGGAACAGTGCTTGTACTGATACGTATGTTCTACCGATGCTCTCTTCCCCTGTTTTTCTGACTGCCAAGGGTACCTATTTTGTGTGTTACGAACGTGCATATACATGGTTGCCCCTTGACTTCTCGGGTACCTGTTATATTGTGAATCTTTTGCCACCGACTTTTACAGTTGCCTCAGACTATCACAAGACTAGAATTGTGAGAGGTGTTGTCAGCAAAGAGGACACTGCGGGTCAAGAAGCAGGAGACTTCTTTAAGGGTTTCTTGCCGTTTTGGGGACCTATGGTTAATAGTAGGAACCTAAGACAGTTGACCCGTGTGGTAGAATCGACTGCTAACATAACTGCGAGTGCTCTTGGTAATTTAACAGCGGAACTTCAGGCGGATAGACTTATGACGTTGCAGAACCGTATGGTTCTAGACGTTGTTCTCGCAGATAGAGGTGGTGTGTGTAAAGTTATCCATTCGAGCTGTTGCATTTTCATTCCTGACAACGCTCCAACCGTTTACCAAGCCATCTCGAAGTTGCATAAGATTTCCGAGTCCATACACGTGGACGAAGGTAATTGGACACTATTAGGATGGTTTTGGGGCCTGATATCAACTTGGGGTTGGAAGATTCTGATGATCGTAGGGGTTGTTGTAATGTTTCTGTTCACGTGTTGTCTTTGTGTGCAGTGTGGCCCTGCCTTATGTAGTCTTTGTGCTACAACGTGTATAAGACGGCCATCTGTTACCAAGGAGACATTGATGGATAGAATGATGTTCCAGCAACAGCTGAACGATCTGATGAATATCGAAATCGATTCTGATCTCGACTAGTGCTTGCCTACATGAGGGCAAAAGGAGCATCTGAGGTTCCGTGTGAATCGGAACGACATTTTCTGGGTGTGTTCGAATATGGACGAGTTTGGTATCTACGAACCGCAAATGACGAGTTTAGTGGGTGTACGCGTTTTCGCTACACTACTATGTACGGATCGTCTCATTTCTAGGTATGTCCATCTGAACCCTTGGGTTCCATTTCAGATACGGCATCCATTTTGTTTCTTGCCCTCAAGTAGCCAGCGAACGGACCTTGTCCGCTCTGTGACCCTGGGATTCCCAAGCTTTCACGAAGGACACGTGTTTCTTTGAGGGTGTCTTTTATGATAGGGGAAATGACACGGCAGAGGCAGATGGCCCCACTCAAGGCTCATCTTGCCGTGCCCGTCTATTGTTTCAGTCATACATGCATTAGGCACGAGGTCTTTGATCCTGTAATCAAGTTTCTGTTATTACTCTCTACACTGTTTTTTAAACTGTTGTGCATCCTTGTTTTCCTTTTCCCCTTTTCATCTGTTCCTTCCTCTAATTCGTTACGGTCAGAATGGAATGTGTTTAATGTGGGGATAATATGCTTTTACAGTTGGGAACCGGCAATGTCGTTGTAATTATGTTCCAGGCTTCTGAAACATGAATGCGACCCGTTTGAAGTTTATTGTGGGAACTGAGTCGTAACCTTTGTCTGCCATGTTGTGCAATGACCAAAATGTGTATAAAAGGAGCGATCCACTTTTGCGATTTGAAGCAGTCTCCCAGAACCTACACGTTGTGTACTTCTTGTGATTTCTGTATCCCTGCAGTAAATAAAACGCTGATCTTTGACGCCGCAGGAAGTGTCCCGTGTCTCTGTGTTTTGTACGCCGGAACAGGTAACCCACGAAGGTTTCAGGTGTTGTCCCCTGGCACCGCTGGGCCTTAGAATAGCCCAGTCCTTCAACATGGTATACATATAGCGACTGTACAGGAAACCAACCTCGACCCTAAACGGCCCCAACGAGATGCTACCAGATGGGCAGGACATAGCCGCTTTACATCCTTCTCTACCTACTCGCGAGGCACAGTGATCCTAATGAGAAAAAAACCACTCCGTATATACAGATGGGCTCCATCTTGGACCCTCAAGGCTGCTTCATCATAAAGTGGGGTAAGATGGCTTCTCACTCTGTAAAACGAGTTAGCTGCTTTGGGCCCAATATTGATGACCCAATGTTTTTTGGCAATCTATGCCAGAAAAGAATAGGCATTGGCTCCGATCATGTTATTTGGGGTGGGAATTTCAACAAGATACTTAACCCGACGCTGGACAGATCACACCTACAGACACATCATTATATCCACGTCCAACGACAAGTATGTGATATCATAACAGAGAACTGCCTAATAGACACCTGGTGATATCTACACCCAGAATGGAGAGAAGGTACATATTATACTGCTGTACATGCAGCATGGTTGAATCTGGATTACTGGGTGATATCTAAGGGGCTCAGCACATGGCTGACGCATGTGGATCACCTTGCACGCACTTATTCGGATCACTCCCCAGTGGTCGTGAGCCTTACTCCACCGGCTGGATGCGTTCCTTATATGAATTGGCACCTAAATCCGGCTATGCTCTTAGATACGGCATTCCGAATGAAATGGACCAGGAAATCCAAGACTACTTCCAACGTAACGTGGGCTCGGTAAAGCGAATGGCGACAGTGTGGTAGGCGTTTAAAGTCACCATCAGAGGGATATGCATTGCCAAAGAGGATGGGGTGCTCAGAGGCCTGCCCTCAACGCTCACCCAATTAGAGAGCGAGATAAAAGAAATGGAGCAAGTAATTAGTTGTTCACCATCTGCACTCAGCCAAATAGCACTCAGAGATAAGATAACAGAATACCGAGTCAAATACTTTAAGGCTCATAGGTATGGGGAAGGGAAACGGCCAGGTAAGGCACTAGCCGAGCAGATCCGTAAGCCTCACTTCTCAAACTACGCCCTGAAATCCAAACACCAGAAGGGAAGACAGATAGAGATACGTCAGGAATACTCTATACATTTCAGGCCTTTTACTCCTCAATCTACACCCCAACACGACAACATCCCATCATGCTTCAGCAATATATGGAGCCGGTTGCTCTTGGCTGGCTGGGTGATGCTCAGAGGGAGTTCCTCTCTGCTGAGATAGAAATAGAAGAAATTTGTGCCGCGATTATGCAACTTCGATCAGGCAAGGCCCCTGGGCCAGATGCCATACCAGCTGATTTTTATAAAGCATACAGGCTATAGTGGAAGGTACTGTGCCACCCACAATGTGTGAGGCATCCATTATTTCCATACATAATCCTCGGAAGTCGGCCGATAGGTGTGAATCCCACAGACCGCTTTCCATGGTAAATTGCGACATAAAAATATTAGCTAAAGTACTTTCCAACTGATTGAGTCTCCTCATGGGAGCATTAGTACTACCAGACCAAGCGGGCTTTGTGCCAGGACAGACCATTCCCCTAATCTCCGAACCCTGTTCACGGTGATGCAAGATATTGATCCGGACCTTACAGCCATTGCAGAGTTCTTGGATGCCACCAAGGCGTTCGATTTGGTAGAGTGGGATTATCTGTTTGGAATACTTCAGAGGATGGGAATGCCATGTAGCTTTCTGTCTTAGATACAACTGCTATACCACCAACCAACGGGCAGAGTAATAGTAAACGGTGCTGGCTCACCCCTTTTCCCCATCATGAGAGGTACGTGGCAGGGTTGCCCACTCTCACCGCTACTATTTGCCTTAACCATTGAGCTGCAATAGCTAAGCTTTGGCAGCACCATCAGAAGTGGGCTCTTGATTACCCCACCAGACACGTGTTGGCTTCATTGTATGAAAATTATATCACACTATATGTGCGGGAACCTCAGATTAGCCTCAACCCCATATTGAGGGAATTTATCAGCTTAAGAGAATTTTCAGGGGTCAGAATCAACTGGGAGAAATCCCAGATGTTCCCACTCACTGCCGCTGTTCAACCATATTTCATGGACTGCCCCATCATGTGGTACCCTGATCAAGTGAAATATTTAGGGATAAGAGTCACCAGAGATAGGGCGGAGCTTCTCCGAGCAAAATATGGAAAAGCACTAGAGCACTTAACAGAATCTGTCCTTGTCTGTTGCAGGGAGGATATCCCTGATGGAAATGGTCATCCTACCTAAATTATTGTATTTATTCATCAATATCCTTCATGCATCAGGACATGTCTTTTTTAAGACCTTGACAACTGAAATCATATGGCTCGCCTGGGGGGAAAACAACCCCGACTGAAGTGGGAGATCCTGACCTTGCCCTTTGCGTAAGGGGGATTTGAGGCCCTTGATTTTTAACTGTATTATCTTAGTGCCCAGATGCATTACACCACTTATTGGTTCATTATCTCCTCCATATATACCACATTTAGTGGTAGAACAGTACTTTGTGCAGCGAATGCCCATGTTCGGATTTATAGCCACCTAGGCGAGAGCGAGGGATACTGGATCCACCACTGTGGCATATACCGTAACCGCATGGCAAAAAATTGTGAAAAGGCTAGACATTGCAATGATATACACGGCCTTGCTCCCAATGGCTCACCACCCTGCTCTAGAAGTAACCCAGGAATTAAGGTGCCGCCAACTATTTGATAAAGTTGGTATTACGAAATGGGGAGATCTCTATTTTAATGAGATTTCCCGTACTAAAGAACAGTTGTTTACAGATATTGAGCCCGTGGCAATGGATCTATTTATGTATGTTAGACTGAGTGTGAGTGTCAGGGCAGCTACTCTAGAATTCCCCAATGTGCCACCTACACTGACCCCACTACACTGCTTACTACAAAGTACAAGCCCCACAACCTTGTATCTCTTATATACAATAACACGCAGATAGCAACACAGATGGCCGGGGCGACAGCTTGGTGCAGTGGGAGGAGGAATTGGTTGACCCCTTAGTAAAGAAAAGTGGAGCTATTGCTGCCAACAAACTGGAAATGTATCTGTGAGCAGCCAGCTGCGCATCATACATTTTAAATATCTTCATAGATTATACTACAACCCTGCTAAACTGTTTGGATTCAAACTACGTGACAATGATGCCTGTGATACACGCGGGCAGGAAGTGGAAGGTTTTCTACATGTTGCATGGGAATGCGGGACAGTCAAATTTTATTTGACCCAGGTCTTTGCAGCTCTAGGACAGATGACCCTAGTGCCACTGATAGTCACCTGTAGTTGTGTGCCTGGGATACACAGAAGACATACCTTCAGCATACAAACGGTATGTAGAGTTGTGGCTGTTACTGGCCAAGCGCAGAGTGGCGTGCAGATGGGGTAGCGGGCAGGCACCTAAATTTAAAGAATGGACTCAGGACCTTTTACTTTGAAAGGAGCAGACATTGACTTATGCTGAACTACTGCCTGTATCCTCTAGGCCAAAAGACATCTGGGACCCCCTGCACACGTATTTCAGGTGTACTGGATGGACAGGACTCCCCCCCCCAACCGGCAGGAATGAAATCCCCCACTAGGATTTCAAGAGGGATACGGGTACATTGGAAACCTAATCCACAAACAGGATATCGCTTGGTTTCCAGGAAATTCTAAACCAGTTGAAAGGCATGGGATACCAGATACTTAAGAACGTATAATTTATCAACCTTACCAGCTGAGTTATGGCACTAAGATTAAAAAATGTACATGTCCAAAACTACCTTCTATAATTGTTTTTAATTCATAATACATGCATACACTTTTGCACTTTTTATTGAAATGTGTTTTTGTTTGCAACATGAAGAAATTACCTCCAGCAGAACCTTTAGCCTCATAGATGATGTTAGACCTGCCCTTTCTTTTTGCATTCTGACCTCCCAGTTTTGACTCTGTTTTTGCTGGTTTAGTGTCTCTGAGCACTTAATCATTTCTGTTGAGTGTTAAAGTGCAAGTGCAAGTGCTACTATTGTAAATTGTATTATGGATTGGTGTTTCCATGATTTGCATATTTGATTTACTCATATGTCCGTAGTAAATTGCACTGAGAGTGGCAGGGCCTGTAAATCAACTGCTGCTAGTGGGCCTGCAACACTGATTTTGCCACCCACACGAGCAGCCTTTCAAAGGGTTCTCAGACCTGCCACTGAAGTGTCTGCACACACTTTTAACTGCTTGGCAAGTACACCAACTTGCCAAGCTATAACCTTCCCTTTTATTACATGTGAGACAACTCTAATGTAGGCCCGAGGTGTCCTCATTGGCAGGGTGCAGTGTATGTGAAATGTAGGACATGTCCTGGTGTGTGTGAAATGTCTTGACATTGAAATGCAGTGTAATTCATTATTTACTGTTGAGAGGCTAACTGTTCCATTGGATAGAATGTGGAATACTTGGTAACATTTTGCCAGTATATCTTCCCATGGGGACACGATGGAGAAATGGAGTTTAATATGCCTGAACTCAGAATGTCGAAATGCATCTTTTAGTAAAGATGATTTTTATATTCTGTGTTTGAAAATACCACTTTTAGAAAGTAGGAATTTTCTTGCTGAGCCATCCTGTGTGCCTCTGCTGGATGGTGGATTGAGTATTAAGTGACAGCGGCTAGGGATGTGCATTCTCTTCAGACAGCCACTGGGGGGGTTGCGGTGTGTCCTGCTATTCCTGGATGAGTCAGGGCAGGGCTGAATAGACCTGGGTCAATTCTAGAGTAGTGGAATGAGATTTCCTTGCACCTGAATGGGTCTGGTCTGCCTTTGACAATGCTGTCTCCACCTTCTGCTGGGTAGATGGGCCAGAGAAGACAGAAATGGTTTGGACTGATCACAGACACTCTCTGCCCAGGAGAAAAACGAGAGATGCAGTGCAAATACTGGGGCCCAGACCCCAGAACTTTAGAACTTACTTGAATAAAGCAACCTGCAAAGAAGAAGAGCTGGAAGAACTGCCAGGTGAAGTACTGCCTCTTTGCTGTGTCGGTGCTTTGCTGGGTTGGCCTGTAGTTAGTGCTTCTGCCCTGGGCAGTGAGAGGACTGGACTGAACTCTCTTCACTTGTTGCTGAGTATCTCCAAGGGCTTGAAATAGAGGTTGCCTCCTGTTTATGAAGTCTCAGGTACAGCAAAGACTTCACTTACCTCTAGGTACCGCCTCTGGAACCATGGGTTTCAGTTGCCATAGAGGAGGAAAACAGCCGACACCATCACTGACACTGCTGCGGGCTCCGTGTCCTGAAGGAACCACAGAGGGCACCGCCTCTCTTCACCCCGCAACCCTGGTTTCACCAATGACAACGACCGCTGCCGCCACCGAGCCACTGAGCCGCTGCTTGCACTTTGACCTGTGGGCACTGCACTCTGCACTGCCTTGCTTTGCTCCATGGCCCTGGTCTCACCGAGGATGTTGCTGCCCACTGACTGTGACACCCTTGTCTGCACAGTGGTTTGGGAGCACTGCTCATAAGTTATACAATGCACAGCCCCACCCCACACTGCAGTTTGGGCCAACCGATGCCAGCTCCCATTTAAGCGGCACTGTTGCTTACACCGTTACCTGTCTGCACCGCCATGAGCACTGCCTCACTCTGCATTGCAGCTCTGATCTCACCGACACCGCTGGACGTCCGTCACTGAGCCGTAGCCTGAACCGCGACTTGAGGGCACCGCACACCACACCGCTACGCTTCACATCACAAGCGTTGCCACCACCGGCCCTCACTGTCGCCGTCAGACAGAACCAAAGGTACTGTTTATGAATATTCTGACACTAACACCAGTCTGCACCGACACAGTTAGCCGGAACAGTTGGATTCAGTTGTTTTCAGCACTGCGGTATCCTCGATGGAGCTACCGGCTTTAAGGAGCTGCATTTTCAAATCATACTTGCAAAGTTTCTATTTTTGATTACTGTACGTTGTTGGGCTTTTATCATTTTGGCCTTGTTGCACAGAAAAATATTGCTTATTTTTCTAAAACTGGTGTAGTGTTTTTGCTGTATTACTGTTGGATATGTACAAATGCTTCTCACACTGCCTCTAAGATAAGCCTGCTTGGCCGTGCCACGCTACCAAGGGGGTGAGCAGGGGTTATTTCGGTATTGAATCCCCATTATCCTAGCTAGAAAAAAGGTCCCTATTTTGACAAAGGTGCAGACTATTGCCAACTAAAGATCCCCATTTCTAACAGATGATATTTCAAGTAGAATCATTTTGTGGATGAATAATGTCAGAACAGTGAAGAAAGTTGTTTATTGTGGGTTGGAATGATATAATAAAGTCACTATCTTGCTAGGTTCAGTAAAATGTTTCTGAAATGTAAAACTGAGCTCACCCCCCGGTAGATCTTGCATAGAGCAGACAGGCTTAACTTAGAGAAAAAATATAAATCATTTAGATGTACCGAAACAAAAGTAAAAAACAGTACACAATGAAAATCCCACTCAAATTTATTAAAATAAAGAAAAATCTAATAAGCAAACTGACACCAAAAGAGCAAAAATCAAATAAGCAGGACCAGAGTTCTGGATTTTTAAAGATTTAAGTGAAAATAGAGGCATTGTTGGCTCAGGGGCATCCAGCGGAGGCGAGTGGACCTAACTACGTGTCCCAGAAGGCTGAGGGACTGGACCTGCGACAGAGATCCCGCCCCCTGTGACCGGGGATTGTTTAAAAACAGCTCGCGCCTCCCGCTTCGCGGGAGACGCATCGTTGGCTCAGGGGCATCCAGCGGAGGCGAGTGGACCTAACTACGTGTCCCAGAAGGCTGAGGGACTGGACCCGCGACAGAGATCCCGCCCCCTGTGACCGGGAATTGTTTAAAAACAGCTCTTGCCTCCCGCAACGCGGGACGCGCGCGGGCGGGCGCCGGGCAAAGCCCGGGCAAAGGGCGGGCCGTCTGAGGCCGTCGGAGGCAGATTGAGGCAGGGCTGGGCCAGGACTCTTTCGCAGTTGTCTGGTAGAATTACCCCTTGATCACTATATATCATCTGGCTCTCTCTGAGTTGTCCCTATAGTTGTGTCCTGTTGTTTAGAGGAAGCATTGATACTAGCCCATTACAGAGTATTATCTGTTGATTAACTGTTTGGTGAAGGTACCGCAGGGAGGTTTTAATCAGGACTGATGGGGAAGAGGAAAGCTATGGAGGGGATGGTTGCCCACAATATTTCTACCTCTATCCAAAGTAAGAAAAAGAGGTTAAAGAAATCGGCTAAAGGTGCTGCTGCCAATTGTGTGATGGACAGAATTGAAACTGTTATTGAAGAGTGCGAAAGTATCTTAGAAAATGCCCCCAGTCCCAACCCAGAGGAAGCCACCAAAAAAGTTGCTGTATCCCCTCCTAAGAGGCTAGTGATACCTGAGTTATTCCTTAAACATAAGAAAAGGGGGTTAAAGCGGACAGCGGGGGATTCTTATGTGTCTGTAGACTTAAATGAAAGCAACAAGGGAGACTCTCAGGTTGAGGGCGAGACCAGTTGCGAACCGATCCCTAATGTAGTCTGCTCTAATAGATTTGCCCCTCTAGCCTCAATAAGTGTTAACCATGATGTTACCCCTCTTGGGCCCGGTCAGAACCATTCTAGTCCGAGACACTGCTGTACTTGTAATTGTTCCCATACAATTGGTGAATTAGAAAGGGTCATTAAGGAACTTAGAGGGGAGGTCATGGGTATAAGGGGACTATTAATGGACCTCTTGGACCGTAACCAATACAAACATCCATAAAACGTACATCATATTGTGGACGGTCCTATATCTATAAATGGAAATGTCTCTGTCCCTACTGGTGGGGGTAATTCGAACAACACTCTAGCTGGGGTTGAGACTTGGAAGCAGTTCCCTAGGGGGGACGGGCTAGCTCCCAAGACCATGCGTGAAGATCGTATTACCATCCCCAGCAGGAGAGGAGGTCACCAACAGGGCCCTATGCCTAGACCATTGCATCTAGGGCTAATTGGGACGCCTAGACCCCCTGTGGACCGAGACCTAATGGCCCCTGGCCAGAGATCACCTAACATTATTTTTATGACTAATGTTCCAAAGATAACCTCCTTAGGATCTCATGAGTCTAGCGACTCATTAATTAATAAATCAATCCATTGGATCCGCCATGTACGAGGGTGTCGATCCAATATTAGGGAGGACATTGTGAAGGCTAAGAGATGTTCTATCCCAGATTCTAACTTTGATACGATTGAGTTAACCTTGGTGGATGCCCTATTGGTTGAGAATCTGGTTGCACTAGAATATAGAACCTCTTCCCCAGACCATTCTAGAATCCAGTTCAGGCGATGGATAGCGACTTCTCCTAATACCATATCTAAAAGAGGAGTCCCACTCTTATCCTCCCTTGATAAAAATTATTGACTCCCTACGCCCCATTTAGATGAGAACATAATTAGTCCAAGTCCTACTGTCCAGGGCTCCTTCTCCTTACTTAATTCTAAATTTCCATCATTCCAGACATTACATGCCCAACCACCCATTCCACTAAAACCTGCTAGCTTATCCACGACGAATGAATTGAAACTACTGTCCTGGAATATAGCAGGCCTTAAGAAAAATATGAACATACCGTCTTGGGTTGAGTTTGTGAGCACGCATGACGTCTGTGTTTTTCAGGAGACATGGAGCATGGAAGCGCTCTCGATCTCAGGGTTTGCCACCTATTTTATCCCTGCAATCTTTAGTGACAAGGGTAGACCCTCAGGTGGACTCCTAATATGGATTAACGTCGATCTGGGATGGTCTATTACTTCTAAAGAAAGTAATAATCATGACATCTTGTGGCTATCTATCAAGGCCCCAAAAAAAGGTGAATCACTTAACCCCTTTAATGTCTACATCAGGGGAACATTGAGTGCCATCTTGAGTGAATTAGAACTCCTCTTAGCATATCAATCAATCAATCAATCAATGGCATTTGTATAGCGCGCTACTCACCCGGAGGGTCTCAAGGCGCTGGGGGGGGGGAAAGTTACTGCTCGAACAGCCAGGTCTTGAGTTGCTTCCTGAAGGCGAGATGGTCCTGGGTTGTCCGGAGGTGGATGGGGAGGGAGTTCCATGTCTCGGCCGCCAGGTAGGAGAAGGATCTTCCTCCAGCGGTGGCTCTGTGGATGCGTGGGACGGCGGCGAGGGCGAGGCTGGCGGAGCGGAGCCGGCGGGTGGGCTGGTGGAAGGTCAGGCAGTTGTTGAGGAGCTTGGGGCCCAGGTCATGGAGGGCCTTGTGTGCGTGGGTGAGGAGTCTGAATGTGATCCTTTTGTTGACAGGGAGCCAGTGAAGGTCTCAATTGTACATTCGAGCCCTTGGGTACCGAGGACCCCCTGAATTTAGCTGGAGAGGACATTAGATGGGGAGGGCCTCCTCTATCCTTGGCCCCAATTAAAAAATGGACTGAGATTGTCATGCAGGTTAACACCCTCACACTGGAATACGGCGTAAACAGAAGAACCTTGTCAGATCACAAGGGGGCGAACACTTTTAACAAGCTGACATGTCCTTCCCGTATTGATTATATTTTGCTGGATCTATGTCTCTGGGAAAGTCTAGTCGATATGGAGGTTAGTTTTACAGTAGACAGCGATCACAATCCTTTATCCCTAACCTTGCAGAACCGTTGGGCTGCTTCGCTGACAACAGCATCTGTATGTGATGCTGACCCCCTTCTTTCCAAAGAGGTAGTACCCTCTAATTGTGGCAGGCGGTTAAGGTGGCCTAGAGTACTAGCAGACAAAAAGAAGATTTCCTCTATTTCTTTAATATTGGCCGAAAAAACTAGAGATCTTGAGGAAGCCATGGACTCGATCCAGACAAGAGGTAAGATCCCTATAATTCACCAGGAAACTATTTCCTTGGTTGCGGAACAGTTTCTTGGTAGCACTAGCTTAGGAAAAAGGTGATCTGGAAAAAAAAACACTCTCAACCCTTGGTTCACAGATCTCTGCAAAGAGAAAAGAAAAGCACTAATAGCTGCGGTCAAGGAGAAAAATAGTATCAGGGTCAAATTAGCAAGGAAAGATTATAACTCATCCTTGACAATAGCTAAGCGTGCTTGGGAAGAGGACCACTGGGATGAGCTGAAAATAGCGGCTTCTAAGAGAAATTCTGCCTCCTTCTGGTCACTAATCAGAGCTAATAGTAGGGCAGGCACTGTCCCAATCCCAAACCATATAGACAGCCAGAATTGGTGGGACCACTTTTCAAACTTATATGCCGTTGACGTAGAGGGAGAGCGAGTGTCTAGTAGGGTTAATCAATATTTACTCAATCCGGATCATATAATTCCTTTTAGTTGGGAGGAGGTTTTAAGTGCTATTAATAGCATTGTTCCAGCTAAAGCCGCAGGACCTGATGGCATCCCAGGTGATTTGTTCCGTTTGGAACCAGGCGGATGGGCTAAATATATCCAACACCTGATTAATAGCTTGTTAGAAGGTGGTGAAGTCCCCCCATCCTGGAAACACACTGAAGTTATTCCTATTTTTAAGAAAGGTGACCGCCAAGTCCCTGCCAACTACAGGCCTATCAGCCTTGTAGATTGTATGCAAAAAGTGGTAGGACGTACCCTCCTTAATAGAATTCACCTTTGGATGGAGGAAGGGGGAATTTTATCTAAATGTCAAGCGGGTTTCAGGAAAGCTACTAATACCATAGAGCAAGTCTTCCGTCTATTATTACTATACTGGAAAGTGGTTGTTATTGCAAAGGGGAGCTTATATCTTGCTTTTATCGATCTTAAGACGGCATTTGATCTACTTCCACGCGCTAAGCTGTGGGCCGTCCTGCAGGAAATGGGCATACCCCCCTATATTTTATCCCTTTTAGTTCGGCTCCATGACGGTACCGCCGCAAGAATTAGATGGGGAGATCAAGGGCAGACTACAGAGAGTATCCCAGTAAAGAGAGGGGTCCGCCAGGGCTGTGTTTTGGCTTCCACACTCTTCTCGCTTTATGTGAATGGTGTGGTGGATTTTTTGAGCCAAATTCCAGCTGATGCACCAGCCCTGGCGAGGGGAAAAATAGCTACACTTCTCTTTGCTGACGATACTCTCTTGATCTCCAAATCCCCCATGGGTCTTCAATTGCTACTCACCCGTTTCCAGGAGTTCTGTACTCAAAGGGGCCTTATTATTAATATTTCTAAAACAAAATTCATGGCTTTTAACCCTGGAAAACAGTTTAGACCGAAACTCATCCTTAATGGCTCTCATCTTGAGCAAGTTCACTGCTTTGATTATTTGGGGATGAGGCTATCGGACCAATTGTCATGGAGACCACACCTGAATAAAATGCTGCTAAATCATAAAAGGGTAGCAGGGGCAATTGTAAGAGAACAGCGCCTGTCTATTTCTAGACTAGTCTCCCCTGCCCTGGCTGAGGGTAAGGCAGTTAGCGCGGCAACCTATGAAGCAGAACTTTGGGGGTTTGAAAAAATAGCTGAAATTCAAAAGTCAGAGAACAAGTTTTTAAGAGATATCCTCTCTGTCCCCCAATGTACTCCACTGACCCCCTTATTCCTCGATACAGGGAGGCGCAGGGTGAGAGATACAATTAGACGACGCCCCCTCTTATACTGGGCAAGATTAAGATCCACCCCGGAACTATCACATTATGCAGCAGGTCTTAGTGAACTGATTACTCTGGATATGGGCAAAAGGGTAAAATGGCTCACCGAACTGAAGGAACTCCTAGTCTCGCTGGGTATAGCTGACGCATGGAGGAACCAAGCCAAGCCCTCCAAGGCTGAGTTAAAAAAGATCTACTGGAATTGGATACACCAGCGTCATCTATCCTATCCGAGGCATGTGAAACTTTCAGAAGACTTCTTACAGTTTAAACATGTTGGCCATCTGTAACCCTATCTTGACTTCATTCGAGTCCCTATGGATAGAAAGCTGTATATACTTTTCCGGTTTGGGTCATTGTACCTTAATGTTTCAGTTGCTCAGAGGGATCCAGCTAAAAATCTCTCTCCTATTTGCCCGTGTTGCGAAGCTCCCCACGAAACCATAGCTCATTGCCTATTTGCATGTCCGGCTTATCAGCAGGCCAGGAATAAATGGCTTAAACCTATTTGTGTTCAGCTAGGAACAAGGAACCATCTAGTTGCACTACGCATCCTGAGATCAGATGCGTCTAGACCAGTAATTGTGTGCGGAGTTGCCAAATTTTTGGGTCGGGCTTGGATCATTTGCACGAAAGCCATTTCCAAAGCCACAAAATTAGTCAATGCTGCCATTGAATAAATTTTGAACTCACTCTTTACTGTAAGAGGACTAAAGGAATGAATTGTGATTTTGAGACACTTTGTTGATTCTAGTAATTTGTTTTTAAAGGGAATTGTTATGAATTGCTGTTTCCTTTTATTGTTGTTATACCATGTATTTTTAAATATTTTTTTTCCTTTTAACCATTACAAAAATTTGACTTATATAATATTGACCGTATTGTATGAAAGCTTTTATGATAGTAATTATCGAATAAAGCAAATTGAAATTGAAATTGAAAATAGAGCCAAAAGAGCAGTGTCTATGGTAGTCAATGGTCATGGTAGACTGGGATATAGTTGCAATTTGAGGCTGACCACGATGGAGCATAGGTCAGATACAAGTAGATTGACCCTGCTATGGCCTGTCTGCCAGGAAGTTTGAAAAAGCTTATAAGTCCCAATCTGAAAAGTGTTTTTCTGACGAAAAGCTTTTCGTGCAGTACAAACCTGGAATCCAGTCCAACACCTTAGAATTGCTGGTTAGATACTTTTTGCGGTCAGCTCCTTTAAGCTCTGGAGCAAATGTTTTGAAAAAGTTCTCAAACAAATTTTGGTGCCCATACAACCAGAGGAATACACATTCAAGGCCCCGCGACCTAAGGAGGAGAACTTAGAGACCCTCACAATATTGAGCAGAGGGCAACAGCAAAGTACAGTTCAGGTCCAGTTGCCAATCTGCTGGGATTTTTTACAGGAATTTCTTTTTAAGCTTTTTAATGTCCAGGAGTCACCCAGGGATTAAGCCTAATGTCCTTGAAAACTTTTCTGCCCTTGGATTTGAAGGGAAATAGTGTGGTTCAACCTCCACAGGTTCTTCTCACATGGTTGAGATGCCAAGTGCAGCCGGTGTAGCATGCCTGGTTTTTCGGTTTGCAAGTCCATCAGTATTCTGAGGACGTTTGAGTGAGATTCCATCTTTGCAGGGTTTACCAGCATTTGTATTGTTGATACCCTAACACACTCATAATTCCTTGCTGGGCAATGAAGTAAAGGTTGTCGGGCCATGACCTACCAACATTTGCACTGGCTCCTGTTTGCTTTACTACACAGGCCCAAATTGTCACATGTCAGGGCATTTTGAAGATGGTGAAAGTCTTTGGTCACTTGAACCTTGGGCTCTAGTGGTGTGGGGAGATCATACTATGATAATCCTTGTTCCTCCCACTTCCAGCACAAACATTCAGTTTAAAGTAGGCACTGTACCAACAATAACCCCAGAGACAGAAGTCTCATACGACAAATACAAGACAGAAACAAGGTCCTTCAGGAACAGGACATGGAATACACAAAAATAGTCCTAGAATCCTGTTCTCTCTCTTCCAAGTGTAATAAAGTGTTACATGTGGCTCAACAAAGCTATCAGAAAGGTTTTGACACTATGGTATTAACAGAATGCCACAATGCATATTCCTCCAGAAGAATCATCTTTGCCTATTCGGGTTAGCCGACTGTGTGCTCCTGGGAGGAATGTCACACCTCATTCAAACCTCATGCAAGACTTAGAACTGCTTAGGAGTAACAGAAGAGCTAATGCAAATTACCTTCCTGAAAGCTCAAACAAGGAAAAGGGCAACTTTCTAAAATGTATTTTTCCATATTATGTATTAAAAATCTGACTTTACCATTTAGTTGGCTTTTTGATAACTATTAAAAATTGAGGTTTAGCTATTTTTTTAACTGGCCCCTTGACCTGAGGTAGTAGTTTTAGTATTTTTATTAGCACTCTGGTTTTCTACATAGAACAACTGCTGTACTGAAAATAGCTTTTTGGAATTTATCACTAAACGGACATGTTAACATTAATTTTCTACATGTCTTGCTTTTAAATACCATGCTTTGTGGGCTACAAGATCTACATGGTGCATCTCACTAATATTTAAAGGAGAGGTTTTAAACCTGTCAAACATGTTTATTTAATAGGTCGCACTGCAGATTTAAACTGCAGCAGTCAGCCTCAGTAGGCACCAAGCCATGTTTTCCTTATCACACTAGTTGATGGCACAATAAGTGTTGGATTCCACAGGTGGCATTTAACTTTCTATGACATGGGCACAGGTTCTAAACCATATATTATGGACTTATAGGGGAGGTAAATACTTCAAACAGGGATTATCTAGTTGTCATAAGTTTTAGGGATCGGAGCACAATGACTAGGCATGGGACAGCAGTACCTTAGAGTGTAGAGTCAAAATGCCAGCAAACAAAATGCAAAAAGGGGCATTTTCTCATGAGAAATCTATGTGAATGTTTTAATTTATTTGTTCTTGTGAAAATAGTAGATTTCCACGAATGCATACCCTGCTAAATGTTAAATAAATTCATTGTTTACTTGCACAAAATATCTCCAGTTCTGGCTTGATATAGAAACGTTATACACACCTAGTTTTAAAAAAGAATATAGTGAACTTCTCCAGATAGATATAGTTCCTATTTTACCCTTTATATTAGTTTGATTAAAGGTTCTGCAGTAAAAAGGTCTACCCAATGACTCAACTTTACAATATAATGCCGTGTGACATCTTAAATAGATTACGAAATGTGTTTCAATTAATTTGTCAAAACAGTACTTTTCATTTTAACAATGTACAATTATAGTGTCTGTGCTCTTTTATATGCCTGTCTACATAAATTGTGAGACTATTCTAGTGGCAAAAAATGTGCATGAAATGTCAAGTAGTTAATCTGTACCTATACAATTAGAAATGTCATACAATATGTAAAATAACTGATTATACAAATGTACAGTCAGCATTTGTTTGCTTTCTACTAGGACTGAGTGAATAATGAGGCATAGTAAATTAGATTATGAAAAAGATTAATATTTCCAAAACTGTAAAAAACACTAAATTGTGGGTACATGAATTCCATAGAATGCAAATAAATGTCTAATTTAATGAAAAATCCTTTTGTTTTTGGAGATAGTAGTAAATAGTCTGTTGTAGGATTTTCCATCTGTGGAGGTTTTTCTGGTGGAATGTTTTTTCACCAATCCATCCAGTGGTCATTTCATTGTTCTCTTCTAGAGGTAATCCCACTCCAGATGACTTACAGTTTCCACAAACTGAAGGAATTCCTATTAATTTACAACTCTAATTCAGGGTATAAATGAATTCAAATTGCAGGCATTTAGAGGCATATTTATGACCTGGTTTGCATTGTGTTTGCACCATGCAACTTTGCATATGTGCAAAGCAAACCTTAAGTAAGATTTATGATGCCACGCAGCTTGGCCCTGAGTGGCTCCATTAATCTGGTGTTAAGCAACGCAGTGAAAATCACTGTGTTGCTTTACTCTGCCCTGCAAAGGCGTTCCATGGTAATTGTGTGGGTGTTCCCACGCAACTCTCATGGATTTTGATGAATTCCCAGATTTATCAGAATTGGTAAACCTAGGAATGCACCAAAATACATATGCCTTCCCAGGGAAGGCTTAACGAGGAGATATATCTCTATTTCTCCTTGTTACTTCCTCTTTGTATGTGACCTGCATTCTTCAACACATATAGAGGAATATGTCTCAGGGGATTGTTTTTGTGAAGGAAGGTACTCCTTCCTGCACCAAAACAATTCTGCATGCACCAGAGGCACCCTTGCATCATGGTACAAGAGTGTCTGCTTTGGCACTAGAAAGCCAAAAGGGCTCCAGCGCAAGGGAAAAGGCAGGAATTCACTGTATTGACTCAAATATGGTGAATTCCTGCCCTTTCCCTTTCACACAGTGTAGCGCAGCAAGGTGACTTGGTGTGCTGCACTGCATGAGAATCGCGTAAATATGCCCCTTAGTATGTGTTTTTAAAATTACCAACATCATGGAACATCAACAATCCTCAAAAGACCTCTTGAATATATCAAAATTAGACAAACACCACACCACTAAACATAGAAAGTTTTCACCTTACACCACACCTACATTGAACAAAGCACGGCAAAAGGCAAAAGTGGATGTACATACTTACCCACTGTCTTATCACAAAATTCCTTTAACAACTTTGTGTACACACACAAAATCAGATCTCTAATAAGCCTGGGTGTAACACTCCGCTCCTTTCACGTATGTTGTGGAATTCGGCAACTCCGCGTTCCGCTGAGAACGCGTAGTTACCATTAAACTCCGCACTCTGCAACGGAGAGGAGTGTTTTTGGGGTCTGCATGCTCAAAATGCAATTTCACACATGGGGGAGCAACTTGCTGGGGGCTCACGATCCCTACGAGATTTTCAAGGCCAATCGCTGGTACCACAAGATTTGCTAGCTGGCTGAATGCTCCCGCAAGATTTTGTGTTGGCCAACATGTCATTCGGGCACGCCAGCGACTTCTGGCAGATGTTTTCAGCTGACCCCGAAAGCTCAGTATCTACCACTGCTGCAATCTAGGGAAGATTCTCTCTCCGAACAGTCTCAAAAGTTTTCCCAACTTACGATTTGGAGTTAAAAACCTCCTCGAATTGACATTATGTTTTTTGTGCGAGGAGTCTTATTTTTGTTTTTCTACTCTTTTTTCAACTGGAAGGAAGTGCCCCAGAATCTCCAACTTCCTGTTCCTGTCAAGCTGGCTCCCACACGTGCTTTGCTCATCTCTGGTCAATTCTCCTTTGGTTTTGGAGCTAGAAGGATCACTCCTTGTGTCTGCTGCATATCCCATTGGATTTATGGACTTTGAATTTGAGATTTCACAAGTAAGTTGAAAAACTGGTGTTGTTTGTTTGATTGGGGCCATGCACCTGGATGTATTTGTATTTTTTATCGATTTTTAAAATTATGGTGGGTGGCATGTTGTTTCAGTAGGGGCCTAGTGATTTCTTTGCATGTCATTTTTCTTCTTTTGTAAAGGAAAAATGTTTCACAGTTTACTACATTTTCTACATGTTTTTTAAGACATTTGACATTTTGATTGACCCCACTTTGTGACCTAGTCTGAAAATTGGCCTTTCAGCCAGCAGGCCCAGTGCTAGTCATGGGTGCATGAAACAATAGTTTTTGTGGTGTTTCCAGCATTTAGGCCACAGAGGGATTCATATTGAAATACAAAATTTCCTTTTTTTGTGGTATTTCATGTATTTTACATGCAAACAATATATAGGAGTCGGGACTAGGTGGGGTAAAGCCTTTGAAGGATGTGTCTTGTTTTAAACATATTTTTTGTGCCCAATAACATTCATTTTTTTGGAATTGCTGAATTAATCACGTTTTCTCTGTTTTACCATTGCTCCTTTGTCTGGATACTGTGTGTGTTTGTGTGTTTGCCATAGCCCAGCATTTGCCTTTGTGTGTTCCAGATGCCATGTGGCCATTGGCCAGTGGCCATTCTGTATAGTCAGTGGACTGTCCTGGCTTAGGCCTGCATGTGCTGTTTGTTTTACAGGCCTCCTGCCTCTAGTTGTTGTGGCCTGTGTGTGACCATGTAGCCATTTTCTGTAGGCAGACAGTGTGCTTTTGCCATAGGCCTACATGTGTTCTTTGTTCTAGGCCTCCTGTTCTTGTTGTGACCATGTGGCTGACGACAATTTTGTGAATCCAGCCAGTGTGTTTTCCCTATAGGCCTGCATGTCTATCCTTGTTCCCAATTAATGCCTTCCTATTCAATGTTGTTGTTGATGACTATGTGGCACGGGTTGGCTGCCATTTTGTGGGTCCAACCAAATTCAGCTCTTTTTGCCATAGGCTGCATAAACGGTTGAGCAATGAGACCGCAAATTATAATAATGAATTATTATATCTTTGAGGATAACGTCACTTATGTTATATTATTTTTTTTTTCAGTAATTAATTAGTAAATTATTTTTATTAGTTTAAAAAAAATTAAAAATTAAAAAAAATGTTTATACATTTTTCCACTACTTCTTACATCAATCAAATAATTCCATGCTATGTCGGCTATAGGTGCACAACAGCATTCATTGTCTTGGGAATATTCCTTCCATTGTCATTTGTCAGGTGCACCTCCCTCAATGCCACATCATACGTCGTGAGTGATGTGATGTCACATGCCACACAGAAAGGAAACAGTTTAATCTCTATGTTGTTGTTGTTGTTGTTGTTTTTTTGCTCTCTCTTATTCTTCCTGAGTGTTCAGTTGCCATGAAAGTATATGTTGATGTGGTTTTCCGATTTACGAATGAGTAGATGTATTATTATATTTACACTGTATTGTTAATTAAGGGAGTAACAGTGGTGACCACACAAAATGATATTTTTTTGTTTGTGCTACTAATTGAACAGCAACAATGCCATGTTTCACTGATGTTCTTCTTGCTTCTTTTCTTTTAGGTGCACGAACAAGAAGACAGCAACAAGAGACAACAACACATCACTCACAGTACTGCCAGAAAGAAGGCCTGTGCACGGCGTGAGCGTGGCGAGTAAGTGGCCCACACATCAGACATCTCTTCAACTTGTTAAGCTAAGTGGCACAGCTAATTGATAGCTTCAAGATGGCCCCAAAGAAAGGTGCCACTCCTAGGCCGAATATGCTACCAAGAAAGTAGCCAGTGAGAAGAAGAAGGACCACTGGTATGTCACCCCAGATGTTTTTTGGAAAACGAAAAACTGTGCCTGCCGCACCAGTCTCTGGTGAGCAAGCTGGGAGCATCCCCCCCAAATCAGTGGACCCACCCCAATCTAGGCCCAAGCCCATCTCTGTCACAGAGGCAGCCCGTCTAATCACGGCAACACCAACAAGTAGTGATGTTGACATGGACTTATTTCTATGGCAAAGTAGTACCCAATCATTACAGGAAACTGAGAGAAGTGGACAATAACAAGAGCAACAGCCACAACTGTCAATAGTAGTTCCTCCTGAGGTAGGAGCAGTTCAAGAGATTGAGCTGCATGCTGAGGAAGTAAAGCAATATGCTCCAGAAGATCCATTGTCTTCCAGATCTCCAGCTAGAAAAGGAGGGTTAGTCGTGCATTATCTTCTTCTTCAAGCTCCCCTTCGGATGATCTAGATGCCTCTTGCATCCCTCCTCATTCTGAGAGTAAAATGCACCACAAGATGCCTCAGAGAAGGCTAGGGAAAAGTAAGGTTCCAGAAAGACTTTGAATTGTGGAGGCAGATGTAGAAGAGGAGGATGACGATGAGCCAGTCATCATGGATGTCAGCCCAGCCCCAGTGGAGACCGACGTTACTCCATCCCAACGTCCCAGGGGAATGTGGCAGTGGCACCACAGATCCAACCACTACCAGCTGCCATAATTGCAAAGTCCTGGCAGCGATCTACATCCACAACCACCTCAGTAGAAGTAGGTAGTGCAGAGTCAGAGAGTCAAACATCAAAACGCCCACCTACCGCCAGCTCATCCGACATTGGAAGTGGCACCAGTGTCAGAAAGTTCAGCCCCCCAGTTTAGGATTTCTTTTTGGTTAGCCATAAGGAGGTGAACATTACCATATGCTTCCTTTGCGGAGCTAGTGTTAGTTGGGGTAAGCTTGTTACCAACTATGGTACCGGGGGCCAAACAACTAACTTGAAAAAGCGTTGTACCACCAGTTAGGAAGTACATCTAAATGTCCAAAAAGCTGCAAGCGTTGTTGGAGAAGGGGCTGAAAGCCGGCTGAACAGGGAATCTGAAACCTATCTGATCATGGTGGAATTAGAAGAAGAGGAAGACATCTTCATTAAACAAAAAAGCCCTCTCCCCAGCAGTGCAGTAGTGTCAGAAAGTTCAGCCCCCCAGTTTAGGATTTCTTTTTGGTTAGCCATAAGGAGGTGAACATTACCATATGCTTCCTTTGCGGAGCAAGTGTTAGTTGGGGTAAGCTTGTTACCAACTATGGTACCGGGGGCCAAACAACTAACTTGAAAAAGTGTTGTACCACCAGTTAGGAGGTACATCTAAATGTCCAAAAAGCTGCAAGCGTTGTTGGAGAAGGGGCTGAAAGCCGGCTGAACAGGGAATCTGAAACCTATCTGATCATGGTGGAATTAGAAGAAGAGGAAGACATCTTCATTAAACAAAAAAGCCCTCTCCCCAGCAGTGCAGTAGTGTCGCCCACATCATCAACATCAAAATGGCACAAGACTCAGGCCGAGACACCAAGGTAACAGAGGTCAGTGACTGCCCAGCTGAAAAGCACATTGAGCCTACCAATGACTTGTCTCAAGAAGTCACCAGCATCAGTGACATCAGGAAAGAAAAACATTCAGGTTACTATGCCTGCCATGTTTAGGCCAGAGGAGCAGAATGAATGCAACCACCCAACAGCACGTTTGTGCAACACAAAGTTGGCTAAAATGCTAGCCCTGGGCCTCCTTTCTTTTTATTTTGTTGAAGGGTTAGGTTTTCTTGAATTTGTGACAGCCATCTGCCCGAAATTGAAGGTTCCCAGCCGGTCCTATTTTGCCAGAGTTGCTGTTCCAGCGCTACATCATGATGTGCTTGAATTGCTTGGACAAGCTTTGCAGCAGTGTGCTGTCCACACTATCCACCTGACAACAGACATGTGGACCAGTTGCCAAGTGACTGATTACATGAGCATCACTGCACACTGGATATCTTTTGTGGGGGCTAGGGAAAAATATCTGCATGTGTTGACACTGTTGAGATTTTTAAAGCTGCATGGAACCATGCAACAGTAGCGATCTTCGCAATGGAGAAATCCCATACAACTGCAAACATTTTGGAAGACTTTAACAACAAGGTCTTTGAATGGCTGCGACTAAGAGGGCTTAAGATTGTATTTGTTGCCACAGCCAATGGCTGTAATAAAGTTAAGGCCATGAACGATGGTGGTTATTTCAGGGTATGGTGTTCAGCGCACTGCATCAACATCATTGTACAGGACTTTCTCAAAAACGTACGGCCAAGTAAGCAACTTACCGTCCACCTGCAGAAGAATCTGCACTTATTTCAGCCATTTATTTAAAGCCCTGAAAACAGCTGAGGGTAATTAAGTGTGATAACAGAATGCCTGTCAAGCACTCATACAGGAGGTGCCAACATGCTGGAACTCCACTTATTACATGCTTAAATGCCTATTTGATCAGTACAGACCTATCAATGAATGTCATGCAAAGAGGAGATGCAACAGTAAAAGCATGGTCATTGAGATGGGCCAATGGGGCCTAGTCAAATGTCTGACAGAGATGCTTCTTCCTTTTGAGGTGTTCACATGGGTAGTCAGCAAAGAGGAGAGTACCATGGTGCCAAGCAATCCCATTGTTGCACATGCCACAGGAACAGCTAAAGGAGGTGTCTACAATGTATGCAGGTATGGAGGAAAAAAAGATACATATGACTTGGTGGAGAGCTTAATCCTTCGCTTGTCTGCTAATACAAGAGTGCAAAGATACATTGTGTCCTCCAAACTTTATGTCTGTCCCACAATTACTGTCCATTTTTTGCCCCTTTTTCAGACGGGGATGTTAGAAAATACAAAACATGGATAGCTGAGCAAGGCAGTGATCTAGATAAATACCGGCAGGGAATTAGAGGCCCACTGGTCCAGGGCACACGTTCTGTGGTGCAGCCTTCAAGTTCACAGCTTGAGGGCAGTGCTGTTGGCTCACAGCAGCCAAAACCAATGACAAGAACACCATCAACAACACCAAGACCAGGAGCATCAGCCCCCAAATGTGCAACTGAGTTGTTTCTACTGGCTGGTCTTAAGTCCAAGGTAGAGCCGTAGGCAAAAGCGGTTGAGCAAAGTGGAACACCAGCAATGAACATTGAGTGAATGGTCCAGGCCTAACTGGATGATGCAACAGATGTCTATCTAGATCATAACCCATTGGTGAATTGGTATGGGAAGAGGCGCCAATAGCCAGTGCTCAGCAGTCTTGCACTAAACTATTTGGCTTGCCCTGTAGCCAGTGTCTCCATTGAGCTTCTGGTGCACTTGTCACAGTGAGAAGGACCACTCTCTAGCCCCAAAACATGTAGAGATTAACCATGATCAAAATTAATCAGCACTTTCTACCGCCAGATTACACCATACTTGAAGTACCACAGGAGGAAGATGATGGAAACTCAGGTAATTGAAGTAGTGTGTTAGATGACCTACTTCTGGGTGAACCACCAGAGTTTGAGACTGCGCTTTACTTTCCTGACTACTAGCCTTTCTTTCTTTGAAGTCCCCCAAAAAAATATATAGCTAGGGAACAATATTTACTATATTGTTTGTGTGTTTGACTGTCTGGTTGACCAATTCATCCCCATCAAATTACTCTTAGACACATTTTTATTGCCAATTGGAATTGCAACTGCGTGCAGTCGGTTAAGAAGTCCCACTTCCGACGTGCCCTCCAAAGCCATTTCCCTGAAGCCAGACTTTGGATGGTGAATACAAACAAATGTGTGCCTGCCTCCAACCCTGGGCCGTGACTATCTATGCTTTCCTACCCTAGAGGGACTTAACAACCCCCATGTGACATTTATAATTCAAATTACACTGGCAATTCTCTGCTTCGTGAACAAATGGAGGATCTGCATTCTGCAAAGAACCACCAATCGATCATGGTGAGCACACCAGAAGAACAGGTAAATGCTGGCATTCATTGCACGCTGAGTGAATGATGTTCATTGCATTGTGTAAACTTGTTGGAACTAAGTTGTGATATGTCATCAATAATGTGTTGATAATAGATTGAGAAGAGATGAGATGACTCATGTGCTGAAAGGCAGTGTGAGACTGGGTTTGTTTGTTACGCTTAATGTGTAGGTGTGAGAGTCCCAAAATGTTGGTGACCTGGCCCACTGGCGGCTGATCAATAATTGAAAATTTTCCTCTGAAGGGTATTTTTTTCCTTCTCCTTTGAAAGATAGGATTGCGAGATTTCTTCACCGGGTCCAACTCCACTCCACACTGCTTTGCTTTTTATTGTTTTATGGTTTATATTTATTCTTCTCAAAGACTCAGACCCGACCAGTCCCTTGCAAACACACATCTAGTCTACACCTAAAGTGACTCAATCTTTCCCTTCTTGTTGTTCAATAACAAAGTTATACTTCTACAGGTCGATCTACTGCATCTTGAGTCGGTACCCAGGACACCATACTCTGAGTCAGTCTGAAGAGGATCAGAGATGATGGAATGACTCAGGGTGTGGGCGTGAGCATGACTACTGCGAGAACTGGCACCAGAAGAAGATGGAAGTTTTCTAATTCACTGAAACCAACAAATTGGATGATGTTGACTTTGAAGTAGCCTGAAG
The DNA here is from genome assembly GCF_964204655.1 of Triturus cristatus. Lineage (NCBI taxonomy): Eukaryota > Metazoa > Chordata > Amphibia > Caudata > Salamandridae > Triturus > Triturus cristatus. The sequence continues at coordinate 954,915,065 of NC_140581.1, forward strand.
GTAAACATCGCAAAAACCAAAGGAAATGATGGACGGAATGTTGAACATTGCAAGCACTCACCCCCAGTCAACTGATCTGGGTTTAATCCATCACCGTTCTTTAGCCCACTCTGCCTCCCCAGTTCAGACATGGCCATATGCAAATCAGTCTGACCCTGTACCTCATGGGAACAGTCCAGCCCGAACTGCCAAGCCATGTCTTCCCTGGACCGGAAACAAGCTTCCTAGGACCGGTTTCTAGCATTTCAGCCGTCTTCAGCCAGGATTGCTTGAATCCAGTGGCAAAGTGAGCAAGGGACTCACGTCTGAGCATACCCTGCCAACTTATGGCGAACAAAGCAAAAACCAAAGGAAATGATCACCACCCCCTTTTGTACCACTTTGTTCGCCATAAGTTGGCAGGGTATGCTCAAATGTGAGTCCCTTGCTCACCTTGCCACTGGATTCAAGCAAGCCTGGCTGAAGACGGCTGAAATGCCAGAAACCGGTCCTAGGAAGCTGGTTTCCGGTCCAGGGAAGGCATGGCTTGGCAGTTCGGGCTGGACTGTTCCCATGAGGCACAGGGTCAGGCTGATTTGCATATGGCCATGTCTGAACTGGGGTGGCAGAGTGGGCTAAAGAACAGTGATGGATCAAACCCAGATCTGTTGACTGGGTGTGAGTGTTTGATTGGTTCTGATGCTCCGTCCATCACCACCCCCTTTTGTACCGCTTTGTTCGCCATAAGTTGGCAGGGTTTGCTCAGACGTGAGTCCCTTGCTCACTTTGCCACTGGATTCAAGCAAGCCTGGCTGAAGACGGCTGAAATGCCAGAAACCGGTCCTAGGAAGCTTGTTTCCGGTCCAGGGAAGGCATGGCTTGGCAGTTCGGGCTGGACTGTTCTCATGAGGCACAGGGTCAGGCTGATTTGCATATGGCCATGTCTGAACTTGGGTGGCAGAGTGGGCTAAAGAACGGTGATGGATCAAACCCAGATCTGTTGACTGGGTGTGAGTGTTTGATTGGTTCTGATGCTCCGTCCATCACCACCCCCTTTTGTACCTGAAGGTAAACATCAGCACAAGATCTACACAAGTCTGTGTAGTGGTGGTGAGTGGTGTGACTGATAGCAGTGGATTGATTTTCTAATTGATTGGGAAAATGCTATGTTGCTGTGTGTGTGTGGGCTCACTGCTCACATTTCAGTGCTGTCTGGGTCCAATTCGTCATTTAATCTGAAGCTAAGTCATGGTTGGGTGGTGGGCCTGTTGTTAAGAAAACTGCCAGAAACAGACATCTAGCCATGCTGCCTCTGAGTCTTCTCTTCTTGTTGCAATCCTTCTTATGCAATTTAACTTTTCTCCTTGACTCTTCAGTATATTTTTTGCTTTTCAATCTACAGGCCCTGGCCTTACCCTGTACCCTACTGGAAAACTCACACTTACCTTACCAAACCGCATCCGCCAGGCACCCAAGTTTGTTGGATAGTTCAAGAGGAATGCAGATGCAACTCCATGTGGCATACAGTATCTTTTTTCTCTCTTTAATCATTACAATTTGTGTGTTGTTTATATTTGTTACTTGACTCCTACAGATATTTTAATTGCATTTGGTATCTTTCAAAGCTCGGTATAAGTGTTACAGAAAATAATGTAGCTTGGGTCTCTCTGAGGGCCAATGAACAATTTGATTTGGTTACCTGTGCTAGTACTCATCATCATGCCTGCATTTCCTTTTCCTCACATAAAAGATTCATGATGGTCGGCCCCCAAGATGAATGCCTTGTCCTTGTGTAGTGTTTGTCTTTGTCAAACCTTTCCCTCAAATCCCCCTCCACATCCATTTATCGAACCCCTAACCCTCTTTCCCCGAGCTGTGTGATTTATTGAGGTATGACTAAATGAAGTTTACACCATTAATTGATCACTCACTTGGCGGGGCGGATGTGGTGAAAGCAACACTAGATCAAAGCAGGGCAAAGATCTTCTTCTGCTCTAAGTATAGCCCACACTGGCAATATTATATATATCAGATTGTCCACCCATGCACAGTATTAGATATTTAAATTGTTCTCAGAGGAGCATAATTCGTAATTGGCAGCATCATCATCTTTCCAGCTCTAAAGGTTATGCTTGTCCACCTCATAGCTCAAGGCGACTTCAGTTTGTAGCTTTTACTAGCTCACCATTCTCATTCTCTATGTTACCTTAGCATTGCTTATCATGTTTTCTCGTTTGACAATCTTCTTCTTGTGGACTGCTACTAGTTGTACTCTTGTCTCCCTCCGGTGACTATCTCAATTTTCTTGCAAAGCTTGCACATAAAACAGCATTTATTTCAATTGAATTAGTTGCCTGCAAAGAATATTCCTCATCCTACAGTTTGAATTCAGCTAAGAGAAAGTGGAACCTCGCCTCTGGGTCTGGTGCTTTCACTAGTATTCGACGACTAGTCCGCAAGCATGCTGCTACTATCTACTATCACCACCATGGCACCTTGGGAAACCAATCATGCAGCCACTGATTCACCTAATCACAGGTAAGAGAAGAACTGTGTTGGATTGATGAGCTACAATAATCTATATAATAGGGAAATTCACACTCCCACACCTCCTTCAAGTCCTAAGGGGTTAATATAGTTGCAGACTGCATAGACTAGAAGGAGAGAGTAGGAGGACAAGTGAGGATAAATATCTGTTGCTGTTTTACACTATCGGCAGATTTTGAAAAATAGCTGAGGGCCTGTGCTGCAAAGGAAACAGGGCTAAAAAAAAGATTAACCACCACAAAAGATTTAAATAATTTGTACAACCATACAAAATGCATTTCCTTAACAAATAAACTGTAGTAGAAAGCCCACAACACCTGGCTTACCCCTCTCCCTAACCCCAACCAATGTCCAAAGTAAAGAAAATCCAAAAAATTGTCCAAACATATATCCATAACTAAAAAATGCCAAAAACTGCAGGATTTCCCCAGCTTCCACATTCCCAACCACTCCTCAACAAGTCTCACCCACAAAAGAAAGGATTAAAAATGGGGCTAGAGAGACCTAGCGTTAAGCTAGCTTCCTCTCCAGCCTATGGAACCGCTGCTCTATCCTTGCTTCCATTTATGCCATCCTCAAAGGAGCATGCAGCACTGAAAGGCTCTATAGAGTCTATAGGGGGAAGCATCAGTGGTTGATGAATGGCGGCGGTGGCTGCCTAACCATGGCGCTGTACAACTAGAGGCACCCGGGCCTGGCTGGGACCTGGGGCATTGGAGGCTGCAGCTGCTGCCGCCACCTCCTCCTCCTCGGCCTCCAACCACTGATATTCGGCCCTGATGGCTTCCAGCTCCCTTTGCCGGGTCCTGGCTGCTCTTTCCTTCCGGTCGGATGATGGAGGATTGGCAGGGGTAGCTAAATCAAGAAAGAAAAAAGACAAATTGTAGCCAATACTCTTAGCAAAACAGTCACATAAAATGATATAGTGGCACAGTAGCGCTAGCAGTATATTTCATTTTCTGGTATCCTCTAATCCTTGGCCCAATTGATTTGTGATTACAGTTCCAGGCACTAAGCACTATGGAGTAAATGAATGTAGGTATGCCAGCTCAGCTTGTGCCCTTGACAGACATACTCTTGTTGGGTTATACTTTGCTACTGTCAACAGGTTGGAGTAGCTGTACCATACATCATCTCTTTTCCTATCATGGCCATGATCTGTTTATTCAAATGCTCACTTTCACTTTCACCCTGAATACAACAAGGCAGATGAACAGTTAATAATATGTAAATGATACAAAGCACAATGTGAGGTACAACTATTGTAACCATGCAGCCGATAGGCCACCCATTGGTGACACTGGCGAAATACCATGGGTAGGCAGTGGGTCTTGGCGGGAGGCGATTGATGATGATGGGTGGGTAGGGGTATATAATTTCTGTTGTGCTTGAGACTACTATGAGTCAAGGGAGTAGTCTAAAATACAACCTCGCTCAAACCTTTGAATCAAAAACCTTGATAAAAAAGAATCTTTGCTTACTCTTCTTCCGAGGGATTTTTCAATTTTTCAATGCATTTTTCTTCTAGCATTATTTTTTATCTTCACCCCCTGGCTTTGCTACTCAGTCACTGTTTAAGTTTTATATTCCCTTTATCGAGTCCTCACTAGTACCATCCATCCATCCATCAGACCTTTTCCATTGAGACTCCCGGGGCGCTTGCCTGTCGAAGTGAGCTTCATTTTCGTAGCTTTTGAGCTAATTGCTTTTTGCACATTTAGCGCGCTGTTTTTAAAACTGTATTTTAAATTTACTTTGCATTGTGTCACTGTTGGGAACTGTGCACTGCCTTTCTCTCCTGAGGCGAAAAGCCGGGAGATCTCTTGCTGCAATCTTTCTTTCTTTGGTGTGGGGGACTCGGCACTTACCTTTTGGGGCAGTGGTGTAGTTTGCTGCTGTTCTTGGGGCCACGCCGCTCTTCCCCTGCCTTCCTCTTGCTGTGCTTTCCGGGTGACCCTCTCTCTGCCGATTTGAGCAGCGGGACAGACGCACTGGTACGGCGGCCATCTTAGGTGAGGCAGGCCTGCTAGTCGGCGGACTAGGCTTGCTGCCTCACGGGCGGGAAGTATAAAGTGAGACGGGTATGGCTCCGCGCAGCGGACGCGTACAGCACATGCACCTTTCCCGCGCCAAAGGAGCGCCTAAGGAAAGCCCGTCTGCGCCCGTCAGCGTCCCGGATGCGGACGGATGCGGACGGGTTGGGGACCCAGAGACACTGTGCCATGGGGGATTCATAGGTTACTCCGCCTTACAGCTATTAGCCTTAAGACCGCGTATAAATGGAGGCTGCAGTATCCATGACCTCTCTTTTCGGGGTAAATATCCTTGCACTGGCTGTGGGTGGTCATTAAAGGATGGGTGGATGGAGACAGACCTCGCAAAGCCTGGGCATTATGTAACTTCAACAACGGGGCGGAGTCCAGCTGAACGTTTATTCAGCTGCGCCCTTTTGAACACTCGGTCTGCGAGCAAACATGCTCAGGATCTGTTTAACTTTCTTTCTGATTCTAATCCTGCCTGCCTTTTCCTGACGGAAACTTGGCTTGGCGAAGCATCAGGCCCAGATGTAGCAAATGCCCTGCCCTCTAATTACTTTATGCTAAGGAAAGACCGGCGCAAAGGCAAAGGAGGGGGAGCGGCACTGGTGATAGACAGACGCTTTGAGTGTTCCATCATACCCACTGAAGACATTCTTGGGGTAGAAGCATTGGGTTTTTGTCTAACACTTTCACCCGCTCAATCTTGCCCGAGTTTGTTGGTTTACAGACCCCCAGGTCCTATTGGATCGTTTAACGAGGAGTTGGACGCAGTGATCTCGGCAATGAGTGTTCAATTTAAGCCCTTCATTCTCCTGGGCGACTTTAACGTTCACTTTGATAATGCGGATGCTGCAGATACTATTAAAATTTTAGACATTACCACTCCTCTGGGCCTGTCACCCTACGTAGTGTCGCCCACTCACAACAAAGGGCATACATTGGATCAGATTTTCTCTACCTCTCCTGTTACAGTTGCGCCCCCCCTTCCAGTGTTATGGTCCGACCACCTACTGGTGACTTTTAATATCCAGTCCAAAACCACTGTGACTATTAGAGGTAACGGGTGCCAACCCCGGATGTCGCGTGCCTTCCATCGAGTAACACCGGAAATGATTGATCAGTATCGGCTAACTCACCCCTGCTCGCTTACGGGTGACTTAGAAGAGGACCTAGCCCACTTTCAAGCATGGCTCGTGCAGTGTTTGGGGGACTTGGCCCCGCCTAGGCGGTCTTATAAGAAAACTACGCGAGCGTCTGCCCCATGGTTCACGCCTGTGCTTAATACCAGCAGAAGGCTCTGTAAGAAGGCCGAAAGAGCATGGCGCGCAAACTATCTGGATCCTTTGAGGGAGGCCTATAGGTGTTGCACCAAGGCCTATCATAAGGAAATCTATCTGGCCAAGAAAGTCTACTTTGCCCAAAGGATTGAGGAGGCCGGCAATACCAGCAAAGAAATCTTCTTGATTGTGAAAGAATTCACATCTCCAGCCTCCGTCACTCCTAAGTGCTCTTTTTCGAAACCTTGGGTTTTGCAATTAGCCAGCTTTTTTGCCAATAAAATCAAAAGCATTCAGGCAACTTTTCCATCTTTTGCGTTGGGGGGAGTGTCTTGTCTTGAAACCCAGTCCGTTGTGTCTGACCCGGGACAGCCCAGTTTGACGAGTTTTCCACCTATTGAGCCTCAAGTCTCACTGGAATTTCTCTCTAAAATGAGATCTGGCTCTCCACTGGACCCCTGTCCCGCTAAGTTTCTAGCCAAAGTGGCCCATGCTATTAACTCTATGGTCAACCCAATTTTAAATTGTTCATTGGAAACAGGGATAGTGCCGCTTGCCTGGAAACAGGCGATGGTCCTTCCTCTTCTGAAGAAACCTTCTCTGGACCCTGCCATCCATGCTAACTACCGACCTATCTCTTTGCTCCCTGCCCTGGCTAAGGTGGCAGAAAAGCATGTACAGTCCGTTCTCTCACATTTTGTTGAGTCCCACGGTGTCTTGCACCATACCCAATCCGGTTTCCGCGCGAACATGAGCACGGAAACGGCTCTGTTGGAGGTGGTTGAGGCCATTAAGGAAGTTCAGGATTCCGGGGGGAAGGCACTGCTGGTGTTGCTTGATCTCTCGGCGGCGTTTGACACCGTTCCACACGATCGCCTATTGGCGAGACTTGCGGAGATTGGTGTTGGGGGAACGGTGTTCAGATGGTTTAAGTCCTTTCTAGCCAACCGTCAACAGACAGTCTGGGCTCCTCCGTACTCGGCGGCAGTGCCGCCCCTGGAAGTGGGAGTTCCTCAAGGGTCAATATTAAGCCCTACTCTCTTTAATATCTATATGTCCCCTTTGGCGGCGCTGGTTGAGTCTTTCGGTGCCCAGATTGTCTCATATGCTGATGACACCCAGCTTCTTTTCACATGTGAAAAAGACATGGACTTCAACGGAGATCGCATTAAAAGCTGTTTGGGTGCGGTTTTTGCCTGGTTTCAATGCAACCAGCTTAAATGCAACTCGGATAAATCCGAGGTTCTTTTTTTCGGTTGTCCTCCAAATCCCTGTTGGATGTCCTGGTGGCCGGCAGATATGTTTCCCCCTTCCGCTGTGGCCTCGGTGGCTAAGAATCTCAGTGTTAAGATGGACAATTGTCTTACTTTTAAACCACAGATTATGAGCCTGGTGGGTCAATGCTTTGGGATTCTAAAAATGTTAAGAAAATTTCTTCCTTTCCTATCAATTGCCCATAGGAAAATTACGGTACAGGCCATGATAGGATCTAGGCTGGACTATGCCAATATCCTTTATCTGGGTCTTCCGAAGTTCCTTCTCTCACGCCTACAGGTAGTGCAGAACTCGGCCGCTCGGGCAATCTTTGGCCTCGGCCATCGCTCCCATGCTACGGGACTGTTGGAGTCTCTTCACTGGTTGCCAATTCAGAGGCGCATTGAATTCAAGGCGCTCACTATGGCATTTAAGGCCCTTTATGGCACTGGTCCCCTATATTTGAGGAAGAGGATCGGTGTTCATCTGCCTGCCAGAGCCCTGCGTTCTGCGTCACTGTCTCTCACCACGGTCCCGGCAATTAGGCGTGCCCGAATCGGGGGGTGGTCTTTTAAATATCTTGCGCCCCGGGTCTGGAATGCCCTCCCACTGTCCTTAAGAAAGAGTGAGACCTTACTGTCCTTCAGAAAGAAGCTCAAAACATGGCTGTTCGGCCAATAAGTCTTTTCTTCCCTGCTGGGGCTCTATGGTTATGGGTCTGATAGCGCCGGGACACTCTGCCTGAGTAGCTGAGCGCGTAACAAAACCCCAGATAACATAACATAACATAACATCCATCCAAACATAGTTATAAATCTTAACAAACCTTTCAACATACATTTGTCATTTAAACCACCCACGCATCCGTACTTTAACACATCTTGCACCCATAGACTTTCACCCTTGCAGGTAGACATCATTTCTTTCACCTTTAACCCATCCTTCACCCACCCACCCATGCATGCATCCTATCAGCCACCTATGCATATTTTTTCCCATGCATCCTTCTCTGCCAGTTATATTACATTTTATTTAAACCGTCCTTCCTCCTTCCATCCTTCTTTCCCATCAAGGTCTGATTCTTCTTCATGAAACTTTCTCTGTTGAGTTGAAGATAGAAGAGGTCACCATTAGTTACTCAACTCCTGCTGTATATGCTATGGCTAAGTAAAGAGGGGTGTCTTCAAATGTTCACAACTTAGTCTCACTCTCAACAGTACAATGTACACCTTTGCAGCGAGTATATAAATAGTCATTAAGCAAGCAAAGCAATATCACTTACCACTACCCACCACTGCCTCACCCCCTGCAGCTGCCGCGTTTGTCCCTAAATGGCGCCGCTGTCCCTGCTGGCCCTGGCACTGGTGGTCGGTGCGGCTAGAAAAAACATTAACCTTTTTATAGATGCCATATGCGCCTCCCCTTATTTCTTGCTTTACGTAGCAACAAGAAAATACAAACATCACACACATCACTAGCAGTTCAGGTACAGTCACAGTATGTCCTATCAAAAATGACAAAATTTCCGGTTAGGAATTTTTTTAAGTTGGTGGCAATGTTTTTTAAATAGTAAAAGCGCTATCCTTCAAAGAGGGGCGTCCCCCTTAAGCACTCAAAAAATACAGTTTATTTATTTCGTTGTCTTCCAAATAAAGTGTTTGAAACTGTTTGCAAATAAAGATTTATTTGTATTGAACTCAATTTTGATATTTTCAAAAATGAAACATGTCAATGAACCGTATTTAGTCCATTTAATCCATATTGAACTATTCTTAAATCATTGATGTTTTATACTTCTCAACATGTTACAACTTATCGTTAGCCCAATGCATTTCGGGCCGTAGCCCTTCTTCGGGGGCAAAAAGCTCTCTCAAAATGAAAATGTAAGAATATAAAAGATGTGTCAGTCAAGGCACTGAGTTATATGTGTGATGGTAATCTTACGGTGTGATGAAAAAGGTAACTTGCTCTAAACAGTGAACATAAATGAGTTTAAAAAGTAAATAATCAAGCAGAATGAAGAAACCATGCAAAATAGTAATAACATTTGTTGGCCGTGTGATAGCGTGAAGTGCCGCTATAAACAATCGAGTAATGTCCTAATCGATGTGGTTAAGTTACCGGTGACGCGTATTGAAAAGAGATAAGCGCGTTGTTATAAGTGAAAGCATGGTAATCTGTGCGAAAATAAGACGGTGTGACTGCTGATAAATAAAGCTGTTACCGGGCATAGTCTACTTACTACACTCGTGGGTGACTGCTTGAAGAAGTATATTATCTGTAAAGCAGAAAAATATTTGATTGACGCAACTCGAATAAACAAAATTCATCGAGTTCTGAAGACATTGGTTGTTACACGGTGAGCAGAGCTAACCTCAAAGGAGTCATGAGGTTCGGAGGTTGCAAATCGCCATGTTGACTTCCGTGAAATGCGGAAGTGAAAAGGTGTGGCTATATGAGCCCGTCTCTGCGTATCACGTGGTCGTTAGACGTGCGTTTAAAAAATGTCTCAATATTAAAGAAAACATTTTTCTGAAACTCGGCTATAAATCCGAGTATACGAAAACAAGCGTAAATAATAACTAATAAAAATGAAGTAAGAAAAAGATTCGGGATCGTACGATACATGTAATGCTTTCTTAAAAAATGATGAAAGACTATTGGTGTAAACAGTGTGGAAAAAATCTAAATATTGTAAAAACGCAAAAGGGTGTAATAGTTCTCAAGAAATATCAAATATAGGACAGTGAATCACATGATTATATAAATAGAAGAATTTGTAATTCAGTCGCTAAGAGTCCTGAGAAATGTTCAATAGTGCGTAATGGTGATGAATACTGTTGAATGAAGAAATGTTTTCAGACGATGTCTGAAAGTACAAATGGGTGAGGACATGAATAATGTGGATGTTATAACTGGCAATAATTTACAAATAATGAACGATTAAACATAAAAATGAACATAATAAAGACCATAAAAAGGACCATAGAATACAGTAATCAATATCAACAATGTTAGCAAACATTTCATGCTGTTAATATCTCAAAGAAAGCAACTCAATTCAAGTTTTTCATTGAGCCCGAACGGGCTAGTAGTGTTCAAGCGATAAATCCATGATGTCTCTCGTTGTAATAGAAATTTTGTATGGTCGCGACCAGGCATGACTGTGATTTGTTCCAAGATGCAAAAACGTAGTTGGCTTATGTTATGCTTAAGTTCCTTAAAGTGGACTGCCACTGGGGATTTGATGTTGCCAGTACGTATGTTGCTCTTATGTTCATTGATACGTATTCTCACTTTTCGTTCAGTTTTGCTGATGTACGCTAGTCCGCATGGACATTTCAGAAGATAAATGACGTTAGCGCTGTTACAATTGGCAGTTACTTTCAATTTGATTGAAATTACTGTGTGTGGATGCCGAATGGTGTCCCCTTTGATGATGGCATTACAGTTCCTGCAATTGTAGCATGGTACAGTGCCTTTAAATGTGCGAGGTTCACTTGGCGGGTTCTTCAAAATTTGTTGGATGTTTCAGGTGCGTTGATACGCAAATCTAGGATTAAACTCAAAAATACCATTAAAATCTGTTTCCGACTTTAGCATTGGCCAATATTTTAGAATAATTTGTTTGATCCGGAAACTTTCGGTTGAAAATTTAGGCAGGAATGCCAATTTTTTGTTTTCCATAACTTTCTGTGTGGGTTTGAGTAAATCTTTTCTGGTCTTAGTTTGTACTTTGATTTCAGCTTCATGTACAATTTTGCGAGGATATCCTCTTTCTAGAAATTTGTTGGTACAAACCTTTGCACTATTTTCATATGTTTCCTCATTTGATGATATTCGTTTGAGTCGCAATAACTGCGAGTATGGCAGGTGTTTTTTTAAAGAAGGTTGATGAAATGATGTAAAATGTAGAAAATTATTCCTGTCTGTTGGTTTGGTGTAAACCTCAGTCGTAAGTTGTTTATTGGAAATCTTGACAATGGTGTCTAGAAAGTTAATTTACTGGGTATTAATCGATGCTGTAAACTCAATCCTTTCATCCACTTCATTAAGTTTGGTTATGGCTTGTAAAAGCGATTCTTCCGTGCAATTCCAAAGTATGAATATGTCATCAATATATCGTTTGTATGTAATTAGATGATTTTGCCATATTTCTTGATTTAGGATATTATCTAATTCAAAACGATACATAAAAAGATTCACGTAGGTGGGAGCGGCACAATTGCCCATTGAAGTTCCCGATGACTGTATGTAAAATTTGTCTTGCCATTTGAAATAGGAGTGATATAGCGTGAAATGCAGTAATTCCATTAGGAATACTTGTTGTGAGAAGTCTTTGTCACTGGTTAAAAATAGTGATTCAACAGCCATGATCCCTAAAGTGTGAGGGATATAAGTATATAAAGATTTAACATCAATGGTACATAAGATTGTCTGATCGGTAATTGTGGATTTCAAACCTTCCAGTATGTTTAAAAAATCTGTGGTGTCCTTGATGTATGTAGACATATTTTGTACCAGTGGTTGAAGATGTCTGTCCAGATATTTGCCAATTGGCTCATGAATGGAATTTATTGTAGACACTATGAAATGCATTGGGCTAACGATAAGTTGTAACATGTTGAGAAGTATAAAACGTCAATGATTTAAGAATTGTTCAATATGGATTATATGGACTAAATACGGTTCATTGACATGTTTCATTTTTGAAAATATCAAAATTGAGTTCAAGACTAATAAAACTTTATTGGCAAACAGTTTCAAACACTTTATTTGGAAGACAACGAAATAAATACACTGTATTTTTTGAGTGCTTAAGGGGGATGCCCCTCTTTGAAGGATAGCACTTTTACTATTGTATATTCATCCTTGCTCTCAGGATTAACCCTCTAGCACCATCGACTTCACAAAAAAAGCATACTTAGTTCATACATTGGAGTGCATTTGTGATTCATTATTTTTGAGTTTTTACCCTTTGAGGGACCCACTCAAGCACCAAGATGGCAACTTATGATGATATTGCTAAAAGCACAGACCAAAGAGCTGAGACATTTGCGTTTACATTAGATGAAACCAACAGAATATACTCTCTTATCGAAGATACAGCCAGTGTTGGACAAGGCACGGGATCTATACAATCAAATATCAGACAACTTTTATATATCTCAAAGAAAGCGATCAATCAACGACTTCACGCGAGTACACTTATCAAGTACCATAAAGTACAACGAATTCCTAGGGGATTGCGCATTTCACTCAAATCAACTTTATGCAAAAACAATAAACAATTCACAGAAAAATGGTATGCCATCCTCAACAAGTGTTCGCTTGATCTAATTCTACTTATCGTGGAAGAATTAAGTGACTCTATGTCCAAAAAGGAAATGGGATCTGAACCAAAAATTAGAGGCATACACTAAAGAAATTAATGAGAGAAAAATTCGAAAATTTCGACAGGATACCACAGACTATAAATTAGGCGAAGTATACAACTGGGCAGATATATACACCCAACGCAGACAACAACAAAGATCTGGACAAGGGAGATTTTCTGACACCGATGCTTCATCATCTGATGACACTCAACAGAAAAATTTGAGACCCATCACCAAAACACGTTAACATACTCAAGATTCCAACCTCACGAACTTGGAAATAAACACAAATTTTGAAGAATCTTCTTCACATATACCAACAGATAATCGTTCTTTTTTAGAGAAAAACCAAAGACTACCCGACGTGGGAGGGGGAGACACATCAAAAATCAAACAACCAGTAGCCAAGGGCACTCGGAGTCAACGAGCCTTGTAATCAATATCTCCAAACACCATCTTTCGAAATTCCAGATCAATACGTTACAAAAAGGAAGTTTATTTGTTCCGACACACCACTCTAACCATTTAGATACGGAAATCAGTCTCTTCAAATTTATGAGACTTATTCGTCTGCGACTTTTTTTAATAACATTGTGCAAGAACCTAACGTACCTAAAAAGAACACTCTTTTAGGACTTACAAATAAAAGCTCTTATCTACCACCAACCAGCCACAAAGTTATAGACGCTTTCGAAACCATCGTCAAGAAAGAGATTTACAACATTTACAAACAAACTCCATCAAAGTCTTCAAACATAACTATCAAGGAACGTCAAACATTAGCAGAACTAGCATCTAACACTGACATCACTATTTGTCAAGGGGGAGCAATGGTGATTTTGGACACCAGTTACTATCTACAAAATGTCAACCAACATGTAAAGGATATACATACGTATACACCCATTGAGTTTGATCCAACTACTGAATTTCAAGACATTTTAATGAATATCCTTAATAAATACATAGAGAATGGTACCATCACAAAAGAGGATAAAGAATACCTTTTTAAAAAGAATCCTGCAATCCCCTATTTATATATGATTCCAAAAATACATAAGCATGCCACATCACCGCCATTCAGACCCAAAGGGCCATATGTAGGTAACATACTATTTACCGATTCATAAATACAGAATTTTACCGATTCGGTATTTATGAATCGGTAAATAGTATGTAGGTAAACAATCGGTAATTAATCCGATTCGGTAAATATTGGTATTTATGAATAGGTATTTACCGAATCGGTAATAATGCATCCCTTCCCATTCATTCATATGGGCCTGGAGGCCCAAAGGAATGAATGGGAAGCCATTTACTATTACCGATTCGGTAAATACCGAATCGGTAATAGGGGAAGCATAATCATGGGTGGCAGGGTGTCACATTGACACCCTGTTGCACCCCTGATTCGTGCATGTGTGCACATGTGGCGCACATACATGCCCTAAGGGCATGTATGTCTGCCACATGGCACTTTTAAAGCAGCTAAATTTAGCTTTTTGAAAGGTATTCGTTATTTAACATCAACGAATGGTGTTGGTGTTAAATACTGAAACCTTACTACTGAAATTCACTCACTTGAGTGCTCCCTACATATGATTTAAGGATTCGGTAATTTACTGAATCTGTATTTTACCGATTCGGTATTTTACAGATCCCTTACCGATTCGGTAAATTACCGAATCCTTAAATCATGCCTCCTACATCTCAAATGCCTAAATACCGGTCAGTAACGGGATATTTACCGAATTTCGGCCGTTACCGACCGGTATTTAGCTACCTACATGCGGCCCATAGTGTCTACAATAAATTCTATTCATGAGCCAATTGGCAAATATCTGGACAGACATCTTCAAATACTGGTACAAAATATGTCTACATACATCAAGGACAGCACAGATTTTTTAAACATACTGGATGGTTTGAAATCCACAATTACTGATCAGACAATCTTATGTACCATTGATGTTAAATCTTTATATACTTCTATCCCTCACAATTTAGGGATCATGGCTGTTGACTCACTATTATTAACCAGTGACAAAGATTTCTCACTACAAGTATTCCTAATGGAATTACTGCATTTCACGCTATATCACTCCTATTTCACATGGCAAGACAAATTTTACATACAGTCATCAGGAACTTCAATGGGCAATTGTGCCGCTCCCACCTATGCAAATCTTTTTATGTATCGTTTTGAATTAGATAATATCCTAAATCAAGAAATATGGCAAAATCATCTAATTACATACAAATGATATATTGATGACATATTCATACTTTGTAATGGCACGGAAGAATCACTTTTACAAGCCATAACCAAACTTAATTAAGTGGATGAAAGGATTGAATTCACAGCATCGATTAATACCCAGCAAATTAACTTTCTAGACACCATTGTCAAGATTTCCAATAAACAACTTATGACTGAGGTTTACACCAAACCAACAGACAGGAATAATTTTCTTCATTTTTCATCATTTCATCAACCATCTTTAAAAAAACACCTGCCATACTCGCAGTTATTGCGACTCAAACGAATATCATCAAATGAGGAAACATATGAAAATAGTGCAAAGGTTTGCACCAACAAATTTCTAGAAAGAGGATATCCTCGCAAAATTGTACATGAAGCTGAAATCAAAGTACAAACTAAGACCAGAAAAGATTTACTCAAACCCACACAGAAAGTTATGGAAAACAAAAGATTGGCATTCGTGTCTAAATTTTCAACCGAAAGTTTCCGGATCAAACAAATTATTCTAAAATATAGGGCCCATGCTAAAGTCGGAAACAGATTTTAATGGTATTTTGGAGTTTAATCCTGGATTTGCGTATCAACGCACCCGAAACATCCAACAAATTTTGAAGAACCCGCCAAGTGAACCTCGCACATTTAAAGGCACTGTACCATGCTACAATTGCAGGAACTGTAATACCATCATCAAAGGGGACACCATTCGGCATCCACACACAGGAATTTCAATCAAATTGAAAGTAACTGCCAATTCTAACAGCGCTAACGTCATATATCTTCTGGAATGTCCATGCGGACTAGCGTACATCGGCAAAAGTTAGAATACGTATCAATGACCATAAGAGCAACATACGTACTGGCAACATCAAATCCCCAGTGGCAGTCCACTTTAAGGAACTTAAGCATAACATAATCCAACTACGTTTTTGCATCTTGGAACAAATCATAGTCATGCCTGGTCGCGACCATACAAAATTTCTATTAAAATGAGAGACATCATGGATTTATCGCTTGAACACTACTAGCCCGTTCGGGCTCAATGAAAAACTTGAATTGAGTTGCTTTCTTTGAGATATTAACAGCATGAAATGTTTGCTAACTGATTGATTACTGTATTCTATGGTACTTTTTATGGTCTTTATTATGTTCATTTTTATGTTTAATCGTTCATTATTTGTAAATTATTGCCAGTTATAACATCCACATTATTCATGTCCTCACCCATTTGTACTTTCAGACATCGTCTGAAAACATTTCTTCATTCAACAGTATTCATCACCATTACGCACTATTGAACATTTCTCAGGACTCTTAGCGACTGAATTACAAATTCTTCTATTTATATAATCACGTGATTCACTGTCCTATATTTGATATTTCTTGAGAACTATTACACCCTTTTGCGTTTTTACAATATTTAGATTTTTTCCACACTGTTCACACCAATAGTCTTTCATCATTTTTTAAGAAAGCATTACATGTATCGTACAATCCCGAATCTTTTTCTTACTTCATTTTTATTAGTTATTATTTACGCTTGTTTTCGTATACTCGGATTCATAGCCGAGTTTCAGAACATTTTTTTCTTTAGTATTGAGACATTTTTTAAACGCACGTCTAACGACCACGTGATACGCAGAGACGGGCTTATATAGCCACACCTTTTCACTTCCGCATTTCACGGAAGTCACCATGGCGATTTGCAACCTCCGAACCTCACGATTCCTTTGAGGTAAGCTCTGCTCACCGTGTAACAACCAATGTCTTCCGAACTCGATGAATTTTGTTTATTCGAGTTGCGTCAATCAAATATTTTTCTGCTTTACAGATAATATACTTCTTCAAGCAGTCACCCACGAGTTTAGTAAATAGACTATGCCCGGTAACAGCTTTATTTATCAGCAGTCACACCGTCTTATTTTCGCACAAATTACCATGCTTTCACTTATAACAACGCACTTATCTCTTTTCAATACGCGTCACCGGTAACTTAACCACATCGATTAGGACATTACTCGATTGTTTATAGCGGCACTTCATGCTATCACACGGCAAACACATTTTATTACTATTTTGCATGGTTTCTTCATTCTGCTTGATTATTTACTTTTTAAACTCATTTATGTTCACTTTTTAGAGCACTTTACCTTTTTCATCACACCGTAAGATTACCATCACACATATAACTCAGTGCCTTGACTGACACATCTTTTATTTTCTTACATTTTCATTTTGAGAGAGCTTTTTGCCCCCGAAGAAGGGCTACGGCCCGAAATGCATTGGGCTAACGATAAGTTGTAACATGTTGAGAAGTATAAAACGTCAATGATTTAAGAATAGTTCAATATGGATTAAATGGACTAAATACGGTTCATTGACATGTTTCATTTTTGAAAATATCAAAATTGAGTTCAAGACAAATAAAACTTTATTTGCAAACAGTTTCAAACACTTTATTTGGAAGACAACAAAATAAATAAACTGTATTTTTTGAGTGCTTAAGGGGGACGCCCCTCTTTGAAGGATAGCGCTTTTACTATTGTATATTCATCCTTGCTCTCAGAAGGATTAACCCTCTAGCACCATCGACTTTACACAAAAAGCATACTTAGCTCATACATTAGAGTGCGTTTGTGATTCAATATTTTTGAATTTTTTTTAAATGTCAGTCTCAAGAAGACAACCTGGAAAGGACTAAACTGAGTGGCTAGAGCTAATGGTGAATCTGAGTTTTTTTAAAAGAAATAAGAGTGGCCAACTGGACGAACAATCGGACATAAAGTCTTATTCGTTGGCAAATGTAACGGTGCCATCCTCCTTCTCCTCATACTTCCTTCAAGCCATGGTGCACAATAATCAGTTCAACATCAACTACTGCTAATAATACTAGGCCTAGATGAGAAGAAGACACAACTTTGGGGTGTCCAACGTGACCATAGGCATTCTCATGTTTTACTGATTGAGCATGAAAAAGTAATAAAAAAGAAAGCCTTTTTCTCATCTCAACAAACATGCATAGAATACCTTACTGGCACATGCATTCTGCAGTAGTCCTAGTAGAGAAGTAAGGACCAATGGGTTCTTTGAGTCTTACAGTACCACCATTAGGCAGTCCACAAAGTATATATGGGGAGAGGAAAAGCTGACTGAAAAACCAGAAGAAGGAAGCCAAAGACAGAGGCAGTTTGAGGTGAAATACAGACACTATAAACAGTAAATAACTTAGTAAATTATAGGATAATGAAGGGATTACAAGATTTTTAAAATGAATAGATTGAAGAGGATTTGGGCAAAAAATAAAATTAGGAAACAGGTAGAAAATAGCTTAAATTAAGGAGAAGTAAAAATTAGGGAAATATATATTAATATTAACAACAGGAGGACTTACTGGGGCTAGCAAAGCCATCAGCAGAGGAGCGTTCTTCCTGCTGGGAGGTACCTCCAGCTACCTCACCCGCCTCCAACGACCTCTTGCGCCTGGATGCTGATGCATGTAAGACATAATTAAAGAGGCAAGAAATAATTGGTGTTAAATATAAATAAATAATCTCTCCAAAACAATCTTTGGACAGGAAACGGCAATTGCAATAACATTGAATTTCCAAAATCATATCAACTAGTAGTAGACTAGTATCGTGGCCATCCTATCAATTCCACATTTCCAAATCTACCTAGCCAGCCTATTCCAAAGAATTTGGAATCCATTACAACATATGAGATTTGCTTCTAAGTTCCGATGTCATTCACAAACATTCTCAACCCCCTTTGACGGGCCAACTCACTAAGTCTGCAGTTTATCTTTAAATGCATCGATCGACACATGCGTACACCAAATTGGTTAGTTGCTTGTAACTTTACTAGCTACAAAAAGGTTCTAAGAACTGCAGTGAGAGAACACATGCTGCTAAATTACTAATACTAACTAACTACCACTATCTTAGTGGTGACAGGACAAAGGAAAGGAGTCTCTCTCTAGTCTGCATCACTTAACATAAGTTCTTACATAATGACCCGAAGCAAGCGCAAAGCTGCAAAAAAGTACAATTAGGTAGCGCCGAGCACCTGTATAGAATAACGATCACATAATTTACGATTTATAAACGTAAATTACCTGCATGTTCGCTATTTGGGGAAAAAATTATTAGCAATAACATAGAACAAACAACAGTGATAATAATAATAATAATAATAATAATAATAATAATAATATTGTTATTAATAAGAATAATAATAATAATAAAAATAATAATAATATTTAGTTACTCACCAAACCACGTGACCTCAACCCCTAGTGGGTCCAGCAGGTCCTGCTCTCAGCCCAGGATGTCAGACCAAGGGTGTGTAAGCTGGTTGTGAGTGCACTGTGCCCCAGAGCAGCGATACACTGCCCGGTACACCCTCGCTCACTGCTGCTGGTGCTCCTGGAGCCCATACCCAGACCCAGGCTTTCCATCTGCTGCCAGGGTGGAGGGGAGGTGCGCTGCACACAAAAAACGACCGCTGCCACCTCCACCTCTGAAAACAAGGCACGGGCTGTACCTATTCCAGGTATTCCATTCTGCAAGGAAGGCAGCTCTTCTTTGCCGCCCTTTTGGCACGGGTCCCTGCCATGATGTAGGGGGGGGACGGAGTGGTGGAATTTCTTTTTTAGGAAATATAAAACAATTAACCCCTTCGCTGCTGCGGACATTCCGCTGCAGCGCTGGGGGGGGGCAGGGGGGCAGCGCGGTGGGCCTGTGCTTATGACGGAGCCGCTCCGTCATGAGCCACAGTTGAGCTGTGCTCATGACGGAACGGTTCCGTCATGACTCCGCCCATTTGCGTTGTCCCCTCGCACAGGCGGGGAAACAGCGCCGCGCAGGCGGAGCGGCCGCCAACAGGATTGTCATGACGGAACCGTTCCGTCATGAGCACACGCCAACCGTGGCTCATGACGGAACGGTTCCGTCATGAGCAGGGAAGGGGTTAAGGGAGAAGAAGGAAGGAATTAAAGAAAATAGGAAGCATGTAATAGAGAAAAGCAGTACAGAACTCGCTAAAAAACACACAAAATTTGACAAAAGCTGCAAAATATACACTTAAGAAGACCAATGAAAAGCTAATAAATATAAAAGATCAGAAAAAAGGTTTTGGGAAAGAAGGATTGAAAAGATTTAGGCAAGATTGATAAGTGGGCCCCAGCACCATTACATAGAAGAAAACAAGATGGCCCTGCCAATGCGTGACTGCGAGGTGCACTTCACTCAATATGTCTCCCGAACACACAATCCACATTGTTGTACAGTGGGAACATCACGCGAATAGGTGAGACAAGCAACTCCGCCAGCTCTTAGAACTGAGTTTTCTTACTGATTCGCTGAGTTTCACGTAGTGCGGCAATACAAACAAAACCTCAAAATCAATCACAATATGGGTATGCACTCAGGCTCAAGGTTGTACCCTAGTAGCTAAAATCAGAGATCCATGTCTCATATAAACTGAAGTAGCATGTGTTGTGATAACTGTCACATGACATAACACAGGCATTGTCCCTGACCAAAATTTTAATAAAAAGTTATGTTCACACAGAATACAAAGGACCTGATTTAGAGATTTTTGGACAGGGTACTTTGCCACAAATGTGGTGCATATCCCTGTCCATGAAACTGATGACCCACTCCATGTATTTTGCAGCTGGTAGACCAACATGCTTTTAACGAGGGAGCCCTCACTGGCTTTGCCATCAGAAACCCTACACTGAATGACCAACGGGCATATTTCTAACAATTTAATTCATACTATGTCAAATTTGCTAAGCAATCCCCTCTATCCATTCCCTACACTACACCTAAGCAGGTTTCATGAAATGTCTTAACAAACCATAGTAGCTGCTTCCTTTTTAAATACAACTCATAAATTACAGAGCACCGTGTTGATTCTATGGCCAAAGTACCTACCCCTTCACTTATTATCTCTGATAATCAACTCACAAAGGTCAAGTTCAAACGGGCCAATAACAAGAATGCACAAGAAAGTATAAAGTGGTAAGAAAACCCTTTTTTTCAAAACACGCTTAAAAGGCATAAAAAGATTTTAAAAAGTTAAGTACATGAAAAGGAACAGCCAGAGCACACACACACAAACATCACCTGTAAAACACCCTCCATTCATGCAAAGTTTTTTATTCAAATCAAAAGGAAACTACAAGGAAAGGATCCAGTGGCAATGTGGACACAACACATTGGCGCCAAAAACATCAGCTGGAATAATGACATTGACAGTAAGAACAGCTTTACAGACTCTTACCTACTTATTACTTTGTCTCTGTAGTCTTCACAAAAGAAGCAGATGATCTATTACATGAACACTGAAATGATCACATCAGAGAAAGAAGTGAAACCCAATGTCACACTTATTTTCAGTTCTAACAGACCATAGATCTATTCTGCTGAACATTCTGGCATCACAATCTCAACGAAAAATAGACTAAGTTAAAGAAACAGACACATTTTACTACCGGTCAAGTTAAGGACAGCACAGAAAAGGAAATTAATGCACAACAGAAGAAAACAAAGACAATGAAAGACAAGCTGAGCATACATTTTGAGTGCAGAGGTTGGCTAAGATTCACACTCTGGCCCAACTATCATATATGTCTAACTGAAGGAAGTAGATAGTTTGATCACAATGCATAGCCTGGGCAACGGCTCATAACCTCACCATGGAAAGTGGAACATGGCAAGGGTGAATGTGCAACAGGGGTTACAAAAATAATATAGTGATTTCCAAGGATTCACTTTAGATTCTACATCTAGAAATTAAACATACTTGAGGTCTCATTTACAATGTGATGCATGGCAGCACTGCAAGTTACTTTGCTGCACTTCCCTGCGTCAAGGGAAAAGGGCAGGAATGTGCCATGTCTATGAGATATGACACATTTCTGTTCTCTTACACTGCACTGGCACACACATGGCTGCCTAGTGCCAATGCAGGAACCCTTTCACCATGCTGCCTGCAATGAAATCAGGTTGTTGTTGTGCAGAAAGGGGCACCTCACTTCACAAAAACAACAGTTACACCACCCTTAAGGGAGGTGCAGGGTTTTGATGCATTCCCGGACTTACTCTATGTTGTAAATCTAGGAATGTGTCAAAAATCCTGGTTGTTGTGGGGGAACATCCACCTTAACATCCATGGCATGCCTCCCCGAGGCAGTGTGAGGCAAAGCAGCGACTTGAGCTGCATTGTATGATTTCCTATTATTTGTGGGTATGAATAGTGCCGGGATGTTTTTTTTCCCCCCTGCTCACCTCCAAATCCTTTATCCATTTGTCAACTATGCCAAGTGCTCCAACTAGCAAACCCGCGCCGTTGCGGTACACTCCAAGCTCGGAGCCACCTCTGCCTGATCCAACAGCATTTGAAACTGCAGGCGATTTTCCTCCTCTGGCCGATTTGGGCGGCATTGTGAGGCAGGGCGTGTCCGGAGATGTAGCGGCCATACCTCCACCAGAGACGGGCAGCAGCCACCAGCAGCCACCAGAGCTGAGAAGGGGAAACCACGCTAGTCCCACCAAATCTCCAATATCACACGCGGGGACACACAGAGGTAATCATCAAGTTCAGCGAAGCCTCCTAAACTGCACGACCATAGAACACAGAAGCCTGGTAGCAGGGGGGGGAGAACCGGGAGGTGCTGCTTATACGTCCGATCCCGGCAGATGCCATCTTGCCTCCAGGATATTCATGGCGATCATGTATACTAAATAAAAGCCATCTGGCCACCCACTATTAACAGAGTGAACATTCAGATGGCTTACCTATAAATGCCGGTACTCCCTCATGCTGTTGGAAGAAGGTTTATGCCAATGGCGCTAACTTTACTCTGTTGCCATTAAACTGGCCGTTCAACCGAGTTAAAATTATAGCGACCTGTATAATGTGGCTTTGGGACCTCAATTGCCAGCCATTCAATAACGTCTGTTGTGTGGTTTAGGAACCATGGTAAATTCACAGTTTAAATGCTGGGTGAATGCAAATGTGCAGATTAATGGTCAGACTTTGCATGGAGAATGGGCTGTGGACAACAAGATTATTCAGCAATGTAGCGAGGAGTTGTCGGACTTGCCACTAACCTGATCTCCTTGATTCTTCTTTAATGACGCTCGAACCCAAACTCTCCTAAGTTGCCCCTCAAACGGCAGAGCTTTTAATAACACTCTGAAGTCTGAATGACCCCCGAGGGGGGAAAGGGGAATGGGAATCAAAAGACAAGAGAAAAAGCAATCTGTTTCGCATGGCGCAGCAGCTGATGAATGCTTGCTGTTCACGTCAGGGTATTACAGGCTTTCAGTTTTTGGTAACACCAAACAGGTATCTAAAAGTAAATGGCACAATGGTAAGTACAATGAATATATCTCTATACATATAGATTTATCTATTCAACAATTCTCATGTCCTTTCTCTATGTTTTTACTGTCAAAATGATTACCTAAACATTGAACTCTGTTTTCTGGTTATTGGGAGCAACTGTTGTTATTCTCACTTGATTTCTTAAGTAACTCTTGTCCTGTTAAATAAAAGGATGATTATACAATTATACATATATAAAAAAAAAACTGTCACTAATAACTCTTTCTTCGTTACCCTTTTTATCTATTTACCTTTGATATGTGGTAATTATTCTTACCACATTAAATACCAAATATTTAGTCTCTTGAAAGTTCTTGTGGTGCTCTTGCAATCAAATGATGCCTAATGTCTCTAAACATAAGTCATTGGAAAACTCCTTCATTCACCAGAGGCTCCTTTATTTAACCTGGTCGTATAAAAAGTTTAAGAGTACTTCAAAATCTTCATTTGCTCAGGCATCAACTTTTAATTAAAATTATAAACTCACCAGTCTTTTTCTTTTTGCTGTATGCGCATACGCTGTGTAGGTTAATTTTACTTATCTTTGTGTCCTTTTGTTGTTTCAGGTTTCCTACTTGTTCTGGAAGTGGAAGGTTCACTGCATCTGCCCCGGAAGGAAAGAAGAACGAAGTCAACAGGAAGCCGAACCGGCGTCATCAACCGGTCAGGATACTAGACGAAACGGAGACTGCCACGAGGAACACGATGGGGAAGAAGCGGAGAAATCAGGTGAGATGACTCGCTATGAGATGGATATTTCGTGTGGATAGCCAGACTAAGTCTCCTACTGAATACTTTGGTTCACAAGTTCGGTGTTTATCAGCTTGTTTTTTAATCATGATTTTATTTTTGACCAAACTATTTCTAGCCTTCTCTTGTAAATCCTGTAATTCCTTTATTTTGTCAGAAACAGCTGTCAAAATTTCTTGGTGGCTGGATGGTGGTGACAGCGAAATACATTTAGGGTGAAAACCAGTCATGAAATAAAATGGTGAACATCCTAGAGCAGAGTGCAAACTGTTGTTATATGAAAATTCTGCCAAGGGTAATGCCTTATGCCATTGTGATGTACCAGTAGACAAATAACATCGTAATAATTGTTCAATATATTGATTGAGTTTCTCTGTTTGCCCATCTGTCTGAGGATGGAAAGCTGAAGACAATGCCACTTCTATTCGTAATTGTTTACATTCATTTTTCCAAAATTTAGAAATAAATTGGGGCCCCTATCTGACACAATCTTACTTGGTAATCCATGTAATTTGACTATGTGTTGAATAAAAAGATCACAAAATTCAACAGAGGTAGGTAATTTCTTGAGAGCAATAAAATGACCAATTTTTGATAATAAATCTACAACCACCAGGATATTTGTAAAACCATTTGACGGAGGCATATCAGTAATAAATTCGAGACTAATCGTGTGCCATGGAGTTAAAGGAACAGGTAACGGTTGCAAAAAACCAGCGGGGCAATATGTTGTGATTTATTACGGGCACAAATGGGGCATTTTTTGACATAGTCCAGAATATCTTGTCTCATTGTTTCCCACCAAAACTTTCTAGAACACAATTCAATGTTTTTTTGACTCCCTGGATGCCCTGATAAACTTGAGTCATGATGCCAGGCAATGACTTGTTCTCTTTGTTCTTTAGAAGGAATAAATAGTCTTTCTTTATGAAAATAAGGTCCATTCCTGATTGATTTATCCTTTTTTATTAACCATGTATCCTAGCTAATTTTTTCAGATTCCCTTTTGACTTCTGACAGAAATTGTTCAGGTTGGATGGTAGCTACAATTCTGTCTACAGGTATAATATTTTGTGCTTCTTTTTTCAGTTCTTGTGAATCTTTTTCGTGTAAACAAGAAAGGGTATCAGATAATAATTGCTTTTGCCCTGGACGGTAGGTTATCAAGAAATCAAATTCACTGAAAAAATGTAACCATCTCATTTGTCTTGGAGTTAGAGCCTTAATTGAGGTAAAGAATTGTAAGTTTTTATGATCAGTGTAAATGGTTACTGTGTGTTTCGCTCCAAGAAGATGATGTCTCCATTCAGAGAAAACATCCTTTATAGCCAACAATTCTCTCTCAGCAATGGTATAATTTTGTTCTGCTGGCAATAACTTTCGAGAATAATAGGCCAGAGGATGTAGATACCCGGATTGAGGATCTTTTTGCATAAGAACCCCTCCCACAGCTGTTTGAGAGGCGTCTGCTTCTACTATGAAAGGCTGATCAGGGTCTGGATGAATCAAAACTGGAGCTGTAGTAAAAGCCTTTTTTAAGTCAGAGAATGCCTTATCAGCATCTTCCGTCCAGTGGAAGGTGTGTCCTTTCTACAGTAATTGTGTGATCGGGGTTACAATTCTGGAAAAATGTGCAATGAAGCGACGATAGAAGTTGGCAAATCCTAACACTCTTTGAATCTCTTTCACTGAGGTAGGAACTGGCCAGTTGACAATTGCTTCAACCTTTTTTGGATCCATCTCAATACCTTTAGGTGACAACCAATAACCCAAAAATTCAACTGAATGAACATTAAAGACACATTTTTCTAGTTTAGCGAACAAAGAATGTTGTCTTAATCTTTGCAAGACAGTTCGTACATGTTCAATGTGTTCCTCCTCAGTTTTGGAGAATATCAATATATCGTCAATATAAACGATAACAAACACATCCAGAAAATCATGGAGAACCTCATTAATGAAATATTGGAATGCCGCCGGGGCATTACACAGCCCAAAAGACATCACCGTATATTCATATAAGCCAAATTTAGTGCGGAAAGCGGTTTTCCACTCATCACCCTCACGCATTCATATCAGGTGATCAGCACCGCGCAGATCTAACTTTGTATAGATGGTTGATCCTTTTAGTTGATCAAGCAAGACTGGAATTAGCGGTAAAGGGTAACAATTTTTAATAGTTGCTTTATTTACCGCACAATAATCAATACAAGCTCTCAAATCTCCTGACTTCTTAGCCACGAAGAAAAGAGGAGAAGATACCGGGGAAGTTGAGTGTTGAATAAAACCTTTATCAAGCAAATCATCGAGCTATTCTTTCAAATATTGATTTTCTGGTACAGTAAGGGCATAAATACGACTACAGGGGAGAGGAACCCCAGGTATTAAATCTATTTTACAGTCGTATACTCTGTGAGGTGGGAGTTGAGTAGCCTGTACTGGGTCAAAAACGTCAGTGAAGTCATTATATTCTTTGGGTAATATAATCTGAGTGTTTTGAGTGGAAGCGCAATGAAGAGGATAGATGGGGTCCTGGGCTTCTTGATAACAGTGATTGCTACAGAAGAGTGAGTCAAGGCTCCCCAGAATAATCCCGAAAGTAGGGGTATCAATCAAATCAAACATAATTTGTTCAGTATGTCCGTTTTCGCTTACTTTGGTCAATGGCACGGTATGAAACCGAATTAATCCAGATGACAATGCGGAACCATCAACTGCTCTGACTGGTTCAGGTTCATCTTTTGGAATATGAGGAATGCCTAATTTTTGAGCAAGAGCAAAATCAAAAAAAATTCCGGTAGCCCCAGAATCAACTAGGACAGACAGAAGGTGTCTTTGTTGTATAGTTACAATAACTGTCACTAAGATTAACACATGTTTAGCAATTTTATTTGTAACATTAGAAATGTCCCTTGAGACCCTTGATTTGTTTTTGCTCAAAGAAATGATCTCAACTTCCTTTGAGCTAGTTAGTTTTCCGATTTAGTTGGTTCAGTAAGTGAAATGTCTTTCCTTTTCTTGGGTTTTATTGGACATTCTTTAGCAAAATGCCCTGACCTTCCACAATACAAACACAATCTTTCCTTGCACCGCCTATCTTTTTCTTCCGTTGACAGTGGTCCCTTAATACTTCCTATTTGCATTGGCTCGGGATCAGGGGTTCTAAATTATTTTTCTTTCTTTTCAGTTTTAAGAACAGTTGGGCGAAAATCTGCTCTGGGTTTCTCCCCCTTTCGTTCTGTAATTCTATGATCTAATTTTACTACAAGACCAACAAATTCACTATAATCTTCGGGTAAATCTACAATATGGGCAAGCGAATCCTTGAGGTCTTCCCTCAGTCCTCTATAAAATAAGGAAGTACGCTTTTCTTCCGGCCAGTGGGTTTCTGATAACAGACGATTGAATGTTGTGATATAAGTAAGTAAGTCTTTTGTCCCTTGCCGTAAATTTAACAACTCACTGTCACTTGATTGGACAAATACATGGCGAGCAAAAAGCCTTGTCATAGCTTCTTTGAACCCAGAAAAATTCTGTCCGAGAGGATCTTCATTATCAACTAATGGAATGGCCCAATCTGCTGCTACACCACCCAGATACAAAATAACAAAGGCTGTCTTGGCGGTATCAGTATTAAAAATTTGGGGTTTACAAAGAAAATGTAATTGGCATTGACTTATAAAGGCTGCGAAGCGGGTACTATCTCCATGAAAGCGTTCAGGATTGGCAAGAGGAACGGGGTTTGGGGTCACAACAGTAACCTGAACATTTGACTCAGGATTTTGAGATATAGGATTGTGAGGAGAAAATGCAGTAGAACCGAATTTGGGAGGAGCCAAAATAGGACGCTTATCAGTAAGCTTAGGGTCTCTCCATTGTAAAAAATCAGCTTTGTTTTTAGCCAATTCCTCTCTTAGTAAATGATTTTCCTGCTTTAACTGTTGCATCTCAATTTGTAGATGTCTAATTATTTCGGAAAGTTCTGAGGTGTTACTAGGATCCATGTTCGATCGTCACAAAAGAAGAATATTTTTTTTAATATTTTTGGGCTTGGTCTTCTGTCGGACTTGCCACTAACCTGATCGCCTTGATTCTTCTTTAATGTAAGCATAGCTATCTTTTAGGTTGCATATAGTAGAGGTCTCTGATTGAAGTGTTATGCTCTCATTAGGGAAGCCAAGGAGGCTCAGGCAACTGACAGCAAAATTGTAGATAAGTTCACTGGGGCTCTACAGGATTGGTCTGGTGAAAAAACACTCTGCATCTAACAGTATGTCTGGCAGGGAAACTATTCATTAACCCTGGGCGTAGTTCGCAAAGTAGCACTTCGCGAAGCTACGCAAAGTGCACTTCGCACTACGCATAGCACTTCGCGAACTGCCAGGTGTTGTTTTCAATGATTGTACAGTGCGGACAAGCAACCAGCACTGTGCAATCATTGAAAATGGCATCTTGCACAGTGCAAGCTGTAGTTTTCTGCTGCTCGAGTCAATTTTTACTCGAGCGGCAGCTTTCTCAACACGAACTGGTAGTTTCTCATCGCGAGCGGTCGAGAGCATACGCGACCACTCGCAATGAGAAACCTGACCTCGCATTGGAAATCTCGCTGGGAGGTTTATTTTCCATGCTCGCGATCGCCAACTTGATGTTGCTGATCACGAACAAGGAAAAAGTCTTGCCGGGATGTCATTTTGCTTGCTCGCGGTCGCCAACTTGACGTTGAGGACCGCGAGCAAGCAAAAAATGACCGCAGCACTACGCAACACTACGCTACGCGTGTTCGCACTGTGCTACGTGCAATTCGTGTAGTGCGAAGTAGCGGAACTTCGCAAACTACGCAAGCGTAGCGTAGTGCTTTGCCCAGGCTTACTATTCATTATGTTATTAGGAGATCGTTTCATCACACTTCCACACAAACTCAGGCTCTCTCTCTCTCTCTTTCTCTCTCTCTCTTGGTTCAGGTCAAAGTGCCTTCACCAGTCATACCTGTAACTGTAAAGCAATTATTGAAGTACAAAAATGACAAAATACCTAGCCTGCAGGCAAATACATGTAGACTGTAACAAGCAAATCTCTTAAGGTTGGGTTATTGTCAGACCTGAAATCTCTTTGCATAATTAGTTTTGCTTCTGACCTCCTGTGTTTGACTGTGTGCTGCATTTCGCTTTTGCTTGATTTAGCATGCTGGACACTTTACCACTGCTGACCAGTGCTAAAGTGCAAGTGCTCCCTGTGTATACGGTATTGGTGATTGGTTTATCCATGATTGGCATATTTGATTTACTGGTAACTTCCCTGCTAAAGGGCACCAGGTGTGCCCATGGTATGGAAATCAAATGCTACTAGTGGGCCTGCAGCACTGATTGTGCCACCCACATGAGTAGCCATGCAAACATGTCTCAGGTCTGCCTCTACAGTGTCTGTGAGTGCATCTTTATACTGCATTTTAACCTGGTAAGTGCACCCACTTGCCAAGCCTAAACATTCCCTTTTACTACATATAAGCCTCCCCTTAGGTAGGCCATGGGCAGGGTGCAGTGTATTTAAAAGATAGAGCATGTACGTCTGTGTTTTACATGTCCTAAGAGCGAAATGCTGCTAATTTTGGGGCCGCTTCACAGAAATAACCAGAGATAAAATCCTAAACTTAATTTTTGGTATTCATATAAGGCATTTAGTAGTAGCAAAGTACTACTAAATGCCTTCTGTGAATACCAAAAGTAGTAAGTTTACGATTTTATCTCAGTTTAGTAGTAGTAGTAAAGTTAGGAGTCCTAACTTTACTACTACTGAATGCCTTCTGTGAATACCAAAATTAGCAAGTTTAGGATTTTATCTCAGAACAGTTCTGTGACCTCTGGAGATCAGCCCTAGGACTTGTCTACTTCCGTTTAGGGACTTTTTTTCTGTTCAACTGCCTCTATTTAACTGTCAAGATAGAATACGACCATTCTGATGAAGGACTTTCTTTTCAGAATCACCTTAGCATTCTCTAGATTCCACTCTATAGAAATTGTCTTCCATAAGCATCCGTAGACAATAATATTTTTTTCAAACCTTGTAATTTCAGTGATATGACCTCCGGAGGCCCTGCTTTTATATTAAAAACAGAGCTTTGGACTATACCATTTTCCATGTGTTCCCATACCTGGCGTGTCACGCAGTTTGGTGCTTACTTTCCCTCCATGTCAAAGAACAGTAGATGTTTCAGCACCCAGGTTAATGTGCTGCATAGCTAAATACATATAATGTCCCAAAGGCGAGACTGATTGCATTGCAGATGCTTGTTTACTATTGCAAGGACTATCTCTCCCAGAGTGTAACATGGTGATTGCCTTGCTTTAAAGTGTTATTTCCCATTGGGAGTATATGGAGAGTTGGAGATTGGGGTCTCAGAATTCACAATTTGAAAATACATCTTTTGATTAAGTTGATTTCTAAATTGTGTGTTTGAAAATGCCATTTTAGGAAGTCGTCATTTTCTTGCTTAACCATTTTGTGCCACTGTCTGTCTGTAGAATGCACCCCTGGGTTGGCTGTCAGTTGGGCTCTTGTTTATTCACTCTAGACAGTCACAGAGGGAGCTGCGGTATGCCTTGCAGTTCCCGATGGACCATCACCAGGCTGATGGGCCTTCCTGAGCTAGGGTGATGGGAGGAGTTGTCACTGTCACTGACACCTGTGCCTGTATCCACCCCCCTGTAGAGTGTCTGGAACCAGGTTAGAGAAAAGCAGTGCCTTGTGCACTACAAAGACTTTCCTTTTAAGTTTGGCTGCTTGAAAGGCAGAAGTGGGTATCATTTTAGACCTATGACACTGCAAAATCAGAACACTTCTGGGCTGAGAACATTCTGCCAGAAGGAAGAGCTGGATGCTGTAGGAGGTACTGCCACTCTGCCTGTTGCTTTTTTGTGCTGACCTGCTGCTTGCTGATTCTGTCCTCCGAGTGAAAGGACTTGACTTTGCTATCTACATCCTGCTTCCAAGGTTCTCCAAAGGCTTCAGTTGAGCTTGCCTCCTGTTAAGAAATCCCAGGCCATCAAAGACTGCACTTGCCAGTGCCTGGGCTCTTCTGCTAGGTCCTTGGAAGCATATCTTGGCGATCCTAAGAAGGAAATCCATCCATGGACTCCCAGCACCTGTTTTATCGATGAACCCCTGTAAAAGATCAACGCATTACCACTGTCTGCCCTGAAGCAAGGTTCCCGCTTGACGCATTGATAACGGCATTCACCGCAAGCCCCAGCATTTACCCCAGCCGGGCATCAGAAAAATCTTCGCAGTGTGAGTTTCGAGCACTGTGTCACCAATGTCTGTGGCACCCGCTCCAACTCTGAAGCATCATCTGCTTTGCCATTGTGGAATCGACGCAGTGCCTGCTTTGCCACTGTCGCATCAACACAGCACCTCTGGATTTTCAACACATTGTCCCTGGGTGCCGATTCTTCATCAACACAGTTACGCAAGAAGGAACTGAGGCCGCGTGTCCAGAAACCGATGTATCACCTCCCCTGCCAATAAAGAACTGACACATCACCTCCCCTGCCAATAAGGAACTGACTCATCACCTTCCGTGCCTAGCAGTAAGGAAATGATGCATCACCTCCTCTGCCAGTAAGAAACCGATGCATCACCTCCCCTGCGTAGTAAGGAACTGATACATAGCTTTTCTTTCCCGGTGCCTCCCCTGCACCTCGCTCCATCTTTCATTTTTGACACATCGAAGGTACTTTGAGCTAATGCGAATGCATCCATTGATTTCAATAGCCTAAACGTGCTGAATCTTTTAAAAGTGATATTTTGACTTGTGTATGTTGGATGTTTGTCATTTTGGTCTTTTTTGATTCAGATAAATATTGGCCATTTTTCTAAATTGTTCTGTACTCCTTTTGTAGTGTTTTCACTATATTACTGTGTGTGTACAAATACTTTACGCATTGCCTCAGAGATAAGCCTTACTGCTCGCGCCAAGCTACCAAGGGGGTGAGCAGGGTTTATCTTAGCTGTGTGACTCCATTACCCTGAATAGAGTGAGGGTCCCTACTTGGACAGGGTGCCAACTACTGCCAACTATAGACCCCATTTGTAAAAGTTATGGAACACGAATACGCATGCCAACCATTTCAAGGCAATACAATGTGTCATATTAAACAAAAATCAATAAAATACATTTTTACAGCTTTATTAGGGATTATACTTTTAGACCAATAACTTTCAGCAGAAGGAACATTGCCCATTGACCTTTTATAAAGACGTGACACTAACTGAATCTATTTCATCAAATGATTCTCTTTCATCGCAGTTGCAAATCGTTTAGTTGTCAGCAGGGCAAGCTTCTAGCTCCCAGACACGGCCCATTTCAAAAAAGGAAATGGGACCCCACTCTGTAAAATTACTGGTGAAGCATTACCCACCTATCTGATTAACTGCAATTTTGATCATCACGTTCAAATTCAAATAATCTCTTGCAGTAGCATCTGGAAGAAAAAGGTTGACATTTTTAGAAGGTCATGAAGCTGTTGTGTCTCTTCCAAATTTTAAAGAACATTTTGGGTTGCCCAATTGGAGGATTTAGAGTAGACTGCAATCCCCTTCTATTGTAAGGGTGTCCAGCATAGGTCCAGAAAGTCACATGCATTTATCATTTAAGGATAATCGCTGCCTATACAGAAGAGTAAATTCAGCTAATGTGAATGTGATAAAAATCTGGTTTGGAACCGGCGCTCCTGAATCTACATTGGACATCTCATGGTATAGCCATTTCTATCAGCACATGCTGCCTGGGGTACTAAAGACAGTCTAGCAAATTGTTCTAAATATCATCTCATAGATTTGTCTGTCTTCCTTACACAACTCAAATCATTATCCCTGTTTCCATAAATAACCTCAACAGATTTTATATATATATATATATTTCCATGTAATATAATTGCACTTTCAATGGGTCTAAATCTA
The DNA here is from genome assembly GCF_964204655.1 of Triturus cristatus. Classification (NCBI taxonomy): domain Eukaryota; kingdom Metazoa; phylum Chordata; class Amphibia; order Caudata; family Salamandridae; genus Triturus; species Triturus cristatus. Next base: position 954,947,901 of record NC_140581.1, read on the forward strand.
GCTCATGACAGAGTCAGTATTTGTCCTGAAGATGGTGCAATCATGCAATCCTCCTTGATCTATGTTGGTCATTCCTCTCTCCTGTAGTTTCCCCATTACCGGAATTGGACATACATGTTATAAATACACTCTACCTTAGTTTCATCCTTGCCTATTTTGCAGTGCCTGCTCTAAATAACTCTCCTGTGACATCCTCTGTAGAGCTTTGATCTAGGGAAAAGAGGCACACACATTGCTTGGTAAATAGAGACATGTACACTGTTTAACATGCTGAATGGCAAAGGTATGGTGAAAACAAATTCAGCGTTGCCAGACTTGAGTAGAATTTTAATGGGAAGCTTTAAAAAATATTGACAATGCCATTTCTTTTTGCACTTGGATCTAAATGTTATTTTTCTTGTCACAAGCAACAGTGACTTGTTGGATGTTTAGTGAATTAGTGCTGAATATTAAAATTAGTGCACATAGCATTTAGGTGCCACATTTTCATATTGAGAAATAAATCCCTCTTCACAAATGGCTTTCTTTCTCTACCGTTAAATAATCGTATTCAATCCCAGCTCAGATAATGTTTGCTGTTCCATCAGGTGAAACGGGACAAATTTTACTGACCCTGCCTTGCTCTGCCTGTCCACTTTTAATGTGCATGTTCCTCTGGCTAGATAGTGATTTCCAACTTTGTTGAGTAAGAGGAACAATGAGGGGTGTGAAATAGGGGGAGAACAGAAAGATAAAAAGAACAGTATAAAAGAAAAGACGTGATGTAGAGGGAGAAGAGACTTAAGGTATCATTACGATGGCGGGGAGACTACCACCAACAGGCTGTCAGTGGCAGTCTCCCCACCATCATGACCAACTTTACTGCCCACCATATTATGATGGCGGGCAGATGTGTGGCTGTCATAAAGACTGACCATCATGCATCAGACGGGCTCCTCGAGCCCACCGGTGCGGCGGGGGGGCTTGTAGTCCTTACAATCGTGGCGGTGCCTATGAGGCAACCCCGTAGGGATTCCAATGTTCCTTTCCACCTGCCTGTTCATGGCGGTTAACCCGCCATGGACAGGCAGGTGGAAAGGGACTTTGGGGGCCTGTTGCGGGACCACCTTACCCCCTGGCCCCCAGACAGGGCACCTGGGGGCCCCTATGGTGCCCCTGCATGGTGCCTGACATGTAGTGCAGGGAAATGTAAACTGTCCCTTTTTTGCTTTGCGGCTGGCGCTGCAGCCAGCAGCACCCACCACAAAGCAAAACATAAGTAATGCGACCAGCTCGGTGGCGGTCGCATCGCAATTCGTCCTATGCAACTGCCGCCTTGTAGGCAGGCGGTCCCAAGTACAAAACGATGGCGACAGACCCAAGTCTGTCAGCCACCATAGAGTAGGAGTGAGTGACAGCGTGGTGTAGAGACCTATGAGATAAAAAGAGAACAGCGAGGTAGCCAGAAAGAAAGGTATGGAGAGGTGGAAAGATAAAGAAGTAGCTAGAGAAACAGAGATAGAGTATGGATGACTTGTTGGATGTTGAGTATATCAATGTATAAATGCGATATATGCACATAGCTCTAAAGGAACACATTTTCAATTCGACAAATAAATCCCCCTTCTCAATTGGCTTTCTTGTTATAAGATAAAAATTCAATCAAAGCACAGCTCAGAGAATTTTTACTGTATTATCAGGTGAAATATGGCAAATTTCTCTAACTTTGACCTTTAAAGAGAACAGTGTAACACAAGAGGTGAAGTAGATCGAGATTGGAGTTAGAGATGAGGCAGAGAGATAAGTGTGGTAGAGGAAGAAATAACATAAAGAGAGTGATTATACCGGCAGGAAGAAAGGTATTAAAAGATGAAAGAAGAAGCGGTAGGTAGAGAAAAAGGGCTAGAGGTACAGTTAAGTGTTTAGAGAGAAGGAGAGATTGAGGGAATTAAAAGAGAGAGCGAGAATGGTGGAATGTAAGAGAATGAAATATTTTGTGGTATGGTTGGGTAAACTTAAAATGCAATATATTCGCAATGCCTCAAATATTCCTGTCTCCTTGATATACCTCCTGTAAAACAATTGTTGGCCAGAGATTTTCATTTTTGATTTGTGTTTTTGTATCATCAGGGAAGTAATTTAGCTTGGGTAGACATTGCTAATCTCGGTCAAATCTTTCTGGCAAAATTTTAAAAAATCGTGGATGTGTTGCAGTAATGATGCAATATTTCATGGACCATGAGACCTTTGGTGTCAAAACTTAGATTTTGGGGGTCACGTAGTCTTATAGAGACAGAAAGTAACTCCTCAAACCAACCCTTTTCATCATTTTCCAAAATGGCACCTCTATAATGATGTGTTTTAGCCATCATATTGTTAATTTATTTTAATATTGTTATGTTCAGGTTTCTGTCGATTCAAATTCGTAAACATGAGCGAAGCAGGTGGTAGCAGAGGATCTTTACCTCCTGACAGGCTGTTGCTAACCACACAATCTGAAGACTGCTTTAACAAAGAAAAATATGCCATATGGCAAACTAATCCAAAAGAAAAGCTAACATCAACTCTGTAAGAGAGAAGAGAGTTTGAGATGCTGCAAAAATACGGGAAGACAAATTGGGAAACTGATAGGTGAAGATGATCAAATATTTGATCATTGCAACAACAGAAGTGCTACAAGTCATACACAATTGAAAATAGCCTGGAAAAAAAGTGTAAAAAATTAGCAGAAAACAGTGAATCACAACAAGAATCTGAGGGGCATAAGTACAAGCCCCTATCGCCACCACAACGTCACCTATAGTGGCTTAATGCTGACTTGTACCTGAGGCCCCCTTCACGCAATGGTTAGCGTGAAAGGGGTGGGTAGTGGGTGTTGCGGTGGGCGTTCCACCGCAACACCCATTCATTTTGACGCTGCCCCCTATGTACAAGGGTGGGTTACATAGGAGGCAGCACCAAAAGTAAGACCAACTAAAACTGATCTTAAGATGGCGAAACGAGGAGAAATGCATCATTTCTCTTCGTTTTTGCTTTTTCCATGTGTGCACACATGGAAAAAGCAAAATGCCATTGTTTGTTTATGTACAGGAAGGTGTCCCTTCCTGCACATAAACAAACTTTAAAAAAGAAATGCCATTTTGTCACTTTCATGTGTGCTGCATGAAGCAGCACGCATAAAAGTGACAGAATGGCACTTCTAGGATTGTTTATGTGCAGGAAGGGACACCTTCCTACACATAAACAATCCTCCCCTGCACGCAGACACCCTTGCACTCTGATGCAAGAGTCCCTGCGTTGGAGCTAAGTTGCTAAACTTAGCGCCATCGCAGGGGTAAACGCAAGGCTGCACCACATTCTTGTAAATATGGTGCACACTTGCGATCCATAAGTGGAGGAGAGAGGCGTTAAGCCAAGAAGGCTAATGTCTCTCTCCTCCACTTCCTTGTACATATCCCCCTGAGTCTTCTGAGAAATCGATGGCGACCAAACCTCATGCCCATTCACTTATAAGATCAAAGGCCATCCCTCATCCACCTCCAAAAGCTCATCAGAGAGCAGAGGATCATCAATGTGAGTTCTTTAATGTGCCAGAAAAAGGGACAAAGGTATTGATGGAAGAACAAAGTACATAGTATGTGAGTCTCAAAGGGCAAACATGTTTTTATCTGCAGCTAGTTTTTTCCCAAGATGAGGTTTTCTGTCAAGTAACTGGTCTAAACAGTGAGGTGAACATATTATCAGCGGATTTGTATGCCCACCCGAACTACATGCATGCATACATTTGAAAATATGAATGTACAAAGAGCTACTAGCACCAACATAACCGCCGGCCTTCAGTTAGGTTTCCACTGTTTGAAAAAGCAAATGAAGTTTTAAAGACCCGCTTGAGTTTTGGCTACAGGTTCACACTCAGAGATCAGAGAAATAATGGTCACTACTGATGAAATTGTATTGATCTATAATAAAGAAATTAAGATTTTTCTGGTAAGAAGGCTGCACTTTGAGTGGGCTCTGCCCACCAAGCAAAAATCCAGCACAATCCTGCGGACTGAGGTGAGTTTGAACCCCCCCACCCAACTGAGCATCATGGGGTCCGCACCTTGTGGAGTGAAGTTATCGCCTCATTTTGCTACTATTGCGTGGCAGAGAAGCAAAAGTCTCTGCGTGAAGTTGTGGCCTGTGCAAGGCAGCGTGGCTGGGCCTGAGAGCTGTGGGGGACGGATGTGACGTGGCAGACCCTGAAGAAGTAGGAACAAGTGCCAACACTCACAGTTGCTGTGGAGATGCTGGCTGTTGGGTGAGCAGGACTGTGGCTGTATAGATTGAGTGGCAGTCGACCCAAGATGGAGATGCATTGCCGTATTGGATCTGGAGAGTCTGCCAGATGGCTCCAAGTAAGAGGGGCGCGGCCACGTTGGGAGGCAGATTGTGGGCGCAGATGTTGGACTGCGGGGCCTGGGTGGGCACACCTCCTGTTAGCCCGTGGGGCCTCACCCTGTGTCCACCAGGCCCTGCGACGGGGACGCTGCGCCCTCCGTGAATTCCCGCTTTGGCAATGCATTACTGCAGGGACCACCTGCGACGCACGTCCGGAGACCTGGGCATGGGTCTGTGAGCTGCGGTGGTGCATAGCAGCAGGGACGCTGCCATGAAGAGTTAAGCAGGCTTGTGCTGGGGGAAGGGGCTAACTGGAGGTGCGCTTATGCCGGACTTTACGTGGATGCCCTGACATGGCAAAGGCCGCTATATCTATGGTGATTGAGGCGAGGGGTCCCTGAGGCCCCCCCACTGTGCAGAGGAAAGAGACTGCTCCTCGGGAGAAACAAGCAGCGGCAACATGACCATACTGCTTGTGCCGCATTGGAGATAGTTTGTTGGCTGAAGGTGGGCCTGAGCATAGCCCGTAGAGACACTTGGAATGATGGAGGGAACCTAGAGCCCACAGGGTTGAGGGTGGCCCTGCGGAAGACTGCTGTTCTGCCCCTGCGCTGCTGCTTGTCCGGATCTCTCTTATTGCCACTACTGCACTGAACATTGTCATTTTCTGGCTGGCCAGCGCGAGCTGGATCGGGCGTTATGCCCTAATACTGGTGAAGTTTGGTGGCGATCTGTGGCCTGAAGGCACTGCTAGAGGGCGCGGGGCCTGGCATTTTGACTATATCTGCGCTCTGTGCCACTGGCATGCTGGATTTGTTATCTGGCCCTCCCCCAGGGTACAGAGGTTCCAGGTAGCTGACGTGTATTGCATCTGTCTGCGCAGTGGAGGTGCAGGTCTGCCTGCTCCATGGGTGTTTGGCGAACTGTTTGCTGGTCCCCCTTCCTCCCAATCTGCAGGCAACATGAGCAAGGCAGATGCCAATCAGTCTAAGCTGACATTTGAAAATAGAAGGCAGACTCGCCAGGAGGAGCCCCCCAAGAGGCGGGTGAATAATCCACTCAAACAGAGGCTGGCACAACGCGCGACGACGATCTAAAGGCTCTATTGCTGGCGGTCAGGGCCAGCATTGGTGGCAGTGACCAGCTGTCAGCTCACCTTGATCGTGTTAAGACCAGGGTGAATAAGCACAACACCAAAATCACGCAGCTGGAGGCGAGGGTGTCCGATGCTGAGGACGCGACGACAGGGGACAGGCAAAAGATGCTCCAAATGGACAAGGTGCTAGAGCTGATTAAAGCAAATAATGAAGATTTGGAGGCGTGGTCCCGTAGGAGCAATCTCCGCATCATGAGCGTGCCCGAGTCCTCCAATTTCAGAAGGATGGAGGATTATGTCAAAACCCTCCTGCTGGAACTCTTTTGCAGTGTACTCTCGTCTGTCTTCATAGTCTAGAAGGCGCACAGATCCCTGGCACCACGGCCTCGCCCGATAATTGCTAAACTCTTGAATTACTGCGACCGTGATGCTGTGTTGCACACGGCACACGAAAAGGGTGAGTTAAGGCACCAGGGAAATACGCAGGCATTTTACCCAGACTTTACGCTGGCGGTGCAGGGTGCCTGCCATAAGTTTCTCCCGGCCAAGGGGATACTCCAGAAGCAAGATGTGCAATAAGCCATGGTCTACCCTGCCAAATTGAGGATAAAGACGGACATGCAGATGCAGTATTTCAGTGATCCCAAGGCTGCGCTGACGTTCGCCAAGAAACTGGAAAAGCAGCAGCATAATGCATCCAAAACTCCTGAGCGCATCGAAGAAGGAACAATAAACGACAATGATTAGTTGAGCTTCCTTAAACTGTTTTGAGTTGTACATGGGTCCACGACGATGCCTGAACTGTGTGTTACTCATGTCCTATATGCTGGCGACAATGCTGCGCCCCTGGAGGTGGGGTGCACCTGCATGATCATAATGTTTAGATATAATAATGTCCTACTCTTAATGTGGCTTGGCCACCCTGTCCCTGGGGAGGGGGTGTATGCCAGGTGGAGCCAGGCTCCTATGGGATAACTCCCTTTTTGTCAAATGTTGGTAATTTGTAGATGGCGGGCGTTTTTTTACAAACTGATTGGGGGGTTGGTGTGGGTGGGCTGGGTGGGGGGTGGAGTTCTCAGCACGGCGTACATTATGCTGTTGTTTTGTTTTCTCCTGCTGTTGGGGAAGTTCAGGAGTTTCTTTTCATGTTGCCTGGCTTGCAGTTTGGAAAGCTTACAACCGAGGCTGGAATGCTAATGTTGGGATATGAGGTGCAATTTGTTGTACTTGTGCCCCTGCTCCCAGGGCGGTGCTCCCTAGGCATAATCCTATGTGGTGTGCCCATGTTGCAGAGGGTTGGGCATGGCTAAGGTCACCTGCATGACATGGAATGTCTGTGGTCTTAATGACTACTGAAAGTCTAGAATGCTACACGCATACCTCGTGAGGCAAGGGGCTGATATGTGTATAATGCAGGAAACTCACCTGACTGGAGATACTATGCACCGGCTCCAAGCACGATGGTGGGTGGAGTTTCATTCAGCGACATACTCCAATTATAGTGGAGGAGTCTCGGTGTTATTTAGAAGAGGGCTACCTTGGACCACCATAAGAACAGAGGTTGACAAAGAAGGAAGGTACACCATTGTAGCGGGAAGACTGTATCAGCGTCCATTAACATTGAAAGCAGTATATGGGCCTAATCAGGATGACCCGCATTTTTTCCCACTACTCTGGAGGTTGGTGGCGAGCATGCCACCTGGAGCTGTGATATGGGCAGGGGATTTTAATGTGCTGGATAACCAGATCGACCTCTCTGGGACTAGACAACATCACCCGCAGGAAGCGGATGGACTCAAGACAATTATTGAAAACAACTTGATGGTGAACATATGGCGGCGCATGCATGCTGGGCAGAGAAGTGCTGACTGAGTTTGTCTGCCCTGGCGTTCAAAGATCCTGCCTGACAGCTGACTACCAGGGAAATGCCCTAATGACTTGGGCAGTTTGTGAGGAAATGAGGTGTATTATATGGTGTGGTTGTTCAACCTCACATTGTAATACACTTACCGACCCCGTGAGGATCAATAGGTTTTGGTTGTGAAACCTTTCACTTGACCTTAGGTAGTTGTAGCCCAGAGCAGTCAGGCTTCCACAAAGGAACACGTGTAAAGCTTTTAGACAGCATCAAAACAATTGAAGAAGAAATACACAAGACACTCAAGAAATCCGACACCAATTTTGCATTTGCTTCTCTTTACTCTCCCACGTCCATTCTTCAGGCAAAACACACTCCCTCAAATCCTGGTCGCATATTGATTACTGGCTATACTAACAAGAGACGCAGTAAGTACCTAGGCGGTGGTGTTTGCACACTTGCCCAGGACGCTTTCTTACCATTCCCCAGTCCGCTTGACACTGGCAGTTCTGTGGGCGCTGCCACGCGCCTTCACTTAGCGCCTTCTCTTTTGCACGCTGAACGATGCTGCGTTTCGCACAGAGATTCGTACTGCCATTACAGACTATTTCACTAATAATGAGGGATTGGTGGAGTCGCCTTCCACGTTGTGGGAGACGTTTAAAGTGGTGATTCATGGAGAGTGCATTGAAAAGCATGCTGAGGTGTTGCGAGCAATTCGAGGCATGCTGCGTAGAGTGGAGGCCTAGATCACGACCCAACCCCACCCCTACCCTGTCAGAGATTCGGGGGAAAATAACTGAATGTATGGAAGAAGCTGGGAGAGAGGTAAAATATCTGGGAAAGGAGGCGGCAGCGCAGCGGAATGGGGAGGCAGATCTCTCGGCAAAACGCTGGCCGGTATGCTACGCAAGCCGCATGCTGCATATTATATAACTGTATTGCAGGACAGCAGTGGCCACTTAGTCACCTCCCTGGACTCCCTGACGGTAGTAATGTCCTCCTTTTATATAAAGCTGTATACATCCGGAGATACTGCAGGTGAAGCTGAGCTGCAAGTCTACCTGAATACTATAGAACTCCTGTGACTTGACGCGAGGCATAGGGAGTATCTAGATGATCCGATTACTCCTGAGGAGGTTGCACGTGTCATCTCTGCTCTGCTGGCCGGGAAAGCTCCGAACCTCGATGGTCTAAGTCCCTCCTTTTACAAGGAATATGCGGACCTGCTTGTACCCCACCTCATAGAAATGTTCCATGACTCTCTGGAGCTTGGCGTACTTCCGCGTCACTCTGCGAGGCTCTAATCATCACAATTGTAAAGCCGGACAAACCACCTGAGTTTTGTGATTCGTACCGGCCCCTGTCTCTCATAAACATTGACGTGAAAATGTACGCTAAGCTTCAGGCTAATCGTATGCAGCCACTTAAGCCCCTGATAGCCCACCTGGATCAGTCGGGTTTTATCTGGAGCAGCGTCAACATTTGAAGCGTTAGAGCACCTGTACACCACAGCGTCCCCCCAAAAACTGGTCACCAGATACTCCATTGCAGTATGTTCAGCTGCACGTGAACCCCCCCCTGGCGAGGGTGGCATGGGAGCAGAAACTTGATACTGAGATCTCAGAGGCACAGTATGGGCAGCCTGAGTGCACAGACGTAAAGATTGTCCCCCAATTGTAAGCTAAGTATTTAAATAACATGTACCGGACCCCGCTATAGATGCTTAAGATCGGGCTATGGAAAACTTCCAACTGCGCCCGCTGTGTGGCACCTGGAACGTCATTTCTGCACCTGACTTGGGGTTGCCCGAGAGTGGCCAAATTCTGAGGCGAGGCATGTGAGACTATTGGAGCTATAGTGGGGCCTCCTCTAGACACAGATCCGGTAACTTGCCTGTTAGGATATGTTGACAAGATAGCTGCGGCGAACCGTAGGCTGGTTGCACTATTGCTAGTACTATCTAAGCGAAGAGTAGTGGTGGATTGGGGGCCCAGGCTAGCGCCGCTGAGGGCTGTGTGGCTACGAGGCGCTGCCTATTGCCAGGAGCAGCTGAACACGTATTGGGAGCTTATGCAAGAGCGTGTTAGACCAGTAGATATTTGGGAACCTTTTGTTGCATACCTGAGGGAGACAACTGAGACAGAGTTGATGGCCCAGACACAGGAGATGTGATGTGGCAGAAGCACAGAATGTGAATAGATTATACTGTTACAATGTGCTGTCTTATGGAGATGGACTGTCCACAATGTTGTAGAGGCTGGGCGTGGCTGGACGGCAAGTATGAAACAACAAAAATGCAGGCGCCCCAAGGAATTGTAGTCTAAGTTGTCCTATACTGGATATATTGCAGGACCTCAGTATTTATTTTCATGACATGGCAAGCCTTAATGTTTTTTTGTTTTTTTTTGTCATCATTTGCCAAACCCTTATGTGTGAAGAAAGGATACCGCCAACCACCACTTTGTGCTATTTTGTCCTGCCCACCAAAACCCATTAGTGTGCTTTGGACATTTGCACAAAAAACAAATAGCAGATTGGCGGGAGAAGGAGAGGACAACACACAAGAAGGAAGACCTTCAAAAACTCCATCTAGGCATATTTCAGCCTGTTTGGACCAGATAATCGGAAAAGACCCTTGTTGTAGATCCACGGAGTAGGGAAGCTGGCATAATCATAGGACCCGGGGGAAAAAAAAAAACCAGGGAAGCCTACTTCCACTGTATCAAAAAGTCCCAAAAGGCAAGTTTCTTTTTTTTTATGCTGCAGGGTCTAGCCAGGTCTACTTTAGAAACTTCATATAGAGACGATAACCATCCTATATATGTTGGAGGGGCTGTATCTACCCAAAATCTACAAATCTGTCTCCTTGCCATTAAAATCGCAAAAAACAAGAAGGATCTGGCAGGCCCTAAGATGTTTTCATCAATCCCAAAGATGATCAAGGGGAGAGTACTGCTAAGTGTGCTGTTTAAAATAGAAGATAATGCTTCCATCACCTCTTCCCAAAAACGGCTAATGGCTGGGCACTCTTTAAACATATGCACGTCCAAGGCCTCAACTAGGTCGCATTTATTGAATTTTTTTCCATGCTGGAATTTGGCTATCTTTTGGGGGGACAGATAAGCACGATGTAAAGTATATAGATGGTTTCGCCTCAACCAGGCTGGCTTCACAATTTTATATAGTAGACTAAATGAGTTCAGCCACAACTGCTGGCACTGTTCACCAATCATACTACCCCATAACATCTCAGGGAGATTAGTGTCATCGTCTATCTCCTCCAAAATCGCCCAATACCAACATGCAACCTCCTTCCCCCCCCCCTGGCCTTGTCACCAATAGATTTTCTAAATGACTGTAATTTCCCAGGGGGACACCCTTTCTTGTCAAAGACTGAGCCCAACTAGTCAGCTGCACATATTTGAAGTCAGATAGTCCTGGCCGACTTTCTCCCACAAAGCCTCCCAGGGTATCATTGAACCACCAGCTATCAACTCTCCCCAATTCACAATTCCGGCTTCCTTGATTGGACCTGCCAGTCTATCTTTAAGACACAAAGGAGTGCCTGGCGAGTCCCACATGGTTGCTAAGTTGGAGAAATAGCACAACCCTGTTCTATTTCTGATTGTGGACCAACTCCTAGCCAATGATTGAAGAATTTTTTTTTTTTTTTTTTTTTTTAATTTCTGGTCTCCAAACTTAAAAAGAAAGCCGTCAGATGGAAGATCCAACCCCTCCAACATAGCTCGAAACATCCTCCCTCTGAGGTTATCCACTGGTGTTTTCAGGAGCATTCTCGAGTAGGATAATTGAAACGCCCAAGCATAATATTGGATGTCTGGTGACGTTAGACCTCCTTTCTCTCTCCTTCTCCTCAACTTTTTCCAAGCCAATCTTGTGGCTCCATTTTTCCAAATAAAAGAGTTAATTCCTTGTTGGCATTTGGATATTTGTTTGATATCAAAGGCCATAGGGATAGCATTAAACAAAAAAGTATATTTAGGTAGGATAGACATTTTATAAGGTTTGTCCTCCCAAAGATGGATAACGGGAGGTGATTCCATGCCTTTAGTTGTTTCTGACATTCCTTTTGTACTCGCTCGAGATTATGAGTGGTGATTTTACTTATATCTTGAGTTATTCTAATACCAAGATACCTCATAGAGGACACTACCTCCACCTGCGTATTGGGGGAATTCCAGGCCATAGTTTCTGTTTTCTCGGAATTTATGTTATACCCAGAGAATTTGCCAAACTCCTCAGCCTTTCTAATCACTGAGGGAAGAGCCAGATCTAGATTTGATGTCATAATGAGGATATCATCGGCATATAGGGCAACCCGCTTTTCCCACCCTCCAAAGCTAAATGATGGTATAGTAGCCTCCTCTCTAAGAATCTGTGCAAAAGGTTCAATATAGGGGTTAAAAAGGAGGGGGGAGAGCGGGCAGCCCTGCCTTGTACCTCTCGAAATTTCAAAGGGCTCTGTTAGGGAATTGTTTACATTGAGCCTTGCCGTTGGGGCCTTATATATGAGTGAAATCATACGGCAGAAATTTTCGGGCAAATTGAATTTCTTCATGACTGCAGCCAGATAGGGCCAATTTACCCTATCAAAGGCCTTAGTCGCGTCCAGCGTAAAGGCAGCCAAAGGCAGAGAAAAAGTAGTGGAGATATCGATCGCCCCTACCAGATCTTGTGTGAGGTCAGCTAAATGTCTACCCTTTATGAAGCCCTTTTGATCTTCATGAACTAAGGAGCTTATCACCTTCCCCAACCTAGTTGTCATAATAGCAGCAAAGATTTTATAGTCGCTGTTGAGGAGCGAAACCGGGCGATATGACCCACAATCCTTCAGATCTTTCCCTGGTTTAGGTATTAAGACCACTGTAGCATCATTCCAGGACTTTGGAGGGTCTCGGCCCTCCAAAAGGATATTATTAAAAACAGATGCCAAAATCGGAGTGATCTCCTCTGTGAGGGCCCTGCAGAATCCCCCTGGTATCCCATCAGGGCCTGCTGCCTTCCCCTGTTTTACCTGCACCAAAGCCTTCCTGATTTCTTCAACGGAGATCTCTTTCTCCAACATCCTACTATGCTCTGGGGATAGCTTTGGCAAGGAAATGTGGTCCAACCAGGCCTCCCTCCCTACTTTATCTTCCCGGGTATCGTCCTTATAGATTTCCTGAAAAAAATCCCAGAAAACCCCTCCTATTTTGTCCTTGGTAGTACGGGGAACAGCTTCCCCCTCCACCCTAATCTCTCTGATGTAATCTCGAGCTTGGTCGGATTTAGTTTTCCAAGCTAGAATTTTTCCAGCTGCCTCGCCAAACTCAAAATGAGAGATTCTACTCACCTCCCACCTTCTAGAGACCCTAGCTTGTAATAAATTTTCTAGATGCGACTTTAAATCTCTATATCTTTCGTAGTCTGCTCCTGAACTATTTTGGGGGTCCAGAGTGTTTTCAATGGTCTTCATTTCCCTCTCCAAGTTATCAATACATTCCCTATATTTCTTCCTTCTAAAACAAGCTCTGTGCGTAATACTCCCCCTCCAAAAGGCTTTTAAAGCATCACACATAATGTGGAATTCTGTAGAGTCTATATTTGCCTCCAAGAAGTGATGGGACTCTGATCGTAAAAAATTGACTTCCTCATTATCTAAGAGAATGGTACGATCAAATGACCAGGAAGTATAACTCTGTTTACGCTCAGGCTTCAATACAAATAAGATGGCCGAATGGTCAGAAAGATGTGAGGGAAGGTAAGAAATGTCTATCAATAGATCTCTCAAGCTATAGCTAAAAAGAGCATAATCTATCCTAGACACAAGCCTTAATGTTACTGTATTTGCCTTTTTCAAAAAGCTAATAAATAAAAATAAAAATAAAAAAATATTTTTCTGGTGAGAATGTACGACAGAATTCGTTTTTGTCAGCTTGACAAAAATAATGAACCACTTATAGTGTTCTCAGCTGATTTGACTCCTAAAGTTCTTGCTGCAAAAATAAGATCACTGGATACAGTAATGTCAGCATTTTAAGAAACACCCTAAAAGATTTAGATTTTGGACTTAATTACGCATTTGGTGATGGTTCAGTGCCTTGCAAATCATGGGAGTCAAAAAGAATGCCTGAGGTTGCCTTAACATTTTTACATCATTATTCCATATCAGTAAAGCAAGACTGTATTAAACTAAAGTTTGTGAGTTCAGAACAGAAGCAGACAACATTGATGATGGCTTTGAAGATATAAGCGAAGACAATCCCATGAACCAACATGGTTATGCTACGCAAATGTACTGTCTTTTCAAAATCATGTTTTATGAATTACATCACGGCAAAGAGAAAACTCCTCTACACATAATGCCTGCCCACACAATCTATGACAATCGCAAAAGTAGAGGGCTAATCACTTCACTGAACAGGATTGGTGTATCAGCAAATTATAATGGCATAGTACAGAGCAGAAACGTGTTAGCAGCTCGTGCCGCAAGATCACTATACCAGGAAAGGATTTACAACTGCTGCTCTTGATAATTTTGATATTGAAAACATTTCTTCTTTGTCTGGAAAATCTAGCACACATAATACTGCCATGGTTCATTTTCAAGACTGTACCAATGATGCAGCTGCTAGAAAACAAGCTGTGTCAGCTGTAGGCATAAACAAAAGAAGCTGCAAAGTTATAACCCAACTGCCTTGCCAACTTGTGCAAAATCACTACAAGTCATCAACACATCCCAGTATATCAGAAAGTTTCAAAGTGGTTGAGGACATGGATCTTCTTGTACCTGATGCTGCCATCTGCAAAGATGATATAACTGAATTTATCATATCGCTTCTTCGGTGTGGACAGAAGGATGAAGAAAAGTCACTTCCTCTGTGGGCTGAAATTCATGCTCTGTTCTCCCAGAATATCATCTCACTGAAGAAGGTTGGGTTTTTATCAGTAATACCATCTCCAGTCACAAACTATACAACAGTATACACAGCTCTAAAAAAGTTCCAAAATGTGTGTGCTCTACTTGAAGGACGTCCTATCTTGCCAATTTTCTGTGATGAAGGTTTTCCGTATTGAAGCTGACATTTCTATGAGCAATCCAGTAGAATGTGATGATCTTTATCCAATAAAGGGTGTTTTCCACATGACAAAAGTTGCATTGCATTGTGCAGGAAGTTATCTCAGGGGATGTGGTAAAGATGATGCACTTGTTGAGGCTGAAATCACTGGAATCAAAACAGTCCAGTCAGAATTGAGTGGAACTCAGTATGTTTGTTTGTTACAATGTATACTTATCATATCTGAGGATATAGAAACATTGCATGCAAATGCTTTCTGAACAAGAATGACAAATTAGGTTTTGCATATCTTATCTCAGAAGTGAACAAGGTAAAGAGTGCACTTCATTTGAAAGACACAATGCAAAGCCAGGCAATGTTCAATAAACTCACTTCAATATCATAAAACATGAAAAACACGTTTGTAGAGTTTGTCAGAGAATGTGACGAAAAATCAGAACTTTGCAAGTACGGGGGAAATGTTTTACACATAATAGCTGTAGTGAAAAACCTGGTACATGCTGATCGGGAGGGTGACTGAGAGCAGCATGTGAAGACTGTGGATTCATTGAATACTATGTTTTGCAAATTTAATTGCATAAACGTCCTGAGATTTGGGACCTGGTATTTGGAAAGAGTGAAGAAGCTAGAGGTGGAAAAACCATACCTCTACAGAAAATTCATCCAAAGACATTTTGTGGTTAAATACATAGAAGGAAGATGCAGCACTGTGGCTCCAGATACGAAACTGGAACAGACGATCCAGAAAAGCTCCATGGGAATTGTTGGTCAGATATGTAAAAGTGAATATATTTTTCAATAGCAGCTAGTTTAGCATGAAGTCCTTTCTATTTGTAATGTTTTCAGAGAGATGACAAATTAATGGAACATCGTGAAACTGTTCCTTACCACAAACTTGTGAGAAAGAGAGGGGAACATTTTAATAAACATGTTGACAGCCTTCTATGTTCATACAGCAGTAAGGAGCCCCTTTGAAATCACTGAGCCTGTATGACTACACAACTTCGTGATCAAACAATATATGGATAACGATATAAAGACATGCCTACTAGATAATCCTGGAACATGGATTGAAACTTTATGCAGAACTGAAGCAGGAGAGATTTGGATTGAAAAAGAAAAAGCTGTTTGACATAATTACTAAAGCTAAACTTCCATGCTTTAATTCCCATAGTAAGAGTTTTGTCCAACCAGCCACTACAAAACAGGTTACAAATAATAACTTTTGCAAGCACATAGAGAGATGGATGTAGCAAAAGAAAGGGGTTTATTTATCAAGGGCATTCTGTCGCATGACCTTTTTCCAACAAACGCATTATTTGATGAAGATGCTGCAACCACACCAGTGAAGCACAAACTCGTACTAGAGCTCGAAAAATCTTCCACCTGAAGAATTCCACTTCAAAAAGGTGTTCTTATTGAAAACTGCTGTTGTTGTGGACTATATGTCACAATTGCAAATTGTAGAGATTTTGACCATGCAAAAGTTCAGAGAAGTCATTCAGACTGTTCTTCAAAATTTAAAATCGGTATGCTCCTTGCAAGAACTGTATGTTGTCTTTGACAGTTGTCTTTAAACTATCTATCTAAGAATATGCGAGAACTGGACAAATGTCAACAAGTGGACCAATTGATCTTGGGTGCATCAAAAATTTGACACCTACACCTGTGCAACTTGATGTATTCTGTGAACACTGAATTATCAATTGTTGCAAGTGGAATGGTTGTCTTTGAGGAGCTGGCGCCTGCAGAGATATACTCAAAAGGCACAAACCATATTGTTCAAGAACTTAACAACAAAATGGAGGAAGCTGTCCTTTGTGTTGTGCCGGTGTAGAGGTAGAATATCCAGTACAAAATGTTGAGGTGCACAACTATCGAGTTGGAAATATCGTGGGTCAGAAATATCGGCAAACAAGAATATCGAGGTTAAGAATATCAAATTCAGGTAAGTAATACTGATTTTAAAAATATCGAAGTGTTTAATATCGTTTGCAAAAATATCGTTGATTAACATATCATTTTTCATAATTGTTATGTATTTTAGTGTATATTGTATATGCATGTGATGTATGTTTTTGTGTATAAGAATTGTATGTATTTTTAATATATGTGTTAAATTTTTAGTAATATTTTAATTTTGCGCTTTTAGTTCCGTAGCGGGTTATGGGTTTATAGGGGAATAGGGTGGGAAGTAATTTAATTATATTACATTTAATATTATTTTTTTTAATATGAATTTTGCCCCTTTAGCTCTGTAGCGGGTTGTGTGTTTGTAGGGGAATAGGGTTAATTTGTTTAAATGTATTGATTAGTTTTTATTTTTTAATATTTGTTTCATTGATATTTTATAGTGTTAAATTTGAAATTGATTTATTATTAATTAATTATTATTTGGTTGTTAAGGAATTTTAATTAATCAATTATTTATTAATTATGGTAATTATGTAATTAGTTTTGGGTGTGTGTTGTGGTGTTTGTAGGTATAAATGGTGGAAAGTAATTTCATTTCAATTTATGAATAAATTGGTTGGTAATAACATTTAATTAATTAATTGTAAATTATTTATGGTAATTGTCTAATTAATTTAAGATGTGTGTTGTGGTGTTTGTAGGTGTAAATGTTTGGAACTAATTTATTTTTAATTTATGAATTAATAACTAATTGGTAATTTATTTTAATTAATTATTTGTTAATTAATTATGGTGATTGTGTAATTAATTTTAGGTGTGTGTTGTGGTGTTAATAGGGGTAAATTGTGGGAAGTCATTTGTGTTTAATTAACATATAGGGGCCGTTTCCGATCTCGCTCGGATGGCCCTCCCAAAGCCATCCGTAGCCTTACCTTCCGACCAATTCATTCCCGGAGCTGGTCATTTCAAATGAGGAAGTACGATGCGCAAATCTGTGCATTTCCCGAGCGACACACACGCTCTGATTCGAGCAACATTTCCCGTACAAGCCGGCTCCATAAACGCTGAATGGACCCGCCCGGAACCATTACCATAGCAGTTTCCGGCCGGGCAAGTACAATGCATACTTCCTCCGTGCCGAACAGGTCGTCACCTCCAGCATGTCACAGCATCCGGAAGAGCTGTTTTTCAGCTCCGATTTGCGCCACAACATAAACACTGCGTATGAGACAAAGCTGCCGTGCATCCGATCGCGCATGTCATCCCAATACTGGACGCCTATGGTAGTATCAACAACCGGAACTGACACGTATGTCACAGACAGTAAGTCAGTCACCTACCACACAAAAAAAGGCACGATCCAGCGAAAGCCAACACACCCATGAGGGGTGAATGTCCATCCCCCAGCATTGTTCACCCCACAGGGAGTAGATGTCCATCCCACAGCCTTGTCCACCCCAGAGGGGGTGGATGTCCATCCCCCCAGCAATGTCCACCCCTGGGGGGGTGGATGTCCATCCCTCCAGCATTATCCACCCCAGAGGGGGGATGTCCATCCCCCTAGCATTGTCCACCCCAGAGGGGATGGATGTCCATCATCCCAGCAATGTGCCCCCAGATGGAGTGGTTATCCATCCCCCAGCATTGTCTAACTCAGAGGGGATGGATGTCCACCCCCAGCATCCCCCAGCATTATCTACCCCAGAGAGGGTGGATGTCCATCTCCCAGCAATGTCCACCCCAGGGGGGGTGGAGGTCCAACCCCCAGCATTGACACTCCCCCCACTCCCATGTCAAGATTGTGTATTGTGTACAGACTTCCAGAATTAGTGACACATGAAGAAAACAAATACAGTAACATCCATCACTGTAGTGAACAAAAGCTGATTTTGGGGTTCAAACCCCCAGCGTTGTCAAGCACATAGGGGAGATGAGGTATAACTCCCCCATCAGTGTAGTGACCATAAGGTGATAGTGGGATCGAACCCCCAGCATTGTCAAGCACATAGGGGAGATGGGGTATAACCCCCAGATCAGTGTGGTGACCAAAACGTGAGTGTGGGGTTCAAACCCCCAGCGTTGTCAAGCACATAGGGGACATGGGGTGTATCACCCCCTTAGTGTAGTGACAAAAATGTAAGTGTGGGGTACAAAACCCCAGTGTTGACAAGCATATAGGGGACAATTTGGTGTAACAGCCCCATCAGTGTAGTGACAAAAAGGTGAGTGTTGGGTTCAAACCACCAGCATTGTCAAGCACATAGGGGACATAGGTCATAACCTCCCCATCAGTGGAGTGACCAAAAGGTGAGTGTGGGGTTCTGACTCCCAGCATCTGCAAACAATCATGTATGACTTTCTGAGGCCTAAAACCACAAGCAATGTAGTGACAAAGTAGTGGTTGTATGCCAAACAAACACATATCTGTTGAGGCAAACATTGTTGTGCCTTTAAAAGTCCCCCCTGCCATATGGAGACAAGCATTGCCATTGTGGGCTAACACTGTCACCAATGTTCAACTGGACAATGTAAGAAGTGACCATCAAAATGCATAACCACACATTTGTTCACAAGCAGACACACATACAAAGGAAATCCTTCAGAAACTACAGTGTATACAAGATCCAGTTCCACACTGCTGCAGCAATGGCAAATTATAAATATGATGAATGGGCAGACTGAGGATGTAGGAGTCCCAGGGACAGTAAATAAACAAACTAAAACAAACATCGACGTGGGTCAAGATGCACTAAGACAACCACCCAACCAAACACTGCAGAACAAGCACAACATGTGTGTGTGTAAGTGTCTCTAAGCTACCCCAACACACATGATGGTGGTCTCAACTCCACTGAGATATATGCGTTCTGAGTATAATCCAGAGGTATCTCCATAATTGTGTTACTGAATGTTGGCAATCTGGCATTGTTTGATGTGCAGTTTCACAACAGTCACCTGTGGAACAAGCTTGGTGGACCACCAAACAATACATCAAGAGACTGACTCTCTATCCCTGGTACCATCAAGGCCACTACACTGTGGTGACAGTATCCTGTCTGATGACCTTCTGTGATGCTAAATTATGATGTGGCCCAAACTTCGGACCACACTCACTCTTGTGCACTGTCACGTGTCTTGCCAGAACAACTTCCATCACACATACCCAAACATTACTCACAGGGCATGGCCTGTAAAGTAAGGCCACAATGTAGGTAGGAGCTTTGCCAAGAGGAAAGTTACATTTGACCAGTCTAAGCACCACACACCTTGATCAGCCACAATGTGCATCAGCTAAGCCTACATTGACTGGTGACATTGCACATGCTCCCATGACAATCCCAGGGGTGGTGGTTGGATCTGTGTTTTACAAACACAAGACACATAGCTATGCAATAAACATGGTGGAATTTGTTACACCGTTTAGGACAGAGTACATGTGCATACCGTGAAATGTATCAGACTCATTGGGAAATTTAACACTGTCCCAGAACAATGAAACACTCAAGGAGACCTACAAATAAGACACGTTGCCATCAGGTGACAGGGAAGAGAAGAATCTGCTGAGTGTGAGTGGTCATACAAACATACAAGTGCCAAACTCCCAAAAACAGGTGAAAGATAAAAAACACGCTCATGTTGGTAACACAGATGTGACTCGTGGAATCCTAAATATGTCTAATGTGAGTTTGCCCACAGTGCAGGCACTTATAGTAACCCAACCGGGGATGACACCATAATGTCTCAATTTGTCCCATGGACCCACATCACAGACACTGCCATGAGGGGATATCACTACTGTGGAAGGTCTGCTGTGTCAAGCTAGGTCTTGGCATGGGTCTACCATGTCAGAATAGGACTCGGACATTGACCAAACTATTACAACACACAGAATACTTTGGTCCCATCAATCTGTGTACAGGTGTGTCTCCCAAGTCAACGGCACATAGTCATAATCCATGTTTACCAAATGGCACTGATTTGACAGATGACTTGTTCCTTATCAATGCGCTAATCTGTATGTCCATTGGAGAGGTGCGTACCGTTAGAAACATTTAAAATTAGTACAAATGTCAGCCCGACATATGTGCTAAAGTGTAAGCCAAAGATGGGAGGTTGTGAAAAGAATATCACACTCCTTGTCCAAAAAAATGAGGATCCTGACAACCAGAAATTTCAGTCAACGACGACTCTACATACCGTAATAGGACACATGTACCATGGACCTCAGGCAGTCCATCACATCACTATATCATGTTTTGTACTAAAACAATATTTCAACAGCAATTTCAGTACACTAATCAGCATAATTATGTACACGAAATGATAATCACCAAAATATTTATTTTGCTTTATTCAGCATTTAAATAAGAAATCACGAATCAGGTAGAAAAATAGCGCCAATGGCCAGTCCATGTTAATAAGTCGTCATCCATTGCTTGCCTGCACTAACATAACTAGGGGACAATGCCTCAAGGGGGGGCATCTTTTGGGGCAGGCCAGGAACTGCAGGGACAAAATGAGGGTGTACCAGGAGGGGTAATGGGAGGGATGGGGTCTACTGGAGCATCTATATCAACTGCAGTGGAAAATTCAGATTGAGGAGGTTGTGGCTAAACTGCTTTGGACATGTTGAATTGAGGATGTTGTGGCTCCACTGCAGTGGACATGATGGATTGAGGGGGTTGTGGCTCCACTGCAGTGGACATGTTGGACTGAGGGGCTGTGGCTCCACTGCAGTGGACATGTTGGACTGAGGTGGCGGGGGCTCCACTGTTGTGCCCATGTCAGATTGAGGGGGTGGGAGCTCCTTTGCAGTGGACAGGTTGGATCGGGGAGCAGGGTCTCCACTGCAGTGTCTGGAACTGAATGAGGGTGTGGTGTTGTGGGAGTGGAAGTGCCTGTGGTCGGGGGAGGGCCTTATCATATTGGGGATGGTGTAATGGTGTGTGGGTAAACCTGGGACGACTTGTGAGGGATGAACTTTGGGAGGGGTTGTCTTGGCTTTGGCAGATGTAGCTTTTGTGGGGGAAGTGTGAGATGGTGGTGGGTTTTGCTTTTCTTTGTCCCGGGGGATGTACAGGTGGGGGCCTCAGTGTTCCTACTTTTAGGGGAGGATGTCTGTGTGGGGGGATCTCCTCTCGGTGCATTGTGATTTCCTCTTCCCCTTGCAAGTCTGGTCTGAAGTGTCTGTGGGGAAGATGCCAAGGTCACAGAGGAAGACTCTCTGGGAAGGGGGGTTGTAGGAGAGTCAAGGGTGGGGCTTTTGGAGGGAGAGGTAGCTGAGGAATTCGGGATGGGTGTGTGTGTTTTTTTGCCCTATCCCCTGTGTATGTAATGTCAGTCCCCTGAGTGTGCACGCATGTTTGTTTGGACTTTTTCTTAGGTTGCTGTGTGCTGCTTCTGTCTGTTGGGGTGTGTGCATGTGCCTGTGTGAGTGTGCTTTGGTCAGACATATCTAATGACATACCCTCCATGTATGACACCAATTATGTCAATAGACTGGTATGTGCATGGTAGACAATCAGCATGGATGTCTGCCCCACATGTAACTGTTTGAGCAAGTCCACAGACTCCACACTCAGGGCAGCAGGGGAGACAGATGCAGGGGGTGCAGTGCTTGGACCAAAGGAGACATGCTCCTTCACACAGGAGTGTCCACAGATCTTTGTAATGGGAGCAGCTGGGAGGGTGGAGGTGGTGGTGGTAGTGGGGACAGACGCTGTTGTTGTGGCCTCTGCTCTGGTAACACCCACCACCACAAGGGAGTCATCACTGGAGCTGGATGGTTCATCAGCTGATGTTGATGTTTCTGAGCGGCCCTCAGTGTTGCTCCTCTCGCCCTCTGTGCCACTGGGTCCCTCCTCCTCCTCCACAGTGGACCCCGTCTGGCTAGCTGCTTCCTCCAGGTCCGTGGAACTGTCTCCTCCAGTCACCATAGATGATGCTGTGAACAAGGAGGAGAAGCACATTCACATCATTCCTCTGCATATACTTGACACATGATTTCTTTTCACAACACATCACAGAGCAAGGCCTTGCTTAATGTTGTTGCCACTATTCATTTTCATCACACATATGTGAACATGTCACTTGCCAGTCTGCCAGTGAATCATGATTACCAAACACATGATGGCAATGGAAACATCTGTTAGATGTATCTCAAATTAAACTAAATACATGGCCAACAAGACACTGTTTTGCCTGTTTTCAGATCAGTATGGTCCTGAGTGTCAGGGCTCATCACAAACATGTCTCATCTCATGCAAGGGAGTCTGGAAGTGACCATGCAAATGGGCTGGACAAATTCCTAAGTTGACATGATGAACATACTTCCATCCCCATTCACCATGATGGGCTTATGTCTTGAACTCCAATGCTAAAATGGTCTGCATGTAGGACAACTGACAAGTGCAAATACTGCATCTTCAAGATTTTCATGTGGCACACTATGCCACAGTCCTGTCTGGCTAAACAGTGTACTGACTCTGACATTCCTCTCCCACATCTTGGTTTTCTGGGACAGGGGGTCTGTTGGAACAAGGTACCAAATAACTGTGGCTCTACTCTGAAAATGTCATCTACCATGACTTCCAACTCACTGTCTGTGAACTTTGGATTCTTCTTTGGGGACATGGTGATGGGTGTTGGTGGAGATGGATGTGTGGGTGAGTGTGAAAGAGAGGGTGAGTGAGTATGAATGAAGCTATGTGTTTGTGGGTTTGTTATTTGACAGGTGCTAGCGTTGTACAGGTTGTGTGGTGGGTGGGTTGTGAGTGTATGTCTCAGTGCAATATAGTGGTATCATTTGGCAGGTCTGTTGAATTTGCAAAGGATCATGGTAAGGATTTTGGCCCTTTATATAGGTGGAGTTGTGAGTGTGTCTTACATATTTGAATTTTATTTTTATTTTTTTGACTTTAACAATGCTTTTTTGGTCTTGTTCTGTCTGTTTCTTTTGAGTTTAGTTGAGCATGATGTAGACGTTCAGTTGACCGCAACGGATGCTTTTATCAGCATTTGAGGGGTAGTCAGAGTCTGTCCCATTCACGTTAAGCTTTGTTGCAGCGTTCTCGTATGAGTCGGTCACATTGGGCTCTTTTCCGCCCAATTCACTCAGACGGCTTGATTCCCGTACGTGTTGGTCGTACGCATTGTGCTCCATACAAGTCGGTTGTATTTGACACGCATTGCAACGTACTCTGCTGGTCGTACAGCGCGTGTACGTGTCGGTCAGAATACATTCCGAGTTTGTGTCAGTAGGAATGGTTTCCGACCGGGATCGGACTCGGCCCCATAGTTGTTAATTAATGTTAATTAATAGATAAATATTTTGGGTAATTTTTCAATATTTTTTTGTTATATTTATTTTTAAAAGTGGGTAAACGGTGGGTATTAAATACATTTTAATAATTTAATTATTAGCTGTTAATAGTAATTGATTGTCATTTTAAGATAAGTTTTAAATCTATTTTATTATTTGATAGTTTAATTTAGTTTGTGTTGTGCAAATTATAGTGTTAAAGTGTGTGTAGTAGATTAATGTTTATACATTTTATTAGTAAGGATTTTTTAATTGTTTATCAATTATGTAAAATATGTAAATACATGTAAGTAAGAAATGTGAAGTGTTCTAATATTGGTGTGGTTTTATAGGTTAGGAAATTAAATAAATACATGCATTTTGTCATTTGTTTTGTAAATACATTGTATTTTAAAATAAAAATGTATTGGTACATTTATTTATTATTTTATTATATATAGTATTTGTACGTTTTTGTTATATGTTATTAATATTGTTATACGTGTTCTTTTTATATGTTTTAAATATTTAATGTAAAATTTTAAAATATTGATTATTAATTTGTATTATAATTTAGATTTTTTTATACATATATATTTTTTAGGTGTTTCAGTGTGAATAGTACTTTTTTTTACTATGGTATCCAGCACTTTCACTACTGTTGCACTCATTGGAGTGGGAATAGTATTTGTTCCCCTCTGCTATCCAACACTTTCCCTACTGTTGCACTCACCGGAGTGGGAATAGTAATTTTTACACCTCCGCTATCCAACACTTTCTAAGGGTGGGTGGAAATTGCGTAGAATTTGTAAAAAATCTCCACGAGCACACGGAAATTTCACGAACACACGGAATTGCTTGTCCTGCCCGTTCGCAATGTGTTTTTGCATGCTTGCAGGAGAATATATCGCTAACTTTCCCATGCGGTCGCTAATGGGCACGCCCATCTTGTTTTTCACTTGTCCCGCCTGCTTGCGATGCTTATTTCCTGTTCCGGGTTGCGTATTGCGTGCTCCCGCCCGTTCTGTATGAGTATTTCCTGTTCGGGAATGCGCATTACGTGTTTGCAATGCTTTGTGCGTGCTCGGGGGCAATATCGCGCGAACTTGCCCATGCGGTCGCAATGGGCGCGGCAATCTTGTTTTTCACTCTATTGCTATGGTTCTGGGCCTGCTTTTCTATCCTCCCGCTATCTTTGCAATCCTTTGTTTCTGTACACTTTTTTAAAAATCTTTTTTATTTATTATCTATCTCTCTATTTTCCTCAATCTATATTTTGAGATTTTTAAAAACTTTTTTGTGACTTTTTCTGCTACTTTTTCACTCTTTTTCTATAACTTGCTTTTTCCATTTCTTTTACTTACTTTTCCAATTCCTCCCTTTTCTTTTCCACCCCCCTCCCCCCCGAGTCCCAGAACCATGCCAGAGGGATAGAACAAGGGCAACAAGGAAAAGGGCAAGGCGCCCGTAGCCGCAGCGGTGCCCACAAGTGGTGCAGGCACGGGCCTTATTTGGTGAGGCTGAGGTGGCCGTACTTGTTTTTTTTGTGCAGCGCCACCTCCCCTTAACCCTAGCAGCAGGCGGCAGGCCTGGGTCCAGGTACGGGCTCCAGGAGCGTTGCCAGCTGTGGGGAAAGGTGCGCCTGGTAGTGTTTCACTGCTCTGGTGTCCGATATCCTGGACCGGGAGCAGGACCTGCTGGACCTGCTAGGAGTGGAGGTCCTGGGGCTTGGTGAGTAGCTATGTAATATTACTACTTTGCGTTCTTCTGCTCTGTGTTATATATTGCAAATATATATTTTTTCCGAACAGCATGCATGCTGCTGCTTACATTGCAGGTAAATTAAATTTAAAAATCTTCTGTGATTGTTATGACACAGGTGCTCAGCGCTACTAATCTTACTTGTTTGCAACTTTGCGCTCGCTTGGCCTTATTATGTAAGAGTTTACTTTAGACAACTTCAGTTAGGTAATGCTAGAGAGGCTCTAGTCCTTCCTTTGTCCTTCTGATACTAAGAAGAGATAGTGGTGGATTGATAGGTTTAGTTACTTATTAGTATTAGTTGGTAATTTTGTAGTGGTCTGCGTGACGCATCCTCTGTCACATCATGTGCTGCAGAGTGCTGCTTACTCCAGTCCTTAGTAGAATCTTTTGTAGTTTGTTTAGGGAGTGGCAATAGGCTTATCACTGGCAGAACATCAGCAGCAACCAACCAACAATTTGGTGTATGCAAAAATGTATGCATGTGTCCTCCATCTATGCATTTTTGAGGGCTAAAATAAATGGAAATGCAGACTTAGTGAACAATGGGCCCATCTGGGATAGGTGGGCTAGGTCAGGTGGTACTTAGGCTTAGTTAGTATTCTGGAATCAGAATGGAACACTGGATAAGTGTTCATAAATGATAAGTAGACGGTCAGTGAATCCCGCAATACTACTAGTCGATTAGATTAGATAGGTCAATTTTATTTCCATTGTTGTTTCCTAAAATGTTTTTTGAGCATTTTTAAAATATTTTATTTGTTTCACACCGATCATTAATGTTTGTCTCTTTCTTTATTATATCTTACATGATTAGCACCCAGGGGCAAGAAGACGGGGTCAGAGTCGGCGGGACAAGAAAAAGATGCCTCTTAGGGCCAGGACCGCTCCTCTTTCGAGGGCGATGCTGCTGGCCCCAGTAAGTCCTCCAGTGGTTAATATTAATAATTATATTTCCCTAACTTTTACTGCACCTTACTTTTTCCAAACTAATATTTTGGTTTCCTAATTCTATTTTTTACAAACTCTTCTTCGATCTAGACTATCTGTTTCTAAATTCTTGTTATCCCTGCCTCTAACTGCCTCTGCTATGACTCTCTGTACTACTACAATTAGTCTGTCTGTAGCTAAGCTTGCCCAGTTGGCCACTCTTTATTTAAAAGCTCTAGCCACTGAGTCCAGTCCTTTGGGTTGTCCTCTTCTAGACTTCTTAATCTTGAGGCTTTTCGACAATTCCCATCAACAAAATGCCCAACCCGATATTTTACTATTTTTGAGAGGATAGTACATACTATTACTGTTGTAGGGATTCTGCACATACAGAACTATGCACATGAAAATAGGATGTCGGTGATTGGAGGTTGGACCTTCCTCCCACCTCAGTCAGAACCCACAATCCCCTGACTGACTAGCTATAGTGTCTCATTAGCTCCCCGAACCCCCCAAAGATACCCAATGATTAGACAACCCAGAACATAACACTCCCGACCTCTCAGAGTTGTGGAAGAATTGCACACCCTTTCGCTCTCTCACTTGTGTAAGTCCACAACCAATACCACAGAGTCTATGTAAGTTCAAAAGGTTTATTTTCAACTAACAAGCTCTGTACGTTGTTCTATAATGCAGAATACGAGCCAGCACCAACAGCAAAATGCATAAGAATAAAACATTATTAGAACTACAAGTCCATAGAAGACAAAAGATCTCTGAGCAAATTCTGGGGGACCCCTCACCGTAGAACCTAGAAGTACTGGTTACATCATAAGCTCTGTAAAGCTCTGATTCGTAGAAGGGAATCTTCCACCTGTTATGAGAAAAATGGTGCGCGTTAGACGGTATAATGCAAGCCTTTCTCAGTCATGTCAAAAAGTGTAGCATGTAATGGCTAATCAATACGGACTGACCAGAACTCCATAACAAAGTGGCTTGTTTTTCAACCTCTTGTACGCAGCGCTCAGACAGTAGCAGTATGATCTCATGTGGGCTCAAAGGCGTCTTACACAACAAGCTGCGAGGTAACGTGGGCAAAATACACAAAGCTAAAATGGTTGCATGGCTCAGGCTAACTTAGCAAAGAGTCGACCAGAATGACCCTAGGGACCATATATCACTACTAGTGTCTACTCTACTCTAGTACCCGATTTGTACTAGTGATGAATGTTGTATATGTATGTATTAACTTTTTTTTTAATCTTGCTAGTAACAATAAATAGGGGGAGAGGTGTATATGGCATCTAAAAAATGTGTAATGTTTTTTCTAGGCGAACTACCGGCCACCAGTGCTGGGGCCAACGGCGATGCGGCCATTTCGGAGGGAGCAGGAGATGCGGCACCTGCAGGAGCTACAGGGGGTGAGCCAGCAGCAGTGGCGGGCGGTGGTAAGTTATATTCCTTACTTATTGACATTACACTCCCTGCAAGGGTGTACACTCACTGTACTGTTGAGACTAAGGTGCCGATTACGATCCTGGAAAAAATGTCCCCGTACGACTCGTATCCGGTCTTTTTACCGTACGAATCGTACAAGTGCCGTACAAACTGCCAAGTACGATTCGCATGGGAAAAAGTCCATACGAATCGCATTGGGAATAATTCCCCACACGTCCTCGGGTCGGAAAATGTGTCCCACACATCCTCGGACGATTTACCGTACAAATGTGAAAAGTGAAGTCCGACCGCGCAAGTACGATCCATCCCGTGCGTCCGATGTTACAACCGGATGGAAAAAACACCGTCCGCACCGAACTCCCATAGCAACCATGGAGACATGTGCCCGCATACGCGCCCAACACTCCCCCCAGCCCCCGTATGTACGCGCCCAACCACCCCCCCAGCCCTCCCATGTACGAGTCGAATCCCCACCCGTGTATGTACACCCGTGTACGTACAAGTCAAACCCCCACCCGTGAATGTACACCCGTGTATGTACACCCGTGTATATACACCCGTGTATGTACGAGACGTACCCCCACCCGTGTATGTACACCCCCGTACGTACGGCCCGTACCCCCACCCGCGTATGTATGGAGCGTACCCCCACCTCAACCGTGTATGTACGGCCCGTACCCCCACCCCAACCGTGCATGTCCGGCCCGTACCCTCACCCGCGTATGTATGGAGCGTACCCGCACCCCAACCGTGTATGTACGACCCGTACCCTCACCCGCGTATGTATGGAGCGTACCCCCACCACAACCGTGTGTGTACGGTCTGTACCCTCACCCGCGTATGTATGGAGCGTACCCCCACCCCAACCATGTATGTACGGCCTGTACCCCCACCCCAACCGTGCAGGTCCGGCCCGTACCCTCACCCGCGTATGTATGGAGCGTACCCCCACCCCAACCGTGTATGTACGGCCCGTACCCTCACCCACGTATGTATGGAGCATACCCCCACCCCAACCGTGTATGTACGACCCGTACCCTCACCCGCGTATGTATGGAGCGTACCCCCACCCCAACCGTGTATGTACGGCCCGTACCCTCACCCGTGCATGTATGGAGCATACCCCCACCCCAACCGTGTATGTACGACCCGTACCCTCACCCGCGTATGTATGGAGTGTACCCCCACCCCAACAGTGTATGTACGGCCCGTACCCTCACCCGCGTATGTATGGAGCGTACCCCCACCCCAACCATGTATGTACGACCCGTACCCTCACCCGCGTATGTATGGAGCATACCCCCACCCCAACCGTGTATGTACGACCCGTACCCTCAACCAGAACAAAGCAAAACAACACAAGAATACTCTATTCGAATCGCACAAAGCCACAAAACATGTC
The DNA here is from genome assembly GCF_964204655.1 of Triturus cristatus. Lineage (NCBI taxonomy): Eukaryota > Metazoa > Chordata > Amphibia > Caudata > Salamandridae > Triturus > Triturus cristatus. The sequence goes on from NC_140581.1 coordinate 954,977,061, forward strand.
CAACAAGCACAAATACAACACATTCACTGACCTGCAACTGCCAAACTCCCAAACAGAGGCCCAAAACACAACAACTCCTTATAACACACCCACCCAAAGTTCAAACACAGCCACACCCACCAATGGACCAATAAAAAGGGCCCACAGACACAAACCATGAGCCTTTGCAACAGACTCACTGCTGCCAGACCCCACAGACAACCCTCAGCACCATACTTGAACCTTTACTACACCTTACACTTGCACACCTTCACACACCCACCTTCACAAACACCCCCTCATCACATTCACACACACACCTGCACAACCACACCCACACACCCACAACCATCCACATCCACACCCCCCACAACCATCCACACCCACACCCCTCACCATGCCCACTAACAAGAATCCAAAGTTCACTAGCCAAGAGTTGGAGGTCCTTGTCGACGAAATCCTCAGAGTCGAGCCACACCTCTTTGGAACATTGTTCAGACAGACCAGCATTTCTGAAAAAACAGCCATGTGGCAGACGATTGTCGATGCTGTGAATGCTGTTGAGTCCACTAGAAGGACCAGGCATGAATGCCAAGCCAGGTGGTACGATCTGCGGAGGAGGGTCCGAGCCAAAATGACCGACGACCACAACCAGGCCAACATCACTGGAGGAGGGCCGCCCCGCAGACGCGTACAATACCATCCCTGGGAGGAGAGGGTGATGGCCATACTGCCGGTGGTGGCAGTGGACGGAGTAGAAGGACTCCGAGAGCCTGGTGAGTACACAAACAACTCACCTCACATGGGGGGAACGTCATCCACAACCAAACTCACAATCATGCACGCACCCACCCCAAGCTATCGCATGACTCAACCACACTCCATAAACACGCACATGCCACTAGCGCCACCATGCCCCATGCACCCAGCTGGACAATCCCAAGTCAAAGGCCACAGAAAACACCAACTCAAGACACGGTAACCCGGATGGCGGGAGTGTGGGCCTCAAAAATCACAAGGTGCAACTCAGAAGCAGACAACAATGCCCTCTGCCCATATGGCCTAGGTCACAGCCAGACAAACAGTGTGTCCCCACACAGGAAAGACTTGCCAGCAAATGGCGGACGCCTTGCATTAAGACATGGGGGTGAAGGCACTTTTTGCACATGACAGCAGCTAATGAACAGCCAACACTGTGAAAGAGTGGCAGCACACACCACCACAGCAGCAGCGCAGACACAGACACTACACCCAATGGGTGCCTGGAGATCAGAAACAAACTCACATGAACAAGCCAAGGGCCATTCAAAGATCTGCAAAAAGTGTGTGCCTAGGAAGCTGGGCTGAGGTGACAGAGGGTGACACACAGAGGGAGGGAGAGGGGGAGAGAGAGGGAGGGAGACACAGGGAGACGGACAGAGGGAGGAGGCTGACACAGGGAGGGAGGGAGAGGGGGACAGAGAGGGAGTGAGAAAGGGAGACACAGGGAGACCAATTCAGCCTTGGGTGGTGTGGGAATGTCTGCTCGTCAGCAGGTGGACTGCGTGCATGTAGACAAGGGTGGCCAGTGCCTGAATCCCCCTCTCTTCTCCATGGCAAAACACTGGGCCATGTCTCAACCTGTGCACGAGCACAATGATAGCTACCTGCATCATATAAGTGTGTGGAACAACTCCATGTGCCCACGTACAGTGCAACATGGAAGGCGCCAATGCATGGCTCGCCACACCTTCTGACACCACTGCTGACTGCAGTCACAATTGACGCAGCAAGTAAGACTGTGTCACACATAGGTAAAGTCTCAAAAGCTGTGGCCAAGGGACATACCCATGCACAAGTGCACTGTGAGTGGAATGCAAGACATATCCAAATACCCAGAGGAAATGTGCCAACTGTGAAACAAATGAAACATGGATGTTGCATGGAACAAAAATAACATTGTCTCTCTCACATACAGGTCAACGTCGTGGATCACCCCCCAACACTGGGGGGGAAGACTCACAGGACCCGGCTCTGCGGGATGACGATCCCACCGGCAGCGACGACTCTCACCACTCTGTGGACGACCCCGACCGACCTGGCCCCTCTGGTGTCCAACCACCTGCAGCACCTGCGTCAGGTACAACTGGGCCAACCACCACCCCCCACTCCTGCCACATCCCAGGAGACACCCAGGATCCCTGCCCCACCACCACAACGCAGCCAGGCTGACCAGGAGGGACACGGTGTACCGGGCACCCAGGAGGAGGCAGGCGACAATGCTAATGCCACCCCTCAGGGGTCCCGGAGACCCGATGTGCCCACAAGGGCAGGCCAGTTGCAAGTGGGCAGGGGTGGTGGGAGTGGAGGACGGCGGAGGCGCGAGCCTGACCAGTTGGGTGCGGAACCGGTATATTCCCATGTCAGAAACATCCTGGACACATACCGGCAGGACACCACGGGCATGGCCCAGGTTGTGTCCATCCTCGAGGAGATCAAGACCCAGCAGGCCCAGCAACATGGGGAGCAACATGCCTGTCTACTGCGACACCAAGGGCGGATGGAGGACAGACAGGCTGAGCTTGTGACGGTGTTCACGGGAATTCACCGTACACTCCGTCGGATAGCCGACAACATTGGCAACCCTCCCTGTGCCACCAGGCCAAGAACATCACCACCCACAGGGAGGGATCAGGAGGAGGAGGAGACATCCGATGGAGCATCCCAAACATCGTCACGGCCTGCTTCTGAGGGTTCCCACAGGAGGGCGGGTCGTCCACAGAAAAGACCGTGAGGGTCGGCGCAACAGCACCATCTCCCAGGACACCTGGCCTGGTACCTGGCCCACTGGACCAACAGCAGCACATCAGCAAAAGACATTCTCTGCCACATGGACTTGCTGGTCACTGTCTGACCAATGTTGACAAAGACTGTGGCATGGACTCTTATGATTTCCAAGGCAAGGACACCAACTCCCCCAGTGAACTTTGGATTCCACACACCCGGAAAGCCCCTCTTGTCATACCCCCCCCAACACGTACCCCAACACAAATAAAAAGTTACACGATAAAGAGATGATGGCTACATTTTGCATTATTACCTTACATGTGTCTTGTAAAGCCTAACCATGCCTGAGTTCTCATATGACTTCAACCATCCATACCCTGGGGCCTGAGTCTGGCACAGGACACACATGGGTCACAATGTATTAGGCAAGACAGACATGGAGCACCATACACACCCGTGATGGGCCCAACCAGCTGAGGGGGTGGCCGCACAACCGTGCCGACAGACATATTGAGTACAGCGACAGTCATGCGCAGAGGTCAGGGATCATGTGGAATGTCCTGGGGGGCACCCAGGTATGTGTAGACAGGTGGCAGAACCATGTCCTGCAAGCTGAGTCAGGTGGATACAGAGAATGGTGGCCTGGCCAACGTTGGATGCATGGGGATGGCACATGTCACAATACCCACACAGTCATGGACATCATGCACAATACAGAGTCTAATCCCACACAAACAGCTTGCATCTTGCTACTCTACACATAGACACATAGCCACTGACACGGAAAACCATGCCAGACATGCCGTATGCACCGTGGCAACACACCAGCATTGACTGAGAAGAGGCACCTTGGAGGCATAGGTACACCTTTATTAGTCATGTATTCGGGAATGCAGAGGCAACTCGGAGTACACATACACAGGTCATGTGGAGTAACATGTGGGTCCAACACTGGAACCCCCCTAACGCAGCACAAATGCGTGATAGCCGTGGAACTGGCACACAAGTGTCGGGTAACAGCTAAACTCCCCCTGCTGCTCACGGAGAGGCTGCCATACACCATTGATCCTCTGATGTGGAAGTCCCACACCATGTCAAGCCAATGCAAACCATATGTGTCCGAGGGCAGTGTTACACACATTGATGTCATCATCACAATCCACTATCCCATCACAGATGACTGTCAACAAGTCTGACCATCTATTCAGGTGTATCCAGCTACATGTAATGTGTCCCATGGTGATGCGACAGGTCTGCAGAGGAACCAAACATCGACAGGGGCAGTGTGCACACATCGTAAACAACTGCCACACCCAATACACCCCTGATGCATCCCTTACCCTAAGGAGACTTCCAAACTTGTCCGTGCGTGTAACGCTGAGTCAGCACACGATGACGTGTCCATGAGGAATAGCAGTGCCACAACAATGCAACCAGCACAGACGGCATGCGCAAGTACCTGGGGATGAGAGACACACAAGAAGTCAGCCACAAAAAGCACGGCCACTTTCATGTGCATGTACTCGACACATGTAAGGATGACAACATGCTAGGTCACAATTATGACTGGGGAAATACACTCATCACTGGCACCATCACTCCAGTGACACATCCACACACACCTCTGACTCACGTGGCATACATGCAGATGGATACACACATCGCAACACATGCCACACGGGGACCAATGCGTGCACACTCAGACACTGGTACTCACCACTAAGCAAAGAAGTCGCGTATGAGCCGACTCCGAATGTCCTCTTCCGGAACCACATCCTCCACATCACTAGCCCCATTGCCAAGCCCTTCGTCCTCCACGGGTGGATGGTCCTGATCATCTTGATCCAGGATGAGTGGCACAGCTTTCTCAACTGCCATGTTGTGCAGCATGCAGCAGACCATGAAGATTTTGCAGACCTTCGCAGGGGCATATGGGAGGGCGCCGCCGGTCTTTTGGATGCACCTGAATCGGCTCTTCAGGAGGCCAAATGTCCTCTCTATCACTCGCCTTGTCGGGCCATGAGCGGTTTTGTAGCGGAGCTGGGCCGGCGTGCTGGGGTTGCGGAGAGGTGTGATCAGCCATGGCAAATTGGGATAGCCAGCGTCCCCTACATGGAAACCACATGGACATAAGTAGGACCGGAGAAGCGGTCGTGCTGGAAGTCTACGCAAAATACAGGACAGACAGAGTGTACCCACCAACAACACATGCTCGTTCGTTGCGCAGCTGCGTCATCATTTCAGGCACCCTGCTACGCCTCATGATGTAGGCATCGTGTGCTGATCCTGGAAAACGAGCACAGACATGTGAAATCACCATGTTGGACAGACACACCACAAGGGCATTGATGGAGTGGTAGTGTCTGCGATTCCTGTACGCTACCTCCTGTGCCTGTGGTGGTACCAAAGCCACATGTGTCCCATATATGGACCAAATGACATGGGGCATCCCTCCAAGGGCATAGAATCCACGCTTGACCAAAGTCAACTGTTCAGGAGTTGGGAAATGGATGAACTCATCCAGGTGAAGCAACATGGCCTCTAAGAAATCATGCAGCACACAGCTGAACATGCTATGGGACATGCCACCAACATGAGCTATGGTATATTGAAAGGTACTCGTGGCAAGAAAATGTAGGGCTGCCATTACCTTCAGCTTGGGTGTCAGTGCCGTAGGATACCTGTGCAGCGGTTGCAGGTGTGGTGCCAGCCTTGCCGTCAACTCCTCAATCAACGGTTGTGGGAAGCGGTAGCAGCGTATACAGTCATTCTCCCGCATGTCAGCCAAGTTCGGAATTGGTCGGGGAAGAGGCGGCGCTCTGCAGTAATTTGGAAGTGACAAGGAAGAGTGAGTGCACTACAACAACAATTTATATGTACTGAGCACATGTTAATCTGTCAATACACATATGCTACATAGGGAGTCAGGTATGTGCTACATGCCCTGGACACGTATGGCTGCCAGGTGACACTCCTACCAAGACCCAGCTACACACGGAGATTGTGAACCTCCACATCCCATGGCATGGGACTAGCTGTGTCCTAGTGTAAGTGAACAGCCAGACGCAACACAGGAGTGACATACATCAACACATCAGCAGAAGTAGGATGTCGATTGCAGAGACAGGTAGCGGATTACTAGAGCCACAGGTCACATGACATTACACTAGGACAGCCCACACACCTTGCCATTAAGGTGTACATGTCATGACTCACCACACATGCATTGAGAGGATGCAGACAGGTCCTTGTTACGCTACTCCGTGTCCCATGCATACATACACACCTTACATCCGATACCACATGTGGCCTGGTGTGCGTAACAGTGTGCCATGGCCATCTACACACAGACACATGCTAATGGGAACACACCACACATACATGACATAGACACATCGTGCACCGTGGGTAGTCACATGTCTGGTGTGGTAACCCCTGTAGCGGGCATCAGGGGACACTTGCGTGTGTTGTTGACTGTGCCATGACAGTGACGCTCATCCCAAGTGTGCAGTACGACATGCACACATGTCAAAGGAGTGAAGGGCATGTCTGGCACATATTGCACCATCACACATAACATCTGTACACATCTCATCATACATCAATTGCCTTCTCAACTCAGGAGTAATGTGCCACATCACAGCCTTTCACACCTGTGCCCCACACATGTAGTACTGCCCAGACAATGCCTTGATGTCCATCCATGGACAAGTATGTCAGCTCTATTCCTTCCTATGTGCTGCCTGTCACCACTGTGATGTGTGAAAGGCACCGTACATTCGCTCTGAGGGCCTGTGTACATTCCCTATCACTATGGGAGTGCTCGCGTATGCGTACCCATAGTGATACGGACCGTACACACGCCTGTACGCTCACTATCACTATGGGTGTGCTCGCGTATGCATACCCATAGTGATACGGACTATACACACGTGCGTACGCTCACTATCACTATGGGTGTGCTCGAGTATGCGTACCCATAGTGATACGGACCGTACACACGCCTGTACGCTCACTATCACTATGGGTGTGCTCACGTATGCGTACCCATAGTGATACGGACCGTACACACGCGCGTACGCTCACTATCACTATGGGTGTGCTCGCGTATGCGTACCCATAGTGATACGGACCGTACACACGCCTGTACGGGCCGTTGCTATGCGTTTGGGGTGCCCTAGGGCCCCGGAACGCACCGTACCTGTGTGTGAATCTCCAAATTACATAGGGGACACATGAGGGACAAGTATAAAGGCCTACATGCATGCTGGTTGTCATGGAGACCAAGTTTAAAGTATGATTTGGTTTCTGCAGGTGCACAGCAAAAGTCAGTTTGAATGAATCTACTTTGTTGCAAAGTGGTTGTGGAGTTGACATCATGCGCATGAAAAAAAACAATGAAAACCCACTGACTGTGCTAGGTTTAAAGGGATTGGAGGAAACATAGGATGCAAATGTGAGTGACCAATCACTCTGTACTCCTGTGCATGAAACAGGCCAGCAAGGCAGATATAAGGCAGCCAGGTCCCATGAGAGAGCACTTGCCTGCACATCTTTGGATTCTACGTCCCAGCTGCTGCTCGTGATTCCCTGGAACCATGTCAAGGTCTGTGGAGAGGGCCCAGCCTTTCACCCTGGAGGAGAACCTGGCATTGCTGGATGTGATCCTCCCACAGTACCCCCTGCTGTATGGACGACCAGGGTATCAGGTGAGTGCAGAGCCCACTAGCACAGACTGTGTCCCTTTTTGTGACTGTGACTTCTGGCATTGTGTCCAGGTGTGACGCACATGCAATGTACTGTAGGGGGGGTCCCAGGGGGGGGAATGCCTGATGTCTCCCAGCCAGAGCATGCTGTGGTGCATGTCTGCCGTCCTCACTTGCATTGTGTTTACTGTGACAATCACTGCATGGTGCATGCCACATTCTACCTGTCTTATCCTCCTGGGAATGTTGCCTCTACAGTCCTCATGTGATTATGTGGTCAGCCCAGTGTGACAGGTGACTGTACCCACAGATGTGTGTTAGTTCTGTGTACCTGTGCTGAGAGTGTCCACATGATGTGTTCGTACCCTGGACATCGGTGTGTGTGTAAGTCCCCTGTCATGTGGGTGGGTGCATATGTGGAGTGTAGCACCCAAGCTGCATGAGGGATGGATATACCCTGCCCATCTGATGTGAGCAGGGAGCAGTGCTGTGTGTCTGACGTGCAGAGCCAGCCCCACACCTGTGAGCCCCCCGTCTAGTGGCACATGTGCAGAGTGAGGTTTGTAGCTGCATTTGGCAATGGCAGGTGAATGTCCTGTGCCTGTGTGTGTCTGTGTACTCTGCTGAGGTAGCGTCAGTGGCCTGTGGCATGTGACTGCTTTGAGGTGCTGCACATAATCCTGGTTTAGCTTGTGATGCACAGTGTGAGCCTGGATCATTGATTGTGTCGTTGCCCTCATCCCACCTGTGTACTTTCAATGGCACGTACTGGTTTTGCCCTTCCCCAGAGGATAATGTCCCTATGACAAAGGTGCAATGCGTTGGATGCATACTATGCCTTGTTGTAACCAGCAAATTTGTTCTAATATGTGTCTCTGTGACATGTGCCAAGTGTATTGATGTAGTGTCACTTGTTCATCCTCACAGGTAGTCGCCTCTGCCAAGAAGCAGATCTGGATGAACGCCGTCAGTGCCGTGAGGATAACAGATGGTCGCAAGCGGCGCCTGGCCCAGGTGAGAAAACGCTGGCAGGATATCCGGTGCTGGACGCGGAGGATCGCACAGGTCCTGCTGGGGGACTCACCTGAGACCCATAAGAACCGTGGGCGCCGCCGTCTGACCCACATCCACAAGCGTGTGCTGGCGGTGGTCTTTCCAGACTTGGACAGGCGCTTACAGGAGAAGCAGCAGCAGGAAGGGGGTAGGTACATGTGTGTTTGTTGTGTGTCACCAGCATTTGTAAGTGCGCAGTTGCATGGATAAACTGCCAGGGTCTAAAGGTGATGTGCAGATCCTGTTACCCACAGTATAGCGGTGCTCTCCTGCCTCCCTTCCCCTCCTTGCAATGTGTTCCCTGGTCTGTGTGTAGTCACTCCTTCACAAGGTTATCTAGGCTGGCAGTTTATCCACGTGAACAATGCCTGTAGCATCATGTGTGGGGGTGGTGTGTAACAGGTTTTGGGACCTTGCCTGTGCCCTGTCCAGTTCAGTACTTGTGGGTTCCATGTCAGTTGGCACTGATGCTGAGTCCAGAGGACATGGGAGCTAGTCTCTCAAGTGTCATGCCTTACAGCACGCATGTCCTATGTTGTGGCCTGTTACATGATGTGCATGAGTGTGCGATACGCATAGTGCAGGGATGGTGGCGTGTGTTGCAGTCATTCCCATTCAGGACCATGGAGTTGTGTGGCCACTACTGTCCCTTGGGGCATATTTTCCTAGGTGTCATGTGTGTCATCACAAAATGTCTACACTCTCAGTGTCTACAGCATAGGTTGTGCTCTGTGCCATTGTCCTCTGGCACCATGTATATTGACGTAATATGTAGTACAAGTGTCCACTGTACAGCCTGACCTGATTTTTCTTGTTCATACTCACGGTGGCCAGTGCCTGTGTGTCTTGTTACAATCATCTGATGATGCCCATTTGTACATGATTATTTGGACAGGCGCACCTTGGGTATTTTGTGTCCAATCTAGCATTTTTCCAGCCCATGTGTATTTCACCCAGACTAACAGATGTAAGTGCTTACTGTGTCTCAACAAATTGTCTCATGTAGGGGGGGGGGTTGGTGCGGGCAAAGCCTACATGTCAAAACCTGAAATCTCCTTGCTAGGTCTGGCCAGTGTGTGATGTTTGTCTGGACATACACTAAAGGTGCAGTGAGCCAGTCATGGTGGGCATGTTTTCAGTATTACCTATGCAGCATGTGCCTAAAGTTCATGGATATGGTCCCTGCTCATCCCTATTTTCGGCAACGCTGTGTGGTGCAGATGCAGTGCTGGATTGTCCCCAGAGCCTGGCTCCTCTGTCAAAATCCATTTCATGTCATTTGCTATTGTGTCATGCTCTCCATAGTTTTTCAGTGGCATGGTGGGTCAACCAACTGTGTGTTGCAGGGCCTACATATGTACCTTGTTTTGTAGATATTACTCATCTTTCTTTTCAGTCTATGCACTGTAACCTATGTAGATTGGACTCATGTGACATATGTATACAGGTGTATGATTAATTGCTGTCTCTTCACCTTGCCCACAGCATCGTCGGGGGACACGGAGGGAGACATCAGCACAGACGGAGCGGAGGGACCGAGCACCAGTGCCAGCGGTGACATCTTGGCTGGCACATCGAGTGGAACTGAGGCGGAGGGGAGTGAGGCGGAGGACCTGTCCACTTGCACCACAGAATATGAAGCTGACGGGTCCGAGGCTGAGCTCTACGAGTGGGCGGAGGCTGCACCACCAGCTGACAGCGGGACAACATCTCTCCCCGCCCCCTCCATTTATCTGACTTCAACTCAGCTGTGAAAGTTTTATGGAGAAGACTAAAAGTCATATCAGATGACCTTGATGGATGTGTTGAACGAAAAGGGAAAGAAGGGTGGAAAGAGGAAGGTTCGGCGAGATGTAATATGACTGGCAGAGACGGATACATGGGAAGCATGCATAGGTGGCTGATAGGAATTAGATGCATGGGTGGTTGAAGGATGGGTGGAAGGTGAAAGAAAAGATGCCTGCCTTGGTGGGTGAAACTGTATGGGTGGATGGCAAGAATCATCAGTTTGGGTCAAACTCAAAGCCAAGGCAAGCAAGGAAGGACACATGGGTGGTGGTTTAAAAAAACGCATATATGTTTGTTGTTGGTGAAACAAACTAAGGTCTGTTGAGAGATTAAGAAGAATGATATACTTTTACTTTGAATGGATGGATGCCTGGATGGTATTCATCATAGATAGCATAGGTGGAGACTGTCACTGGATGAAGGGTCTTAGTTTGAAGAGAATGTAAAAGAAACCGCGCCAGAGTAGCAAAGCCGAGGAGAATATAAGTTGTATTTTCAGAACACTGCCTTAACTCTCAGTAGTTTGCAAGCACAGCATATATATATTGTGTATGCATGTAGTTATCAAGCACCTTCCTCCGACTCCGAGGACCACTCCCTACCTATGTTAATTTATTTTTGACTGTGTCAGCCAGCCTCCCATGGGTGGCCTATCGGCTGGTTACACAATCTATCAAAACAAAGTACCTCATGTCGTCCCATAAAAAAGCAGTGATCATTGGCTCAGATGTCATCTGCCTTTTTGTAGTAGTCAGGGCGGGGTGAAAGTGAAATTGAGCAGTTGCCCTTGATATAACGGAGAGAGTATGGCCTGTGCCACCCGTAATAGAAAAAATACGATCTTCCCCACCTGCAGACATTAGTAAATAAAACTAACGTGAGTCTGTGTCATGACTCGAGTATGTTTGTTGTTGGCGCAATCTGATTGAGCTGGCGTGCCGGCTACAACAAGGCTATATATTTTTGCTAAACAAGAGAGAAGAAGAAGACTGGTGTACTGTGTACTCGAGTCCATAGTGCTAGTATAATGCCTGAAACTCCCGCAAATGTTAGAAGCCGAGGAGGTGGGAGGACAGATACATACCACAAATGTTATGTACTCTGCTTGTTAGTGCTACTGTGCCACTATGTGTTGAATTAATTTTGTGTTACTGTTTTGCTAAGAGCATTGGTAATAGTCTTTTTTTCTTTCTTGATATAGCTCCTCCTTCTCAAGCAAAACCAACCAGGAAGAAGTTGGCAGCCATGGCCCGGCACTGAAAGCTAAAGGCCATCTGAAAAGAATACTGGCGGCTGGTGGTTCTGGCAGAGGAGGAGGCGGCAGCAGCTGCAGCCTCCTCCAATGCCCTGGGCCCCAGCCAAGCCCCTCCAGTGGTACGGCGCAGCAGTCAGGCAGCCACCTGCCGCCGCACTTCAACATCCAGCACTGCTGCCCCCCGTGGATGCAACTGCAGGGCATATGTGCGCCACATGCTCCTCCGAAATGCGCAACTGGAGGAGCAGGTAGAGGAGCTGAAGAAGGAGGTCAAGGTCCTGGAGAGGGAAAACCGAAGAGCCCGCCGCTAACTTCAAGACCCTGTTGGGTTGCCCCTTTTTTTAATCCTTTTTTTGGTGGGTGGGAATTGGGCATTGGGCTTTATTATGGACATTTTGGACATTGGTTACCGTGGGACTTTCTCGTTTTGAACATTGCTTGGGGTTAGGGAGAGGGGTGGGTCGGGTGTTGTGGGATTTTTTACATAGTTTATTTTTGTTAGGGCATTAAATTATATTTATACTTAAACATAGCATACGTTGTTAATGTTTTGTGGGGGGGTTACTGTTTTACATCACATGGTTTCCTTCTTTGCTGCTGTTTGATTTAAATAATCTGCCAATTTTGTAACACACAAACAGATAGATGCAGTACCTCTCACTGAGTGACTGGTCCTACTAGTACTGTCAGTCTCTCCTCCCAGTCCATTATTATACCTCCCCCAAACTTCTTTTCTTACCTGTGATTGATGTTTAAGTTAGGCACAGCGATGGCTGCAGGACAATGATGGTTTGGGGTCCCAAGAGAATGGAGATGCCATGGTTGTGGTGGTAGTAGTAGACACTGGCAGTAGCATTTGCAGAAAAAGAAAATGAGACAGTCAGTCACCTGAGAGAGACTCTGGGAGGAGTAGTAGAACGAAGTAAATAAAACATAATGGTGGCGGGGATAACCTAGTACAACAAGTTACAAACTGTAGTTTTGTCAAGTCACTTGACACAAGCGTAACCTTTAGTGCTGTGTAGGGGGATGTTGATGAATCCAATCGATGCCTTAAATTAATTATGATGGATTAGGCTCCTTTGGAAAAAAAATTGACTTGCAATTTAAATATACTGAGCATGAAGGGCAAGCAGAAGAAGATCCTCGCCCTGCCTTGAAATTGAATTAGTGTTGCTTTTGCCACATCCGTCTCAGCAAGCGTGTAATCAATTATTGGAGTACATTTAATTTAGTCACATCTCGATAAATCTCACAGCCCGGGGGAAGAGGGTTAGGGTTTGATGAATGGTTGGGAAGGGGGGTTTGGGGAAAGGTTTGACAAAGAAAAACACTACGCATGGACAAACAACAAAACACAATCTTGGCAGACAATCATATCCATAGATCTGTTAAGGGAGAAAAGGAAATGCATGCTTGATGATGATATTGATAACTTGATGGTTAATGATAAGTAGTACTTACTAACTACTACTAGACAATTACACAGTACAGGGCAGAAGTGTATTATGCAATGTGCCTTGTCTGTCTGCCCTCAGAGAGACCCAAATTACATACAGTTTCTGTTCTGTTGTACTGAGCTTACTTTTAAAGATAGCAAAGAAAATAAAAAAATAGCTGCAGGGATGAATTATAATCAGAGAGCAAACATGATAACAACAACACACAGTCGTAATTATTGAAGATAAAAAATGAATCATATTATTTAAAAGATGATGAATGTTGATACTGTTACTGTATTAGGGAGTTGCATTTCGGCATTCCTCTTGGTCCTCCCTTCCATGGACACTCCGTCCATCAATCTTGGGTGATGCCACTGCCTGCCTGGCGGATGTGGATTGGTAAGGTAAGTGTGAGTTGTTTTTCCCAGTATAGCACAGGGTAAGGTCCGGCCTGTAATTGCAGATGGAAAAACAAAAGGGATATTGAAAAATCAAGGAGAAAAAAGTGCATAAATCATGGTGGAGTGCAACAAGAACACTTTCAGTGGCGACATGGATAGGATACATCATGTCTACTCTGTTTCCAGCATTAACCTACAACAACAACAACAGGACAGAGCAGGCCCATGGCACCGATGACCCATCCTCCATTTAGCGTACATTTTTTCACAGAGGCAGACAAAGCACATATACAGCAACATAGCATTTTACAAATTAAGTGACTAAATCAATGCACCGCTGTCAGTCATACCACTACACCCGACTCGACTCCAACACTACACAGACATGTAGGTCTGGTGTGGTTGTTGTTGACTTGTTTACCTTTTATGCCACTTATTCCATCAATCATCTCCAATCCTACTGAGTGACTGTGAAGATATATGTTACTGTGGTCATTATCATGGTGTTGTCCAACTCAATGTGCAGTGTACAGAGTGAGTCCACATTCCATATTCAAAATGCTGTAGATCGGCCTGCAGTAGAAATACAATTTTGTTATTAAAAACACAAGAAGGGAAACATTGACTTGAGTTACTTTTAGTGTGTAGATTAAATAATAGTACACAATGAATTCACTTCATGCACAACAAACAACAACAACACAAATCACTCAGTCAGCGTCCAATACATGCCATCATTCATTACCTGTTCCTTCTCATCTTAAGTTAAGGGGCAGTCTCTCTCGGCTCGGAAAGGAGGATAGCTATAGTAGTCATCATGTTACACTTAGTTATTTTGGAGGGACTCAACAAGGAACATTTTCTTTTTTCTTCTATTCTACATCCAATCATCATCTGTCTTGAGGGAAATGGGTTTAGGGCGAGTCAGGAGGACGGAGGAGCAGGACTTGGAGGAGTGGACTTCAGTTAAATGCAGACAGCTGCAACTGCAATATGGCAATAAAAAGTCTAGAAGATGGTGGAGATGAATTTGATGTGATTCAAAGTTTCTAACCACAAAGACAGACACACACAAATAAAAGTAAATAAGGGAGGAAGAAAGTAAGAAGCTCAAGCCTAGTTGTCAGGAAAGTATACCGTGTCCTCAAACTCTGGGGGTTCAACCAGAAGTAGGTAATCATCATCTAACACATTACTTCCATCACCCTAAGTTGCTTTCCTCATCTTCCTGCGTTGATTCATGGATTGTGTAATTCGGTGGTATAAAGTGCTGATTCATTTTGATCATGGTTAACCTCTCCACATTTTTGGGCGAGAGACTGGTCCTTTTCACTGTTACAATGGTACCAGCAGCACTGAAAACACGTTCAGAAGAGACACTTGCAACAGGGTAAGCCAGATTGTTTATCGACAGCCTGCTCAGCACTGGCCATTGGTTCCTTTTCCCATACCAATACCACAATAGGTTTAGATCAATGTAGACCTCTGTTGGGTCATCCAGATAGGCCTGGACCATCCGCTCAATGTTCAAGGGTGCTACAGCTTGTTTGGCCTCTTTTGTCTTTGCATCAGCACTGGACCTAGCAAGCCCTTGCTATAAATACCAATCCTGTGCAGATTTTACTGGGGCTGATGATCCGGTTCTTGCTGTTGTTGTCGATAGTGTTGGTGTCCACTCTGAGCCAACCGCACTGCCCTCAGGCTCTGAAGTGGAACTTGACGCCGGATGATCTGCTGTAGTACTTCTTGTGGGTTTGAGTAATGGGCCTTTAATTGCCAGCTGTTCATTTTCAAAGTGACTGGCTACCTCAGCTATCCAACTTTTGTACTGAGCAACGTCCACTTCTGAGAAAGGAATTCATGTCTTACTGTTCAGTGCTGATTTGTACAGTGGATCCTGAATTGTGGCACAAATGTAATGTTGTTCTGACACAATCTTAGTTTGCACCCTTGTATTTTCAGCTGAGCAACGGGATAAGCTCTCCACCAACTCATATGCTTCTTTTTTTCCTCCACACTATGTACGCTTGAGACACCTCCTTCAGCTGTTGATGTAGCATGTGCAACAATGGGATAGCCCATAATACAGTCCTCCTTGCTAACTTAACGTGTGAAGACCTCGAAAGGAAGAAGCATCTCTGTCAGGCATTTAATTAGGCACCATTGGTCCATCTGAAGGGTCATGCCTTTCACAGTAGCATCCCCTCTTTGCATGAAATATTCATTGATTGGTCTGTACTGCTCAAACTCAAGCATGTAATAAGTTGAGTTCCAACGTGTTGCCACCTTCTGGATGAGTGCTTTGACTGGCATTCTATATTCACGTTGAATGATCCTCAGCTGCCTCCGGGATTTAAAAGAATTGCTGAAGTGTGTGCATATTCTTCGGCAGGTGGTCAGTAAGTTGTGACTATGGCTTCTTTTTTCAGAAAGTCTTGAACAATAATGTTAATGCAGTGCGCCAAACACGGAACCCTGAAATAGGCACCATCCTCGATGGCCTTAAGTACATTACTGCCATTTTCCGTGGCAACAAAACTAATGTTAAGCCCTCTTGGGTGCAGCCATTCAAAGACCTTGCTGTTAAACTCTTCCAAAATGTTTGCAGCAGTATGAGATTTCTCCATGGCGAACATGGCTACAATTGCATGTATCCGAGTTGCATTAAAAATCTCAGCAGTGTCATCAAGACCTGCTTCAGATATCTTTTCTCTAACCCCCACAAAAGAGACCCAGTGTGCAGTCATGCACATGTAATCAGTGGCTTGGCAACTGGTCCACATGTCTGTTGTCAGGTGGCTATTGTGAACGGCACTCTGCTGCAAAGCTTGTCCAAGCAATACAGCACATTGTGATGTAGTTTTGGAACAGCAACTCTGCCGAAATAGGACCAGCTGGGAACCTTCCATTTAAGGCAGATGGTTGACACAAATTTAAGGAAACCCACCCCTTTCACAAAAGAAAAAGGGAGCAGGTCCAGCGCTAACATTTTAGCCTGCTTCGCATTGTACAAACGTGCCATTGGGTGGTTGCGTTCATACTGCCCCTCCGACCTAAGCATGCTGTCAATGGTAGGCTGGAATATTTTCCTTTGTGGTGCAGCTGTCTTCTTGAACCCAGTTAGGCTCAACGACACACTTTTCTTCCTTGCAGTACTCTGTTGCCTTGGTGTCTCAGCCTGACTCTTACTACGGTGCCACTGAGATGTTGCTGAGTATGTGGGCGGTACCACTACACTGCTGGGGACAGGGCTAGAAATGTATCCCTCTTGTTCTGCTTCCACCGCGATTATATCTTCTTCTACTTCTTCATCCCCACCAACAGCAATGGGTGTAGTTTTACTGTTTTTGTTAGCGATGTAGGTGAGCCTCCAACTGGATGATGTGTTTTTTTTTTAGATGACTTGTTTGGCCTCCGGTACCATAGTTTGTACCAAGCTTACCCTGCCTAACAGCGTGTGGACATATTGACCATATAGCAATGTTCTCCTCCATACTGCTAACCAAAAAGAAGTCCCAAACTGGGGAGGTGTACTTTCTGGTGCTGCTGGAGGTGCCACTTTCAATGCCAAGTGAACTGGAGGGTGGGCGTGGAATTTGACTGTGTGCACTTACAGTACCACTACATACTGTGGTGGTGGTTGAGCTTGATGTTGGTCCCTGCCGGGCCTTAGCAAATGCAAATATGGAAGCTGGAACTGGTGTTACCTGTCTTGGTGGTATCCGTGCTACATCCCTCGCAGTGATTTTAGTTAGGCTAATAATGTTGGTCACCATCTACTCTGGGCCGGGTGTGATATTCATGATGACTGGCTCGTCATGATCATCATCCCCCTCTTCTACATCTACTTCCATAACTCTAAGGCTTTCTGAAACCTTCCTTTTCAGTAGCCTTGTCTTGTGGCGTCCATCACTCTTCAGAGTGAGCTTGTGGATTCCAAGTGGCATCTAGATCATCAGAAGCGGGGCTTGAAGAAGAAGTTGACGGACTAACCCTCCTTTTCCTTGCTGGGGATCTGGAAGACAATGGATCTTCTGAAAGAGTGGCTTGCTCCTCTTCGTCTGCAGGAAGCTCGATTTCCTGAACTGCCCCTACTTCAGGAGGAACAACTATTATTGTGGGCTGCTGTTGCGGCTGTTGTTGCAGTTGTTGTTGCAGCTGTTGTGGCGGCTGTTGCGGCGGCTGTTGCGGCGGCTGTTGAGGCGGCTGCTGTGGCGGCTGTTGTTGCCCACTTATCTGCTGAGTTTCCGCCTGCGTTGATTGGGTACTACTTTGCGATAATGGCATTTCAACATCACTGCTCGTTAGTAGACTGGCTACCTCTGCGACACTCATGGGCTTGGGCCTAGGTTGGTGGGGTAGGCCCATTGATGTGGAGTTGCTGCTCCCAGCTTGGTCCCCAGACACCGCTGCTGCAGGCGTCATTTGATATTTCCCAAAAAACATCGTGGGCAGCACACCAGTCTTGGTAAGTGACACTTCCTTCTTCTGTTCCTTCTTCTCACTGGCAACTTTCTTGGTACTGGAGGACCTGGTTACTTTCTTTGGGGCCATCTTCTTCAGATGTCAGAAGGACGCTGTTCTATACTTGAACATACCTTTGGCCGGTGACTCACAGGACTGGTGGTGGGGGCAAAGATTCCACTCCTTGCCGGGGCTGGGGAAGATGTCCTGTGCCGCCACGACCATCGAGGAGTCCCGGGCGACGGACAGCAAAGCCGGCAATTACATTTAAACGGACCCTACAGCGCTGCGGAGCTGCGCGGATTGCTTCAGGTGCATGCACAACGGGGGAGAGGATTGGAGCACGGCACCCTCTCGGCCGCCTGTGTCTGGATACCGAGGGTCTGTCTCCCGTGGGGGGAGACTGAAATTCACCGAATTGGACACTGCCGCGCGTCTCGCCTGACCTTAAGATGGCGGTCAGGTTGTGACTACAGGCGGCGATATACCCTCACCCTTGAAGTGCGGCTACAGCCTGACCTCTGGTGATATAGTCATGGCAGCAGTGCCCTAAGGGATCCATGTGGCCTGAGGATAACAGCGGCGCTGCCCCATGGTCGGTCCCCTGGTGCAGACATGTGGAGGTACTCGGGCTGCATCCTCGCCCTGTAAAATAGCGCCCGGTGGGCTATTTGGGGCAGCGTTCTCCTGGTGATGGTGAAGTCATTCCCAGACCTCCCCGGTGGTGCTGTCTCGGCCGTTGCACCCAGGGGAAATAGGTGCAGCCTCCTGGACTTTCAAGGACTCGGTGGAGGAGATCACATGAGCTGCTGCTGCACCACAGCTGAATATCATGGGCCCACGCCACTTCCCTGGGCCTGTTGATTGAGTGACCATGGCCTGGAGGGCATCTGGAGACCCCAGGGCGGGAATCTGCAACCGGCAATGTATGAAGTTTCAGTACTACTGGAAGGTACCCGCCGCAGAGTGACCCACTTGCCATAGTTGTCTCTGACATGGAGAACAGGCGGGAACCCCAGGCACTCCTACACCAAATACCCTAGCTACGGACAGGCTGCCTAGATTGATGATATAAAGCTCTGATCCTTCTGCCCACTCACTGTATCGCCTGGAGGACACCTCATGGGAACCCCATTGCCCACCAACGGGGCACATCCCACAGATTCTGTGGGTGCCTACAGTGGTCGAAGGTCGGTCAACTAGAGACCTGTGATTCTGGATGACCTGTGCCCCTAAGTACGCAATCTGACGCCATTACTCACCTCCTAGTCACTCTCCAAAGGACTCTACACTTGTTACTTGCACGTCACCTTGCCACAGCTACGGGGGTCCTTTGGGACCCGCCATTATGCCGCCCAAGAAGACGACGAGCAAAGCACCAAACAGGGTCTCAAATTTCTTTATACTAGCGGCTAAACGTCCTCCGCCGGGCTCCAGCCAGGGGGCAGACGACATGCCCTAACGAAGGAAGACGTCCATGGCATGTTTAGAGACTTTAAAATGGAACTTTGGAAAGATCTTGGCCAGGACATAAAAACTTCAATGGAACAACTGTGGTCCGACCTTACTGAAAGATTGTCCTCCCCACAACAAGATGTGAATTCAGTGGGCACAAGAGTGTTGGATCTCGAGGCGCGTACTCAAGAGCACGATAAACATGCCACCGAGTTGACAGAAGATTTCCGAAACCTCCAGGACCAGCTCCAACAGACGCAACTCAAAGTGGAAGACCTCGAGAATAGGGCACGGAGGGACAACCTACAGATAAGGGACCTGGAGGAGGGAGCGGAAGGTCCTGACCTTGAAGCCTTCCTGGAGGGACTTTTCGCGGAGATCCTAAGCCCTCAAACTCTCAAAATAAATCTTGATCGTGCTCACCGATTATTCGGACTGGCGACTGGCGAAAAGAAACATCCAAGGGATGTGCTGGCCAAGTTCCACTCCTACAAAGTCAAAGAGGGAGTGCTCCTAGCAGCTCGGAAGAAAGGGGCCATCTCCTTCCAGTACCATTCCTGCTCCATCTATCAGGATCTAGCACCGACTACTCTGACCAGGAGGCAATCATTCAGACCCATCACCTCAAAGCTGCGTGACGATAACATAAGGTACAGATGGACTTACCCATTTGGGTTGAGCTTTGAGTTTAATAACAAAGAGCGCCACATCTCGGACCTGAAGGAAGGGTTGGTCCTTCAGGGCCTCTCCTCGGAGGAGCTGGGCCCTGCCCACGCCAAAGCACATGGGGCCATGCAGGGTGGCCCAACGGTGACTCCCTGGTCCATGGGCACACGTGGGAACCATAGATAAGTCTCAAGAACGCGCCTTCTCCAACTCATCCACGGCGATGCTATCAAAAGCTATCTTTCATCATGGAAACAAGGCAGCAGCTGTCTCCTGGCAGACCGGTGGGGGTGAAGACAATCGTAATAATTACTGCCCATGGTGGGGGAGTATGCCCTGCATCATTGAACGCTTGCTGAGACGCCCTCGGGGCCTCCACTCTGAGCTGATTATTGCTCCTGGTGTCCTGCGGCTGATCCAAAGTGTGGGTCGACCCATGGTTTGAGGAACTTCACTCCCCGGTGGGTTCGAATGCTTTACTCCTACTGAGGCCTGGGTGGCTGCTGGGCTGCGGGTTCCTTCGGCTGTGGCCTGGGTCTCCTTCTGCAGGTTACTCCAGAGATCTGGACTCTGTGTGCCTGCCGAGGCCTGGCGTCCAGGTCGGGGGCATGTGATCCAGCGACCAGCTCAGTGACATGGTTCCTCAGGCTGAGGCGAGGGCGACCTGCCTCCATAGAGGTACTTATAGTACTGACGCTATAAGTATGGCCGTAAATAACTGCACCCTAAAGTTCTGTTCGGGATGGGCGTGGACCTCGGTTGTACCGTCCCCACCAAATTCCCGTGGGGTTTCCCGTGGGGGTTTCCCTTTCCCCAACATGTTAGCGGTTTTGCAACCGCGCTGTTTGGTAATGTTAGTCTTTATTTTATTTGGGGATGTGGGGGGTAAGGGGGGTGATGGTGGCAGCTTTTTAATGCTATTACCTACTGGCTTTAATTGTTCCAACTTACCTTCAGGCAACACTCACACGAGGGATTTGCTCCACTTGAGATGACTCAGACACCATGACACAATGACAGTTAGCACTAGCAGGGAGGCAGATATACCTACGCTAAACAGATGGCTATAACCATTGGCTCGTGGAATGTCAAGGGTCTTAACTCACCCCCCAAAAAAGGTCTGGAAATATCTCACAAATCATCATCTTGATAGAGTGGCCTTACAAGAGACAGACCTTGCTAGGGCGGAGGACACCTGCTTCCAACAGTACCCCCTGATATATAGATCCTCTGCACTAATGAAAAATAGAGGGGTGGCGCTCCTTTTTCACTCCTCTATGAAATTCCAATCATTGGACGTCCACACCGACAGAGAAGGTCGCCTAGCATGGTCAAGGGCCTTTTGATGGGAAAACCTTGCACATTCGTAGCAGTCTACACCCCCAATTCAGGGTAGACAGCATTTTTAAACTCGCTAGTGGGGATGGTTTGCATAAGGTCCGACGATTCTCATGGGAGATTTTAACCTGACCTGGCAGAAAGACCTAGATAGCACCCATCCACAACGTTCTGACATGGGCTCATTTTCCACAAACACTAAGCAACTACACAATGATTTGGGCCTTCTAGATGCCTGGCGTGCTCTTCACCCCCAATCCAGTGACTATACATTTTATTTGCATGTGCATTGCATGTATTCTAGACTCGACCACATTTTAATTAGCCAAAACCTGATGGGGGCACTTCGGGAAGCCAAGATGTTCCCTCTCTCAGTCTCGGACCATGGGCTAGTTTCAATCTGCTTGGGCTGGAGTACCACTGCCTCAGCCACTCCCAGGTGGTATTTCCCGGCCTCCCTCACATGGGATAATGTGCTTTGCGCCATATTACTAGAATCTATCGATGAATTGTTTACCCTCAATAATCCTGAGAACACATCGGAGTATACCAACTGGGACACGTTTAAGGCAGTCTTCAGGGGAAAATGCATTGCCCTTAATTCGACTTTGAATAAACAGCAGACCAAGGAGAGGGAAGCTCTTGAAGTGGAGCTGGCCGCGGCCGAGAACACACATAAAACAAACACCTCTAGGGAAACTCTTCGCCAACTCACTGCCCTGCGGTGTAGGTTTAGAGCCATTTATAATAATTATGCCTCAGCGGTAAATGCCATTCCGCTTGCGGAATTTTGGTTATTTTGCGTTACGCAGAAAACACGGAATTGCCAAAATATCCACGATCCGCGTCTTTGCGGAATTTTTTGCTTGTTCTCGCTTTCAAAATGTGTGTTCGCGAGATATTTCTCCCCGAGCACACAAACAGTGTTCACAAACAGATAAAAAGAATTGTGAACAGGCGGAACAAGCAATTCCGCGTGTTCGCAGAACTTTTGGGTGCTCGCGGAGATTTTTTACCGTTTCGCGTAGCTTTGTCGAACGCGACTACGCAAATTCCGCCCACCCTAGAGCGGAGCTTACTCTCCTTCGGCTCCACCATCTATCCTACTCTCAGGGTAATAAGATTGGCAAACACCTTGCCAGGCAACTGAAGGAAAAGTGAGAATATATTGGAGGTATACGAGGGGAAAACGGGGACCTCACATATAAAGATGTGGAAAAAGCTAACATTTTTGGTTCCTTTTATAAGACCCTTTACACTGCAGATCAGAGAGACACGAATGCTCAATGCGACTATCTCCAAACACTGCATCTCCCGCAGGTCTCTCCAGACTGGAACTACACACTCACTGCACCCATAACTTCTGAATTGATAGGCGCTGCCATAAAAACTCTCAAACCCCACAAGGTGCCAAGCCCAGACAGATACACTGCCCAGTTCTACAAAACCTTTGCCCCAGATCTCATACCACACCTCACGCGGCTCTTCAATAAAATGGCAGAGGAGGGGGAGGCCACAAGATCAATGGCTGAGGCTGTGATCTCAGTTATACCTAAGCAGGGGAAAGATCCTCAACTGTGTGCGTCATATCGTCCCATTGCCCTATTAAATCTGGACGCGAAGCTATCCTTCGTTTGCAGAGTGGTGTAAAAAGGGGGCATGGCCTTGGACCACTTTTAGCAATCCAGCGGTGTGGGGCTTATTGGAGGTACCTGGTGGGCTAGTTGGTCCCATGGACCCTCAGGAGGCAAGGGGACTGAATACCCAACCAAGAACGCACCAGGAGGTGCGTTTGCAGAGTGGTGGACAAAGGGGCCATGGCCTGTGTCCACCTGTCAACAATCACACTATCTGGGGCATACTGGAGGTATCAGGTAGGCTAGTTGGCCCCTAAGGACCCCCAGCAGCGAAGTGGACTTTAATCCCCATCCAAGAGCGCACCATGGAGCACATTTGCAGAGTTGTGGGGAGAGGGGGCATGGCCTACTAAGAGAACTTAGCAATCCTGCTCTGTGGGACTTAGTGGAGGTAATAGGAGGGGTAGTTGGCCACCAAAGTTGTCCTTGGGGGCTACTACCCCTCCTGTTACCTCCCCTAAGTCCCACACAGTGGGAGTGCTAAGAGGTCTTCGTAGGCCATGCTCACCTTTCTCCACCACTCTGCAAATGCGTCTCCTGGCCCAGTACTGGTTGGGGATAAGGTCCACTTTACTCCTGAGGGACTTTGTGGGCCAAGAAGCCTTCCTGGTACCTCCTGTAAGTCCTATGCAGCAGAATTCCTGAGCGCTGTTCGGAGGCCCAGCTCCCTTTCTCCACCTCTCTGCAAATGCGACTACTAGTTAAAGAAGCATTTGCACAAAATAGGTTTGCCGAGTTAGAACTATTGGCGTTGTAAATGTAAAAGTGTTTTACTAATGTTTCTTGAAGTAGAGTGGATGTAGGTTGTGTGTAGGGGAATTATGTGGTATGATGTGCAGTGAAATTATGTGGATAGACTTTGATGTGGATAGAACTTATGTGGCATTTAGTGTATAGGAATTATGTAGAGAGGGATTATGTGTTATGGAGGGTAATTATGTGGTATGGTAGTCTGTGTTGTGGAGTGGTAACCTCAGGTTTAGTCTTCCTCGTTTCCATAGAAGCTAAACTATAAACTCAATGGGCCCGATTCACAGAACTAACTTAAGACAGAATCCTAAACTTACTACCATTTTGGTATTCACAGAAGGCACTTACTCATTTTGGTATTCACAGAAGGCACTTACTCATTTCGGTATTCACCGAAGTTAGGAGTCCTAACTTTAGGACCTCTGTTGTACCTCTGTTGTTTATTTCTGCACCTCTCTTGCCTCTTTCTGAACCCTTCTCTCTTTGTGCAACTCTTTTGCCTCTTTCTACACCTCTTTCCACTTTCTTTACCCCTCTTGCCTCTTTGTTCACCTCTGTTCCTTCTTTCTGCATTTCTCTTGCCTTTCTGCACCCCTCTTTCTGTACCTCTGTTGGTTCTTTTGCACTGCTCTTGCTTCGTTCTGCACCTCTCTTGCAAATTTCTGTACCCCACTTGCCTCTTTCTGCACCACTCTTCCCTCTTTCTGTACCTCTCTTGCCTCTGTCTGCACCCCTGTTCCCTCTTTCTGCACCCCTGTTCCCTCTTTCTGTACCTTCCCTGCCTGTTTCTGCACCACTCTTGCCTCTTTCTGTATCTCAGTTGCTTCTTTCTGCACTGCTCTTGCTTCTTTCTGCACCTCTCTTGCTCATTTCTGCACCCCTCGTCTCTCTTTCTGCACTTCTCTTGTGTATGTCTCCACCCCTGTTCTCTCTTTCTGTACCTCTTGTTCCTGTTTCTGCAACTCTCTTGCCTCTTTCTGCGATTCTCTTGCTTCCTTCTGTACTTCTCTTGCTTTTAGCTTTTTGTACACACATTTATAGAGTATGCTGTTTGAAACACAGGTATTCAAGTATTTGTATGTTTATTTTTATGTAACATGTCACTAGGTGAAAGCAGAGACACACGCATACATACCTTCACAAACTTGGTCAGACTTACAACAGTGATATGCTTAGGATTGCTGTTTTATATTTGGTATGCCTAACATTCTGAGCAGTCGATTAATAATGAACCTTCAAGATAAAAGTGAGGTTTAAGACATCTCGGGAGAAGGATTAGTGATTAGGCTACTTTGTATGAGTCTGTTGTAAGGTGCATTCAAAGTAGGACTCTTTCTGCACCTCTGTTGGTTCTTTCTCAACTTTTCTTGCTTCTTTCGGCACCTTTATTCTGCTTTCTGGATTTCTGTTGCCTCTTTCTGCACTTCACTTGCTTCTTTCTAAACCCTTCTTCCTTTTTCAGCACATGTTCTACCTATGTAGTCATAGTTAGGAATTAGCATTTAAAAAACCTTAGAAATTCACTGAAAAAAACAGGTTTCAGGGATGTTATAGTTAGGCTGACATTTCACTCATACAAAACCAGAGAGATTCGGCTGATAACTTGCACCCCCGCAATTTGTCAGGAATCGTAGGCAGACGCGCCTACCTAGCGTGTAAGACTACATCTCCCAGCAGCCTCGGGGACCCGGAAGTAGACGTCCTTAAAACGGCGTCCCACCCGGCCGGAGGTGTGCGTTATTCACTTTCTGGAGGACGGTCGGAGAACGTGGCAGAGGAGCGTTGCTGCGCAGTTCAACGGCGAGAACCAGTTTCCCGAGCACCCGGCAGACGGACGCGTTGGGCGTGTTCCTCGCGGCTGGCGGCTGAAACGAAGATCACGGAGCAGGTAGGAATTGTCCCTGGCTCCTATTCCCGTAACCAACGCTCGTATCACAGCTCGCGGACGAGAGAACTGAACCCTTGCCGCAGAGAAGCGGTATTTGTCCTTGAGGCACCATCGGAGGTGCACATTCTTGATTCATTGGTCAAGGGCGCTAAAACAACCTACTACACCCCACAATCACCCCGAGGAGGGGAGGCATTTTCTCTGGTTAGATTTCGGAAAGGGGGTATAACTGGCTTAGATATTCTTGGTCGGCTGAGCAGAGAGACACCGGGTGTCCTTACACCTGACTTGGTATTCAGGGAGAGCGCGGGCTCCGCATTTCCCCACAAGGCTGTGTTCTTGGTGAGAAAAAAACAAGGAGTACTATTGTACATACTGAGGCACGACTCTTAGCGTGTTGATCCTCACTTTGTGAAGGAGCGCTACCACGGTGAGAACGCCGGCGGCGGTTGTACACCGTGGAAGCCTGCCAGGAGTTCTTGGAGTCATATATGGATAGCAGTGACATAGGATTCCTTAGTCTGAAGGAAGACTGAGGCTAAGGCCATTGCGTTGCGTGGCCGGTACTATGTTGTGGACATTGAAAGACACGGAGTAGGTCTGTGTGCTGGAGTGATATGGTTTAGTGGTCCTGAGAGAGGCATCTCAGAGATCGCGGGGAAGGACTCCCACTACACATGGTAATTGCTGTCACTAGTGAGACCTATATGAGAGTAGATATAAAGCGTTGCTCTTATATGAATGTTATTCTTTTTGTCTTTCAGGTTCTATTCCCTGCTGTCCCTTCCCCCCTTCCTTTTTTCCCTCACCTGATCGCCTCTGGGCTCTGTAACCTTCTGGTTGGAGTCCGGGGATATCGGGAGGTGGACCCCTGTTACGTCGCCCGGACCCTGAGGAGCCCTGTATTCCTAACAGAATAACGCACCCACGATACGTGCTCCTCCCGGTCCGGGGTGTGCGACATGGCCACCTTGGAGGACGTAGTGCAGGCACTAGCCTTAGTCCAACAGGAACTAGTGGCATCGCGAACCGAGACGGCAGCCTTGAGGAACAGGGTAGATAGGATGACGTAACCCCTTTGATGCGTCCACAGCGGGCGGCCCACAGATTCAGGTGACGGTGTCACCGCTCATTCCCTTAGCTAGCCCTGAAAGATACGCCGGAGATCCACAAAAGATACAAGTCTTCTTGACTCAGGTTATGCTACATTTCTCGTGTAAGCCATCGTCTTTTCCCACCAATCACTCGCGGGTGGCTTTTGCCATTTCGTATCTGGTGGGGGACGCTGCGTCTTGGGCGGTCCCGTTGGTCAGAAACAATGATGTCATTCTGTCCGACTGGGACACGTTCAGAACAGCTTTTGAAGCAGTGTTCGATAGAAGAACCACCACGTTCAGTACAGACAGCGAATTGTTATCCTTGAGGCAAGGAAAGAGCGACCTGGTTACCTACCTCACCTCCTTTAATAGGTTGGTGGCAGAGGAGGCATGGCCTGAAGAAAAGAGGATGTCCCTGTTCTATCAGGGTTTGAGCGAGGATCTCAAAGACATAGTGGCACAGATCGACCCCCAGCCTACCACTTGCGCCGCAATGATGAATCTAGTATTGCGCCTGGATGGGCGCATGGCCGAAAGAGGGGGAGATAGATACAGAGGGGGAGGTTCCACGTACAGATATGCCCGGAGAGAACAGGCTGCCTTGGCCACCGACAGCGAACCTATGGAGGTTGGGGCAGTGAGAGCCCCATTGTCCAAAGTGGAAAGGGAAAGCCGCCGCACCCTGGGCCTTTGTATGTATT
The DNA here is from genome assembly GCF_964204655.1 of Triturus cristatus. NCBI lineage: Eukaryota > Metazoa > Chordata > Amphibia > Caudata > Salamandridae > Triturus > Triturus cristatus. Next base: position 955,004,447 of record NC_140581.1, read on the forward strand.
GTGGGAAACGCGGGCATTTCGTGCGCGAATGTCCGGCGAAACCCAAGGCCACCCATATTCCATACAAAGGAAAGAGGGCGGCGGTTTCTACATTGAGTAAAGAAACAAGCAGCCAGGAGAGAGGCCCGTTGGGAACCTCGGGGGACACTGAGTGGAGAATACCTTCGTTGACCACGACCCGTTCCACAGACACCGAAGCCCATATAGTGCTGCAGGCAGGACTAGAAGTAGGGCAGCAGGTGCATCAGGTCCTAGTAATGTTGGACTCGGGGGCCACAGGCAACTTTATAGATCAGGGGTTGGTCCGAACATTATCCATAGGGGTTGTTCCACGGGGGTCCCCGGAAGAAGTATTGGCCGTAGATGGCAAGCCTTTGAAATCTGGTCGCATTACGCTCCACACAGAAAGTCTTAAGATGTCCCTAAGGGATGGGACCAACCACCATATAGAAGAAATAGAATTGAACATCATAGAGGCCCCTCAATATGAAGTCATCCTAGGGATGCCGTGGTTTTGTAGCCACAACCCGACGGTGGATTGGAAGGAACGGACGGTCCGGTTTCTTTCACCCGGGTGTGCGGAGCGGTGTCTGCATGAACATCAAGCGATAGCCCTAGCTTTAACATATCCCTTTTGTGTCGCTACCGCGGCAGAAAAAGAGGTGGAATTACCGGCGGAGTATTCCGGTTTTGCAGATGTTTTCAATAAAACTCAGGCTGAACGTCTTCCCCCACATAGGACATACGATTGTCGGATTGACCTGGTGGAGGGAGCAGTCATCCCCACGTGTAGGGTGTATGCACTGTCAGAGCCGGAAACACGCCATTTGAGAGAGTACTTAGACCACTACCTGGCACTGGGGTTTATAAGACCATCCCGATCCCCTGCAGCCTCACCACTATTTTTCATAGCTAAGGCCAACGGAGAGCTGAGAGCGTGTTGCGACTACAGGAGTCTGAACAAGAACACCGTCAGGAATAGGTATCCGCTGCCACTTATCAGCGTCCTGTTGGATCAAGTGCGTGAGGCAGTGATATACACCAGGCTAGACCTACGAGGGGCCTATCATTTGGTAAGGGTCAGACAGGGGGATGAGTGGAAGACTGCGTTCAAGACCCGTTTTGGGCTCTATGAATACTTGGTGATGCCGTTCGGGCTCTGCAATGCCCCAGCGGCATTCCAGTTTTTCTTGAACGAAGTCATGAGAGAGTATATGGACATCTTTGTAGTCGTCTACATTGATGACATTTGATCTACTCAACCACAGTAAAAGAACACACCAGACACGTAGGGTTGATTTTGGAGAAACTAAGGGCTAATAAATTGTATTGTAAGCTCAGCAAGTGCGAGTTTGGGGTGACAACTGTGGATTTCTTGGGAGTGATTCTGAGTCCGAATGGGTTGAATATGTCAGAAAGAAAGGTGAAGGCAATTCGCGAATGGCCCATTCCAGGGACTGTTCGGGACGTTCAGAGTTTTCTGGGATTCACGAACTATTATCGCCGTTTCATACAGGAGTTCTCCCAGATCACAGTGCCGATTACTCGTCTGCTTCGTAAAGGAGTGCCGTTTGTGTGGACAACTGAAGCCACAATGGCTTTCGAGCACCTCAAGACGGCGTTCACCTCGGCTCCCATACTCCGGCACCCTCAGACGGACGTTCCGTTCATAGTGGAAGCCGATGCTTCAGAGGAGGCCATAGGGGCCGTTCTGTCCCAACGAGACAAGATCACTGGGAGGCTGCACCCGGTAGCCTTTCTCTCAAAGAAGCTAGACAAGGCCGAATTAAACTATACTGTAGCAGAGAAAGAACTGCTGTCAATAAAGAAGGCCTTTCAAGAATGGCGTCACTACTTGTGGGGGGCGCAACAAACGGTGACGGTCTATTCGGACCACCGAAACCTTCAGTTCATGAAGACGGCGAGGCATTTGACACCAAGGCAAATGTGATGGACTCTCTTTTTTGAGGAATATGACTTCCTAATCACCTTCAGGCCAGGCTCAGAGAATCGAAAGGCCGATGCTCTGTCTAGACAGTCCATGGATGAGGACCATCTCGCCCCAGCACCTCTGGCTATCATTAATCCGTCCAAAGTAATCTGTGTGTTAAGGGCAGACCGATTCATGGAAGAAGTGCGGATCAGCCGTTCCGTGGAGGAATGGAAGAAGTGGGCTCAGGTGGATACAGTGCGAAGTCTGAAGAAGGGGCTCCCTTTTCATCGAAATAGGCTGTTCCTGCCGACAAGCGCGCTGCAGCGCCAGGCATTTCAATGGTGTCACGTTTCGCCCGTGGCAGGTCATCCGGGGATCAGGAAAACGTTGGAAGCCATGACAAGACATTTTTGGTGGGAAACCATGTCCCAAGACATCCATCGGTGGGTGATACACTGCGAAGTATGCGCCAGAACCAAAGGATAAAGATGCCGAAAGAAGGGGAAACTGCTCCCTCTACCCACTCCCCAACAACCATGGAGGAACATCAGTCTAGATTTCGTAACCGGTCTCCCTAAGGATCAGAAGTGCTCGGCTATCCTGGTGGTTGTGGATAGTTTGACCAAGATGGGTCACTTTGTCCCTTGTAAGAACCTCCCTACGGCAGGACAGACCGCCCAGCTGTTGTTGACTCATGTGGTGAGATTCCACGGCCTGCCGGCAGTGATTGTTTCGGACCGAGGCCCTCAATTTATAGCCAGTTTCTGGAAGACATGGTGTAAAGCGCTGCATGTGGAGTCCGCCACCTCTACCAGCTTTCATCCGCAGACCGACGGACAGACGGAGCGCTTAAATCAGACTTTAAAACAGTTTCTGAGGTGCTATGTGTCAGAGGCACAAGGCTCCTGGGTATCCTGGCTTTGGTTGGCAGAGCTGTCCTACAACGCCCTGCACAGTTCAACAGGAGTGTCCCCGTTTATGGCAAACTTCGGGTACAACGCCAAGACGCTCCCGGTGGAAATACCAACAGAGGTGAACGATCAACCTTCTGTGCAGGCGCATGTCCGCGCTCTCAAAAGGCTGCATCGGAAGACGCAACAGGCGCTACAGGCAGCCAAACAATCCTATAAGAGGTGGGAAGATAGGAAAAGGATCGATGGGCCTCAGTATGCTGTAGGGGACAGAGTCTGGCTATCCACCAAGAACATCAGGTTCAAGCTTCGCAGCATTTTCCACCCACGATACATAGGTCCCTATACCGTGGTGCGACAAGTCAATCCTGTGGCGTATCGACTCCGGTTGCCAGGCTCTCTCAGGATCCACCCAGTCTTTCATTGTAGCCTGTTGAAGCTGGCAGTAACCGCCAGGAGGAGAGCCCCACCACCTGTTTGCAGAGAACACGGATTGGAATACGAAGTCCGGACTGTCCTTGACGCAAAGTACCGCAGGGGCAAGTTATGGTTCTTGGTCGCTTGGAAGGGGTACACGGCGGTGGACGATTCTTGGGAACCAGCGGAGGCGGTGCACGCGCCAACCGCGGTGAGGAGATTCTATGACAGGCATCCAGGGAAGCCGGGTGCTAGGAGGCGCCTGGGAGGAGGACCTTCTGTCAGGAATCGTAGGCAGACGCGCCTACCTAGCGTGTAAGACTACATCTCCCAGCAGCCTCGTGGGCCCGGAAGTAGACGTCCTTAAAACGGCGTCCCACCCGGCCGGAGGTGTGCGTTATTCACTTTCTGGAGTACGGTCGGAGAACGTGGCAGAGGAGCGTTGCTGCGCAGTTCAACGGCGAGAACCAGTTTCCCGAGCACCCGGCAGACGGACGCGTTGGGCGTGTTCCTCGCGGCCGGCGGCTGAAACAAAGATCACGGAGCAGGTAGGAATTGTCCCTGGCTCCCATTCCCGTAACCAACGCTCGTATCACAGCTCGCGGACGAGCGAACTGAACCCTTGCCGCAGAGAAGCGGTATTTGTCCTCGAGGCACCATCGGAGGTGCACATTCTTGATTCATTGGTCAAGGGCGCTAAAACAACCTACTACACCCCACAATCACCCCAAGGAGGGGAGGCACTTTCTCTGGTTAGATTTCGGAAAGGGGGTATAACTGGCTTAGATATTCTTGCTCGGCTGAGCAGAGAGACACCGGGTGTCCTTACACCTGACTTGGTATTCAGGGAGAGTGCGGGCTCCGCATTTCCCCACAAGGCTGTGTTCTTGGTGAGAAAAAACCAAGGAGTACTATTGTACATACTGAGGCACGACTCTTAGTGTGTTGATCCTCACTTTGTGAAGGAGCGCTACCACGGTGAGAACGCCGGCGGCGGTTGTACACCGTGGAAGCCTACCAGGAGTTCTTGGAGTCATATATGGATAGCAGTGACATAGGATTCCTTAGTCTGAAGGAAGACTGAGGCTAAGGCCATTGCGTTGCATGCCCGGTACTATGTTGTGGACATTGAAAGACACGGAGTAGGTCTGTGTGCTGGAGTGATATGGTTTAGTGGTCCTGAGAGAGGCATCTCAAAGATCACGGGGAAGGACTCCCACTACACATGGTAATTGCTGTCACTAGTGAGACCTATATGAGAGTAGATATAAAGCGTTGCTCTTATATGAATGTTATTCTTTTTGTCTTTCAGGTTCTATTCCCTGCTGTCCCTTCCCCCCTTCCTTTTTTCCCTCACCTGATCGCCTCTGGGCTCTGTAACCTTCTGGTTGGAGTCCGGGGATATCGGGAGGTGGACCCCTGTTACGTCGCCCGGACCCTGAGGAGCCCTGTATTCCTAACACAATTCACTGCTGATCACTTCACATATTATATCACTCATGACATGGTCAGTGATATCACTCATGACATCTCAAATGACATCACTGATGACATCACTGATGACATCATCCAGTGACTGAGTGTTTCTAATAAAATAATATATATATATGTATATACGCCAAGGTGTATTCAAAGAACGAGTGGGTATATGAGTGTCTGAATGGAGGATTTAGTGGGTATGTGACTGATTGTATGAGTGAGTGATTAAACATTTCTTAGTAAATGTATGGGTGAGTGACTAATCTGTGTAAATGTGTGTATCAGTCTGTCAGTGTAACTGGCTGCATGGGTTGGTGAGTAGGTACAATAAATTCTATATAGGTTATTGATTAGCTGTCTAAGTACCTGTATGGATGCCTGATTGTCTGTGTGGGTGGGTGAGGGGCTGTGTGACTCCCTGCATGTATGTATGAGTGGATGACTAACTGGGTATATGGGTTCATGAGTGTATCTGTGAGGGACTGTATGGTCGAGTGGGTGTGCGTATGGCTGTATCTGTGAGTGTATGGATGTCTCAGTGGTATATGGGTGAGTAGCTGCATATGTGAAACGCAGTAAGATTATTCCTTGTTCACGATCGTCAACATCAAGTTGATGAGTGCGAGCATGGAAAATCAACATCCCGGCGAGATTGCTCAACGCGGGGGATCAGGTTTCTCATTGTGAGTCATCGCGTATGCTCGCGACAGCTCGCATTGAGAAACTGCCCATTTGCGTTGAGAAAGCTGCAGCTCAAGTAAAAATCTACTCGAGTGGCAGAAAAGGAAAGCAGCGACCGCTTGCACTGTGCATGGTGCAGTTCACAATGATTGCACAGTGCGGACAAGCATCCGGCACTGTGCAATCACCACATTTTTCTATTGTACTCCGCCGCTTGTGTCACCCTGCGCAGTGCGGAGGAGTTTTTTTTTGGTGCACTTCACGTAGTGCAACTCCGTGAACTCCGCCCAGGCTTAGTCTGTTTGGTGTATGAGTGCATATATCAGTGGCTGTATTGATGAGTGTGTGCACATATGACTGACTGTAGGGGTGAGTGTATGTATGTGTAGACCTATGAATCAGTTAGTAGGTATGTACTAACTGGTATTGGTGTGTCTATGGTTTCAAGAATGGTAGTGTGTATTTTTGAGAGGGTGTATGAAAGGTTATATTAAGGTGTGAGGAGGTGCATCAGTTATTAAGGAGATTTTGGCATCTGTGATGTAATTTGAGATGTCATCAGAGATGTCATCAGTGATGTCACTGACCATATCATGAGTGATGTAATATGTGACATCATCAGCAGGGCATTGCGAGGGCGCGAGTTGTAGTTAGCTCAGCTAACTCTAACTGCAAAATTTCTCTGGTTTCATACGAGTGAAATGTCAGCCTAACTACAACGTCCCTGAAGCCTGTGTTTTTTTCAGCGAATTTCGAAGGTTTTTTAAATGCTAATTCCTAACTATAACGTCCCTGAAACCTCTGTTTTTCCAGTGAACATATACATATTTGTGTGTGTGTTTTAAAAAACAAATATATATATATATATGCTTATATTAACTAAATAAAGGAAAAGCTTCTAATTTAATAGTTTGGGCTGCACACAGGAGAGCTACTTGCAGGTAGCTGGAGAGCTACCAGTAGCTCATGAGCTCCTCATTGGAGAAGCCTGTTCTATATCTTTTTTTCTGTCATAAGTATAATACATCCAACCTTGGCAAGTTGTTAGATTCATTATACCTATTACTTTGACACTTTGTGTTATATTTGTAGCTCACTCCTGTCAATAGTTACCTTTATTAATGTTAAATACAGCCTTACTGTGTTAGCCTATGAAGCTAATGCACTATAATGTAGAAAAACAAAACTGGCAGTTTTTCTCTAATCAGGGCTTATAAAACATATTTGATAATATCCCTGCTTATTTTAACATGGCACCCTACCCTTGGGGCACCTAGGGAAGTCCTTGGGGGTGATTTCCATGTAAAAATAGGATAGTTTAAGACATTGGAAGCACCTTTAATTCCAAAGTCGAATTTGGACATAGTTGTAGTTTAAAAGCAGCCTTCAAGGCAGGGCTGGCCTTTAAAATGAGAGCAGGTACCTCTAAAGTGCACACTTATGTGCATTAGATCTACTGGACCGCTAAACCTACATGACCTACCATGTACTAGAGACATACTGTAAGGTTCTCAGTCCCAATTTTAATTACACCTAATTATCATTTACTTTTTACGCAGAGCACATGCCCTGGGTCTGGTTAGCAGAGCTGAGAGCACCATCTGAGTCAGACACCAGCATCCAGTGGTCAACCTGGGGGCATAAAGAGGAGGGACACTGCAAAAAGGCCTGCTTTCCTCCAAAAATATGCTGCCCTTTTTAAAACAAGTGATACCTTTACGTTGTAATCTGTCAGTTGGCAGTTACTGCATCACCATTTGAGAGATACAATGGAAGGAGGGCTTTTTAGGTCAGGAGAGTTATAGTTTGGTTATAAATAAAGAGTTTGATATCATACTCAAATACTATTGCTTTATATAACTGAGAAAGCAAAAGATTCATTTGAAATCCCTGAGGGGAAGATTAATGAGGAAATTTCAAAGAAATTAATTCAACATGAAACAAGAAGTTGTTTTCAAGAAACCATTGACAAGGTCATGTAGAAAATAAAAAATAAATGTGGGTCAGATAATGAATATTGGACTTTTTCAGAGGGAGAAATGGAAACTAAGCAGATAGGAAAAAAGCACATATAACCTTAAAAAGAGTGGTAGGTTGAAGCACCTTAAAGAGAATGGTGCCTTAAGCGGCATGCAATCTAAAAGGGAAGGTGCCCAATGCGGCACACAAGGAAAGAGAGTCCTAAGTGGCACGCATTCATTTGAGAGTCAGGATGATGAGTTTTTGGAGAGTTAATAAGTGAAAGAAGATGAAGAATGTGTTGATGCATATGTTTTAGTCCTCCAACAGGAGGATGATGGTTACGATGACCTCTTTGCTAAGGATGTAATCCCTTCCATGTCAAAGGTACCATTAAATATCCCTTAGGGCACCACATGTTTTCACCCCATGATATAAAGCACCACCCTTGAAGTGCAAAATGGTGCCCCTTGGAGTACATTCACATGTTTATCAAAAAATGGATTAGAAACCCACTTAAGAAGGAGGGGAGGAATGCGTTGAAGGCTGAATGTTTGAGACCTGTTGTCAATGGTAAGGTCAGCCACCCACCAAACTTTGATCCTGAGCTACCACCTTCCTTTTCAAGATGGACAGAGCTCCAAGGAGAGGACTATAGAGGTCCTTAAAGCAGTGCCAGGATCTGCTCTTGGATGTAGTTGGCCCATTAGTGAGAATAAAAAACATGACTGAGGAGGCACACATCAAAGGTCTTCCATTGGACCTGGACCTCTTAAGAGGTCGGAGCAAAAGAGCTCTGGTGTTATTGGGCAACACAAACGCAGGCCTTAATGCTGAAAGGCAGTTTTAATGAAAATAAACCCTAAACTAGGTGATATGTCTGGCAAGAAAGCTTTTGCAAATATTTGGCCACTTTCACAGCCCGAGACAAGGCCAAAAACAACATGTGCAGGGTGTTTAATGGAGGTGTTTTTGGCAGGGCTTGCAGAAGGGAATTTTCTGCCTACCGAGGATTCCAGAGGTCCAAATTCAGCAGCTTTAGGCAAAGAGGAAATGGTAGAGGATACCAAGCCATCACGAGCACTTCCTTCTATCAGCGAGCAAGGGGAAACATGTGCCGTGGTCAGGGGTTGGCTGGATACCAGGGTGAGTTCAGTGAGTTTCTTCTTTCTAAGATATTTTGCAAAATGTGGGAGAGTGTAACGCAAGACCCATGGGTTTTAGAAATTATTCACTGTTTCAAAAAGGAATCCTACATACTACCCCCCAAGGGAATTGATTTTGAATTCGGACCAACAGAAAGTGGTAGACCAAGAGATAAAGCTCATGTTGCAAAACAGTGCAATTGTAGAGGTGAACAAAGTAAACAAGGTTTTCATAAGTACACTCTTTCTGATAAAGAAACAGCATAAGTTTGAGGGACTTGAACAGGTTTCTATTTTAAAGGCATTTCAAGATGGAAGCTATCAGACTTTTAAGGAACATGTAATTGAAGAATAATTGTTTGGTAAAGTTGGATCTGAAGGATGATTACATTATGATTTCTATGGCAGAGAGCAGCCAGACTTACCTTCAGTCAGTCAGTCAGTCAAAAATCTTTATTCGGCTTAATGACAGCCATTAAAGAACAAATAAAACATTATTTTAACAATAATACGCATGTTAAGATTTTAACCAATGTGAATGATACCCAAGAGTTCATTTTCCGACAACATTACGAAGTCGAACTGCAGCGGAGATATACTTATAGACCATAAGACAGGTGAATTCATTATTTAAAAGAAGTAGATGACATAGTGCAGGTTGACACTTTCTAATACTTAAAAATCTTAATAATGGTTTTAAAAAAGTGCGTCTAGGGTTAAGATACAATTTAAAAAAAAACATAAAGTGCAAGGTGCTTTGTGCAGAAATTGAATTACATGGCCACAGTTCTAATTTGGCATCACAATATGCATCACGTGGGTATGATACCAGTAAATGAGCAATACCGATTCTGAACCTAATCAAATAAAACATCTTTGCTTGATTAAAATAGAATGAGAGATAGGATTCAATTTGTGGGGAGCTAATTAGTAGTGAATGCTCAACGACCCTTTTTTTTAGCTATCTCTTTCATGCTTCAGGAGCAAAAGAAAATCACTTTTGAGCTTGGCCTTAGGAATTGCAGATATATTTCTGGGGCTGTTAAAACAATCCTGCAATCCCACCTTCTCCAATTGTTCTTGCAAGTAAGAGAGCCATGGTATTTTTTTTGCATAATCCAGTTTTAAACAATCTAAAATTATGTCACGGTTCAGGACTGGTTCCTCTTTTACCCAGATGCTACGCCAAAGCATCAATGGTGCTAATTGCATGTGAATCGATAATGGTATAACACCTAATTCATTATGACACATAGTGGCAGGGGTGCTTTTAGGTAATGTCAGCACACGTTTTAACATTAAGTTCTCAGCTCTTTGGAGACCCGATATGTTTGAGCAACCCCAAAATCCAGCGCCGTATAATGTAACGGCGCATGTTCTTGCTTTATAAATATCAATAATTACTTTTATGGGGCGAGAACCTAATTTTTTTGTGAATCTAAAAATGGCCTCCATATTTTTAATGAAGCCCCCAATCCTGGCATTAACTAGGTGGGACCAAGAGTTTTTTTTGTTAAAAAGAATGCCCAAAACGGAAAAAATTGGCACCTGACATAATATTTCATTCTTTATGTAGAAAGTTTTCGTCTTAGAAGGAGCTTTTCCTGCTACCAAGACGTGTGACTTGGCAACATTTGTTTTTAACCCAAGATCGCTCATAAATTCATTAAAACTGATTAAAAGCCTTCGTAAACCCACCCCGGTTCTTGACATTAGAACGCAGTCGTCTGCGTATAACAGGGCTGGTAAAGTCCTGCGGCCTATTGTTGGTGCATCTATGTTTCCAATTCTGATCTGGCTTTCTAAGTCATTTATATATAGGCAGAAAAGGAAAGGAGCAAGTATGCATCCCTGTCGGACCCCACAATCCATCTTTATGGGTCGGGTAAGCTCTCCAGATGCTCCATAGCGTACCTGTGACACCCTGATGCATTGCAGATAAAAAATAGACGATGGAGGGATCAATGCCCATAAGGAGCATTTTCTCCCGCAATTTCCCCCTCTGCACCCAATCAAAGGCAGATGTCAGGTCCATAAACCCCAGGTATAAGGACCCTGACTTAGCCATGATGTATTTGCCAATGACAAGGTGCAGGTTAAGGCACTGTTCTACGGTGCCCACGCCCTTCCTGAAGCCATACTGGACAGCGGAGAACTTCCCTTTTTCTGTGGCCCAAGTCTCTAATCTCTCCAGTATTACTAGTCCCATAATCTTGCAAGTGCTATCAATTAAAGAAATGGGTCGATAGCATTTGGGATCTGATCTATCACCCTTTTTAAATATGGGAACGATTGTAACTGATCTCCATGACTCCGGGGGGCCCTGAACTGCATAGCATCTTAATATGTTCGTTAATAACGGGTGCCACAAGAGGGTATTTGCTAGAAATAGGTCAGCGGGTATACCCTCCGGTCCGGGGGCCTTGTTCTTTACAGTCTGGGAGAGCGCCCTATTTACCTCAACTAAATTTGGGGGCTCCATAGGACAGGCCACATATTGGGAGCAAGCAGCACTTTGTTTCTCAGTGCTATTACTATAGAGGCCGGCAAAATATTTTACCCATGATTCGGGCATAATTGTTGCATCAATATGGCGATTTTTTGTATTACCAAAATATTCTTCATTAACAGTTTCCCCAAAAAGTTTGGAATCTTTACTCTGTGATGCCAATTATATTTTGCTCCATGCCTCTTGCCTAATTTCCTTCTTACATTTCTCCAGTGCGCGTTTATAATCTATGCGCGCCTGTCTCACTCCCACCCTATCTCGTGGTATAGTTTTTAGAATCTTAATTAATGTATTATGTAATTGGGAGCATTCCCTGTCAAACCACCTTTTATTTTTCTGTGAGCATTTCAACTGATTTTTAGTTAAGAGCGCCTTTGTTGTCTCAATTATTTCATTAAACGATTTGATCACGGAAGTAGCACTTAAATTTTCATCCAAACAATCCAGTATTTGCACAAAGTTGCTCTTTATAATCTCCTCCAGAACAATCTCAGGGTTGACAGAGGACCACTTCCGAGTTAACCCCTTATTTTTAGTGTACGATATGGAGACTACCTTAACTGGTGTATTTTGAGGGACTGGTAGGATTGCTAATTGTAGTGTTAGTGGGTAATGTTCGCTAAAATGGATTTTGGGAATGTTAAAAACCACAGTTTCAGTGTTAAAATAATCAGACAGAATAATAAAATCAATTAGCGTCCCTTGACCTCTTCCAACATATGTTACCACATCAGAGTTTAAGCGCTCAATGAAGTCTAAAGTTAAGAAAAGTGAATTTTTTGACAATAAAGAATAAAAAATGTTCCCACAAGGGTTGTGCTCAAAGTGATAGCCACCCACCACATCCCTTGTTAAATGGTGGCATGCCTCGCATTTAGACAGTGAGCACAATTTACAATTAAAATCACCCCCCCAGAGTATTGCATAATCCATTTTTATCTCCTCAATATGTTTCATAAGTGCAGTTTCAAGTTCTTGGGCAATAGTAATATTTGCACTATTAAAATTATTATGATAAAAATTAATAACCACAAGGGTCAAGTTACTCTTCAGAGAGATATTTATAATCTGGAAGTGTGGGGAGTCCAGCTGCAGTTTCCTAACTCTGCCATTCAATGTTGTGGAGATCATGGTTATTAGGCCACCTTTATCATGACCACCTACAGATGGTCTAGCTGATGTGTGTACAGAGTAAAAACCATTTATTTAGGCTAGTTCACGCATCCAAGTTTCCTGTAAACAAATTATGCTGAATTTGCGGACAAACTCTACCCAGTCATTAATGCCTAGTTTGTTTAACAGACCTGCTACATTCCAGAAAAGGCTACCATGAGTAAATGTACTAACATAAGGGGTGTCTTTATTCTCTGCACAACCGGTGTCAGTTACACCACTTTCTACTGTCATCATATTTGTTATATCAGTAGGGTTCACAACGCCAACTAGCTCAGCAGCAGGGCATACTGGCAAAAGATCTAATATGCCATCATGAAATGGATTGGGAGAATTGGGCCTCGAATAATATGTCGGGTTTAATAAGCATTTCTTATTGGAATGTCCCGGAGCATTTAGAAATTTTAATATTAGAAGTCGGGGAAATACCTGAGGGGACAGGGTGACTATCTCTTTCTGTATCAGCTAAAACATGCAAAAAGGCAGTTAATTTGGCAGTGTCAAATTTACCAGTTTTGGCCCCTTCCATTTGGTCTTTCCTCAGCACCATGGCATTTCACCAAAGTAATGAGGGCAGCGGTAGCGTACGTCGGTATTCAAAATATCATTTAGCTAGGCAACATTTTGGGAATTTCTCAATGTCTGGATCATCTTCTGAAGGATTTGGATTTGGTAAAGATTTTACTAGAAGAGCTAGGCTTTATTGTGAAAAAGAAGAAGTCAGTTATAACTCCAACTCTCACCTTGGATTTTGTGGGGTTCGTGATAGACACGATCAATGTGGTTTTATTACTACCAGTGAAGAAGGTGACCAAAATAAGGAAAGAGATTTGCTATGTGTTGAGAATATAGTTTTAGACTATAAGGGAATAAGCAAGACTAATAGGCCTGTTATCTTCTTTAATTCAGACTGTTTTTTCTGGTCCGTTACACTATCAGGCATTGCAAACATTGAAAGAGAGGGCCCTTTGTGCAGACTTATGGTATGGAGGCAAGGAGACCTAGATCAGGAAGCAAAAGCGGAATTAGATTGGTGGGTAGACAATATAGATGCTTGGAATGGATGCGAGATCTTTGGTTGTTGTCCAAATTCCGTACTGGAGTAGGATGCAAGTCTAACTGGCTGGGTTGCACGTTTGGGCGTACAGGAGGCTGGTGGATTGTGGTTAAGCATGAAGAAGGAACAACACATAAACTGTTTGAGTGAACAGCAGTGCTCTATGCTCTCATGAGTTTCAGACAAACTTTGCAAGGCAGCTCAATACTGTTGAAAATGGACAATGTCATATTTAAAATATTTAGGGAACACAAGGTCACACGGACTGTTGAGATTGGGAAAACCGCTCTAGTTATTTTGTTTAGAGCACAAAATCAGTTTGAGGACAGAATATTTGCCTGGGAAGAAAAATGTAACTTGCAGATTGGAATTCAAGGTTTTTGAAGGATTACAGCAATTGAAAGTTGAATCATGAGTACTTCAAGAAGATAGATTGGTTGTGGGGTCCTCTGGAGATAGACCTTTTTGCAAGGCAGGTTGACTTTTCAGGTAAAGAACTATTACAGCTGGATGCAGAATCCAGGAGCACTAGCAGCGGATGCTTTTCTACAGAATTGGAACTGAGAAATGCTTATGCGTTTCACCCTTTTGCTATTACTCAGCGGGTCCTACAGAAAGGAGGAAGAGAGGAATGTGCTCTGGTGTTGGTAACTCCATTTTGAGTGTCAAAGGCCGATTTTCGAATACTTTTGGAACTTGTATGCAAAATACAATTTTATCTTCCTGCGAGGGAGGATCTGTTGAGAAATGTAGGTGGAGAGGAACATCTTATGGTTTAGGCATTGAACCTACTTGTCTGGAAAGTATCAGGAGATCTTCAGGTGTGTCAGGACTTTCGGGAAAGGCAGAGGAATAACTCAAGGAATCTTGGGCACCAGGTACCAGGCAAAGATCAAAAGGAATTTGGAAAATATGGTTTTGCTGATGTTTGGAAATGGGACTGGATCCTGTGGAGGCACCTATATTAAAGGTGGGTAACTTTCTGGTGGAAACATTTGTAAAAGGCCGTTGTTATAGAATAAATTGCTATAGAATGGCAGTGTCTGACAGACACAGTCAGGTTGATGGTAGAAGTGCGGGTAAGAATGTGTTGGTTTGTAGGGACCTGAAATATATCGGACAACAGGGACCTCATAGGGTGAGATATGAGGTCTTTTGGGATGTCAATATGGTTTTATCCTTTTTGACTTAATGGCCAGGTAATACCTATTTAGAGTTGAAAAGGTTAACTATAAAGTTGGCATCTTTGCTATGTTTGATATCTTGCCGCAGAGTTTCTGGTGTGAAGGCCTTGATGCAGATAACAGAGTATATGACCCCTTTGGGGTGACATTTGATATTACAAAAAGAACTAAATGTCAGAGATTATTTATTATCCGAAGTTCACTGTGTGTAAGAAAATCTGTGTGGTAGATTATATGAAAGAGTATGCGTCTAGATTGGAGGAGTATGGTCCGGATGGATTGAACCAATTAATGATTTCTTTTGTGAAGAAATTCAGGGCTTTGATAACATCTGTTATTACAAGATTGGTGAAATCTATGTGTAGAAGAAGGTTCTAGTTCGGGTATTGTTAATGATTTATGATGTAATATGTTCTTTAAAGTGCTGCTTGGAGTGGCATTACAAGATGAATGCATAAACTAGCCTCCGTATCTTTAATAAAATTCAGATTTGCTAGGCACTTTATTTGGAGGATCGCTATTTTCACATAAATTATGCAAAGCCACAAGGCATGTAATTTTAGGCCCTACGTCAGGCTACTAAATCTCCCTTAAAAATAATGGATTGTTCTGGGCAACCAAAACTATAAAGTATTTTGGAATCCATTTATCAAATTCTATTTTTTCTAAAACCTCCTCAAATGTAATATACCTCGTATATTGGTTTTATAGTTTAAAACTAGACAGATAGGAAAAGTTGGAAACTTGGTAGGATAGTTTTGGAAAGATTAATTTTCTGCCCTGCCATTTATACACAGTCTAGACAATTCGCCTGTCATTTCCCAGCGATGTCATGTTACAAATACAAGCTGAAGCTCATTTGGAATATTATTTCTGCTAGAATTTCTGTAGCACTGTAATATAAACAACCAATGGAGAGGTGATTTGGTTTACCTAACATTCTACACTATATATTAGAGGAGCAGCTAGGTACTTCTTTGGAGTGCCACTGTCTGGTTGGTTCAGAACAAACAAAGTTAACTTCCCGTTAACAATATGATGTGGCTGACACCCTCCAATGGACTTCCATAATTCATATCTTTATATTGCATATCAATTTTACTGCAAAATAGGGGCATGCTCACCAGTCAGCAAAACATAACTACACTCCCATTGATGCTGATCGCAATTACAAATAATGAACACTTTAAGCCTGTCATGGAAGACTGGATTTATTGGGGACTGATGTTCAGGAGATCCTCTATTACGGAGGGAAATACTTAAAATTGTAAAAATCCTGGTGTGAGGAAATAGACTTTTTGCAGGTTCATCCTCGCATTTTCCCCCCATTTTAATTACTAGGCACTGACTGGTGAAATGACTTCGAAATGTTCTGACCCCTGCTTAACAGGACTCATTGCATGCACTCTGACACTTAAAAAGTATGTTTGATTGGCCATAACCAATTGGCATAAGCTAACTTGATTTTAAATCCCTAGTAATATGGTACCACGTATACTTAGGGCCTATAAGTCTAGTTGGTCCTCGTGGCTGCAGCACTTATTTTGCCACTTTGTCTCTTAACCTGAGTTTTAAACTGCTAACTCGACTTTGTCGTTTAAACTAACGACAAAGTCTAGACCTCCATTTTTATTATATATGTCACCCCCACAGCAGACCTATAAAGTCCTAAGATAGGGTGCTGTATTTTAGAAAATAGAACACATTTTTTTCTCTCTCTCCTAACAGTAAAAACCCCAAATTGTGAAGAATTGTACACCATTGGCGATTACAGGGTGATTCACTAACAACTCAGCTGTTCTAACTTCTGAAAGGGAATGCTAACTTTGGTACTTCAAGGTATCTTAATGATAGTTATACTAAACCCGACTTGATAGCCAAGCTGAACTTGATATAACTTCTAAGTGTAAGGCAGATTTAGAAAGCTGCCACTCTGTTTTCTAAGTATGCTAGTGGCCATTTAGAGATGCTGGCCACAAGCCAGCCTTCTGCTCTCCTCGGAAGAGGTGTTAATGACTCCCATGAGAGGAAACAAAAGAGGCCTCCTGTTGGAAGAGGTGTCACCTCACCCTGGCAGGAAGCCACACAGGATATGAGCCCAAAATGCGAGCCTCAAAGGGGAAGCCAGGTTTGAAGGAAAAATGATAGACACACAGAAGAGGGGCTGCTCTTTTGTTCAGGTAGACAGGTTGGCATTGGAACAGAGAGAGAAATAAAAGTTACCATACCGGTTTTCCCATGGTTGTGTAACCCTCAGGTAGCTACACTATTAGGGTGGGCTACCAAGCTCCACATTCCGAGAAAGGGGTCTGCCATCTTGGGGATGGGAAGAACTTTGAATTTTGGCATAGCCAGATGTGGTGCATCACAGGAAGATGCCATTAGGTGGAAAGGGATCTGGTAGTCCATTGACTAGTAACCCCCCATACCCTAAGGCCACTATCGGGGCATAAATATGGCACCCCTGGTACCCTGACCTTAGATTTTTGCACTGGAGAGAGAACAAAGAAGGCTCATCCTGCTTTTTCCTGGACCTGGCAAATAGAGGCTGCACCAAAGGAGGACTTCCACCTGCTGCTCCTGGGCTAGCCAAGAGAGGAATTTGCCTGTGGCAGCTGGCTCATGAAAAAGTCAATCCCAAGCCCCAAACAGAAGAGGTGAACCCCAAGAGTCAGTTGGCTAACTTCCTGTTACAGCTACAGTGCCACACAAGCTGAAGTAACCAGCCTTGCCAAGTCAGTAGCCACAATCGCTTGACCACCATTGACCACAGACATACAGCTTTGAAGACCGAGTCCTGATAATCAAAAGTTGTACCCAAGTCCGCCGGACCCTAGAAAGTCCTCAGAGTGCAGTATGGTTGCTCAAGAAGGACACTAGCTTCCACCAAAAGGAACCACTGGTTTTGCTCTGACCAGTAGATGTGTGGCAACTGGACTTTTGCTGAACCCACCAACACTTAGAGCAACACTGATCTCTGGGGCTATAGATGCCACACCAAGACCGTGAGCCAATGAATGACCCCAGGAAGCCCCCTATTGACCGCACAGCATCCCCAGCAAACTACAGCATCTTTAGCATCCTGCTTCCCTTGCATCAGGACCACTCCATTGATGTATACGGCAGCTCGCCCATAGAGCCTGGAACTAGACGGAAGACTGTTTAGGTAATAAGGTAAGTGTCCTACAACTCCTTATTCTTACCCTTGACTTGCTCCCTGCTGAAGTTGGTCACTCAAAGTATGCCTGCGTATCAGAACACAACTCTTCAAAAGTTTTTACAAAGTTGCCAAGCTTCTGCTAACCGTAGTAGTTACCAATGTTTGTTTGAATTTTGAGTGAAAAGCTGTGATGTACTTGTTACTTAAAAATCTATACCTTCAGAACACTCAAGTCAATTTTCTTCATTTTGATGTTTAAAAATTCATAAAGATAAGATCTATTTCTGTAAACTTTTGTCGAATTTCCTTCATGTTGTGTGACTTTTGTATTTGTTATTTTTGGTATTTTCAAATGCTTTGCACCTTTTCCTTTGTCTAAGACTGACTGTCCGAAGCCACAGCTACACAGGGCTGAGCTAATGTTTAACAAATGTGCCCAACTGGACCGGAGACAGTATTGTGAGTGTATTACAGAGTGAGTTCCCATGACCACTTTATATAATACACCACTTTCCTCATGCCCGGACAGTGCTTCATGCATTCAGACTTTCAACATAACTTGCCTAGATAACTTTAAATGAAAAGCAGATTCAACAAAAAGAAAAAAAAATGACTGTACTTTGGAAAAGGCTCTCTCAAAGCACTCAGAGAAGGGAAATTTCTCGCCTATATACCACCTTATGCAATGCTGCATAACCTAGGAAACAAAAATATATGTTAAAATGTGAGCAAGATTTAGGAGCAGAGTTCCAGGAGGACATTCAGTCACATACCTGATTGATAGCAGCTTAAGCCTCAATGAGCATCCGGTATAAAGCTAATGCTTACAAAATACTTACCCCATGGTACTTCATGCGGATGAGACTGCATGCCATGTTCAGCAATGTTGTAATGGGTGCGCTCATATTATCATATGTGGTGGTCTTTCACCCAGATCCAATCCTTCTGAAAGGAGATACTGTTCCAAATTTAAAGAATCTCCAATTCCACTTTCTCTGATGTTGCTGTTACTAGAGTATGCAATCGCGACCTGCACAGGTAAGAGCAGTGGGGCGGGAGCAGGGCGGAGGGAAAGTCGACAAACGATGGGGTAGGGAAAATAAAATAAATAAATGAATAAATCCACTTAACATGGGCCCGCCGCATCACCGACTCAGCGATGTGGCGAGTGCAAGGTAAGGGGTTTTGTTAATTTATTTATTTAATTTTCCCTATTCCCTCGTCTGTCGACTCCCGCCCCACCACTCTTACCTGTACTGGACAAGCCTGGGAGTACGTGGGTGAGGAAAGCGACTATCTTCATACAAACCCACGGGGAGGTTGTTGCTCACCTCCTGTGAAAAACTATTGTCCAAGTCTGGATGAACCCACCTGCCCCTAAAATATCAATATGGTCGGCGAAATTTTACCGCCTGTATGCCATGGAATGGTTGACAGCTCTGATTATGGACAAAATGACCAAATTTGATCAAATTCGTATGATATTCAAATTTGTAAAAAGAGATATGTAGAGGTAGTTCCAAGAGGAGTGTCTGGGGTGCCTGCAACTCAAAGAACAAACACACTGGGCGGGCTGCTAATGTCCGCAAGCAAAGATGACTTGGAGGAAAATAATGGACAATCAGGGTGGGGGTGCTTAATATGCATTATATTGTCATAGAAAAATTCATTAATTATTTTCTTTGTGTGCTCGTTTTTTCCCTCTGTTCACTGTCATGCATGGATGGATTGTGTCTTACTGTATATATTTTAAAAAGGGGTAAATGCGAGGCCCAACTCGACTTGATTCCATATGAAATGTGTTACCTGAACTGCAATAAAATGACAATAAAGGCGTATATTCTCAAGAACGTGTGATAACCATCGCAAAAGTTATTTAACGCAACTCTCAACATCGCAGTCCATCGCGGGAAATTTATGTTGTGTTAACCAGGTTTTCACAACACGGTGGTACCATGCAATATTCCCCAAATAACGCGTCAACTGACCGCGTTAAAATCAACGCCATGCCACAAATATGCAAAACACGAACGCCAAAAAAGCTGCGAAGAGGCCAATCGCGATACATAAAACAGCGAAAACCAGCTACAGGCCTGCAATTCACACGCATCAGGTGGGAACAATCACCATAAAAGTAGAAAAAACTGACAAACAAATGCCAAACAACAGCCAAGCACAATGGATGTTGCCAGAGCAAGTGCGGAGGTGAACCAGAACCCCACAAGCCCCCTGGAGGACCTGCCTGGGACCTCAGGGTCAGGGAAGGGCAAGGAGAAGAAGAGTAGGATGAAGTACTTCAGTCTGCAGGAAAACAGGATCCTGATAAGAGGTGGTCGAACACTATCAACCACTGTGTCATTGTCAACAAAAAACGGACTATGGCAGTCCATCGTGGACAAGGTGAATGCAGTCGGAGTGCTGAAGAGGACAATGGAAGAGGTCAAGAGGTGTTGGAATGACGTCAAGTGCAAAACAAAGCTGAAACTCATCAACAACCAGAAGGCCGCAATGCAGACTGGTGGTAGGAGTCCTGCACCACAGGAGGAGCTGGACGACATGGAGGAAATGATGTCCACAGTCATCAGTGGGAAGACGGTAGCAGGAGTCGGGGGACCGGACACTGCTCAACAGGACCGAACATAACAGCACCGGGGTGAGTAACGACCAGGAACTGGGGGGGACGGGAGGAGATGGACACAATGGCACACATGCACAATTGAGCTAAGCATATCTGTGGACAAACCATGCCCCAGACCTCAACTCTCACCAAGAGAACAATGGACCCAAGTATGCTACATGTCAGTACTGTACAAGCACAGAAGTCAAATACACACCGCATCAAAGGGTTAAGGGGCAGCAAAACAGAGCACAGGGCCCACCCCCCCAATGCAGCACACACACATAACATGCAGAGCACATCAACACTGATAACAAAGTGGCACATACTCCAACACGCCCACAACAGAACACAGGACACAACTGGCGCCCACTGGGTGTAGACACTGGCCAATCACAAGTGGCATTGCAGGGAAATGTGAGTAGACAAAGCACAGGTTCAAACACACATCCGTGATGTTGTCGAAATGTCCACTGTCCCGCAGCAAATAGGCAGCCCCTCCAAAACAGCCGCGATGTACACAGTCATGCAGTCTGTATGTGATCATGTACAATCCGACAACACACATGTAAACACATTGTCAAACTGCATCTCCCCTTCACATTGTAGAGGGACAGTCAACACCTCCTGCAGAGCAACCCGAACCTCTCTTCTCTCAAGAGTTCATTGATATACTCCGCAGCCCACGTCCAGGAGCAGGACAGCCCAGCTGCAACGGGGACACCCCATCCCTGCACAGACCACACAGCAGGCAGCACCCACCTCCATGGCTGTTTCCCAAGACCCCCACGAAGAACACATGGCCTTCCAACGCTGTGTGTTGGGATGCCAGGAGCAGCTGGCTGAACAGATGCGGGTTGACTTTGACCGCATGGCAGACAAAATAGATGCCATATGTGGGTGTCTAAGTCCTATCAGGGACCACTCACAGTCCCTAACGGACACACACAGTCCGCTCCATGCACTCCAACGAACCATGGCTGACATCGCCAGAGTACTGACTGTGAGACAAGAACGACTGCCTCCAGCAAGCTCGCCCAGGAGTTAAGACTCATAGGGAGGCTCATGGAGAACATGGAGCAGGCCAATGTGGAAAGAGTGGCTGCCATGGCTGCACACCAGCAAGCAGTTCCTGGGTTCCACAATGACCTCAAAACAATCCTCATGGCATTGCTCCCACAAGGCCTGGTGCCGATGCATTTTGCTGCTACCACTACATCCACATCTCTGCCCCCTGAAGTGTCAGTGCCACACAGTGCGGCAGACATTCCACCTCCGGTCCCTGAGGTGTCACTGCCACACAGTGCTGGAGAAAGGCCAGCACCGCCCACACGTGAGGCACATGACACAGCAGAGGACGAAGATGCAGATGAAACCACCTTACTGGTACGGAGAAAACTGTAGGTTCATCTCCGCCACATGGCCGGTTTCAGCTTGATTCTGTCCTCTGCATCATCACCTTCCACTGTCCCCTGATACACTCTGCGACACTTACCTTGGACCTCGTAATGGACTGCCATTTTCTGTATGATCGCAAATGACACAGCTATCAGACTGCAGACTGAACTATTCCTCTACCCTTGGACTTGTCATTCCCTGAAGGGCTCTGGCTGGCCCTCCACGGGCCAACATTTTAAAAGTGGGGGTTGCATGGCCCTGTACTGCTCCAAATGCAACACTCCACTGAATTTGCATTAAACAATCCGAATCACACAATGTGTCGTGTCTATGGTCTTTCAAGTGTGGTAGTATGGATGAATGTAGGGTCAGTGAATTCCTCTTACGTCCATGTGGCTCATGTCATTGGACTTGGGTCACAGGGTGACACATTGCCGAATGTTGTCCGGGTGGTGCCGACGCAACCACAGCGACACACGCATTTGTTACTTCCTTGTCTAGCCCCGTACAGAACGACGCTCAGAGCCCCGGGGTCATTGTTCCAACCCTTACGCTGGACTAGCATACGCCAGGCCAGCCCACTCTGCTTACGCTCTTCCCTGTAGGAATCTGCTAGTCACAGGTCTAGTTGTCAGCATGCCACAGCCACTCCCTCATGGCTGGTGTACACCCACACCACACCCATCCAGCACACGCGTCACAGCACCTGTGACCCTGCCAAAAAATAGGGCCGGGCGCACATGCTCAATGCCATTTCCAACCTCTCTTGGGGTGTATCCGTGTGGTGTGCATGTAGTCATGGGGGCCCAGGTGCCTGCGACATCACATTCCGCAGGCCCGGAGGTGACATGATGGCATCCGCACCACGTGACCCAATCATAGAGGGTCCATGGCTTGCGGGGCACAGACTTGGTGGCACCGGATACACTGCAGCCGGCACAGGCACATTGCCACTGGACGGTGACTTTCGAAGCACTGAGGTAGGGGCACCTTAAGTGCTGAGCTGGTGTGCAACCTGTGATGATGCCCCATCCTGTTGGTCCAGACTGCTCAGGTTTTGTGTGCCCTGCTGGACCACAGTGTAGGCCTGAGCCTGCGGACAGCGGGGGCCTACCGCCATGTTGCGTGGCCTCGCGGGTCACAGAGTTGGTGGCACCTCAAGGGCTGAGCGGGTGTGCAGCCTGCGATGAAGCCGGGTGCACTGGTATGTCCTCTGCAATGGCGAAATCAAGACCCAGCACCAAAAGTGAGACCTGGTGGCCTGCGGAGCGGGGCTGCATGATGTGGAGGGTGCCATGTCTGCGGGCCCCGGGCTTGTGGCCTGCAGCGGCACATGGTGGGCCCTTATTGCTACACGTCAAGGGCGGAAGGTGAGCAGTGAGGCCTGGGTGCGCAGGGGCGGGAATGCACAGCTGGGCGGTGGGAGGGGCTGGGGTGCAGCTGCCTGGGTGCACAGGGGAGGAGAGGCGATGCTGTTGTGTGCACTTGTATGTACTGTGCCATTCATGTATCTGGACTCTGTTAGAGACGGCGGGTCTGTCTCAGATGTGGGACCTGGTGAACTGCACTACATACCAGCACGTGGTTGGAGACACACCGGTGGGAGCAGGTGAGCAGTGTGGCCTGGGTGCGCAGTGTCAGCACTCTCTCTCTCCCTGTCCCTCTCTTCTTTTCTCCATCTCTCTCTCCCCCTCTCTGTCTGTCTATCTCTCTCTCCCCCTCTCTGTCCGTCTATCTCTCTCTCCCCCTCTCTGTCTGTCTATCTCTCTCTCCCTCTCATTCTCTCTCTCTCCATCGCTCTCTCTCTGTCCCTTGATGTGCGCAGGACACACCTTCTCATCATGATTTTTGTCTTGCAGGCTGTGTCTTCATTTCTGTTCTGTGTTAATTTAATACATTTTCATTTGTTGCTTCGAAGGTGAATGTGTGATGCTCATTTTTGTGATGACACATGCATGTCACCCGATGTGATTGTGCGACACCAGGAGGATTATTTGGTACATGATTCTGTGTAGTTGATGTGGCATTTCTTTGGCCGGGGGGGGTGGGTAGTGCCAGGGAGGGGGGGTCCTGGGGGTGGTGGAGGTGGGTGTGTGGCTCTCTTGGGTGTCCGGCATGCATGTTCAGTGGCTCCATGGCATCTGTTGTTTTTCAGGTGTGGCTCTGGGCTGGGCTCCCTTTTCTGTTGCAGGCTGCCGTCCGACTTTGCACCAGATCAGAGCAGGTGTTAATTTTCTGCTGCTAACGTGCCTTATCGCATGTTTTGTGGTCTTTTCGCCAATGTGGCTGGTCGTTGAAAATGGTGTGGAGTGATGTTCTCGCGAATTTTTGCACGGGAACACCTACTCTGCATCTCATTAGCGATAGTTGCCGGGGTCATCTGTGGTGATGTTTTTGCAGCTGCTATCGCAGGTAAACTGGTGCTATGGGCTGTTAGCACCAGCTTGTGAATGGGGTGATAAATGTATCGTGAGTTTGGCTGCGCTAAAGTGCCGTTAACTCGGCGATAGCTCCTTGAGAATATGCCCCAATGTGTTTAAAAAACAGAAAGTGGTTGAGACAGACAAGTAGAGAGATGCGGTAGTAAGAGAAGTGTAGAAACAGCAGTGAAATAGTGCAAGGGGCTAAATGCGAAAACATATAGAAAGACAGGTCATGTTAAGAGAATAGTAGGAGAGAGAAAAGGTTGAAGAGAGGAGTGAAGGATAGAAAGCCAGGTGGATTTTTAGAGAAAACAAGTGAAGAAGAGTTACAAAGATAAAGAAGAGAATGAGTGAGAAAATGAATAGTGAGGTTAATAGAGAAGAGGAGAGAGTTGTGTTAACATGCCTTTCAGAATAAATAAGTTGGAATTAATTAATATCTTTGCTGTAAC
Organism: Triturus cristatus; assembly: GCF_964204655.1. NCBI lineage: Eukaryota > Metazoa > Chordata > Amphibia > Caudata > Salamandridae > Triturus > Triturus cristatus. The sequence goes on from NC_140581.1 coordinate 955,028,945, forward strand.
TTTTCATTTCAAATAGCTCAGCCCTATAGTATTTGACAAAACATTTTGCAGTGAACAATCGTACCTGTGGCTTTGATCACTGGCTTGCCACAATAACCAACTCAGGCCAACCGTATTGAGCTTATGTTTTCTGATAAGGCAACAAGATGCAATATAAACACTCTTTTTTAGTGGAGACACACATCTTGTGCCCAACCAAAAGCTCAAAGAGAAGAAAACTTTCAACAGAGTCTCTCCCCTTGGGCTGCTTCTTAAATCTTTTTTTTCTTGTCTTCTCACAAGGTCTGCTGACAGTTGCACTAGACAGCCACACCTAGAGAGGTAGAGAAAGTAAGACAGGTGGTGAGAAACCAGAAAGGTAGTGACAGTGGCTATGCAGAGGGAGGTGGGGCAGTCATGTGGGGAACAAATGGTGAGGTAAATTGAAAGGTGAGGTAGTGTGAAAGAGAGGTAGTATAGAGAGCGATATGGTAGTCAGAGAGATGTGAGGTAGAGAGAATTGTGAGGTAAAGAGTAGTGTGGTAAAGAAGGTTTGAGAGAGGTTAGGTATGCAAATATGAGGGTGAGGTACAGAGAGATGAAGATGGGAGTGAGGTGAAGTACGTGAAGAAGAGAGTAAAGGGAGGTGAGATGGGTAAGGTGTAGAGAGAGGTTTGAGGTAGAGATGAAATTGAGGTCGAGAAGGGATAAAGAGGTAGCTATATGGAGGGAGGTCAAGACAGTGGTAGCAAGATGCATGGTTGAGAGAGATGTACTGTGAGTGAGAGCTGAGGTGCATATAGTTAAGGTAACTATAACTGGGGTCGAGAGACGGTACATAGAGACAGAGATATCTAGAGAGAAAGGGAAATGACTCAAGTAAAAGAGGTGAAGCAAAGTAAGGAGAGAGACCTGAGACATAAATAGATTTGCATTAGTTAATATGCCTCAAGTTACCCGGGAGTGCAATAGTTAAGGTCGGAAGGCTGCTCTGTGAGTGGTAGTCAAATTAAACAAGAATTGGCATAGCCAATAGGTCTCGCCTTTGGGACTTTATAAGTGTTTAACCATGCAACAGTTAATATTGTTGCACCAAGGACATTGTGCTGCATAACTAAATACTTATAAGGTCCCAAAGGCGAGACCTATTGGCTATTCCAATGCTTGATTTGGTAGGCACAGGGAGATTAAGGGATTTGCACAGAATCACAGGTTGTGCAGTCGACCCGGGGCTCGAATGTTGATTCCCCAACCAAAGGTCAACACTCTAGCCGTGAGACCACATCCTCTCCCCCGCAGATTTATAAAATGTGAATACATGTATGCAACCAACATAATAAAAATGTGTCACGAGCTGGACAGTTTGTCATCTTATCAGTGCAATTAAAACAAAATATTAAAATCTAGCCAGGTGGCCACTCCTGGGTGAGGAAGGATGAGGGGCTATTTAGTCCTAGTCAGGCTGTTTTAAACCTGTATGCCTGGGGATATCCTGCTGGTGGGACCCAGGTCGCCCTGCTCCTGCCCTTAGTATTATTGTAGAGCAGTAACAAATGCTGCTTGCGGGCACATGGACTCGCCACTCCTCGCCGAACCACCCACAGCATCAATCAATCAATCAAATAATTTGTAAAGTGCACTACATACCCGGGAGGGTTTCAAGGTGCTGGGGGGGGGGCTGATGCTGCTATTGGTCGAAGAGCCAGGTCTTGAATTGTCTCCTGAAGGTCAGCAGGTCTTCGGTTTGTCGCAGGTGGAGGGGGAGGGTGTTCCAGGTCCTGGCGGTGCGATGGGAGAAGGATCTGCCTCCGGAAGTAGTTCTCCGGGTGCGTGGGACCGTGGCCAGGGCATGGTCAGCGGAGCGGAGTTTCCTGTTGGGTACATAGAAGGAGAGTCGACTGTTGAGTAGGCTGGGCAGTTTTGTGGAGTGCCTTGTGTGTGTGGATCAGGAGCTTGAAGGAGATTCTTTTGTCGATGGGGAGCCAGTCTAGGTTCCTCAGGTCGGGGGTGATGTGGTCGCGGCATGGGACGTCGAGGATCAGGCGTGCAGAGGCGTTCTGGATTCTCTGTAGTCTGTTGATGAGTTTGGACGAGGCTCCGGCGTAGAGGGCGTTTCCGTAGTCGAGTCTGCTGCTGACAAGGGCCTGGGTGACTGTTTTCCTCGTGTTTGTCGGGATTCATCTGTAGATCTTGCGGAGGGTGTTGAAACAGGTGGAGGAGACTGCGTTGACTTGTTTGGTCATTGAGAGTTTCGAGTCGATGATGACTCCCAGGTTGCGTGCGTTGTCGGAGGGGGCCGGGGGGGACCCCAGTGACGTGGGCCACCAGGAGTCGTCCCATGCGGAGGGGTTGGACCCGAGGATGAGGATTTCCATCTTGTCTGTGTTCAGTTTGAGGCGGCTGTCCCCATTCCAGTCTGCGGCGGCCTTCATTCCCTGGTGGAGGTTGGATTTGGCGGTGAGGGGGTCCTTATCTGCAAACCTGTCCAAGAGACCGGGCAGAAATGGAAAGGGTTCCCTGGTTAGTGCCTGCTAACCAGCACCTCTCCTGCTGAAGCGTGGAAACGGAACATGCTGTAAGCCATGTAAACTGGTGGCAGTAGATGGCCCTGCCGGGTCGTATCTGCTACATGGTACACTTGCAGCCATTTTAAAGTGCTTGCTAATGTACTTTTTGCGTGGTTTATGGAGTGTTCGGTGTGCCTCTATTTAAAATATTTCGACATTTAAAACTTCTTACGAGCAGCACATTATGATGTGGTGTCCTCAATTACAATGTAAAAGAAGACTTGGCATGCTTCAAAACGATCACGTGCTCACTTTTTTTCTGCTTAAACATGTTAACAGTACAGCAATTCAATACAAAAACTTTATTTTGGCCACTGAAGGGCGCATGGTCAACTACGTTCTGGGGAGGTGTATTTAAATGCACAGTGACAAGCACAAGTACACGCATGGGGTGGAGTTCAACTGTGACTTTTTTTGAGAACCTGAAGGGGAGGATTTATATAAATTCCGATGACTTGGTGTATTGCACTTCACACTGTGATGTGCAAGGTCTTGAGATCATCGGTGCTGTCTTTTAGTGTAGTGCATATCCTGCAGAAATTTGTGTGTACGCTTTGGTTGAAGGAGAAAATCTACAAAAAGTGAGCGGGTGCAGGCCCAGACAAGGGGCTGGTCCTCGACTGTTCGCTCCTCCCTGTTTTCAAGAGGTTCGTGACCCGAGCCCAGGAGACGCCCAGTAGTTACCATGGTATCGGCTCGCTCCTCAGACAGCTAGAGAGAAGTAAGTGTGTTTCACTTTCTGCAGTCTTGTCTGTTGCAAACCCATATCAGGAGGATTACACTCGGCGGTCGTCACTTAAAAAGAAAACATTGCATCGCGGTATTAGCAAGGGACAGATCTCCAAATGTAGCTCATGTTTGATTTTTCCGCATCCCATTTCGAACAGCACGATGCATCAGTATTGGAATATAATAACAAGACAATAGAAATTTGAGAGTTAATTGTTAGAGGAAGAGCATACATACCAATATGAACTGTGTTTAATGACGCGGCCACAGTAACCTGATCCCAAGTGGAGGAGGTGTGCCGTGTCTGCCTGCTGGAACTCAAGCAAGCAGCAGCTGTTTTGAAGCACTCGTGCTTGTGCTGGCATCCGCCTTGCGGGAGCGGGCAGCGGCGACGCGAGAGCCATATGTTTTCAATTAGCATGTGCGCCACTGCTCGCTCCCGCAAGGTGGATGCCAGCAGAAGCAAGTGTGTGCTTGAAAAGGAGCAGACAGATTTCAAAAGGTCATCTTCTAGGGCAGCGCATGCGCGCTGCCTAGGCGAGACCTAAAAAGAATGTATTTTCGGCTCTGCACTAGAGGTAATACAGTGTTCCTTCGGCAGAGGGAGGGGGAGGTGGTGAATTTCAATACAAAGCTATGAAATGCCCTGATGCCCGGGACATAGCACAGACGTTTCACAAACTGCAACAGCCAATGCTTCACTCAGAGAACATGAACAGCATAGCAAGATTTGTAATCTTCCTTTTTAGAAAGTTTCAGACAACAGCTGCCAAGGCATCCCTCACACACAGAACAGTCAGCAGCAGGGAAGGCGTCTATCAGGCATTTCAGACAGCTGAAGTGCAAACCTCCTTCAAACAGAGACAGCTGTAGCAGGACCAGTAGCTCGACAAGCTTTCTTCACAGGAACAACAGAGGCAACATCAGTGCAACTTTCCTTCCACGCAGAGCAATTACCGCGGATGGCCAGTGGCAGCACAGGATGCCGTTGACATCAACCATTCAGTGCTTAATTTGTAAAATAATAAGTGCCGGGGCTCTTTACGTGAGGCCACTGCAGCTTGCACCACACATTGCCCCAACCACCTGCTAATACCTCTACAAACACAGTTACTAACCATCACACACTGAAAACTATGACAGTTCGTACTATTCCAGGCCCCCAAAGCTATAAGAATGGCTTGGGAGGCAGGTATTAGTCAGTGAACATGTAAATTGAACCCTTTAATAAATGTCTGTTTTTTGTGCTCATATCTAAATTAGCCAGACAGCGCCACTGTGTGGCAGACTGTCATAAACCCGGTGCTGGCAATTAGGCACCCAACCGAAACCACCAGCTAAAATTAAGCACTGCACCGATTGTGTATCTGCAAACAGTCCTCTGAAGCTGTGCACTGTCATTGCACCTAACTTTGAGACTGAAGCATCCTCGATGACTTGCATGTATGTTTCGGTCCCTCCATGAAAGATGCAGATTTTTAATGCAAGAGCATTTATATGTTACAGGTGCCAGCATAGCAAATAAGATCCATAAAGCTCTTGTCGGTGGGGAGCCTTTTACTCTAATGGCATTAACAATTCTGAGAGAAGACAACAGGATTGTTTATGAGTTAAGTGCTTGCTGCTGAGAAATGCAGATATCTGGCAGTCAAGAATTTTTTCCTGGCAAGGATGACTTAGCTTTACTTGGATCCAAGGCTGTTAAATGTTGCAACATTGACTTGAATCATAGCAACGGTTACTTACAGCATCCAGAAATTGCAAAAGTGTGATATGAAGGGTTATAAAAAAGTTTTTCTGAAATAAGCCCGCTTGAATTTCGGAAGATGTGAACCAATGGGGTATAAAGTAACATGTATTCATGATAATAACCATTAATTGCCAAGATTTATTGCAAGTTCATTAATATAGTTACATAGTATCTGCTTATTTGAAAAAAGGAAGTAGGGAGAGGTGCCCAACTGGCATGTTTAACGAAGAATAAGTACAGTCTGCAAATTCCATCATAGATTTTAATTTGAATTCAAACTTTAGTAAATCAAGACAAAAATGTTTCTATTAAAATATTTATCAAATTAAAGATCAATCCATCCACCTGTCACATGTAAGAAAAACACATGCAGCCAGAAACTAGTCAGCCCCACACACACACACACACACACACACACACACACACCGCTCTGGGGTAGTTCAGTGGGTTAGAGCCCACTTGTTTACAGATGCAATGAACATTTGAGTTGAGAAAAGGGTGTGGAATAAGAAGAAAAGGGACACCTTCTGCTCACCAGTCAGCACATACACTCAGGCCATCCTTACAAGTATATCAGAATACGGTGGGGTTTTTACCACACATATTAAATACTATGATTCCATGGTAAAGAATTTACCACTTGGTAAATACCTTCTATTCTGAGTTTTCAGTAGGAAAATGGAGCATACCATGGAGAATCATTTTTAACACATCAAAGTCTGCATGCTTTGCCTTTTGCCTTTTTTCTGGGTCTTTTTCCCAGATATCGTTTGGCAGGTTTGGCCTGCCAGAATTTGTCAGGGGAAAACTGCGAGGTTATGATAATTATCACACAACTCCTAATTCCAATCCCTGTCAAACGTGGTTTGCACAGCGATCAGAATTTAACATTTATTGCTAATGAGGGCCAAAGTGCGGATGTCTACTGAGTGCTTAAACACAGAAAGTACAAGAGAAGTACCAAGGTTATCTGTATCATGAAAGGAAAACATTCACAATTACAGAGCTTACCACTTATGCAGCAAGAGCAATACTGGCACTGATGTTTGGCTAGCACCATGTCTATTTTAATCATTTGATTTGGATCCCTCAGAGAACTTTCTTTCATGCTGTGATGCTGACTCTTCCTTTTTTCACAGGTTTAAAGAATGTTTGCTATTGCTTGTTGTACATCACAATTTCTTCTTAGTTTTCGCAATCCAGAAATGGACAGAAACACTTGCTCTTGTAGATCTTGATACATAGGGTTCACATGTTTAAGTGTTGGTCTACAACTTAGTATTATTTTGTGCCTTTAAAAAGTTAAATCGTCACAAAAGCAGCAAATGTCTTATCACTGAAATGCGTATCTGATCATATGTATAATGTTTTGGTCCATACTGACGCTTGGTTCTGTTTCGTTTTTTCAGGGGAATAAGTGGAGCTCAAAAGGAGATCTGCAAGATAAGGTAAGACTCAAAATAAAAGTTATGTTCTCAGAATGTGAGGCATGATGGAATGTTCAGAACAAGAGACATGGATGACACTTGTAAGTATAAGGAAGAAAACTAAAAATTGATGGATGGAATGCTTGGATTAGTCTTAGCCACAGGTAATTAGGCCAGTTGTGGCCTAGTGAGGCCCCTTCAGCCCGGTGCAGCCTGGTCTCAGTTGCAGAGTGAACATGAGACCCACATTTGGGCATACGCATTACAGGTAGGGCACCACAAAGAAGAATTTTAAAAAGTGAGCAAAAGAATGCTTGAATAAATCCCAGAAACTGGTAAATATTTGGAACATATCTATCTCCATCATTATTTTGACCACCATCCCACCTCAGATTAGACCGAGTCATTTGCAAATCAGCCTTGGCCCTGCTCATATAGGAACAGTCCAACATGACACTCAAGCTACGTTCTCTCTGAACTGGAACACAAGTAACCCAAAACGAGTTCTGACCCATTTGGGACCCTTCAATCACTGCAAATTGATTCCAGTAGCACAAGGAGCATGGGACCCATCCATTATCTTAGTTGAAGATTTCAATATGTCAGGACTTGACAACACATACTTCATGTTCAGTCATGATTTGCTGAGAGGCACAAGTCATGGGATGTTTAACACACCCTTAACCACTGTCCTTAATGACACATGCAGCTTTGTATTGCCAAATTTTCCAAGGACACCTTTCTTGCTTCAATTTTGTCTATAATGTTTAGAGCCTGGGTAATGTAGCAGGGTGGGGTGTTAAACTTATTTTTTTATTGCTGGACCTCTTTCTGCCATTGCCATCAGGAAGTGTAACGAGGAATATGACAGATATGAAGAAAGCTCAAACAATGGAGACATTTATACAGCGTTTCAGTTTCCAACACCTCAGCCACCATGTGCCAGATCCAACTCACTTCTCTAGAACCCACTAAAATCCATTACCAACATAGTTGCACACTAAGGGCTTTATTATGACTTTGACAGCCTCGAAACTGGGCCACAATGCTGCTGTTCACTCCGATCCCACCAAAGCCATTAAAGACCGCCTGCCAGAGTACGACTTATTTTTACTCTATCGGGTGGTTCTTTGATGGCCCCATTGCGGTGCCTTTGAAAAAGTCAGAGCAATGGGAGCATCAAAGGCAGTTCCTGCAGGGCATGGACTGTCAAGTCGCACTGTCATGAAAGTGTGGCGGTGAGGAAACTCCTTATATGCTTGGTGGAGGCACAACGGCACCGCCAGCATATTAGGGGCTATAGTCACCTACGTCACTGCCAGGGCTCATGAATCCCTGGCAGCAGCAGCGGTCCCATGGTGGTCTATGGACAGCCACCATGGGTTTGGTGGTCCACTGGTCTGCTGAACTTGTAATGCGTGCCAAAGACACCACAGAAAGTTGTTTTCAGGAGCTGCATTCATGTACACGAGGCTATCTGCTGGAGCTTGGAATCCATTTGTATATCTTGTTGTGTCTATTTATTGGACTTGCTTTAGTCTCTGTTGACTACACTTGTGTGAGGAGGGAGGTGCTGTGGCAGGGAAAAGGGAACCTATTTTTGTTTTCTTTGTGTTTGATGGAATGAGGCATGACCTTGGGGTGCCATCAACATTTCTTCTCAAGTTGTGGGTCAGAGGCTGTAGTTAGCAATGTGCTGCAGGTGATGGTTTCAGGCTAAAAAGCACTGGATACCCCTACTATTTTTTGCTCATTTTCTACTTGCTATGATGTATGGTGAAAGGAATGCAGATCTCAGTAGCAGCATCCTCATAGACCCTGGCCAGCTGGAATATAAAAGATATGCTATGCACACTGTAATTGTGAATATTTTCTGGGGTCTTGACTTGCTTGATTCACACCTGTTAGTAATTTGGCAAGGGTAGAGGTCCTTGGCATGGTAGAATCTATGTAATGGCCTGTCTTGAAGATTATCATTAATTCACTTAGTAATTTTTCTTAGAACTTGGTAAACGGGATACTCTATCAAAACATGAGTATATCTCATCTTCCATATAACAAGTGCAATAGTCTATAATGCACTTATACTATGGCAGACAGGACAATTGTTTGGTTTGTGATGGAGTATTCTGTCTGCCAAACTCTAAATAAGGCCCTTAGTCTGGAGAAGATTGGTCAATGTGGTAGGAGAGAAGGAAATCTGGTAATTGTCTTTTTTTCCATTTGGTTATCTTTACCAGTATGCCACCCAGAATGCGAAAGGGAAGGGGTCAGGAGGGCTATGGAACTGGTGAATCAAGTCCATGAGGTTTCACCAAAATTCACCTGAAAGCTATGCTAAAATATCCAGCTCTTATGATCACGGGCCAGGTAATGAGGTTCATCAGGGTGAAATACATTCATAAATTATTGTCAAATATGTTCCTCAACTTTGACATTGATTTTTACTCCATTGGCTGTCCAGGTCTGCTTACTTCCTTATTGATATTGTGTTAGGAACATGAAATTGAAAACAACTACTTTCCAGAAAAGAAATAGTCTTTCAGCAGAACATGTAATTTATAAAAGTTTCTACTTCCAGGAATGTGTCCACCGTTATGGACACTACAAGCTGGAATACTAAGCAGAATTCTTTGATGAAGAAATAAATGTGGCATAGAGGGGCGTGGACTAGTGTAGAGTAGAATAGAGTGTCATAAAGTGGAGTGGCATAGAGTGAAGTCATGTTGAGAGGCATAGGGTAGAGTTTTGGCATGGAGTAGAGTAGACTGAGTGACAGAGTAGAGTAGAGAAGAGAGGCATAGAGTAGAGTGGTGTTTAATAGAGTGGCATAGAATAGAGTGGTATAGATTGGAGTGGCATGGAGCAATGGTATTTGTTGCAATGGACTTTGAAGGTAACTTTGTTACTTTCACTTGGTCCTGCATGACCAGATAGCTGCGAGGGGCGCTTTGTGCTTTTTGGCCCTATTTTCACTTAAAACTTTAAAATTACATATCTCTGGTTCTACTAATTGGATTTGTGTCCTTTTTGTACCAAATTATTTATTAAGGTCTACTCTATTGTACTACATTGGTGTGGGATTTTTCTTCTGTTGGGTTTTCACTGCATTATTGGTTGAGGTACTGCATAAATACTTTGCGCATTGCCTCTAAATTAAGTCTGACTGCTCTGTGCCAAGCTACCACAGGGTTGAGCACTAGTCAATTTGGGGCTTTATTGTGACTTCACCCTGACAAGCCTCTATGCCACTCCACTCTACTTAACTCTACTCCACTCCGGTGTACAACATTCCACTTTACACCACTCGATTATGCCCCTCCACTCCACTCTACTGTATGCTACTCTACTGTAATAATCAGCACAAGGGAATACGCCCCTTCTTACAAGCACTGCTGTGGGCGAGACATTGTTAGATGACAAAAGGTAATCGCAGGAAAAAGTGCAGAAAGTGTGACAAGATAATATACCTACGGAAGGTGAGCGTTCTCCTGCCTGTTGAAGGGGGAATGGAGGTAACGCTAGTTATACACACTCACTTGATAAATGGAATTTGAGGAGGGACTGATTAATTGGATTCATTCAAAATGAACAATGTATGGAATTGAAATATAATTTCATTATTTTACCCAAAAAAATCAACTTAATCAGAAGCAGAAAAAGGCACAAACAACAACCAGAAAACACCAGCCTCCCAAACTTGATTAAATGAAAGCAGGTGAGCAACCCCAAGGCTCTTAATATCCAAGGTTATTGATCCTCTGAAACTTTGACATTGTCAGAAAATTTAAATTGCCAGTATGGGATTTCATGTTATATGCAAAACAACACCTCCATTGCAATCTGCTCATTCTCCAAGACAGATGGGTTTTGCCATTTACCAGGATTGTGTAATGTTTGTTTATTTATTTTGCATGTAAAGTGCACAGGATATAAAGTCAAACATTACAAGCCAACTGAATTTGCTAATAGAGACAATGCATTGGGACAGTTGCTTGGACTTCTTTACCCACAGTGCCAATCATACATAACTTATGCAAGAGCTGGGGCACAATGAGACATTTATCTCCGGACCGATGGTCTTGGTAGCAGCTTGAGAGGTAACAGGGAGAAAACAATCACAGTTAATCTCAATACAGTGTAACCAATTTGGTCACACAATCTACTCGACAGCTAAATCTGAGTTTAGGAGGATTTTATTATAAATATAGAAACAAATCGATATAGATCAGACTCAACAGTATCCTATAGAGGTACAGAACAAACAAGATGAGTCTAAATCTCCTGAAGAGATTTACCCTATATAATATAAACAGACAACTAATTATATGATGGCAATGCAAATGATTAGGACAAATAATTTAGTGTTATACTACATCAAATGATTCTCCAAAGTAAGCATGAGCAAGCAATCTCTCCCTACCCTGCCTTAAAGGGGCAACCCTAAACTAAGAAGCATTTAGTAAAGGTGAAATCAGCAAGGTGTCAGCTGTCCCCGTCATCAGTAGAAGGCACTGCAACCATGGGTCACATAGAATAAATCTACACAAGCAAATACAAAGAGCTGCTTCCCATGAAGTCCTAAGATGTCTCTCCAGTCAATCTCTAAGTTAGAGCATAAAATATCAATTGTATTCAAGGTAGACAATCCCACGTGACTTTCACTACCAATTTTCCATGGCTCCGGTACAACTGGAAACTCGTACCACTGTTCCCACATTGATAAGTTGCAACTTTATTCCTCCTTGGCCATTCTTCACCTCCTTCATGAGAACTTGCCTCCGTGCCCATTACCATGTCTCTCTGTGCCAAACTGTCTTCTCATACCTTGCTATCTGACAAAACAAAACCCTTCAATGCTAACTAGTGAGGCTTTGTTCACACCTGCATTGGAAACAAAAATACAAGGATATACATTCTACATAGAAGGTTAAATACAAATTACATGTTAGACTTTAAACATGGGCTTGAACTGAATGGTTTCTCGAGGCCCACTCTTATGAACTTAGCGGTGCACAGGTTTAAAAAATGCATGCACCTTTCTGCACAATAAGAAATGAAGCTTCTTAATACATAAATAAATTGTAAAGGATTAAGATGTCATTCTACATGACCTTTCATTAAATAATTATTTTTACAAGTATAAATGTTTCAATGTTAGTCTACACATACTCATTCTATTTTATTAATCCCACAATGAAACACGATTTAAATAAACTATTCCTGACACATGAATATGTAAATGTTACATAGACCTTTATTAGTTATACTCTATACACATAATTCTTCACGTGGAATACTTTAAATATGCAATACTCTATTTTCTTTATTAACATTAATCATACAGAATAAATTTCAAAGCTGACTGCGCATAATTATGATGCACTCCTATGGTATCTCAAATGGGATCATAATTACACTTCTCTACTTAACACACTACATCATTTTTATTGAGCCAAGATTTCAATCCCCAGCACTTCGATAACTAAAAAGAAGCACCAAAATCACACCACTGCACAGACATGCTTAATACACTTATGGAATTCAACTTGAGCAAATCAAAAAATTTTGACCAAGGATACAAATTTCTCTCAAAACCTATCAACAAATTGATGACTTAGAAAGACAGAGCCTGTTTTAGAATCTGGCAGATGTGTTACTTCATCACAAATGTGAAGGATACTATGCCGTCCTTATTACACATGCCAGAGCACATATCTCACATAAGGTGGAAGGAACAGCCATCATATTTGTGACAGAGTAATCATCAGTCAAACTTTAAATCAGGCTTTTAGAGAGAAATCCCATGAACAATTAAAAAGTATGGACCTCCAAGGAGTACCTTTGTACCAAATTTTGTATAGACACTACATCTCTGGTACATTCAGGGAACATAGGTTTAGCTAGTGATAAATCTTGGACAGATTTGAGACAAATAATGTGCCCTATTTTCCTACTCCTGATAAGAGTAGCAGCAGTTGTAAAATTAATGCCGTCAGCAAAATATTGGAACCAAAGCTGTAGTTAGTCTCCCCAATTATCATGCACTAGCAGCAGCAGCTCTTTAAATGGTAAGCTGTCATCCTAACTAAGGAGGTCATTACGATGGTGGACGGACTTCTGTCCATCTGCCATTGTCCCGGGGATAGGGACCACCTGCCTATAAGGCGGTGGTCCTGCAAATGAATTTAGGATGTGACCGCCACCACGGCGGCCACACTCTGCATGTGTAACATTGAGGCAGGTGCTACTGGCTGTAGCACTTCCCGTAGTGTTAAAAAGGCACTGTTTACATATCCCTGCACTACGTGACAGCATGGTGCAGGGAAATGTTGGGGGCACCATAGGTGTCCTCTAAGTGCACACACCATATGCCCCTGCACAAGGGGGGTCCACAACAGGCCCCCAAAGGACATCCCCGCCAGACTTTCCATGGCGGTTGAACTGCCATGGAAAAGCTGGCGGGGATCCAGCATCCTGATCTGATGGACGGTGCCTGCTAGGCACCGCCACCATTCTGTGGATGCAGCGCGGTCCACCAGGCACACTGCCCACCATCCTAATCTGGCGGGCTGTAATTGGCCTTACAATGGCGGTTACCAGCCACCGGCAGTCTGCCGATGGCGGGTTCACCCCCATCGTAATCAGTCCCTATGTCCAGGTGCTCTTGCTGTACTGCATTGGTTCAAGGCAATCTTCATTTCGTCAAGAGTAAAGAACAGATATTCTTCCAGTGCAGTCACAGAAGGGCTTGATGGCAAGGATACAGCAACATCTTGTTGCCCAAAAACCTCTACAAAATAAGATACCCAGACCTCCTCACTGACATGTGAATTGATAGTAAGTTCAGAATCATCTTTGAGGACTGGGGCATTGATTATACTCCAAATGTCCCTGCTGTTCTTAAGGACTGCCTCCCTGAGTAAGCTTAGTCCAAGCCTCGTGTTTCACTAACCCTAATCTATTGGTTTTCACAATTTTATAAATAAAGCTTAGCTGTTTTACCATAGCTATATCTCTTGGTTTTTCTCTTAATGCAATGTGAAGATTATTCAATGCCTCAGAGCAGGCACAGTCAAACCAGCGAGCTACTCCCGCAGCCTTGTTGCATGGGCATGGTGATTCATTATGAATTTCAACTAGAATTTATTCAACAGCTTGAAATGTTTTATCGGTCATTTGGGGGTTCTCTAAGCAGATAGACATTTCCTTGAACATTTTCACCACAATACTACATATAAAATTTGACATGTCAACCATAACCATACTCCATTTCAACACTATCCCATTTTTTCTAGCAATCACATTCTATTTCTCTAATTCAATTTAAGATATTTCTTGTTTTGATTTTGATTTTCTTACTGTTCTAGTACTGCATACATTTGGATTGCCCCAAGTTTAGCCTATTTTGGGCCCTAGCTAACAAGGAGTTGGTCTCGGGTGAATTTAGTGACTTTAAGTGTTCACTCTGTCAAGGGTTGTGATTATTCCTTGAATTGGGAAGCCAACCACCCCAATTAATAATACAATTTCTTGCACCTGTTATAAACAGAGTCAGGTTTCTGATTTGGCTGTGTATTTTGCATTTCAATGACAATTCTGCTTCGTTACCCCAGTAACACCCAGACCATTGCAGGTGGTTTAAATTTTGGCCAGACATGGAGCATTTCTCTGCTTCGTTTCCAGAGATCTATACTCCTGGAAAGAATATATATATTTTTTGGGGGGAGTTTATATCACGAGAACTTGACGCAAAGGTATCTGATATCAGAGCGCTTTACATGAGCACCAGTTACGTTACACACGGACACATTCATTTTGTTAGGCATAGGGAGTTTAAGTGATATGCCCAGAATCACAGGGTGCTGAGCGTCATTGCCAAGACTCAAACCAGGTTCCCCAGATTTGAGATCGACCGCCCTAGCCATTTGGCAACATCCTCTCCCCAATATAGCAGTCAATGAGTCTTTGATTTCGTATTAAGGGCAACTCCTGTTTTGGAAGTATGCTCCAAGTAAAAGAGATTCTTATGGTGTTAGACCTGGCATCTTTGGTGTGTTTTTCCCCTATCTTTTTTTTGTTTCTGACCTCCTATTTTTGACTGTGTGCTGCATTTTGTTTTTGCTGCTTCTAGCACTCTGAGCACTTTACCACTGCTGACCAGTGCTAAAGTGCAAGTACCTACTGTGTACAATTGTAGCTGTCATTGGTTAACTATGATTGGCATATTTGCTTTACTGGTAAGTTCCTAGTAAAGTGCACTGTGTGTGCCCAGGGTCTGTAAATAAAATGCTACCAGTGGGTCTGCAGCCCTGATTGTGCCACCCACATGAGTAGCCCTGCAACCATGTCTCATACCTGCCAGTGCAGTGTTTATGTGTGCAGTTTTGAACTGCCATGTTGACCCCAAGCAACTGCACCCACTTGCAAGGGCCAAACCTTCCCTTTTGCTACATGGAAGGCACCGCTAAGCTAAGCCTAAGGTACCCCCATGGGCAGGGAGCAGTGTATTTAAATGGTAGGACATGTACTGGTGTGGTTTACATGTCCTGATAGTGATATCCTGCTAATCTCGTTTTTCACTATTGCAAGTATGATCTCTCCCATAGGTTATCGTTGGAGGTACATTGCAACCTCTTACAAGTGTAACTTTCAATTGGGAAGAGATACGATTTGGAGTTTGGGGTCCCTGGACTCACAATTTAAAAATACATCTGATTGTGAAGTTGTTCTTTAAATTGCATGTTGAAAAATGCCACTTTTAGAAAGTAGGTATTTTCTTGCTTTGACGTTCTTTTCATCTGCCTGCCTATGAAATCCCCGTTTAAGGGAGGGCGACAGTTGGGCTGTTTGTTTATTTAGTTTAGACAGTCACACAGAGGAAGCTGAGGTGTGCCCTTCATATCCTGATGGCCGATCACCAGGCTGAGGAGTGTTCCTTTACTAGAGTTGAGGGAAGAGTTGTCACTGACACCTCAGTAGGGGCTATGCCCATCCTCACACAAAGCTGTCTCCTTCCCACCTGTAGTGTGTCTGAAGCCATGTCAGGGAAAGGCAGAGTCTTGTCCACCACAAAGGCTTTCCTTTGAAGTTTGTCTACTTCAAAGGCAGAAACTGGTATAAGTACTGGAGCTGGGACACCACAACTTCAGAACACTTCCGGACTAAG
Source organism: Triturus cristatus (assembly GCF_964204655.1). Lineage (NCBI taxonomy): Eukaryota > Metazoa > Chordata > Amphibia > Caudata > Salamandridae > Triturus > Triturus cristatus. The sequence goes on from NC_140581.1 coordinate 955,044,566, forward strand.
AGGACATTCTGCCAGCAGGAAGAGTTGGATGCTAGACAAAGCCTTCGCTGTTCATTAGCGGATCGGTAAGGCTATAGAGCCATTGCAGAAAGGAATTGTTTTTACCTTTTTAACTCCTTATTTTAAAATTGTACTTAAGGGCTTCTTGGGACGAAATGTTCTGAAAACGGTTTTAATCAGTAGTGAAAGTATTTTTTAATCTCGAAATATAGCGTTTTTGCACATGTTACACTGTTTACACTATTGCCAAAAGGAGCTGCATTCAATGCTCCGGGGGGACAAATAGAAGGGTTCAACTAAAGTAATTGCGCATTCTAGCTGCGACGGCAAGCACGCACACCACTCCTCTTAAGGGGTGGATGACGCGGCCGCGCTAGGCCACGCGCAGCGGGCGCACCGCAGGCGTGCCTAAGGCATGCCTAAGGCAAGCCCGACTGCGCCCGTCCGCGCCTGATCGGGACCAGGGGCTAGGACACCTGGACCATTGGCTAAAGAGAAACTCTTTTACACCTTTGACCAGCTAGTTGCGCACAGAGACTCCTCCCCCTTTGTGCCCACTCTATATCACCAATAAATTATGTCAACAAATGCCCCACTGCCTTTTGAACTACTCTCCACTTCTAGTTCTACTGACTCTAGCCTAGCACTGACTCTGACCTTCAAAATGGCACTTTTGAACTGTTGTTCCCTACCCAAACATGCCACAGAGCTTCACTTACTTCTAGATGAGCTAGAACTTGACGCTCTGTTGCTCACTGAAACATGGCTGTCTGAATCTTCAGATCGCGCAGTAGTGCAAGCCCTGCCCCGGGCTATCTGATTCAAAGACTAGACCGGGAAATGACCAGGGGGGGGGGAAGGGGGGATTAGCCATCATTTATAAGGAAAAATATAACTGTAGTATGTCAGCTAACAAAATCACTGATTGTGAAAGCTGTTTATTCTCCCTTGGGTTCTCCCCCATGTGCACCTTTTCTGGTGTCCTTATATATCAACCCCCTGGATACAGTTGCCATTTTATTAGGGACCTCCCAGATAATCTATCTAAACTGGTCAGTTCATTTTTTAACTTTACCGTACTAGGAGATTTTATTCTCCACTTTGATAAGGAATCATCCATGGAGGCTGAAGCCGTTACTGATTGCCTAGGTGCCCTAGCATTGAAACTTAAAGTATCCAGCCCCACTCACTAAGGAGGTCACCTTCTGGACCCACTTTTCTCCAATAGCAGGGACATTAAAATAGGAAAACATACTCCTCTACCATGGTCTGACCATTTTTTGATTCCCTTTACCTGGATTCACCAGGATGGGGTTCAGTCACGAGGTAAGACAAAAATTTGGAGGCGAAACTGATCGACCCTACAAAAATCCACACCTCTCTTAGGTCATGATCCTGAAGGAGCCAATATGAAAGTGATTAGATGGCTGGAATCCTCTCTAGACTCACTAATTCCAAAAAAAGTACGACTTATAAGAGAGACAATCATGGTCTCGAATGGTATAACCCTAAACTTAGGGAGCTGAAACAAACTTGTAGATGCTTGGAAAGAAGTTGGAGAAAGGATTTCTCTGTGATTAAGAAACTGAAGTATAGAGAAACCATCAAGACCTACAAAGCGGAAATTAGGCGAGCTCAAGCAGAATATAATGAGAAGAAGATTCTCTCTGCCTCCAATTCTCCCCGGGAAATTTTTAAAATCGCTAAATCTCTCCTCAAGTCGTTGGAGCCTATCCCCTCGTCTGCCGACCCCCTAGGGCGGTGCAATAATTTGGCTCAGTTCTTAAAAAAAAAAAATGATGATATCTATTCTACCTTCCCGCACCCATGTGGACAAGGAGGTGCTCCCCCTTCACAAAGCCTAGTCCAACTGCCAGGCCTAGGATTCGAGACTATTCCCCCCTATGGATTTGAAAATCCTAAAAGTTTAGGCTCACCAGCTGAAATCCGGATCCCCCAATGATGTGATTGCCCCTGTTCTCATTAACTAGGTTTTTGACTTCATCCGTCCAGCTATTCTTGACCTCATTAACCTTTCATTATCCACGGGGGTTGTTCCTTCCTTATGGAAACAGGCTATGGTGAGAGCCCTACTGAAGAAACCTTCCTTGGACCCGGAAATTTTCGCAAACTATCGGCCCATTTCGCTGCTACCAGGGTTTGCCGAAATATGCGAAAAATATTTTAACACCATCCTCTCCACATTTCTGAAAGAGAACGATCGCCTGCACCCCTCTCAAACTGGCTTCCGACCTCTGCAGGGCACTGAAACGGCCTTGCTAGCAGTGGTTGAAGAATCAAGGAAAATTCTAGATGTTGGCGGGTCTGTAGCCATCGTGCTACTTGACCTCAGCGCGGCTTTCGATACTGTCAACCATCATATATTGATGGAAAGACTCAGAGAGAACGGAGTTTCAGGAGTGCTACTTAAATGGTTGGAATCCTTCCTCAGAGATAGGTCTTTCCAAATTTTCAAGAATGACTCCATCTCATAGAAAATGCCGCTGCGCTGTGGGGTTCCGCAGGAATCCTCCCTTAGCCCCACGCTTTTTAATGTATATATGTGACCTCTGGGTGAATTAGTCAAGCCCTTTGGGGTTAAGATCATCTCATATGCAGATGATACACAGCTGATTGAGTCCCTCAACCAGCTGGACGAGAAACAGTTTTGTCTGGCAAACTGCCTGGAGTGAATAGCCACCTGGATGGACAACTCCTTCTTAAAGTTAAATGGTGCAAAAACAGAGTTATGTTCTTAGGGAAATCCACCAATATTAACCCTGATGTTCTCTGCCTAAATGCCTAGGTGTTATGCCTACGCCAAAAGATCGCATAAAAAGTCTCGGAGTATGGTTCGACCATAAACTGGATTTCAATGAACAAGCACGAAGAGTGGCAGCTACTTGTTTTGGAATCCTTGAAATGATAAGGAAAATTCTTCCTGTGCTGCCTTTTAGTGCTGGGAAACTGATGGTTCAGGCCCTGATACTATCTAGGATTGATTATGCGAATGTGCTCTACCTTGGAGCTTTGTGCGCCGCCATAAAAAAACTTTAAATGGTGCAAATTGTGCAGCCCGTTCTTTATTGCAGGCTCCTTATCGGGCTTCAGTGAAGCCCCTGATTGCCTCTCTGCATTGGTTGCCAGTGGCAGAGAGAATTCAGTTTAAGGCCCTTTGTATTGCTCACAAGGTGATGTCCTTGAGGGCACCTCCTATCCTAAGAACTATCATCACCCCCTACCATCCCAAGAGAACATTACATTCAGAAACGAAACACCTCGCAATAGTCCCTAGAGTGCACAGAGCCCGGAGTTTTCCACCATCTCAGCGAAGAGCTGGAATCAACTTCCAGATAGTATTCGGCTTGAGACCAATCATTCTTCCTTTTGTAAGGCTCTGAAGACCCTGCTGTTCCCTTAATTTTCCTTTACCGGCTCACTGCTTTGTCACTAGCGCTGGGAGGCCTCTGGTAGCCATGCGCTCTACAAATACATATTCATTCATTCATTCATGCAGTAGGAGGAACTGACACTCTGCTGGTTGTTTTGTTGGGCTGGCCTACTGCTTGCTGCTTCTGTACTGGGAGTGAAAGGGCTGGACTTTGCTTTCTATATCCTGCTTTCCAAAGATCTCTAAGGGCTTGGGGGTGCTAGCCTCCTGTTAAGAAATCTCAAGTCCATCAAATCCTTCATCTGCAGCCCCTGAACTCCTCTGCTGGATGTTCTGACAAGTGGTGCCAATTTAAGTTCTAGGCCATTGGAGGTGGTTTTGCTGCTAAGAACCAAGAAACTTCACTCATCAACTTGCAGTTCCTGCTTTTCCGATGCAGCACTGCTGTGCCATTGAAAAACAAATTAATTGCTGCTTTGTAGAAGAAGAGTTGATGCAGCGCCTGGAGTGCAGTTTAAGGATCACCGCAACCCAAGCCCCGAGCACTGTGTCACTGACATCCGTGGTGCACGCTCCAACTCTGACGCGGGCCTGCTGTGCGGCTGACGAATTTGGCACATCATCTTCATTCCAGCTGTGAAATTGACGCAGTGCCTGCTCCTCTGCATCAATACAGCATGTCAGGATTTTTGACACATCGTCCCTGTATGACAAGTTCTTCATCAACATGGCCCAGCAGTAAGGAACCAAGACTGTGTGTCCAAATATTGCCGCATCACCTTCCCTCACAGTACGGAACTGACGCATCACTTCCCATGACAGTAAGAAACAGATGCATCACCTCCCCTGTGCTGCAGCAAGGAACCGATGAAACACATCCCTGGCAGCAAGACATTGACGCATCACTCCCCCTGGAATTAGGGAACCGACGCATCACTTTGATTACAAGGTGCCTCACCTCCCCTGCACCTGTTTTCATCATTGATTTTGATGCAACCCAGGGCATTTGTACTAAATGTGATGCATCCATTGTTTTCAATGGCCTGAACAATTTCTAACCATTTTAAAGTGCTATCTTGACTTTTGTGAATGATGGATTTTTGGTGCTTTGGTTTTGTTTTATTCAGATACATTTTAATTATTTTTCTAAACTGATGTGGCATTCTTTTGTAGTGTTTCTACTGTGTTACTGTTTGTGATTGTACATATCCTTTACACATTGCCTCTGAGATAGGCCTGACTGCTCGTGCAAGCTACTCAGGTGGTAAGCAGGAGTTATCTTAGCTGTGTAATACCCTTACCCCGATGAGAATTAGGGTCCCTACTTGGACAGGGTACAAACCACTGCCAACCTGAGACCCCATTTCTAACATATGGCATCAAGATGTGCATATTGTGCAAGAACTTAACTCTGTATGTGTACTGAATGAGAGTATACACAGGAAACAACACCACAATAAATATTGTAGGTTGCCCTTCACTTTAGGACTTAGAGGAACGATTCTATGAGAGCTTACTTAATATCACCTCATAAAAAGGGCAGAGTAGAGCATTGCAACAAACTGCTCACTGTGAAATTCTCCAACAGGCAGGAAGTATTTGGGCTCACTACACTTCACAATGAGAACACTTCTCCCATTGAGGTTTGGAGACAAGTGACAGAAGCCCACAACCCCACCTATATACCTGATTATAACAAATACATGGGTTGAGTGGATACAAATAACCAGGTTGTTTTACAATAATGTTAGTTGTAAAACTCACACATGGTATAAGAAGTTGGCTACTCACCTGATTCAGACTGATGTCCTTCCGTGACCTTCATTTGGGTGTTACTGAAAGCCTTACTGCACTAGAAGAAGCAGTAGCTCTACTTTGTCTGTTTGGAGGATGTTGTAAGGCTGCAGGATTAGCACTTTGCTGACAGGATTTCTTAATGAGTCACTGATATCACTGATGCAGAGTTTGTGCTTAGCAAGAAAAGAGAAACAAGTTTAGATCTTTGCCCACTCAGTACCCATCTTAACATGGCCTGTGTTTTCCAACTTGCTTCACTTTGTACCACACAAAAGTGAAGTTGTGGGAAACTGATTTAAGTTTAGCACATGGCACACTTGATGGATGCATGTCTTCCATCGACCATTACTTGACCAGCTCTGAAGCTTTTTAAATTCTACCATTCAATTTTAAAAGAAACATGATAATCCAAGATTATTTCTTCCAAAATTAGATTTGAGCCACTGTGTTTTTACTGATTCCAGTAAAGAGACATACATTAATCTTACTTTTGACTGCTTATCACCGATATCCTCCATCAAAACGTGGTGGATGTTCTGTCCGCTGTATTACAAATGCATTTCATTAAATGCACTGAAGATAAGCGTGGACAGTAAATGCGACACATTTGACTGAGGGCCCTGTTCACCACAACCCAAGGCCCGTGGTCTTTCCAAAAGGGATCTTCAAGAAACTTGGTACAGTCTGTCCCAGGAAAGTTTTCCACTATTTTCAAAGTTAGATTTGCTGACACTGTCCAGGGAAAGGGCTCCAAGTTCATTATCAGACACCCTCAATTTGCTTCCATACACTGGAAGATGTTGGATTTAGTACAGTGAGTGCCCTGAAAGTGCATGAAAGAAAAGTCTTTCTGAGATTAGGCAGGTTTCCATGGGGCGCTATTAATAAAGATGCACATGGCACTCTCATCTTATGAGGTCTCTGGGTAAGAAACAGACATGAACAAGTAGCCAACGCATAACCTGGGTTTGTTTTCATATGGCTCTTGTGACAGTACAAGGCAGATGTTGAAGGTGAAAGGTAAAGTATCACAATGGAGCTAACCCAACAGTGTATGGCAGCATGTTTGTAGTGGCGAATGTGGGGCAGTTGGTTGGGGGAATGTGTGGCTGTTGGCTGGCAGAATGTGTGCATTGGTTTACAAGAGTGCATCCATATGATACGTTTGTATGATGATCAGTTGGGGGCAGAGTGATTGATGATTGGTGTATGAATGTGAGGTGGTCTTAAATGGCGGCAGTTTGTTGATGTGAATGTGTTGTGTGTTGGGCCCATGGCTAGCAGTGTGAATGGCTGCCTCAAATTCATCTCTGACAAAACTGAAGTCCTAAGGCTGGGCTCCCCTCCCTCGGCTTGGGACAATTCCTGGCAGCCAGCAGAACCCAGAACCCCCTCACACCCACTAACCATTCAAACAACCTGGGAATCCTCCTCAACTCCTTGCTCTCTATGAATCTCCAAATCAATGCTGTATCATCTTCCTGCTTCCTCACACTCTGCCTGCTCTAAAAGATCTTCAAAGGGATCCTCACAGAGTCCGGGAGAACAGTCATCCAGGTGCTCCTCAGCAGCAAGCTTGACTACGGCAATGCACCCTATGACGGTACAATCCAATAACTCCAAAATAAATTACAGTGCATCCATAATACCTCCATAATACTCATCCTAGACATCCCCCGCCAAAGCCACATCTCCATCTCCCGTCACCTCAGAGACCTCACTGGCTCCTGATTAACAAAATAATCACCTTAAAGCTCCTCATGCATTCCTGCAAAGCCCTCCACAACATCGGACCTGAATACCATAACCACCCCCTCTGTTTATACACACCGACCAGACATCTCCAATCCACCCACCTGGCCACTATCCCATGGATCTGCAAGACCTTGGCTGGAGGAGGATCCTTCTACTACCTCGCTGCAAAGTCCTGGAACCCAATAACACTTAATCTCAGGCAGTCACCGTCACTGCCTCAATTCAGGAAGGACCTCAAGACCTGGCTCTTCGACTGGACTGCAGAACCCCCCCAATCCAGTGCCTTGAGACCCTCATAGGTGATTAAGAACCCTGATTGATTGATTGTGTGAAATGCATGAAAGGTATGTGAACAGATCATAAAGTGGTTGGTGTCATGACATGATTTTAAGTTTCTTACCACTAAGTGATGGGTACTGATACTGTTATTCAGTTTTTTACCCTTTGACTCTATTACTACTGGTAGTGCCAAAACCAACCAGTATGAATTGTTTGTGGATAGGCTCAGAAGGGACAATAACAAATCCTCACATTTATTTTATAACTGAACACCCAGAGGTGTCCAGGATAGTGTAACATGCATTGATCCCATTCACTACTCCGCAAAACCCTGCACATTTCAAACTTTAATGGAATTATTAAAATCACACATTGTACTCAAAGTTCTGTGATGGACACTTCCACAATCTGTGGCTCGCCACAAAATTCCTACTACTCAGTTCTTTCACACTTCTCCTGGTTTCATGCATTCCTGTAGTAGGTACAAGGCCCATTCACACAAGTGGGGTCGAATTTTTATTGGGGCAAGTGGGGAATACTTGGTGGTAGTTATTTTGTGGATACCTGCAGTTTCTGGAAGTTTAGTTAACAGAAATGCAAGGAAAATGCCAAATTCAAGGCAACATGTAAGTTTTTCAGGACATTGTGGGTAAAAAAAACATTCTGAGGTCCACAACTAGTCACACCACCATGGACTGCCTCGGGGGTTTAGTTTTCAGAATATCTGGTGGGTTTCTCTGGTAAGCCGCAGAGCATGGGCTCAAATGCTGCAGCAATACCCGTTGACTAATCAGGCAATTTTTGGACAGGAAATGTTGATGTCTCCACATTGTGTTTTGGGCCCATTTCTCTTACAGTTGCTTGGCCCACCCCCAGAGTAGCATGTTGTTTACCATAAAGCACTTCAATGCCTCATTAGGGTCAGAAAATTCTATATAAATCCAATCACTATTTCAATTACATTTTGAAGTGGGGGAAGCATTTTTATCAGGAGACACATGGCAATGCTTGATGGTAAGGGTAGGAAATGTGTGAGTTCCAACAGATTCTGGAAGTTTCTCTCACATAACTGTTATTATTTCCAGCCTACGTTTGAGGTGTGCAAGGACTTACTGTTAAAAAAATCTTGTGAAATTCACTCAAATGAACACACCCTTGACTCCCCCTGGTTTCTAGTTAATACAAATGTCTGGGGGTGGTACGTTTTCATGGGTGGCAGGTGAGGCCAGGTCCAAAATCAACAGCTATTCACATTGAATGAAAAGGGTAATTTTTTGTGCAAAATCTTTATCAATCCATGTTGCATTTCTGGCCCTTTCCTGTAGTGGGCGCTGGGTTAACCCACACAAGTGGGATAATGTTTCTATGGAGAGATGTGTGAGAATGATGGCTGGTATTAAATTTGTGGATCCTCAAACATTCTGGAAACTTTCCTCCCAGAAATGTGAAAGGTGCAAGAAAGAAGTTGTTTTGTAAAATGGCCTCTGACTCACATGATGGCATGTGTACCACAAATCCAGAAGTGTACAAATAGCCACTGTTACTAAACTTGGCATCTTATGTAAATTTCATGAATACATAGGTTTTCTTTACACTCATTTTTCGTTCTTTATGTTTTACCATACGAAGTGCTCTATTCTTGTTCACAACAGAAAATCATTGTAAGGCATAGCGCAGCTGTTGGCTCTGGGTTTCATATGTTTTTGAAGAACCTGCAAACCCTATATATTTCCATGACTAGAAGGCTCTATCAGAAGTAACAGCATATTGCCTTTGTAAATTTACCATTGTGACAAGAAGTTACAGATGATAACCTTGTCTCAAATGGCAGTTTTTTTCTACTCATTTTCATTTTTGTTTTTATTACAACAGTTAGTTTCTTTAGGAAAACCTTAAGGGGTCTACACAAATAGCCAAATTCTGAATTCAAACTTTTGTCTACTTTTCAAAAAGATATAGTGTTCTGGGATCACCCAGGGGTTTCACATCCGTTTCTACCATAAACTGCAAAAAGAAATGGGCTATCTTTTAGAATAATATGCAAATAAGTCTTGACCCTGTTCCTCATGGGAACAGTCCAGTCCGAATTGTCAGGCCTAGCCCTCCCTGCAATGGAAAGAAGCAACCTGGGACAGGTTTTGGGGATTCACCCCTCATCAGCCAGGCTAACTTGAATCCAGTAGTACAGCGACAAAGGGACCCACGTCTGGGCATACCTTTGGCCACTTAGGGTGAACATAGCAAACACAACAAGATGATGGCCAGATGGGCAAGTGGGTTAAACTTCTAAACCATTCACTACCAGTCACAGATCTGTGTTTAGTCCATCATTCCTTAGCTCACTATGCCTCCCCAGTTTGGTCTCAGTCTTATGCAAATCAGTCTTGACCCTGTTCCTCATGGGAACGGTCTGCCCCAAAAGCCAGGCCAGGTCTTCCCCGACCTGAAACAAGCATCCTGGGACCGTTTTCGGGGTTTACCCACTCATCAACCAGGCTAGCTTGAATCCAGTACCACGGATAGCAATGCCTAAACCTCACCCATCCCTAAACTCCCCTCATCCCTGAAACCTAAAAACCCATCCCTGAAAACCAGGTTCAGGCACCCCCAATGGTTTCATGAAATACACGTTTAGACTTTTGTTAGGAAGCGATTCAGCTTGCAGATGCCATTAAACATGAGATATTTAGATAGGATTGTGTATAATTTTGTATATTGATGGCTGTGGTGCCATTGTTTGTTCGGTGGCCCCATATAAATTGTGACCAGATTAGGAAACAGGAGAGAAACTTGTGGTAAACCACAAACGATGAAGGTAGGGTCAGAGACCGTGTTACCTAAGCTGACTAAGGGCCATATTATAAGTACAACGGTCCCAGGACCACCGTACCTGAGGCTGCAGTCCGACCCCTGCAACCTAGGTGGTCCAGCTACTACACCACTGACACCACCAGGATTTTGGATCCCGATCAGGTGGCAGAAATGAGGACGGCTGGGAATGGTGGCAGCCATTGGGATTACAAGTTTGTCTATGTCAGAATAAGGCCCTGAGTCTTTCTAATTGGTCAGAAGAATCATGAAAAAAGGTAAGACACCCACCTTTTAAAGTTCATCAAGCTTTAATAATGCAGTTCTAACTTTATTGATCAATGGTGTTGAAGGCTGTTACCAAGCCAGGAAGTACCAACAGATAGACATCACATTTTACTGTAAAAAACTGATGCCATTTTTGTAGTTTCCCCCTGCTTTTCATGTTTGGATTTGATGTTTTTTGGAATCTGAAGCTATGGCACTGGTACACAGTGAGCTAGCATTTGTGCCTCCCCCCTAAAACATGTACTGTGTATTGATTTCACCTAATTCACATAGACATGGTGCAAGAAATGCACTAGTACATGGAAGTTAATTGTCATATGTGCACTGTATTGTGTGTCTACCCCACCTACAAATATGACAATAACACATAGCTCCAGAGAGCACCGTTGTTCTCTGATTGGTCTACAATTTAAAAACATAGTCTTAATATATGGCAAGGAAATATGTCTTTGCCATGTAGAAAAGAGCTATTTTATATGTTAGCTAAATTACACTGACAATGTGCCTTATAAGGAGAGTGCTTAATATATAAAAATGGGGCATACTCGACATTGGAAAAAGTATTTCCAACAATGGAGAGGAATATGTTTTTAACGTATAGCCAAAGCTCCTTTTCCTGAACAGGTATAATTGTGACAAAAACTCTTTTTTTCACATGAGAGCATGATGAAATGATAGGCAGATGTTGAAAAGTTATTTTTATCTTAAATTCAAACATAAACTGACAAAAACTATATGATTAAAGTTATAGTAGGAAAGTCATTTTAGAGAGTGTACATTTTCTTGCCTGAGAGTGAATTGGTTTGAAGTTCGTTTTCTCAGAAACATAATAAACATCCTTGACTGTCTTGCTAACATCCTCTTTCAGGAAGACAATGACTTGAGCTCAGCCTGCTGAAAGCCAAGGGTGTTGTCACAAGTGGTCACTTAGCAAAAATGTATGAATACTCTCAAACTCACATGTCAGTGGCATGCACAACCTTTCCACAATGTTTCTATCCAAGATTGTTCACTCATCACCCATGGAGCTGATTTCCTCCCACAAATTAAATGAATACATTGTTTTATGTTAAATGAACATTTTGTTGATACAAATGTTAATTTGCACTCATAAATCCACTGTTTGTGTGAGAAATCCCCATATGAGCAGATAGTTCTGTGATTTGCACCACCACAGACAGTCACAGCAAAAACTGGACCAGAGCAGATGCTCAGCGAAAAGTATCTGAGGAAATGATGACACTTATCATGCCAACAGGGAATCCAAATGACTGTTTGTACTGTCACAACAATAGGAAGGAAAATACTTCTGAGTTCTCGATATTTTTTATATCCCAAATGTCGACTATGAAGAAGTACTTGCAGTCATCTGTGATTATGCCATAATTAAAATAAATGAATTTTCAGTACAAAAAGTAAACAAACATAAGTTAAATTAATAAAATAAATCTCATCTCATCAACTTTTGTAAGAGAGAAATGTGCTGAAAACAGTTTATTAGATTTATCACATTCAGTACAACATTTTGAATGTACATGCAAAGTTTGTTAATGCGTCTAACAGCACTTTGCATTCTAAATATATATGACCTACCGGGAATCATCAGCATTTTTGAAAGTGTGAAGTATGTGATATTTTATCCCAGATGTATATTCAAAATAACAAAATATGGCATGAATATTCTGATAGCTCCTCAAGTTTCGAATGTGAATTCTTCCAAGTCGTGGTATTACAATACAATCCAATTTTCTGCATTTTTATGTACTAACGGACACAATTCACTGTCTGGTTGGACTTCTTGTTTTTAGGTTAAGCTACTTGAAATTGAAGTAAGCTAAACTTCTCACTTGGAGATTTGGGGTATAGGCCCTATGCAGTGCCTAATTTTTTACAAACATAACTGCCAGAGCCCTTGTCAGGTGACCAATGCAGCTAACACCCACCCATTGCCCATGCCAGCACTGCCAGTGACAGTACAAACACACCCAGTAACCATCACATTCCTACGAGTGTGACAATTCAGACATTTCCAGGTCCCCAAAGCTAGAGGACTGGCTTGGGTGGCATGTATTTGTAATTTTTAGTGTTATTGAATAAAAAAACAACTGCTAATTTCTAAACAAGACAAACAGCGGCACCATGTAGCAGACCGTCTTACGTTCCGGTGTTGATATTTAGGTGCCGCACACCGGAAACTATCAGCTCAAATTAAGCACTGGTCCTATGGGAGACTTGCATGAAGTCAGGAGTACACACTGGCAAATTGAATCTGGCAAATCAAAACATTCCGATATTTCTGCCAAGATTTGAAAACATCACAAACTATTTGATGTTGGGTCGTAACTTGCCAAATCTAATCATCTTTCAAGTTGTGTGTGCATTGTGTGTACAAAAGCAATTACTAACATAAAAAAATGTGCCTGGACAGTCATTATGCATTTTTTTGTTAAAGTTCGCCCATAGGAATACTCGGTACTTTTGGATGTACATCCTTCATTCGCCCATAAAAATATGCGGTCTTCATGCCTGCCCAGGTGAGACAAGGTACATGTCACAAAGGGATCAGTTGCTACCCCTGTCTATCTACGGGTACTATATAGATTTGCCCATGCATTTTGAGTTTAACATTATATTTATTTAGTTGTTTAGCCTTCAGAACTTAAGTAAAGAGGACATATAAATGAAGCATTTAAGGTGTCTTGCCCATTGTTGGCCCCTGGGGGAAGTAGGGTCGTAGGCCAGTCTTCCCCCGGGGTTCTATGCACTTAGGCGGAAGGACATGCTGGGGAGAGCGTCAAGGGGATGGGCAATGGGAGGAATTAGGGTGTGTATAATGGTGCAGGGGGAGGTCTCTGCCTCTTACTGCACCTGGCACCACTGGGGAGGGTTAGGAAAAAGTAGTCCACCCACCCACCCTACATGTTTTAGGGCAAGGGTTATGGGGAAGTTGTGCCTGCCTGTTTAGGTCAGGTTAGCAGGTTTTTGGCTTGGCAGTACTTTGGAGGAGTGGTGAGTCACATACAGGCACATACACCCCTCGGGCAGGGGAAACAGGTGAATGATGGTGGGATGCGGGATGCAAGAGAGCGACGGCAGGAGCTCCAAGAGAGGATGTTGAAAGAAAAGTGAAGACGAGAATGGAGAGATGGAGGAGGTTGCAGAGTGAAACTCGATGAGCGGAACAGGTGTGATGCTTGGGGATAGATAGAGTGAATGGAGGGGTTGATGATGGGAAATGTTATAGTTATCGATGTTTTGGTTAATGTGATTTGTTACAACCATGCGCTTGATCCAGCGCAAAACCCTAGCAACGGGGATACAACCCGTACTGGTATCCTCCCTGCGTCACAGACCCGTCGTCACACTAACTCATTCACACATGCAGTCATTGGTGGGGCCCATAACACCAACACTCACATGTTACTTCCACACCGGTCTGCACACACAGGAGGGATGAGTGATTCAAGCGCCGGACATGTGAGGGGAACACCTTAAAACCTATAGGGAAGGAAAAGTCATTTACAAAATATACATTAACGCCCTTTCACCTACAGATCCTCAATCCTAAAACATCACGGCACTCCTCCCACTTCGGTCAATGGACCAAATTAGTTGGATTGGTTGATGGTGATTTAGAACCAGCTAAAACACATTTTAAGACTTCCGAATCTATCTCTTAAATGAAACTCACAACTCATAATTTCTCGTTAATCAATAATTGTTTATCTAAAATTTCATAATGATTTGAATTTGCAATAGTCTTGTCAAGTTAAGAAAGTTTTATCAAAATTTAGTAAATCGCAGAACGTCATATTTACCTAATCTGGCTATTTGGAGTCCCCTAATTCATTGGCTCTGCATAATCAATTATTGCAGTAAATCGTCCAAAAGCAGGCCAAAGCTCAAAGTTCTTTGCTCATCACGCTACAGTCCCAAAGATCGGCAAAGGACCAGAGACATGCAAGCATTTATCATTGCCTATGGATTTAGGAAAAGTTCGTAGTCATCAGATGATCGGGCAGCATCCGGACCCTCGAGGGTTCAGGAAAACGCAACGTAACGGTCAGATGAATGAACGAACCTCTCTATTCTACTATTCTTTTATAATGAATTGAAGTAAAGAAGATACTATTTAATATTTTTGGACAGTCGTGATTGGCTGGTTAATATCGTCCAATGTAAGATTTTAGGTTCTCAGTTCAGTTCGAGGGGTGAGGTCATGAGTTAGTCCAAAGTCAGCTTGTTCCGGTTTATTGTAAGGTCGATTATTCTCTGTCCTGGCTGACTTCCCACTCTGTTCTTGTTCGGGTACATGGTGAACAAAGGTTGCGACGAGGTTTAACGGACTTCTCCCGCCTGCGCAGCTCACTCCGCGCCTCGTAGAACAGTGGCCACTTCATCGTGTGGAGTTAGCGGCCATCTTTGATTTAGGCCCAAATGCCAACTTAAGCGAAACAAACACAAAAGAGTAATTAATACATAGAAATAATAAATCTAATGTTAACCCCTTACTGATCCCTCTATGTGCTTGTATTTATCTAGCATATAGCAACATTTAAAGCCATTACATTCACTTTTTCTGTCCTCCTCTTGGGCAACATTACAAAAACATTACAAAAGCAACGTATATCATGCAGTATTCTATTACCACATATACTATTGTTAATATGCGTACAGATTTTAGTTATAAAGGTTATTTAGCCATGCAAATTGCAAATTGCACGTGTAATTCGAATGTTAATAATGTTGGTTAATAAACATGCAAACTCGTTTAATAATATTATAATTAATAGATTACATAATTAGTATTTTCATGCAAAATAGAGGAGGTATACAAAATTTTGCACTACCCGCTCCATCAATCCCCCCTTTGATGATTTTATCACCACACCATAAAAATGTTGTATCAATTTGTCATGAAAGCGAAATGTATTCACATTTCTGTTTCCCCAATTTCTTCTCTTCTTGCTGTTTTATACATCTTATCTTTCAGCTCTTCTAATCCTACTTCTTCAAATTCCCTCTCTTGTCTCTTATTCTATCTTCTTTTCAGATTTTCTCTTTTTAAGTTTTTCTGTATTTTCTTTCTTTGATAACATAAACATCCTAGTCTTAAAATTAATACTTATAAAATCACTGATGTTAATGGAAATAGAATCCTACCTATAAATGTACTACCTATGCTTAACAAGAAATCTTTAATGGAAGAAAATGTCTTTCCAATCTTTTCCCAAACACTTTCAACCTCCAGTGGTGTAATTTCCTCATGCAATTCAGTTATATTTTTAATGTAGATCTTCAGATCTTTACTTTCGTCAGGAATGTAAGTACAACAATGTTGAACTTTCAGCATTCCACAGACTCCACCCTCTTTTGCCAATATTATATCAAGGGCAAGTCGATTTTGCATTACCATGGCCCGCATGGCAACCATTTCAGTATTTACCAATAAAAATCCTCCAGCGGTGCTTGTTGACAAGCGATCCACTACTGTTGATAGTTTTCTAATTTTGTGTGCATTCAGAGATATTCCCACTGCTGGTTTCAATGCTCCAAAAATGTCTCCTACAATTTCTTACCAAGATTCTCTTTTCCTACATGTTAGTAGACTACCTAACTTATGTACACCATCTTCTCCTCTTCCCATGTGGAATATCTTTGGGAAAACCATACCTACATAACATGTGCCATACCAATGATCTGCCAACCAGTAATATGTCTTATTCCCGCAGATAAAATATAACCCAGGAAATACTGGATCATTTTTTCCTTTAAATCCCCATCCAACCATGGTTCGGTATGTATCATGGCATTCGCTGTTACCTACAAAGTAATTATCATATGCAGTCTGATTCCTTCTTATACACAACTTCCCTTTCTGAAGCTGATCTAAAGCCATAGTTGGATTAGCTTCTCCCTTCAAATGTTTTTCCATTTCAACATCCAGGACTGTCTTTTCCTCTTTTCCCTCAGATGCTTTCCTTTGCATTTTCAATCTCCTTTCTTCAACCATATCTAAGAAAGTCTTTTCCCCATTCTTTAAATTACAAGTCAAACTATTTCTAAATATATATTCTAATGTTAGTTCTTTAGTTTCTAAGAAAAATTCACCTAACACCTTTGCAGGCTTTACTTTATTCAATTTGATAACTGCATGTATTTGTGAAAATATGTTATCTACATCTGAAAAATAATATTCTAACTTCCCTATTTTGTAAAACAGACTAGCTATCACACTACATGTTATTCCATAGGTTACTGGAAGGTGATGGTAGGTCACTCCCTCCGATACAGATGCAGGTAACTGCATAAAAGACGTAACAATCCCTCACATCCATTGTCTTTACATATTCGTACAGTAGTTTTGAAAATACAGTGTTAGAAAAATCATTTATAGACCTGTCTTTATGTAGATAATTTCTATCTATTTTAGTCGGATATACTCTCTGAATCTTTCTATATTAGTTTTATTTTCACTATGTCCTTCTATTGTTTCTAGCGTAACTTTAAATGAAATCATCAACGCTAATACACTCCATAGAAGCATTAGTAATCCTGTACAACAACAACACATTTTAAACCACCTTCTAAGAAACGTACATTTAGCTTTTCTACTTTCTGTGTTTGCCATTTTCGTAAAATGATCAGTGTCTTTTGACTTAGCCTTTTCTACCTCACAACTAGTTTTGTCTAACCCAAGGCTCTAAGCACCTACTTGGTTCTATCGGTTATGTTTTTTCCAGTATTTTATTGTCTTTCCATTAGCAGCACTTTTTGTCTTATTCAGTTTGGCATTTGATCGTCTTTCACTTTTCTCTCGTAATCTTGATACAGAACTTCCTGAACATCCGTCTTCTCCAATATCGGACAAGATAACTCTCAGGATTTCCGATTCTTCGTCTTCCTCAACCACTTCTGGTACAGTCACCTCTGGGTTTTCTTGGCTATCCGCCTCTTCTTTTATTTCAGGCAGGGCCACATACGACCATTCCAGTGACTTATACTTCTGGTTAGGTTTTCTCGTTCTTTTGTTTTCTTCTGCTGTAGTTATTTTCTCACTTTTCGTTTCTTGACTAGATACTTCATTTACCTGTTCTGCTCTGGGTGAATTCACTCGTGTCAGCCGATATCTCAATCTCTTTATTTTGTTTGGCCAAATTTCATCTCTTGCTGGTCTTTTCGATTTATTTCCTTTATCATTCTTTTCAGCTCTCCATGCTCTCTTTCTCAGGACTCGACCTTCTGGTACTTCTTCATCACTATCCTCTGATTCTGTTTTAACTTGCATTTTGCTTTCAGCTGTTCTTCTTTCCACCACTATTATCTTCCCTACTTCTGTCCCTCCTCGTGGTTCTTGCACACAATCTTCCTGCTGACTAACTGACCCTTCCTCTAACTGAATGCTCAAATTCCCTACAATTCCTCGGGGGTCTTCTGCAAGAATCTTTCCCTCACTTTCTGTATCTGGCACCTGTTCATCTGCTTTTGTTATTTCAGGTAGATTTTCTCTCAGCTTTCCATCAGGAACATCCTTATCAACAATTTCTTTGATTGTCTCTTCACTGCTTTTCTCTTTTCCCGAATGTACCGGTATCTGTTCAGTCTCTGAGTCAGAGCTGGTATCAGAAATCTGTAATTTTCTTCTCAAGGGAATATTTTCTGGGGCAAAGGTCAAATTTTGCTCTGACTCCCTCCTGTCAGGATTTTCTCGTGTTCTTGCTTCTTCAGCATCTGATTCAGAACTAGTCTCTGACTCCTCAAAATATTCTCCTTCCTTGTTATCCACTGGATTTGGTATTCTCAGTGTGTGACTAGCATGAATCCAGTTATTTATTCCAGCACACTTCACAGCTGTTGTTGCGGTCAAAATCACTTGTCGTGGTTTTCCCCAACGTGGGACTAGACAGTTCCTTCTTCTGTGTACTTTAATTCTCACCCAGTCTCCTGGGCTCAGATCATGAGCTTGCTTCTTTTCAAGGGTGGTGGCATTCGATCCAACCTGATGAAACACAGAATGAACTGCGTCAGCCAGCCCCTTACATTAATCCAACACCAAGTCATCAGTTATAGGCAACAGCTAGTTGACTGGTATGAAAACATGGTGCATTGCTCTTCCCATGACAATTTCATGGGGACTCAGACCTGTGTTCCTATCTGGAATAGATCTAATAGTCATTTGTACTAGAGGCAAGACATCAGGCCATTTCAAACCTGAGACTAAACACATTTTTCCCAATCTGTTTTTAATGGTGCCATTTACTTGTTTCACCACACCAGAAGCTGCTGGGCGATAGGCACAATGTAGTTTCTGTTGTACATTCAATGCTTCACAAATCAACTTCATAATCTCATTATGGAAATGCTTTCCTCTATCTGACTCAATTGTAACTGGGAACCCAAATCTAGGGATGAATTCCCTCAAAAGCAGTTTTGCTACTGTAATTCCATCACTTCTTCTTGTGGGGTATGCTTCTACCCACCTGGAAAACAAGCAGACCATTACTAGAACATACCTCAACCTGTTACAGGGAGGCATTTCAATTAAATCAATCTACATTCTGGTGAAAGGCCCTCCTTCTCGACCTATCGTTCCTAGACTTACTACTGTTTTCCTTCCAGGATTGAACTGCTGACATATAAGGCATCTTTGACAAAGGCTCTCAGCTACAAGTCTGAATTTTGCATTTTACCATGTCTGCTTAAATGACCTAATCATGGCATCTCTCCCTATGTGTGCTTGTCCATGATACATCCGTGCCATGGCAGACACCATGCTATCAGGCATGACTGGTCTTCCATCTCGATAAACCCACACATGATCTGTTTCCCTTGGTGCACATCCTGCTTTTACCCATTGTCTCATTTCCTCATCTCCTGCTTCTTCCTGCAATTGCCTCACTTCTTCCCAGGTACTCACTATGTTAGTAAACAATAGGGGACATGAATTAACTTCACTTTCTTTCGCTCTGTTGACCGAATTCTGATTACGAGCACAATATTGAGCCATATCATTGGCGTACTTATTCCCAATTGCGATATAGTCTCCCGTTGGACTGTGAGCATCACACTTCACAACGGCCAATTGCTTAGGCAGCTGTATCGCCTCAAGCAACTTCCCAACCAATTCAGCATTCTTTACAGGAGTTCCACTTGAAGTCAGAAATCCTCTCTGCAGCCATATCTGACCGAAGTCATGCACAACACCAAAACCATACTGACTATCTGTTATCACAGTCACTCTCACATTCTTTCCCAACTTGCATGCTCTAGTCAAAGCAATAAGTTCAGCAACCTGGGCTGATTTTACTTCCTTCAGGTAAGATGCTTCCATTACCACTAAAACTGTGCATACTGCATATGCTGCACTTGGAATTCCTTCGTCTGTTCTCAAGCATGACCTGCCCACAAACATCACAAAGTCACTTTCTGACAAAGGTGCATACATCTTTTATATCAGGACGTGGTTTGGTACAGAAGTCAAGTACATCCAAACAATCATGATCCACTTCGTCTCTGACTTATACATTCTCAACGTCAGACAGTAACGTTGAAGGATTCACATATAAGCATCTCACAAGGCTCACATTCGTTGCACCTAATATGACTTTTTCATATTTAGTCAGCCGACTATGTTTCATGAACTGAGTGCGGCTCCTTGTTAAAAGGATTGCCACATCATGAGGTACAAACACTCGCACAGGATATCCCATCACAATTCCTTCGCTCTGTTCCAGACTCTTACAAGTAGCAGCTACTGCTTTCAAACAACCTGGCAACGCTACAGCTACAGGGTCTAACATAGCTGAAAAATATGCAATTGGTCTTCTCAATTTTCCATGTTTCTGTATTATACAGAAAGTGCACATCCATTCCTCTCACTGCAGTACAATTCAAATTCCTTGTCATAGTCAGGCATTCCTAATGCTGGCGCTTCACACAGACTGTCTCTCAATTGTTTAAAAGCTGCAAGTTCTTCCCTATTTAATTCAATGGGTTCTTTTACATCACTTCTCGTCAGGCATACTAAAGGTTTTGCAATCAGGGAAAAGTTACTTATCCACTGACGACAATATCCAACCATTCCAAGAAACATTCTCACTTCTCTTTACGTCATTGGAGCTCTCATTCCTTTTATTATCTTGATTCTGTCTGTAGTTATCTTCCACAGTCCTTTTTCAATTTTGTGGCCTAAATATTGTACTTCTTTCTGACAAAATTGTAATTTCGATGGTGTTACTTTAAGTCCTCCATCTGCCAAATGATTTAGCAATGCTATGGTGTCCATTACACAAGCTTCTCTAGTCTTTGACGCCACAAGCAGGTCGTCAATATATTGAACTAGCACTGAATTCTCGGGCATTTCTAGGTCTTCTAAGGACTTTTTCAATATCTGATTAAATATCGAGGGGCTTCCTGTATACCCCTGTGGGATTCGGCACCATGCCAAAATACGTTCACCAAAACGGAACGCAAACATTTGCTGGCTATCATGATGCAACGGGATGGAAAAGAAAGCATGACACAGATCAATTACTGTGTACCATTATGCATCATGAGGAATCTGATACAAAATCACAGATGGATTTGGTACAATAGGACAACATGATACAACGATTTTGTTTATTTTTCTCAAATCTTGCACTATTCTGAGCTTTCCATTAGGCTTTTTCAGACCCATAATTGGTGAATTACATGGGCTACTCATTATTTCTCTCAAAATACCTTGTTTAATCATCTTCTCAATTATAGGAGTAACTTCTTCAATGATCTCAGGTGTCAATTTATATTGTGGAACATTTGGGTAGCGTATTCCTTCCTTCACTGTTATTTTTACGGGATCTACATTTTTCATTAATCCTACATCTTCTCCTGTGAAATCCCAGACTTCTGCTTTTACTGTTTGTTTCAATTCATTTGGTAATTCGTCAGGGTTGAATACAGCAAAGGCTTCAGTAATCTCAGTTTCCATATTAGCCATAGTCATTTTGTACAGTACGTCTTCATCAGGGGTCTCAAATGCTATACCATCAGGGGTACAAAATATAGTGCAATTCATCTTGCACAGTAAGTCTCTTCCTAACAAATTTACAGGACTTGTATCGCACACAACAAAGCGATGCATTTCAGAAAATTTCCCTATATTGACTTTTAGTGGTTCTGTGAGATACGTTTTAATCTGTCTGTTGGATACCCCAACCACTTGGATTGTTTCGTCCGAGAGAGGAAGGTTCTTAACATCAGCTGACCTAATAGTTGATTGAGTAGCACCAGTATCTACTAGGAAAGGAATATTTTCATCATTTACCTTTCCGTCCACAAAAGGGCCTGTCTGGTCTACTTCAAGAGTTGCGCCAAGTACGCACTCTTCTTCCTCTCTTCTGCACCGTCAATAACCTTCTTCTGACTCACTCTCATCGCATTGTAGCCAATACTGCGAAACAGCGCTAGCGCGCGGCAGCTTGGTTACCTGTTCTTCGTTGTAGAATCCTGTCTCATTACTGTATTTCTGTGAATTTACGCTCTGTGGAAAAGGCAGTTTTGGCGCCTGATTCTGTTGGGTAATAACCTGCTGCTGTCGCTGCGGTTGAAACTCACCTCTTTCTGCACCTGCGGATTCAATGATGCATTATCACTATTAGTATTCGGGGGGAAATTTACACTCGGATTTCCAGTGCCCTATTCTTCCGCAAATATGACATGGCCATTTCTTTTTGGCTTCTTCTATATTGAATTGTCCCTTTCCTTTTCCAACATTAAATTTAGGTTTTGATCCTGCTTGTTCGATCAGCTGAGCTTCCTGTCTCTCTGCCACTTTTACCTGTGCCCACATAGCCTTCTCTTTTAATTTACGCTGCTTGGCTTCAATTTCATCACTAAAATATTTTGCATGTCTTAGTACTTCGTCTATTTTCTTATTTTGCCAATCCACTGTATGCTGTTTAATCATTTCACTGATTTCTGGACGTAGGCCATATACAAATCTGTATACAAAATGACTTAAATCCTTCTCACTTAAATTTTCATCACCACTAAACTGCTTAAAGGCAAGGATCAACCGCTCATAGTATGCGTGTATTGATTCCTTAGTCTCCTGATGAGTTCGGTCAATTTTTACCCAATCAGTCTCTTTAGGAGGTTCCTTGTTTTTCAGAAAGGCAATTACCTGTTCATATTTTTTCATGACTTCGGGGTCAGGGGCTCCCGTTTTTGGATCCCTAGGGTATTCTTGTGTAGGCCAATTTATCATCAATTTGCACTCTGTCCATAAATCTGCTGGTACTATAATGTCAAATAGACTATTTAGATCAATCCATAAAACTTTCGATAATTTTACAAACCTATTCACTTGCCTATACCACTCGACTTGCTTTTCACGTAGTCGAGGGAAATCATTTGTAAACGACAAAATATCTTGCCTAGTCCAAGGAACATGTACATATCCTCCTCCTGGAATTTCTCTCATGGGACATTCTGTCACTACCTTTTCTTTTTCTCTTACGGGGAAAGCTGCAAATGTTTTACCTGAGGCATCATCTCGTTTTCTAAACCACCTACTTTTCCATTTATCTACATCTCCTCATTTTCTCAACAAAATGATTATGTTTTTAATCTGAGTTATTCTTCCTGTGGTGTTCAGATTTTCAGAATAATCTACTCTGTAGGGTTTTTGTAAAGCTTTTACTCTTTCCATGTCTATACCCATTTCATTTGCCAATTCTTCTAGTCTTTCATGTAAATTCTTTGCTCTCCAGGTTATGCTTTTGCATAGAAATAATAATTCTTCATCCTGATAATGTTTCAGTTTCTCTGTGAGGATAGTCCCTACTATTAATTCTTCCAGAACCATCCTTAGCTTGGCTACATCTATAGATTGGGATTCTCTGTCTTTTCTCTGTAAACTCCTCAACCATTCACTTAATTCTTCTGAAGTAGGACCTACTGGTTTTTCCTCATTACCTCGTTCTGAGTCTCTTGGAGTTTCTGATACAGATTCTGTAGTCATTATCAGTCTTTCCACTAAACCTGGATTTACAGTCTAATTTGTAGGCGTACTTTGTTCTGATGTATTTACTGTTTGTCTCCATGGGTTCTCGTCTGAACTTATCCTTTGCCTCTCAATCTGTTTACTACTGTTATAAGGGACCATTAGACAATCCTCATTATCTTTTTGTTTATCAAAAATAGGCATTACAGGACCTATAGTTATGGGAGCAGTCACAGCTTCTAAATTTTTAGTCAATTCCCTAATCTTTTCAGTTAACTCTAAAGTGGTTTTTGCTAATTCTGCCGAATTTTCATTACTCATTTTACCATCCTGTTTTCTCTCTATCTCTCTGAAATAATTATTTCTCCCTATCTCTTGTGGTACCGATTCAAATTTTATGTTTCGCAAAGTCTCTCTCATTGGGGCACTTGGTGTCAGCATGTCAGAATCTGGTTGATACGGGGGTAAAACATGTCGTCAAGAACATCATCCTCCGATTTATGCACTCCATACCCTCCTGATTCTATATTATGTCTTTTTTCTGTACATTTTCTTCCACTAACTTCTTCAGCATGTCTCACAGGGAACAAACCATCAGTCATATTTGCATTTAGCCATCTCCTCATTCCATCATCATGATTCTCCTGTCCATGTGATCTACCAAACATGTACCTATACCTTCCGCCACTCTTCTGTCTTTCTCTCTCATGCATCTCATCTTCCCATTCTGTCAATGCTTTGAACTGTGTTGGTCTAGGTCTCGGTTCTAGATTCATCATTCTTTCTCTCAAATTCCTCAAAACAGCTAAATTAATTGAACCATGTTCTGGAAATGCTAAAACTCCATCATCTTTTGTATACTTTGCCCAATTGTCTAACCAAATACAATTATGATATCCGTATTTTGCAACCATAAAGGATGCGGGCGATTTTGGTGGAGGAAGCAACTGTCCCTCTCTAGTCACAATCGGTTTGTCCTTTTTAAATAAACTCTTGATTTTTCCAAACCAGGACTTTTTCTCTTTTTCCGGTGGATCGTAATACATCATTTTGTCTTCCATGTATCGCTATATTTTCCCTACGACTATTGTGTTGTCTTATCCATTAGTAGCGCAACTCACACTAACGCACCAATCAGGAGCGTCTAGGTCACCCTGTAATTCTCCACTCCTAGTGTGACTCACACTAACACACCAATCAGGGGCGTCTACGTTTCTTACTGACTTAGCCAATCCCAGCGCGGTCTTTCTGATGTCAGCTTTTCTCACTACTCCTGCTTCTGCTGACCCCTTCTTTACAAATATTTCTCTGTAAGCTCTTTACGTTCTTCTAACTTACAAATCTGTTAGTAACGACATAAAAATGCCACCATTATCTGTTTCGCTAACCAAAGAACAGTCAATGACCTTTCTCACAAGAATTCCGTCTTTCCCGAGAGCAGCGCTTATCTCTGCCCTACTACGGAATCGTTACTTCCATTGATAAAGTAGCACATCACTCTACTTCACCCTTCTAACAAGCATCAGCTAACCGTTTCTCCGGAATTAAGACACCTAGTTGGAGACCCAATGCTCCTGAGAAATAAAACCAGAGTTTCACAATTAACCTGAATGCCTTTTCATTCACGCACTTTCATACGGAAAATATAGTTCATTCACACATAATTCTGTCTTTCCCGAGAACCGCAAACAGTCTGTCCTACTACAGAATTATGACACTTGTTAACAAAGTAGCACTTCCCTCTACTTTATCCTTCTAGCAAGTTTAGGAAACACCTATTACCTTTCCAGTGATAAGCGTAATCAGAGTGCCATTTGGACTCCTGGTACGTAAGACCAAAATTTCACAGGTGACCTTCGTTACCATACATTTCTCTCATACAGAAAATGTGCCTAATGGCAACATACGACGATGCTACCAAATCGAACCCAGACAATGCATCATGCAACTCCAATCGTTACACGTTTTCCCCGTGTACCTACAGGGCAACAACAATTCAGTCTTTCCCGAGAGCAGCGCTTACCTCTGCTCTACTACGGAACCGTTACAAACTTCAGACTTCCTACATCCCAGAAGCCGTCAAACAACATAGAACTCGACGCGACTCAACATAGAGTGTTAATACATAAACCAATACTTTCCCACAATCAATAATCAATAAGCTATTTGCAAGCAATAATCACAAAACCAAAACAATAAAAACCATCATCTTGCTACCAGAAAAACTGATCCAGCGCAAAACCCTAGCAACGGGGATACAACCCGTACCGGTATCCTCCCTGCGTCACAGACCCGTCATCACACTAACTCCTTCACACATGCAGTCATTGGTGGGGCCCATAACACCAACACTCACACGTTACTTCCACACCGGTCTGCACACACAGGAGGGATGAGTGATTCAAGTGCCGGACATGTGAGGGGAACACCTTATAACCTATAGGGAAGGAAAAGTCATTTACAAAATATACATTAACGCCCTTTCACCTACAGATCCTCAATCATAAAACATCAAGGCACTCCTCCCACTTCAGTCAGTGGACCAAATTAGTTGGATTGGTTGATGGTGATTTAGAACCAGCTAAAACACATTTTAAGACTTCAGAATCTATCTCTTAAATGAAACTCACAACTCATAATTTCTCGTTAATCAATAATTGTTTATCTAAAATTTCATAATGATTTGAATTTGCATTAGTCTTGTCAAGTTTAGAAAGATTTATCAAACTTTAGTAAATCGCAGAATGTCATATTTACCTAATCTGGCTATTTGGAGTCCTCTAATTCATTGGCTCTGCATAATCAATTATTGCAGTAAATCTTCCAAAAGCAGGCCAAAGCTCAAAGTTCTTTGCTCAACACGCTACTGTCCCAAAGATTGGCAAAGGACCAGAGACATGCAAGCATTTATCATTGCCTGTGGTTTTAGGAAAAGTTTGTAGTCATCAGATGATCGGGCAGCATCCGGACCCTCAAAGGTTCAGGAAAATGCAACGTAACGGTCAGATGAACGATTGAACATCTCTATTCTACTATTCTTTTACAATAAATTGAAGTAAAGAAGATACAATTTAATATTTTTGGACAGTCGTGATTGGCTGGTTAAGATCGTCCGATGTAAGATTTTAGGTTCTCAGTTCAGTTCGAGGGTTGAGATCACGAGTTAGTCCAAAGTCAGCTTGTTCTGGTTTGTTGTAAGGTCGATTGTTCTCTGTCTTGGCTGACTTCCCACTCTGTCCTTGTTCAGGTAGATGGTGAACAAAGGTCGCGACGAGGTAAGGGATTTCTCGCGCCTGCACAGCTCACTCCGCGCCTCGTGGAACAGTGGTCACTTCATCGTGTGGAGTTAGCAGCCATCTTTGATTTAGGCCCACATGCCAACTTAAGCGAAACCATCACAAAAGAGTAATTAATATATAGAAATAATAAATCTAATGTTAACCCCTTACTAATCCCTCTATGTGCTTGTATTTATCTAGCTTATAGCAACATTTAAAGCCATTATATTCACCTTTTCGGTCCTCCTCTTGGGAAACATTACAAAAACATTACAAAAGCAACATATATCAAGCAGTATTCTGTTACCACATATACAATTGTTAATATGCGTACAGATTTTAGTTATAAAGGTTATTTAGCCATGCAAATTGCAAATCCCACGTGTAATTCGAATGTTAATAATGTTGGTTAATAAACATGCAAACTCGTTTAATAATATTATAATTAATAGATTATATAATTAGTATTTTCATGCAAAATAGAGGAGGTATACAAAATTTTGCACTACCCACTCCATCACGCTAATAAAATGGACTTTTACACTTCAAGTAACAGCGTGGCGTGTAAATATTGCGCAAAGAAACTGTCCTCTAAAGTGCTCACTCTTTACAATTAGATTCAAGGGCAACCAATTTACCTACATCCAGTGGATTATTTCTCTCCATGAGTACCGGTGATGGGAATCATCATACATGGGTGGTTACCTAACATGCACATAAACACGTAGGGTACGAGTGTGCAGCACTTGCAGTTGCCACGCAGCCTTCCCAGGACACGCAAGTAATGTATAGGAACATAAATGTGGAAAACTAGTGGTGCCTTGTGACCAGCTCAAATGTTACAAAGTGCTGCCCCTGTCAATAGCCTTAGGAACACATGCAGAAGGAGTAGAGTTTTTTTTTTTTGGTGTAGTGACAGGTGTGTCAATTACTGATAGCCAATGGTGCAGCTCACGTAGCTCCTTGATTTGTATCCATGGTACTTACTACTAGAAAAGGGGTCGTGAAGGTAATAGCATAAAGAAAACTAAACAATATGCAATTCATAACAACTTCTTACCCTTACCCTATCCAATAATCAGTAAGTAGGAGCTTGATGAGGGTCCAATGGAAGAAAGTTCAAGGCTTATGTCATCTGGGAACAAACAATGCATGATGTCACATCTTCTGCCCTGAAACTGCTAATCAGCATCAATGCTGGATTTTAAGAGCAGAAGTTTTATTTTACAGAAAAAGTTGCATCAAATTCAATTTGCTATAGGCAATAAAATATTAAAAGAACTTTAATTAAGAAAAATGTACGGAATATAACGGTCATGTTTGCACAAGGGAACACAAACCAGAGAATCAGATACCTATGCCAGAGTAGATGCTCATATTATGCTGGAACCTGTCAATCTGATTCTCGAACAAACTCAATACTTTAATTTCAGGGAAATCTCGTTCTGGTACACCCACTCACTCCCGAACACTGTTACAATATACTGGTGTAATTTAGCATGTGTGTACATGGATATATGAGTATAAATTTATGTTTTCTGGAATTAGAATACAAATGTTCACTTCCAAATCATGAGATTTGCATTTGTATGCTGAACTCACACACAGATATGGCTTTCTAAACCAGGCCCTGATTGGGAGTGATTTGCAACAGAAACGTATTTTAAACAACAAAAACACCTGTTAGCAGTCCCGAGTGCATGTGTTCTGACTCCTAATCAAATAATTGGGTAAACTATAATTGGCTGGTATAACTTTTATGCCTGGTAGTTCAGGATGGACTTTCACTCTGATCAATAGAGCCAGTACTGATTTATATAAGGTGGGCCACTGTCTAAAGTGGCATACGGAATGACAAAATAATGGAGTGGTGTGCAGCCCTAGCGTACGCTTGTTGATAAGTTTAAGACAACAATTCCATCCTTTCCCATTCCTGCCTCGAAAAGAAGCAATTGGTTTCATTAGATATTTTAGCCAGAATGTCATCGACCAAAGGAGATTCTTCACCCTTTCTCAGTGAGGTGTACCAATTCCCTACTCCTTTTCATTTCACTTTATAAAGGGCAGTAGCCAAAGGCATTGATATTACACATGCCAAGAGATTATATTTATTTATAAAGTTTATAAATTTCAGAAATTCCAGAAATCCCATTTTTAATTTATTATCAGATCTAGCTAGAACCTCTTGCCAGGTGATGAGTTTCCGAGATGTGAAAAAAGAACCCAGATCACCAAAACCAGAATCTCTCCACTTTTTGAGTTTACTCGAATGAATTTGAAGCCCCAAGATCTTACACTCCTCTAATTTTAAATAATGAAACCCACCACACCCTACCTGTTTAAAAAAGGACTGTAATCTATAGGAAACATGGCGGATAGTCTTGTACCTGGTCTTTTTCGGTAATTTAGCTGTTTTAAAAAAAATTGGGACTTGTGAACCTGCCTCTTGTATCATTTTTTCATAGAAGAACATATCAAGCAGCCCATTGGGATCCAATACATGTGTTGTGAGATCCATAATAGCTGCCATATAGTAACTACGTATATTCTGTAGAGCTAAGCCCCCTTGTGTAGTTCCCAACTGTAATGTAGTCAATTTCACCCTTGAAACTTTCTTATTCCAGACAAAACCCCTGATCATAGACTCAATCTCTCTAAAATAATAGGAATTAATCTTTAGCGGTACATTTATAAAAAGAAAAAACAGTAAAGGAAGTATCAACATTTTAATAAGTGCAACACGGCCAATCAAAGTTAATGGTAAAAGAGTCCATCTATCCAGCAAAGTTTTAATTTTATTTCGCATTGTTAAATAGTTCAAGCTAAATAATTGTTTGAACTGATTGGAGACATAAATACCCAGGTATCTAATTGGTTCTTTTTTTAGGGCTTGTGATTTTAAATTTGAAGGTAGAAAATTACAATCAGAATTCAATACCAGTACCTCAGTTTTATTTTGATTAATTTTGTATCCACCAATCAGTTCGAATTGGCTTAATTCATATAAAGCTTGAGCAAGATTTAATTTATCGGGTCGTAGATATAAAATAATATCATCAGCGAATAGTGTTATTTTCGCCATTCCTGTTATAGGTGGTTTAATTTCAGGGTTTCCACGAATTCTTATTGCTATTGCTGGAGCGGGTAATGCTTAAATTTGTATACCCACCCCATTTTGCATGTTGTTTTATTAATTAGATTAATTAGTTAATTATAATCGAGCTAATGGATTGGAGTGATGTGGAAAATACTTACCAACCTTACTAATATATGAATTACACG
The DNA here is from genome assembly GCF_964204655.1 of Triturus cristatus. Taxonomy (NCBI): domain Eukaryota; kingdom Metazoa; phylum Chordata; class Amphibia; order Caudata; family Salamandridae; genus Triturus; species Triturus cristatus. The sequence continues at coordinate 955,074,429 of NC_140581.1, forward strand.
TGGAATTTTCATCTGCATGGCTTAATTAATACGTGAACTAAATTCTGTACGCATACTAATGATAGACAATTAGAATATTGCATGATATATATCGCTTTTGTGATGTAATTATGATTTGTGCTTTATTTAGTAAGTATAAACCGCACTGAGTGTTGCTTTTGCTAGATAAAATACACACACATATGGGTATTACCGAGGGAATACCATTTAAGTAGTAATTTCTATGTATTAATTACGTTTTTGTGTTTCTTTGCTTAAGTTGACCATTTCGAGTGGCCACAAAATGGCTGACTCCTGTACCCGATGAAACCGGCTCTATTGCTCAAGGTTCTGGGTGAAGTGCGCATGCGTCACTGCTAGCAACTGTGGCCTGGACCTGACCCCAGATGAATATGTACCTTCCAAGGACAGCCTGGGACATCGGACAAATATTCCGAACAAAGACTGTTGTGTGAACCGGAACTGACAAGGGTCATAACCCAAAAGACACTTTCGTGAGAACCTTAAAAGGATGATCCCTGATTGTCCAATCAGCGAACTCGGATGACCAAATTTTGATACTTGTTACCATCAATTTTACTATGAATTATGGTAGAATAGAGAGGTAATTACTGGCTAGCACGATTGCGTCGTTTTCCAATTTCCTGATGTTATGCTGACGGAGAGGACGGTGACACTGCAGGACAGCTGTTTCCCTGAATCTTTGACAGACTGATCGAATGCCCAATTTCCTGATGAACTGATATTTCAAATTGACGGGCATAGATTGATGAGACTACTGGATTTGACTTAGAAGACGATATTTAGCCAGAATAGGTAAATATGATGGTCAGCTGCTTGAACAACTAATGAATGTATTTGCATTTAATTAGATAAAACGTATTTGAGTCATTACAGAATTGAGTTGGTCTGTTTGTTTATGAAAATGTATTAATGTGAAAGGGAAAGAGAATTAGGCAATCATTTAAACAGCAACTAGCAGATCCACCGCCAAGATTATGGGAGGAATACCAGAGATGGAATATAAGGCCTAAATGAGCAACAGTAGGTGGTGTAGACTTGTCACTCATTAGGGTAAAAGTGGTATTTCCTTCTCATGCCAGCGTTTGGAAGATAATCGCCTCCCACACGGACTGATGGTGAGTGAATGTTGGTGTTATGGGCCCCACCAGCGTATGTATGGATAGTGTGTGTATGTGAGATCTTTGGTCTGTGATAGAGGGAGGCATTTTGCACTCCACGCTGGAGCAGTTTTTCTGGTAGCAGAATGATGGTTTGCTATTGTTTTGGTTTGATGATTTTTGCTTGTATATAGCTTATTGATTATTGATTATTGATTGGTATTGATTTATGTACTAACACTCTATGTTGAGTTGTGTCAAGTTTAATGTTGTTGGTACGGCTTCTGGGATGTAGGAAGTCAGAAGTTTGTAACGGTTTTGTAGAAGGGCAGAGGTAAGGGCTGCTCTCGGGAAAGACGGAATAGTTGTTGCCCTGTAGGTACACAGGGGAAACGTGTGACAATGGAAGTTACATGGCGCATTGTCTGGGTTCGATTCGGTAGCATCATCGTGTGTTGCCATTAGAGACATTTATAGTGTGAGAGAAGAGTGTATGATAGCGAAGGTTACCTGTGAAGTCCTGGTCTTAGGTACCAGGGATACAACTGGCATTCCGATAACGCTTATCACTGGAAAGGTAATAGGTACTCTCTGAGCTTGTTAGAAGGACAAAGGAGAGGTAAGCGCTGCTTTGTTAACGTATGTTATAATTCTGTAGTAGAACAGACTGTTCGCTGTTCTCGGGAAAGACAGGATTCTGTGTGAATGAACTACATTTTCTTGTGTGAACGATTGTGAATGTAAAGGCATTCGGGTTGATTGCGAAACTCTAGGTTTATTTCTCAGGGTCTCCAACTATGTGTCTTAAATACTAGAGAAACAATTAGCTAATGCTTGTTAGAAGGGTGAAGTAGAGGGATGTGCTACTTTATCAACGGAAGTAATGATTCCGTAGTAGGGTAGAGGTAAGCGCTGCTCTCGGGAAAAACGGAATTCTCGTGAGAAAAGTCTTTTGCTGTTCTTTGGTTAGTGAAGCGGACAATGGAGATGTTTTTATGTTGTTACTAACAGAAGTATAGAAATTAAAACAAAGAACTTCCTGAGCAGATTTGTAAAGGAGGGGTAAGCAGGAGCAGGAGCAGGAGCTGCCGCAGCGGCTGCTGACGTCAGAACGACCGCGCTGGGATTGGACAGTCGGTCAGAACTGTGAAACGACCCGGATTGGTGCGTTAGTGTAGGGACTTGTTGTGCAAAATGAATTGCACTATATTTTGTACTCCGGATGAAATAGCTTTTGAAACGCCAGATGATGATGTATTGTACAAGATGACCATAGCTTACAGAGAAAATGAAGTTAATGAAACATATGCTGTATTCAATCCTGATTAATACCTAAAGAATTGAGACAATCTGTAAAAACAGAAGTGTGGGATTTCACTGGAGAAGATGTAGGACTAATGAGAAATGTAGATCCAATCAAAATAACTGTAAAGGAAGGAGTAACATATCCAAATGTTCCGCAATACAAATTGACACCTGAAATAATTGAAGGTGTAAGTCCTGTAATAGAGAAAATGATCCGGCAAGGAATTTTGAGAGAAATAATGAGTAGTCCATGTAATTCACCGATAATAGGACTGAAAAAGCATAATAGGAAATTCAGAATAGTGCAAGATCTGAGAAAAGTGAATAAAATTGTGGTATCACTATCATGTTGTCCCATTGTACCAAATCCATCAGTGACTTTATATCAGATTCCCCATGATGCAGAATGGTATACAGTGATTGATCTGTGTCATGCTTTCTTTTCCATCCCATTGCATCACGACAGTCAGCAAAATTTTGCATTTCGTTTTGGTGAGCGTTTTTTGGCATGGTGCCGAATCCCACAGGGGTATACAGAAAGCCCCTCAATATTCAATCACTTATTAAAGAAGTCTTTGGAGAGTCTAGAAATGCCCGAAAGTTCTGTACTAGTCCAATATATTGACGACCTTTTGGTGGCGTCAAAAACACGTGAAGCTTGTGAGGTAGATACAATAGCCTTGCTGAATCATTTGGCAGATGGAGGACTTAAAGTGTCACCAGCGAAACTACAGTTTTGAAAGAAGGAAATGCAGTATTTGGGACATAACATTGAGAAAGGACTAAGGAAAATAACGATAGACAGAATCAGAATATTAAAAGGAATGAGAGCTCCCATGACTCAAAGAGAAGTGAGAATGTTTTTGGGAATGGTTGGGTACAGTCGTCAGTAGATCAGCAACTTCTCCTTGATCGCAAAACCTTTGGTGCGATTAACGAGAAGTGATGTGAAAGATCCCATTGAATTAAACAAGAAAGAATTGGCAGCATTTAGACAATTGAGAGATGGTTTGTGTGAAGCACCTGCATTAGGTATGCCTGACTATGAGAAAGAATTAGAGTTGTATTGCAGTGAGAGAAATGGATGTGCACATTCTGTGTTGACCCAGAAGCATGGAAAACTGAGAAGACCAATTGCATATTTTTCATCAACGTTAGATCCAGTAGCTGTAGGTTTACCTGGATGTTTGAAAGCGGTGGCTGCAACATGTCGAAGTTTGGAGCAGAGTGAAGGAATTGTGATGGGATCTCCATTGAAAGTGTTTGTACCCCATGATGTAGCGATTCTGTTGACAAGGAGTCGTACTCAGTATATGACACACAGTCGGCTGACTAAATATGAAAAGGTCATATTGGGTGCCACTAATGTGAGTCTTGCAAGATGTTTGAATGTGAATCCTGCAACTTTGTTGCCTGATGCTGAGATTGTGGAAGTAAGAGATGATGTAGATCATGATTGTTTGGATGTGCTTGATTTTTGTACAAAACCACGACCAGATATAAAAGATGAACCTTTGCCAGAAAGTGATTTTGTGATGTTCGTTGATGGATCATGTTTGAGAACAGATGAAGGAGTGCTGAGTTCAGCGTATGCAGTATGCACAGTCGCAGCAGTAATAGAAGCATCATATCTGAAAGGAGTGAAATCAGCCCAAGTAGCAGAACTTGTGGCTTTGACTAGAGCATGCAAGATTGGGAAGAGTGTGAGAGTTACTGTGATAACTGACAGCCAGTATGGCTTTGGAGTCGTCCACGACTTTGGCCAACTATGGCTACAAAGAGGTTTCCTAACCTCGAGTGGAACTCCTCTCAAGAATGCAGAAGTGGTTGGAAAGTTGCTTGAGGCGATACAGCTGCCTAAACAATTGGTGTTGTAAAATGTGCTGCTCATAGTCAAGGTGGTGATTATATCGCCACCGGGAACAGGTATGCCAACGACATGGCACAGTATTGTTCACAAAATCAGAATTCGGTCAATCGGGCTAAGGAAAGAGAAATGTCTTCTTGTTCATTGATGTTTACTAACATTGTGGGAACTTGGGAAGAGGTAAGACAATTGCAGGAAGAGGCAGGAGATGAGGAAATGAGACAGTGGGTAAAAGCAGGATGTTCCCCAAGGGAAAAGGATCATGTGTGGGTCTATCGAGATAGAAGACCAGTTATGCCTGATAGCATGATGTCTACCATGGCACAGATGTATCATGTCCAGGGACATATTGGGAGAGATGCCATGATCAGGTCATTTAAGCAGACCTGGTACAATGCAAAATTCAGACTTGTGGCAGAAAGTCTTTGTCAAAAATGCTTAATATGTCAGCAATACAATCCTGGAAGGAAGACAGTAGTGAGTCTGGGAACAATAGGTCGAGAAGAAGGGCCTTTCACCAGAATGCAAGTAGATTTCATTGAGATGCCTCCCTGTAACAGACTGAGGTATGTTTTGGTTGTGGTCTGCCTATTCTCTAGGTGGGTGGAAGCATTCCCAACAAGAAGAAATGATGGGTTGACAGTAGCCAAGCTAATGCAGAGAGAGTTCATCCCTAGGTTCGGGTTCCCAGTAACAATTGAGTCAGACCGAGGAGGACATTTCCATAATGAGATTGTAGGATTAATTTGTGAAGCATTGAATGTACAACAAAAACTACATTGTGCCTACCGACCAGAGGCTTCTGGTGTGGTTGAACAGATGAATGGTACTATCAAAAATCGAATAGGGAAAATGTGTTTGGCCTCAGGTATGAAATGGCCTGATGTCTTGCCTCTAGTACTCATGACAATTAGGTCAATTCCAGACAGAACTACAGGATTGAGTCCTCATAAAATAATCATGGGACGTGCTATGAGACATGTGTTTATACCAGTCAACAAGCTGATGACATGGTGTTGGAATACTGTAAAGGCTTGGCTGACGCAGTTCATTCTGTGTTTCATCAGGTTGGAGCAGATGCCACCACACTTGAAAAGAAGCCAGCCCATGATCTGAGCCCAGGTGACTGGGTAAGGATAAAGGTCCACAGAAGAAGAAATTGTTTGGTTCCAAGGTGGGGAAAACCACGACAAGTCATTCTGACCACGACCACAGCTGTGTAGTGTGCTGGACTGAAAAACTGGATCCATGCAAGTCATACGTTGAGAATTCCGAATCCGGTGGACAGCACAGGAAAAGAATACTTTGATGAATCAGAATCAAGCACTGAGTCAGATGACGAAGGCTCAAAGACACGAGAAAACTCTGAAAGGGGGGAAACAGAACAAAGTTCAGCTTTGGTCCCCAGAAGTAGCTCTCTGAGAAGAAGATTGCAGATTTCTGAATCCAGCGATTCTGGAAACGAGCAAGAAGCGCAGGGTTCTAAAAAGGAACACAGAAAGAAAAAAGGAAAGAGTGCTGAAGACACAATAAGAGAAATTCGTGAAAAGGAAGTACCAGATGAGCGACTGAGAGAAATTCCACCTGAAATAACAAATTTAAGTGAACAAGGGACAGGTACAGAGAGAGAGGGACAGATTTCTGCGGAAGACGCCCTAGGAGGTGTAGGGAACTGCAACATCCAGTTAGGTGAAGGGACAAGTAGCCAGCAGGAAGATTGCGTGTCGGAGATCCGAGGAGGGACAGAAGTAGGAAAAACAAAACAAGTGGTGGAAGAAGAAGTCGCTGAAAAGACAAAGCAAGTTGAGACAGAGTCTGAAGAGAGTGAAAATGAAATACCTGAAGGTCGAGTTCTAAGAAAGAGAGCTTGGAGGAATAAAAAGAATGACAAAGGGAGCAAAGTAAAAAGAGTTGCAAGAGATGATGTTTGGCCCAATAAAATAAGGAAACTGAGATATCGACTAACACGAGTGAATTCACCAAGGGCCTCATGTAGGTAGCCAAATACCGGTCGGTAACGGCCGATTTTCGGTAATTATACCGTTACCGACCGGTATTTTGGCTTTTGGTATGTAGGGGGAGAATTTCTGTATTCGGAATTTACCGAATCGGTAAAATTACTGAATCGGTAAAATTACCGATTCGGTAATTTTACCTCTTCGGTAAATTCCGAATACAGAAATCAGATGTAGGGGGACTGTGTGGTGTGTGTGGGGATTCGTTATTTACCACCAACTAATAGTTGGTGGTAAATGACGAATATGTGTGTAAATGCATTATTTTGCCCGTAGATGTGTGCAATGTGGCAGACACACATGCCCTCAGGGCATGTATGTGTGCCACATGTGCACACATGGCCGAATCAGGGGTGCAACAGGGTGTCAATGTGACACCCTGCCACCCTTGCATGTGCTCCCCCATTACCGAATCGGTATTTACCGATTCGGTAATGAGGCATACCTTCCCATCAATGGGAAGGTATGCCTCATTACCGATTCGGTAAATACCGATTCGGTAATTACCAAATTATTCCGAATCGGTAACATTTACCGACCAATTACCTACATAGCATTTACCACTTCATAAATACCGAATCGGTATGATTCGGTATTTATGAAGTGGTAAATGCAAGCCCACCTACATAAGGCCCCAAGAGCTGAACAGGTGAATGAAGTGACAAGTCAAGAAAAATCAAAAGAAGACGAATTAACTGAAGACAAAGAGAGTAAAAGAACAAGGAAACCTAACCAGAAGTATAAGTCGCCGGAATGGACGTACGTGGCTCTGCCTGAAAAGGGAGAAGAGGCAGATAATCAAGGAAATCCAGAGGAGGCTGTACTGAAAGTGGTTGAGGATGAAATAGAATCGGAAATTTTGATACTTGTTACCATCAATTTTACTATGAATTATGGTAGAATAGAGAGGTATTTACTGGCTAGCACGATCGCGTCGTTTTCCAATTTCCTGATGTTATGCTGACGGAGAGGACGGTGACACTGCAGGACAGCTGTTTCCCTGAATCTTTGACAGACTGATCGAATGCCCAATTTCCTGATGAACTGATATTTCAAATTGACGGGCATAGATTGATGAGACTACTGGATTTGACTTAGAAGACGATATTTAGCCAGAATAGGTAAATATGATGGTCAGCTGCATGAACAACTAATGAATGTATTTGCATTTAATTAGATAAAACATATTTGAGTCATTACAGAATTGAGTTGGTCTGTTTATTTATGAAAATGTATTAATGTGAAAGGGAAAGAGAATTAGGCAATCATTTAAACAGCAACTAGCAGATCCACCGCCAAGATTATGGGAGGAATACCAGAGATGGAATATAAGGCCTAAATGAGCAACAGTAGGTGGTGTAGACTTGTCACTCATTAGGGTAAAAGTGGTATTTCCTTCTCATACCAGCGTTTGGAAGATAATCGCCTCCCACACGGACTGATGGTGAGTGAATGTTGGTGTTATGGGCCCCACCAGCGAATGTATGGATAGTGTGTGTATGTGAGATCTTTGGTCTGTGATAGAGGGAGGGATTTTGCACTCCACGCTGAAGCACTAGCGGCTCAATGAAAAAGGTAAACAGGATAGGGGACATCGGGCAACCTTGCCTGGTACCTCGATTAATATTAATTTCCCCTATCGAATTGACATTAACTACCACTCTTGCTTGAGCACCCTGATAAATGTTATTCAACATATTAATTATCTGGGCCGGAAACCCAAATCTTTGTATACCGATGAATAGTGCATCCCAGTTTACCAGGTCAAAGGCCTTTTCGGCATCGACCATTGAAATTAAAGTTGGAATTTTATTATTAGTAGTTAAATGAAGAGCCTGAATTAAAAACCCGGTATTTGACGACATGACCTTCCGGCCACAAAACCTGACTGGTCAGGGTGAATTAAGGCCTGGGCAATTGGGAAAAAACGTTGGGCATATATTTTCATTACAATCTTGAAATCAGCGTTAAGAAGGCTGATAGACCTATATGAGTTAACGTCCTTCTCGTTTTTCCCCTTTTTAACAAAACTAACAATAATAGACTCATTGAAGCTCGAGGGAACAGAGCCTCCCAATCTAACCCCATTAAATATTGTAACCAAAAAGGGAGTCAATTCTTTAGAATTTTTTTTATAAAATTCAATTGGGAACCCATCTACTCCACACGCTTTTGCCCCAGCTATTAATTTCACTGTGTCTAAAATGTCTATGGCCAAAATTTCGCTCTCCAGTTGATCAGCTAATGAGCCGGGTAAGACAGAAAGATTAACTTCATCGAAATATTTATAAATAAGGTCTATCCCTACCTCATATTTTGTAGAATATAGCTGAGAGTAGTGGTCCATAAATACTTGAGCTATATCATCTTTATCTCTAATTATATTTTGCGTCTTGGGATCAATAATCTCGGTTATTAAAGCTATCTCCTGTTTAGTTTTTGTTGCCCTGCTAACATTTTGCCCACCATTTGGCTCTCTTCATATACTTTTTGTTGATATGTTTTGGAGCTATTGATTTCTTCAATTACAAAAAATTATTTTAAGGCTGCCTTTGCCCTTTCTAGCTGCAAAGCCGCATCTCCCCTCCCCTGAGGTATGGTATCTCTAGAGTTTATGGCATGAGTTACATCCTGTTGAAGTTGGTTAATCTTGTCACGCCTTTCTCTCGTCTTTGCAGCTACGCGCGCAATCATCTGGCCTCTGATGGATGCTTAAACCCGCCCCAAACCCAGGGAAGGGGATAGAGCTATCTTTTGACCTTGCAGCCCCTCCCAGAATTTTCCTATCTCTCCCTGAATTACAGCTAGCGAGCCACAATTAAAAAACATATGCAACAGATCTGCATGACCCGTATTACATCTGGGACATCTGTCGTCTTCCCTAACCCCCCAAGCATAAAGCTTGGCGGGAGCATAATATAGATCGAACACAGTTTTGTAATGCTGAGCCCTCAAGTTCGTAGAGCGAAATAATTTTTTACTCAGAAGGAGGGCCATATCCAGATCAACGTCGGGATTTCCTAATTTTAATGCCAAAATACATTCAGTTTTCTCCAGATCATCTTGAATTTCTCTCATGAAGAGCAAATAGACGACTTTTAGTTTCTTACCCCCTTTAACCAACGAATCAATCATGGGGGATTCTGCCAGAGGTGACATCCTCAGTCTTAATGCCTTCAGCGAGCACACTAATTGGACATACAGGAGCCAATGATTTGATGGGATACCAGCACTGCGCTGAAGGACATCAAACCCCCATATCCCGTCTTCCCCTATTATATCCCCTTGTGTCTTAATTCCCTGGTCCTTCCATACCTGAAGGTTCCTATCTAGACCCACCCGCGGGAATAAGCTCGAGTTGCAAAGGTGGAGGCATGGGTTTATCTTGGGGATTTTACAGAACTTTAAGGTAGCCCTCCAGACCCCCCACACCCCTTCCAAGATCTTATGACGGGCCCTCTTATAATATCTACGATCGACTTCGCACATCAAAAGGCCGAGAGCTTTTCTCCCCACTAGCAGCTCAAAAATTGAGGGGGCGTCTGCATATCGTTGTTTACTGAACTATGACATGACTGTGACTGGAAAAGAATAGACATTTGAGTCAATAAACAGGACCAGTGATAAAGCCTCAGGTTTGCTAAGGCCAACCCACCCCTTTCCCTAGGAAGTGACATTAGGTTCGTAGAACGCCTGATCTTCCCGTACTGCCATATAAACCTTATAAAGATGGACTCCAGGTTTTTGATTATTTTCTCCTCGATAAGAAGGGGTATGGCACGAAACATATATAGGATTTTAGAGAACATTGACATTTTGAGTACATTAACCCTCCCAATCAATGAGAGGTGTAATACATCAATTCTTTTCAGATCGGCTTCTATAGATTTACTAAGTGGAACAAAATTCTCCGCTGCTATTTTATCTATTGAGGCATTGATTCTAACCCCCAGATAGCTTGCTGAATCCACGAATCTGATGTCTGATTTGATAATATTTTTAGTACATATTATTTGCGTTGTGGATTCATTTAATAGGTACCCAGCTTGACTGCCGAAAGTCTTTGCCATTTGTGCCAAAACCAAGAGTGCCTGTTGAGGATCAGTAGTGATCACTGCCAGATCGTCTGCATACACCAAGATCTTACTTTCGTAGCCATTACACACCACGGGACTGATCCTTGGGCTCTCTAATATCTTCCGGATAAGCGGATCGATGTAAAGAGAGAAGAGGATTGGGGAGCAGGGACACCCTTGACGCGTGCCTCTATTTATAGAAATGTTATCAGAGCTCTCCCCCATAACCACAACACGCGCAACTGGATCAACATACATCGCTCTGAGTGCTCTGATAGATGTCTTGCCAAATCCTCTCCCCACTAAAATCCCCCAAAGAAAATTCCAGACAACTCGATCAAAAGCCTTCTCGGCGTCGAGCAGGATCATGGCCATCTCGCCCCCCGCGGCGGCCTGAGCATCGAACAGAGCTATTGCCCTCCTAATATGATCCGTGATGCCGCGCCCAGGTACAAACCCGTGCTGCCACGGGGAGACAAGGTCGCCGATGATCCTGCCCAACCTTTCAGCCCATATCTTGGAATATAATTTCGTGTCCGCATTGATTAGCGAGATGGGGCGGTAAGATCCCGGTTTCTCCCTGGGCTTCCCTTTCTTATGAAAGACAACTATATTTTCCAATCCAACAGCTTTATTCGACAAAAGTCATAAAAGCGATACAAAACAGCACAGGTACACAATATACAATAAAACAGACTAAAAATGTTACTATTTAAAATATATACATATTTTGTTAAAAAGCAATTAATATATACAGAAATCATTAAGGGTAACATCCAAAGTGTCTAATGCTACTAGCTAAAGTGCTTAAATCTGATTACCCATGCCCACCCCAGGAATTTGGCCAAGGCCACAACAATGACCGGGTCTGTGGAGGTGCGAAGGAGTCTTAAAGCGTCTACATTCCGTCTTACGCCCAGTAATTTACAAACGGGTCTCAGCCATACACGCCTCGGGGCCGCATAAGCAGGGCAGGCAAAAAACATATGTGCAAGGGTTTCTACCTGAGATTCACAGTAAGAACATAGGTTGGTACTTATAGGCTTCCATCTAGCTGAGAAGCATTTTAAAAGCAATGCTCCCACCCGCATCTGGAAAAATAATTTCCTATCGAGCACTTTGGTGACAAGATCCCAAAAGTGTTCTAACTTTGTTATTGGTTTGATACTCAAAAATTCATCAGTTAATGAGAGGGATTTAGTATCATGGAAAACCTTGGCATTTACCAACTCCCAATATTTTTCTTTCATGTGTGCTTTAGATGGAAAGGTAGCAGCCAAGGGGTTTTCCCAGAGATCACTCATCCCAAGTCCCACAAGGGATTTTCTAGTCTCATTGAGCCAAGCAATCTTCCGGGAGCCCACCAAAGACATTATATCCAGAAAACCCTCCGCATAATGGGCTAACTCCGGGGTAGTCCACAGGCGACGCCAATATAAGATAGGACGAAGCCTGGCTATATCGGCTATTGAATTTTTCCCAAGGTCATATCTTAGAGGAACAATGGGCGTGCTCTGGGGGAGGGAAGTGATGCTACGCAGGAACCTGTTTTCGAGGGGGACTTTTTAAATTCGCCAACAAGAGCTCCAGCAATTTGCCTGTGTTTTAAGGTAGACATATCACGCTGTAGTTTCCACGAAAAGTTATTTTGGATGTTAACACCTAAGTAACTATATTAGTTTCCCTCCATGATTCAGGGACCACTCCTGTACAAATTATACCATTAAAGAGATCAATTAGGAGCGAGGTGATCTCAGATTCGACGCATTTATAGACCTCCAGGGGGATCCCATCTGGACCCGCAGCCTTACCCGTGGCTAGCTCCCGCAAGGCAGCCGTAATCTCACTCCCATTGATACCCATCTCCATCTCTTCCCTTACTGAATCCCCTAATCGAGGGCCGTTATCCACAACCTCTTCGCCCTGGAAGCCATCCAGCTTTTCCTCGGCGTAAAGGCATTGATAACAGTTCTTGAAGACCTGTAGAATTTCTTTAGCATCCGTAAATTCAATCGCATTTTCTTCTATCCTAGAGAGAACATCAAGAAAAACCGACCGCTATTGACATACTTAACCATTTTCTTGAAAACCTTTGCTCCAATGCCCCTGCTTCTGCTCTTTTTACTGCTATTCTCTTTAACCCCCCCTAAGCCTCCCCCTACCCTCTCGAACCACCCCCAGAAGAGGTGTACCAACACACTCTCCACGCAAACCCCCTCTTACTCCCCCCAGCTACTTTGAAGGGGGCCATGGATCTGTACCCAGGGTGCCCCCCCCAGTGGCACATATATATTATAGAAAATCTGGCTAACAAAAAAAAACAAAAAAACAGATAAACAGTAATACGTTCATTTATTCATTATTTCATTGCCTGCCCAAATTTTCCTTCTCTTTTTCTTTTCTTCCTTCCTTCCTTCCTTCCTTCTCTTCCCTTTTCCCTAGAGAAAGAAAATCCTATTCCTGAACCAAATTCTAAAAGAAACAGAGGAGCAAAGAGAAAAACCAAAAAAAACAACAACAAAAAAAACGAGATACCTTCAAACCATTAATCACAAAAATAAACAATCATCAGTCCATAGACTTATTGAGGCCCCAAAATTTCCTTGAGAAGATCCTGCGCATCCTCTATATTGGCGAAAATATGGAATTTCCCTTTAACAAGCACACGCAGTTTTGACTGTTGGGCAATTGTCGGCTGCGCGCCTTGTGCTTTAAACAAAAAAAGCAGCTTGACAAACTCTTTGCGTTTCCGGGCCGCAGCTGCAGACATGTCAGGGAAAATTCTATAGTTGGAGGTTTTATTCACAGGGAATTGCCTTTGTTGTATGGCCTTGGCAAGGATCTTCTCTTTTATACGATTATCTGAGAAATTGGCTAGGATTGTGCGGGGGACTCTCATGCTTGGCAGAGGATGGAAAGGGACTCTATGGGCCCTGGTAATTGTCAGATCTCTGCTGAACTCAGGAAGGACTTTTTCCTTGATGAAGGACTCCACCCATTGTGGTGTCTGAGCACCCTCCACCCTCTCCGGAACTCCCACTGTACGCAAGTTAGAACTGCATGAGTGGTTTTCCAACTCCTCGAGTTTGTTTTCTAGCGAATTCCTATCCTTAGTTACTTCGCGTATTTTAGTAAGTAATCAGGTCATCTGGTCCTCCAATTGAGAAATCCTGGTCTCAGCTTCCTTTATTTTAACTGGAAGGCACGCCACTGCGTCTTCAATTTTTCCCAAACGGGAATGGAGAGAAGCAATTTCATTCTCCTGAGACCTCTTCATGTCTCTAATTTCATCAAGGATGAGGTTGAGCAGCGTTTTGATATCCAGCTGTTTGTTAGAAGCTGTAGCTGCTGGATCATCTATTAGAGTTTCTAAGGATTCTGCGACAGGATCTGAGGCTGACAATTGTAAAGTATCAGCGACCTTCTGATCCTGGTTATGAGTCAATTGTAGTGTTTTTAAAATCTTTGACTTCTGAGTTGGAACCTTTTGCTGCTTTTGGTGTTCCTGAGGCCCTGGAGAAAGTGCCGGGTTACTACCACCCGAAGTCTGGTTCTGGATAGGCTGGGTAGATGGCAGCAGTACAGAATCTGCAGGGGGCGGAAGGACAGAATTCAGGAAGTTGGCATTCAATTCTTGTGGCAGGAAGGTTGAGTCTAGAGAGTTTTGGGCCAATGGGGGCACCAGAAAAACAGAGGAAGTAGCAGGCAAGAATGATGAACTGAGGTCTAGTGGAAGCTGGCAGAGGGAGGCAAGATCACCAACTGCAATCTGAGATAGGTTAGACTGAGGAGGGATAGGCTGTGTTAGCTTTTTCATAAAGAGAGGAAACTCCTTAATACTCTTCCCCTCCTCTTTGTTACTTTCAGGTGTTCCTGCCTTATCCACTGTTAAGCTGCCAGTCTCACCGGTCCCCCTTGTGGGCACTATAGGGGAGATTCTAGCCCCCTGAAGTGTCCCGGAAGGCTCTGCCGCTGGTTCTTCTTCCGAGCTCTGATAGCTGGAATTATGTTTAGTGCGGTTTCCCAAGAGTCCTGCCCTTCCTCCCCCCGCAGACGATACTTTGACCTGTGCCTGAGCCAGGCGCATCTTCGCCTTTAGGCCAGTTGCTGATTCGACTCTGGATGTCAGATTATTTTGTTTATTATGTCTCCCCATAGTAAGTCTTACAGAGGGGCGGCAACAATGAATGGATGCAATGAGGCTGCTTTAATCAGGGCTTCTTCCTACCCTAAAATGTACTGAGGCCACTGCTCAATCTCTATATTTATTTCATATAACCACCATCTGAGCTCCTGGCCTCCCAATGTCCTCGCCACTCATCGGCGCATCTCCTCACCCCTCTCTCCTTCTGAATGCCATATTTTCCTCTCCAGCCTAGGCGATTCAGTACAAAACCAAGTGAAACCAAGTGAACCCACGCCTCCTCCTCACACACCTCCTTCGACCAGGAAAAAGTCCGGATCCGCTCCTCATCAATCAAAAGCACAGAAAAGCCGCTCCAGCATCCACCATGATTTTAACCCTGGTGGCAGACTCCCGTGTGAGGACAGTGAACATCACGTGTCATAGCTGCTGGTCTGCCAAACTTTTCCCCCATCAAGCACTCTCTATGCCTTCTAGCTCCAAGTCCTGCAACACTTTTTCTGCTCAAAACCCGCAAGCCGCGATGTCTACGAGCACGGATATCAACACGCCAGAGCTGCCGAGGTGCGCCGCCATTACGACAGGGGGGTGTGGTCACCTACAGCTACCCGGAGGCGTGGTTTTCCGGCATAGAGGTAGTTCACTCAACCTGACGAGGCAGGAATGGGAGCAGATTGCCCAGTTAGGAGGTAAGGCTCTTAGAGCGCCCACTTTTAAAAGGATGTCTTTTCTATTACGTTGGCTGGCCTACCTTACTCCTAAAGCTCTAAATAAACACTTACCGGGAGTAGAAAACAAATGCGTTAGATGTCAGCTTCAGAAGGGGGGCGAATGGCTTCATATTTTTTACACACTTGAAATATTTTGGCGCAAAATCTTTTCTTCAATAAGCCAGGCCATTAATAAGGTACTTGATCTCGAAGCCGAGGTTGCTCTTTTTGGCATCTCTATAAAAAGAACTGATTTGTCCAATGCTGAAGAAACCTATATGGCGATCTGCACTTTAGTTGCCCGTTCCCTAATCCTCCAAAATTGGAAATCAGAGGAGGTACCATCCTATTTTAAATGGGTAAATAAAATGAGACGGACAAAAAAGTTTGAAGAGGCTTACTCCAAAAGAGTTCGGGCAACGAAAAAGTTCATAAAAAATTGGAAATTCTTTGATAGTAATCAACCCACTATCGTCACATAGCACTTTGGCAAGTGACACTTTATCAATATAAGAAGTGTAGGACAGGTATGCTAGCACTTCTTTGCTGCAGGTCCCTTGTCCAAGTAGAAGGTTTTCAAATTAAGAAAATACATCTTGGACACTTAAGCACTTTAGCACATGGCATTCTATCAATATAAAAAGTTTAGGCCAGGCACGCTAATACTTCTCTTGGGCAGGGTCCTTGCATAAGTAGAAGGTTTATTAATTAATAAAATACATCTCGTCGTGTGGACAAAGGTAAATGCTATAATAGCAACATAAGGGTGCCTGCTTTGGCCTGATTATTGCACTTTGCACTACCTGCACTCTATTGAAATTATGACTGTGAAATAATCGCACTCGGCACTTTTCTGGTATTTATTTCTTGCTTTGTATCAAAATGTAGATTAATGATTATTGCTAAATGTTATGAATTATAGGATTCTACTAGATTTTGCTTGACGTTTATAACTATTTCCTGATCATTGTTCATTGTATAAATGTTTTAATGCCATCTGCTTTGCTCAATAATTTTTTTTATAAAAAAAACAATTCCATCCTTTCCCTTGTTGCAGTTGGTACCATTAAGTGCGACCAGTATAAAGTGATGTGGTTCACATGCTCGCTGTACACCCAACCTGCACCCTACTGATTGATGACGCTCAAATAGGGCAAAATAGATCTGGGGCTGCCTATGTTCCCTTCTGGAAGAGGCCTTGCCTGGAAGTTCATGATGGACTGCTCCTATAGGGTAGCGTCAATACTGATATGACATCCGTACTGATTTGCATAAGGCATGCCTCTGTCTTGAGTGGCATAGTGGGTGAATAAACAATGGAGTACAGTGCGGCCACGAGTGAAGCAAGTGGCTGAAAATAATTACAAGCATTCTGTTTGTCACTTTTTTGGTTTTTTAAATGTTATGGTTTGCTATATTTCAGTATTGCAGAAATATCACCAGTGACACGTAAGTTAGATGCTGCGGTGTAGATTTACGACACCCATATAAGTGACTTTAAAATCAAGGCTTCAGTTAAACCTGCCATTGCAGCTCTGAAATGCTGTCAGAAAAGCTTTAAAAGACACTTGCAAATAAAGTGATATTTACATTTCTAAAAGTCTACTTTTGACTTCTAAATTGTTCCGTGAAGCCTGCAAGTCTGGCTGCCTATGTTTAAATTGGTATACCCTATAGCAAAGTATTTAAAGACTCTTTTTCAATGCATAATGGGCGGTAGACTTTTCGTATGGTAAAAGCCCAGCTGTAAATAAAGGTCTTATTTTTGGATTAGTCGGGTATGGAAATAGCCACAGAGACAATCCTTGCACTGCTTTGTAAAAACACAGCACCGTTTTTGTTAAACAAATGACATTTTATAAAAACGTGTTTGACCCTGAAAAAACTGACTGGAAATAAGTCGGGTCTCATCAGGCTCTTTCTTCTCTAGTGGTAGTAATTACTCATTTGATCAGCACTGATATAGTCTTCCTGGGAGAAAATAATAATATGCTTGACCTTCAACAGGAAGGCTGAGGGGATATAATTACAGACCATGCGCTGGTAATTATCTTAGAATGTGTGAAAGGGGAATAGACTGGATGAGCAGATGGAGTTTACATGGAAGTGGCTGGAGAGTAGCACGTTTATGATCAGCTGTGCCCCGGTTCCAACGGTGCATCCGAAGCTGCCCTGTCCCCGGCCAACCTGTCTCCTCTCACAAAGAGGCGGACTTTCTAGCTGGCTAGCCACGGGTTGTTTCTTTGGGAGTTCATTTGTCTTTTTCTGATAGGTTCTTAGCGCCACACACTGACAGTATGGTCTACACATTTAGGAAGAGTTCTTAGGGCCTCATTTATGAAAAGTGACGCATCACTGCGTGAAAACAGTGATGCGTCACTTTTCACTGCGCCCTCCCTGCGACTCCAATGATGCGTCATATTTACAGTATGACGCATCATGTCGCAAGGAGTCACAGATACGTCAGTATTTCTGACGTATCTGTAGGCGCAAAAGTGACGCATTGCTGGAGTGTGTCACAAAAGTGACGCAACTCCACCAATGTGTCCTTTCACATGGGGCAAGCCCCATGTGAAAGGGCCTGCGTCAGTCTTACGCCTGCTGTGAGACAGGCGCAAGATATTGACGCATTTGCACCCTAGAAGTGGCGCAGTGAAATCTCGTAGATTTCACTGTGTCACTTCTACGATGCTTACTTACGTGGGAACGCCCACCCTGCATACATTATACCTGACGCAGGTATAATGTAGCGCAGGGGTTTACAAAGTGACGCATCTAGGTAGATGTGTCACTTTGTAAATATGGCGCATCATGGCGCATGTTTTACGCCACTGGTGCGTCACAAAAAGTGACGCACCGGTGGCGCAAAAGTGACGCAGGGGCTCATAAATGAGCCCCTTAATGTCTAGGATTCTTTTGCATTAAACAGAGATAAATGCTTCAAAAGGGTTAGGTAAATGATGAGAATTTTATTAGAACTGGATTAGAGGTCTCCCTGACTACTAACCAGTATAAGAAAAGCTTCCCACAACCGGCTGCTCAGAACACAACGGGATTGGGAAGAACAGGCAAGGACACACCTCCTGGTGTATGTATCTACCTGGAAGAGAATTGAGGCCTGGACCAGCTCTCTCCTGGCCAAAAGGACTGGAAGTGATTCTCAAGTGTCAAGTAAGCTAACCATGTGTAGACTCAATGATGTAAAGGACAAGGGAAGTGGAAGACAAATCTCTCCAGTTGGAAGTGGACTGTTCTTTAATGGATTGAGTGAATAAGTTTATATCCCACTGCCAGTATACTGACAAAGAGACAAGCCTTCTAGGAAAACATTCAATAAACGTATTCAGTATCAGTGACTAAACTTTGCTGGCTTAGCTTTCTTGGAGGTTTTTGTTACAAAGCTTATGACTTCTGCTGGGCCCCTGAAATCAAATAGCTGACAAATTACATTGTCAGCTACATTATTATGCCTTGAATTGGTGGAGGGTTTTGAGATCCCAAAAATTTACTAATGGCTAGAATTAAACTTTGGTTGATGGTTGTAATACCTCTGCCTGTGCTGTATGTTTCCGATTGTCATCACTATTTTCCAATTAGGAAGGTGTCATGTACTCTACTATGTACTTTATTTTTCATGCTTTGGTGAATGTTTATTTTAAAAGGAATTGTTAGATCTGGGGGTCTCTAGTTGGCAGGGTAGGTACCACTGTCCAAGTAGGGACCCTTGCTTCTAGTCAGGGAAAGGGGGATACACTGTTAAGATAACGCCTGCTCACCCTCTAGGTAGCTTGGCCTGAGCAGTCTAGGCTATCAAAGGCAATGTGTAAAGTATTTGTACCAACACTCACAGTAACACAGTGAAAACACCACAGATTTACTCCACACCAGTTTTAGAAAAATAAGGTATCTTTACTAAAAACTTCACAAGACGAAATACTACAGAAAAACCAACATACAATTAAAAAGGTTACTTTAAAGATAGTTCAAGAATTTGCAGAAAGTACTCCAGGATGTAAAAGTCAGTGTCCTGCACAATGCGACTCTCAATGCACAAAATGCGACACTCTCGTGCCCAACAGTACCTGTAGTAGCGATAAGGTTCCCAAAAGCTATCACAAGGAAGATGGCAAAGGCGATGCGATACTCCTGAGATCTTGGGGAGGCTTTGCAGCAGCCCTGCTTCACGCAGCAGAGGTGGATGCGCCGGCTCCGATCTGTAGGGGGAGGATGCGATGACTTTGGCTTTCGTTGCGTAGGTTTCTTAGGGGGAAGCGTCACGCACAGGTACGATGCGACGATCTTCGGTGCGGCGCGATGCGCGGCGCAGTGCTGACTTCTGGCGCCGCAACCCTCGATGCGTCACGGGACGGGACTCTGCGTCGACACACGCAGCGACTGGATACTTTCACGCACCGGCAGTGGTGCGGCCCGCAAACTGGTTCTGCGACGACCCTCGCAGCGTCAGGAATCTTCGCACACCGGGACGATGCTCGACGCACTCGGCGATGCGGGGACTCCGGGTGCTGCGATGACGCCGCGATGAAATTCTCCTCGCACTCTCGTTCTTGCGACACGCAATCGGATGATGCGTTGGGTACCAGTTACTCTTTTTCACGCTTCTGCTTCCCAGCTCCCAAACACAGCAAAACGACCTCCTGAGGCCCCAAGACTGGGCAAGCACTCCAAGGCAGGTCAGAACTCCTTCAGCAGAGTTCCAGGGGAGCTGGTGGTGAAGTCCTTTTGTTCCTGGGACTTCTTAACAGGGAGCCAGCTCTTCTCAGGCCCTTGGAGATCAGAATCAAAAGAAGGGGACACAGCAAAGTCCTTCCCCTCTCCTTGGCAGCAAAGCAAAACAGCAAGCAGGCAGTCTTCTCCTCTTCAGTTCTTTTCAGCTTTCTCCTTGGCAGAGGTTTCTTCTTAGTTCCAAAGTGATCTAAAGTTTAGGTGTCTGGGGTCCTCTTCTTATACCCCTACAAGTCTTTGTCTCTCTGTGTTTCAGTGGGGGGATTCCCCTGCTCAAACCGGTTCCTGGGTGTGCTCTGCCCTGGAGCACCTGGTTCCTTTCAGAGTGAGGGGCAGGGTCGTTAGACGCTCAGCAGGAGGTGGAGCCTTCTTTGTGCCAGCAGAGGCAGAGTCCTCAGCCTGGCCAGCAGGGGGTGGAGCCAGCATTGTGCTGGCAGAGGCAGCCCTATTCAAACCCAGGGGCTACTCCTCCCACCCATCTAAAGCAGATCTCCCTATTCACCCTGCTGCTGACTCATCCAGGCTCCTGGAGCCACCTAGCCCATCACATGACACCAGTCAGCCAACCAGCACACAAGCACACAGGAAGGTTAAACAGGAGAATAGCTACTTTCTAAAAAGTGCTATTCTCACACAGTGATTTTAAAAACCATCTTTCTAAAAAGATGTATAATTAAATTCTGAACACAAAGATACCAAACTTGGATTTTCTATCTTGCCCTTATGGGAAGATAGGCATGTAAACAGCCTCCCCCATTCTATCCTATGGGCAAGATAGCCTCTCAGCAGTGAAAAACGAAAATGGCTGTAATTCACTACCAGGGCATGTTACACACCGCAGTACATCCCCTACCTTTCAGATACACTGCACCCAGCCCAGGGGGGTACCTAGGGCCACCATAGGGATGCCTGACATGTACAGAAAGGGAAGGATAAGGCCTGGTCAGTGGGTGCACTGGCCAGGTCGACATGGCAGTCCTGGACTGCACATAGGCACTGCAAGCAGACCTAAGACATTATTTTAGGGCTACTCCTGTGGGTGGCACAATCAGTGCTGCAGCCCACTAGTAGCATTTGAATCACCAGCCCTGGCACACTCAGTGCACTTTACCAGGGGCTAACAGGTGAAACAAATATACCAATCATGGATAACCAATCAATATAACAATTTATACAGAGAGCATATGCACTTTAGCACTGATCAGCAGTGGTAAAGTGCCCAGAGTCCTATTGCCAACAACCACGGGTCAGAAAAAATAAAGGAGGAAGAAGCAAAAAGTTTGGGGATAACCCTGCAAAAAGGGCCGTTTCCAACAGGAATGCTATGCATTTAGTGTGTGTTCACTGTAAAGTCTGTAAACAAGTCAGTTTAATGAAGTACTTGATTTTTTTTAAAACAACACGCTCTTCTGAATAACCAATTAAAGATCCCCATTTTCTGCTGTCCTTGTTTCTGGCTGGAATGTCTGGTATTTTTTTGGTTGTCCAATGGCTGCTGACTATACATTGCTGAGTAATTAAAGACCTCTGTTTCCTACTGCCCTTGTTTCCCCTTGAGTGTCAGGTATTTTGTTTTAATGTGTACAACAATTGCTGACTAATTATACACAGCTGTCCTTTTAAAGACCTCCTTTTCCTGCTGTCTGCTTTTCTTGCTGGATTGTGGGATATTTTGTTTTTGATAGTACAATCACAGCTGACTAATTAAGAGCCTCTGTTTCCAGACCCTATTTCCTGATGGAGGATTTCTTCTGATAGGCATGCAGCACTCTCCATGTGTATCACTGGCTATAAGTACCATGTTGATAGTTTTGCCCCCTTCTAGGCTTCATCAATCTGTCTGAAGAGGGAGCAGTGTCTCCTGACAGCACCATATCTGAGTTCTAAGCTCCACTACCTGCAACAAGAGCACAGTGGACACTGTCACATGGAAGCTGGAAGCTTTCAACTTCTGTAGGAATCCCGTCCCTTCTAGATGACTTTCTATAACTTTGACTCCTGGAACCTGGCCGTTCAGCCGGTACTGCAATGTTTCCCTCGCCTTGACAGTGACCATCATTTTCTCAAAGCAGCTCAACACTCCAATTACTGTGGCCCATTACAGAGGCCTCTGGACAGGATACTAGCAGAATGCCTCTCATTTTTCGTTTCTCCTTTCTTCAATACAAAAAAGAAACAAGGAAACCCTGAGGGTCTGTTGGGACCAAGGGTAAACGTATGCTAAGAGAAACAGAAGTCCCATACAATCGGATTTAGAAACAATGTCACAATTTTAGTAATAAAAATTGGAAGGTAATAATATATCAATGAAGTATTTAATAAACAGATACATTGAACGCAAAAAATAACAAGAAGTTGAGTGAGCAAACCGTGACAGGGCAAAGGAAAATCTCTCCTTTCTTCAAGGCCACCATTACAGTTTCAATTTAAAGTAAGTTTTAGCAGATGTTGTAATGCTCTTCCTTCAAAATCTCCTACTCTGTGAGGGAGCCACTCAGGATCAGTGCTTCTTAACCAGTGGTTGACAGACCACTGGGGGTTCAGAGCACCTACTCAGGAGTCAGAACACATTTTAGAAAATTAAATAACACTAGCAGAATTATAAGAATATATGCATAAAAAATCTAAATTTAAAATTGAAAATGTTATACCGCTCTGTAAATGTGACTAAATGTGTAATTGGTGCACAGAAACTAAGTTGGTATCCTTATCTAGACGCATGTGAGCAGAATAAGTACAGCAAATAGCATCTAATAAGGATGACTGATCATCCGACGCATGTTTATGCACCACCAACAAATAAGAGAAAGTGATATTCTAGACTCTAGCAAATTACTTCAACTTTAAAACCACATTTGAAAAGTGACAACCTTCCTCTGAAATGTTTTAAATTTTTGTGATTTGAAAAATATTTCTGTCATTGATGTACACGTGTTTCTCTATTATTATGTATTTTTTTGAGGTTCAAATTGTAGAAATTGCTTCCAGTAGTGATTCAGGCAGAGTCGGCAAAAGATTAAGACTCACTGCACTAGATTACTAATTTGAAACACACACAAGGTATAGTTGTTCTGGTAGGGCAGGGTGAGTTGAAGGCAAATATTTTTTTATTAAAAGACAAATGCATTTCCCAAAGATGTAGGCCAAAGCTTTTGAGCAAACATGGATTTGGAGTGAATGTACTGGAATTGTAATTTATTGAAAGGCAATCCAACGACGTTTCAAACAGAGAAAGGCCAAAGCATTGTAAAACTGCACTTGACAGAGGTTTGAAAAAGAATAATAAACAAGCATTGGGTAGTCTGCATTTTGTGAATGATCACAACATGAAATACAGAAATTTGAGCCTCAAATATTTTTAATTAAAAAAAATATATATATATTTGCTTTATGGAATTTGGCAAGTATGTGGTAGTGAGCACAGTACGGAGGGAATTTGGAACAGTGAACGATAATAATTTAAAAGAATACAATTTATCAAAAACAAATGTGGGAAATGGGAAAGAGAACACAGCTAAAAAGACAGCTGTACAAAATACATATATATAATATATTACCTGAAGACAGAGACAAACAAATATATATAATATATTACCTGAAGACAGAGACAATTGCCCAATAAGGTCTATTGGGTTATGTGAATGGATAGTATCAGACAAAGAGACAGAATACATCTCATATGACAAGCCATGGTTAATTGTGGAACACATTATGCGGGAAGTTTGCAACAGAGGTTATATTTAGTTGTGAAATTAAAACTGCAACCCTAATTACAAGAGAGCCACCTGGGGTTAAGGCATTTACTGGGTGTGCTTTATGCCTCTTATTCCAAACTTGAGTTTGCACAGGGATCAGTATTTAACCCCAGGATATATTCAAGGCCCAAGACGTTCACCTGGTTTTCTGGCCAGGGTTTAGAGAATGAATACAGCTTGTGGGTGATATGTAACTGACTTAAATTCAGGGTTTTAAAAGCTGGACATATTTCACATAGGTGTATACAATGTTCAGGAGGGATCACAACTTATAGAACAGAATGCAAAATTAATGTAATGATTCTTGAAAGTGCATTTCCCATTTATGGGGACATACACCACAATAAAAATGTTACATCTAACTATGTACTGCATTACAAGATTTCTGATGGAAGGTCTTGCAAAAAGAAATATAATTACAAATATTTAGAGCTTCATTGACACACAGCATGCCAAGGTGCTGAGATGAACCACATCTTGGGAGAGATAAATGAGATAGAGTGAGAGAGAGAGAGAGAGAGAGAGAGAGAGAGAGAGAGAGAGAGAGAGAGAGAGAGAGAGAGAGAGAGGCAGAGCTGGAGAGTAAAGAAAAACTTACTTAATTGTAAGAAATGTGTATCTGCCTGGCATCACAGGTTTGTGCTTGAGAACACAAATTTAAGCAATACATTTGAAACAAGCATTGCATCAACTGTAGCACAAACAAAGGTTTTTCCAGAGAAGCTGGATATGATGTGATAGGATATTTATTTTTGTGATTTATAGCAACTTTCATATGATAGATGTGAAACAGAAGTGTAACTAAATTAAAAAAAGAAATTATATTTCACCTCACAGGCACACATAGTTTGTTTTATGGAACACAACCATTTAACTCAATCATTTGTGCAAAGAGACAGTGAAGGTTGTATGAGGAAACAAAGAACAAAGATAAAATATAATAAACAGGTTAGGGGTGTGTGGGAGTATCACAAACTGAGAGAGCTGCAACGATGGGTTAAGTGTCATGTGCAGGACATGAGAAGAACTGGTTATCTGTCTTGGACATTTTTTCTTTTGAAATTTCTAGCAATAGTTGATGTGAGCAAGTGCACTATTAGTTGAAGTGGGTGGTAGTATTCTTCAAGCAATAATTGCACTACTTCTTGCTAGGTCAAGTTCGATGTTAACATTTTAAACCTGAGCTGAACCCTTGGTGGATGTAGAACAAAGTAGACAGGCTTAAATTAGGAAAACAAATGTAAAGCATTTATCAGTACCAAACAAATGAAAAGTAGAACACACAGCACAATATAAATCTCTCTCCAAATTATAGAAATGGAGAAACTTTCAATGATCAAATAGACACTAAAATGACCACAATCAGATGCAGGGAAGTGCAGATATGAATTTTATAAGTTTTAGGTGTTTCTATGCCAAGAAGCGCAAAGCACCAACTGCAGGTATCTGGTTGCACTAGAATGGGACAAAGTTAAAAGTTAAGGCTGACTGTGATGCAGTTGAATGAAGGGACCAGGTTCTTCCTCGAAATGTACCTTCTGACTTCATCTTTTTCTTTGAGAAAGCTCTTGTTGATGAGGTAGTTAGTGGGTCTGGGTGAAAGCTGGATCACCAGAGGGACTCTTCAATGGCAGCTAGGTAAAGCACAGCATTTCAATGGGAGCCTCTGAATCGGCGGGAAGTTTGAGTCGATTGACCTCAATGACTGGAAAACTATGAGTGGTGGAAGTCTGAAGATCAGGCCCAGGAAGGCGCGGCCGGCAAAGGGGTGCCGCTCGTCATTGGTGCTAGTGAAGTCCTCTAAATCCGGACTTCAAACCTTTTCTGGAAGGCAGGATCCTTTCAGTGGGGCAAATGAGCAAGTTCAGTGCGACTGGCAGTTTGATGTTGGTGGCTGGTAGCCTCTGGTTCTTTTTGCAGAAAGTTTCCAGTCTTGCAGTTTTAAGGATGAAAGAGTACACTCTAACACAAGCCAAGGGCACAGGGCCTTTTGGGTATCACTTGAGGGTTAGTACTTAATCTCCCAAATGCCACCAGCAGGGTCCATGGCAAACTGAGATGGAACTGGTCGGCTTGGTTCAGTGGGGATGAGGGTTTAGGTGTAGTTTATCATTCAACTTCCTATAGAGGCTATATATATAGAGCCTATATAGGCTCTATATATATATAGAGGCTATGTATCTTCCCCTATAGAGGGGAAGATACAAGCAATTTGAACCAAGTACAAGCTTCCAAGGTTACACATTGGAGGTCTATCAGTATCTTTGTGATATGATCTGTTTTCATGGTACTAGTAATGGGGCAAAAAGCTGTATGAAATAACCCTTGAGAAGGAGTACAGTTGATTTGAGACAGCATGGCATTTAATTCACTTAGATGAAAAAGAACAACAGCTTAATGATTTGTTCTGCAATAAACGGATACAATGATGGTACCGTAGACATGCAGCATGGAAGGAATAACAGTAACAACAGTACAAAGTGGAAGTAATGAGTAGAATGAGAAACAACAAGGCAACATACTTAAGAAATGGTGAGGAAACCGAATGCATTTTCCACAAACTCACACATGGTTCTTGTGATAGATGGCACCAGAAGTTCAATAAATGATATCACTTTTTACAATAAATACTGCAACACAATTGGCATTATGAAATTACAGATGTCAATACTTTGATGCATGTTATGATTTTGTTTTGAAATGTAGTTATATTTTGTTTTTAAGTTCTGCTGATATTTGGTATAAATATTTGGAGGTCATAAATATAAATGTAAATGTAAATGTAAATAACTGGCCAATTTCAGGGGGGCGTCCAGTTTTTTTTTATGACCGTAATGTTGGTTTAACATTGGGCCTGAATGACAAAGGTAAACTTACACTTTTGTGCCAGTTTGCGATTGTTTACTATTCACAAAGGTATTTTACTAATGGTATCTATATGATTGTAGAGAATGTGCACCTAAAAAGATAGGCCTGTTTCTATCTATGTTTTGTGTGGAGACTCCACAGTTGTAAAGATACCAATAGTAAATACCTTTGTGAATAGCAAGTAATTGTAAACATACCATTGTGAATCACGCCCTTAGACTTCTGGTCTAAACTTAGACTGGGTCGAAGTCTAAGTTTAACTTTGTGAGTGGGGCCATACAGTCACACAACACGCTTTTACTTTCTTTTCATAGAATATACTGTTTGGAAATATTGAAAGGGCATCAGACTAATTCGAGCACTCATGAAAATACTTGTATAATGATTATTCTTTTATAACCTGCGTCCTCCCTGTGATTCCAATGTCCGAAAGTATACATCTGCCTTTGGGCATTGCAATAGCGCTAAAACCTGTCCTGTGTACAGCTGCATTCCAATGACCCTGATCAACTGCCAATAACTAGAGTAGATTTCTCAGTTTGTTTTGCCCGTGGTTTCACGTGGGGCCCATGGGCAGACATTTGTGAAATTGGGAATTATTTTTCATCATCAGACTTTGAGTCAGAAAAGAGAGAAAAATGTTGCAATGGGGGAAAGAAAGTCAAAGTGAAAGACGGATACAAGGGACAAAGTGAGAAAGCAGGGATGAAAAAGAACCTGCACATGTTATATAAAAGGGCAAGTAAGGTATGGTAATAAATGAAAGAAACATGTCATGGACTCAAGACTAGATAACATAGGTATTTGGGAACACTGACATTCGACAGCACTGGTGGCAAGCTCCTAAGGAAAAACTTGGGCACTGGTACTTATTCCTTTACTAATTAAGCAATTCATTTAAAAGGAACTACTGTGACATTAGGCAGCCTAGAGCTATGTTTTTATCTGTAATTCAATTGTCCGACAGCGAACATGTTTACACGTAGGTTACATTTTAAGATATGCTGTGGAGGCACTTGGCACTTTATTAGTTTAACAATTTGCTGCTATCTGTAATTTTCATTTTTAATACATAAAGTAGATTTATGTTTTTATCTCTTATTCAATTGTCTGACAGTGAAACATTACACGTAGGTTCATTTTAAGAAATGCTGTGAAGGCACGTGGCACTTTATATTTTTTAACAATTTGCTGCTATCTGTAATTTCCCTTCTGATACTATTTAATTATGTTTCTCACTGGACACAATGTCAACTGTTATATGCATGTTACTTTTATGGATGGAAAACCTTCCGAATAAAGTGTCAAACTGAACTAATTGAGCACTGAATATTTCTGTACAAACTCTAGTGAGTACAGTGCTGCAATCATTTTCTAACGGGATTAGAATATTGGCAACTATACTAGCATATGACACAATGAAGGACCTGTGGAAACACAACAAGGCTGGTAAATACTGTAGCTTGAAGAGGAAACAGAGGAGAAGCAGCTGAAATGAAACAATGTTATACAGTGTTTGTCCTTAAATGAGTGACCTGTATGATAACTGTAGAAGATTGGTGTTCCACAGTTTACTGCAGAATTAAAATAAAATAAAACTTTTATTTGTAATTTTAGTAAATGTAATTGCACCTGACATTAGCAGAATGTATCATGTCATCAAGGCCAATATATTGATTTCAAGTCTTAATACGTCATACTAATGTCAGAAGCGTGACTCAATGAACCTTAATGTTAATGAGAACTCAAAGAAACGTATTGTTTTCATTTTCAAATGCACTTTCTAGGGGACGCTACTGCAGTCTCCTCATTGATGCTAAAATATGTTTTTGAAATTTGCCGCCACAAAATATTCCTATTGTATTTGTGAAGAATTTTGCTACGATTTTCATCAGAGTAACTCATAACAGTCCACGTATTAATAAAGGAACAAAATATATACGCTGTTTTTGCTTGCGTTCGTTAGAGTGTTGTCAACCATGCAGGAATGAATAAATATATGCACTTTCAATTCTAGTTTTAATATATAAAGAATACAAATAATTGAAAATCTGGTACCACATTTGTGTGAGGTTCATCAATCTTGCTGCCGTTAATGGACATCTTGTGTTAGAGCATACCTTACACTGCACACAGATACATTATACATTGTTTGAGGAGTATTTCAGGCAGGCGCAGGCCTGTTCTAAAGGTGATTTTTCAAGATCACGTTGTCACAGTGGTTAGTTCATTTGATCATCTCCCTGTGACTTGAAGTATGGACGCTGGGGGTGTTTGCCTGCTGATGCACTGGAGGCTATCTGTGTCACTGGAGGATCATATATACTGAGAAGACTGTATTAAAATATGAATTAGAACGAACATTCACCGTGCAGAAAGCAAGGAATTGGACATGGTCTTCGGGACTGAAAGAACTAGGTTGGCAGAGGAATGATGCATTAGTAGGCTCTCAAAGCCCACAGGACATGCGCCAGCCATGCTGCATTTCATCAAACATACATTGTTTAAGTGCCCTCCCCAGACTACTTTTCAGAAATGCCTGCACTGGTCTGGGGACAGACACTGATTTGGTAGAGTAAGCTTGCCTTCTGCTGCCAAATTGGCCATAATGTGTCTTGTAAGAAAGTATATAGTTTTAATAGGTGTGGGTAAAAAATTCCCAGAGGCCAGTGTTCCAGGGATTCTGCACACATACAGAACGATGCACAGGAAACCAGGACTTTGGTGTTTTGTGGTGTACCAAAAACAGGCCTCAGTGCCCAGAACCCTATCCGGCTAGCTATAGCATCCCATTTGTTCTCCGTACTACAGCGGAGCTACCAATGATTGGATATCCTAGAATATGCGACTCAGGGCCTCTCAGAATTCGTGGGAACAAAGCACTCTTTCGCTTAGATACTCATACCTGTTCACAATGTGAGTAACCAGAGACACAGTATAGTTTAAAACGTTTATTTCAACTAACATGCTCTGTAATGCAGTACACGTGCTAACACTAGCAAAGTAATGCATAAAAACAATATAATCAGCATGGTTACAATTCCATATAATACGAACGGGGATAGCATATTATTATGACAGTGGATTAAGCCTTATAGCGCTTTACCACCCTCCCTGTGCTACAAACTATGTTTCTTATATCAGTGGAAGACCTCAGGGCTTGGACAGCGGAACCCCCTACCTCAAGTCTTAAATGATAGGATTTACATCTCCGGACAAGCACAGCTCTTCCTCTGGAAAGGTTTTCTCCAAGTGTTGTTAACTTGCATCCCGTGCAATATTAAAAGCACCCAGAAAGTCAGAAGCGCAGCTGTGTTCCACGTTATGTCTATGTGTGTGGGACGGACCAAAGCCGATTAACCAGTGGAGTTGTTTTCTGGCCTTGAACACGAAGTACAGACGAGAACTCAGAGCAAAACAGAAACAGTGAAAGGCAGACAGTTCCCATGTGAAGCAGCACAAGCAAAAGTGTTTACGGGAACCAAGGCATGTAGTGTCGTGTGCATAAGCGGCAAGATGGCGGTGATGCAATGCACAAACTAATGCTAACTTAGCAACGTCCGCTGGAACCCCCAAACCCTCACGACACCAGATCTTCACAATGAAAATCAACGAGAGGAACAGGATGTCACACTTAAGTTGGATAGTCAGTATATATTACTATTGCCTTTGGGGAATTATACTTTGATTTGTGATTTTATATTTGAATTCTATGGATCTTTTAAAAAGAAAAACAGGCTCAAAGTTAGTCTACTTCGACCAAAGCCCCCACACTGAAATTTCATATAATGGCAGTTGATCATGAAACGGGATTATACATTGGATAAAGTATCACCTGTTGTACATTATAAGGATATTCCAAGCCACAGAGAAGTCCTGTGGTCATTAAGAGGAATAAGGCTGAAGGCCAAGTTCCTTCTTTATAAGGTCACTGAACTCCAAGATTACTTGCAATAGTAATTTAACATAGAGTAGAGCATGTTTTATTCCTTAAAATATATGGGCCATTATCGTTTCGAGAAAAATAATAAATCCTTATACAGCTTGTTGCTTCATATGAATAAACATATATGCAAATATCTAGAGCAAATGTATAATGTGTTATGAGAAATGAAACTTACAAATAGGCACCTAGTGGTTTGTTTCAAATGCATATTAAATGAAGTTCAATGTAAGTCCCTTTCAGAAAATACATGCAGGTCATGTGTGGGTAAAATGTAGAGCGATTTCCGCTTTCCTTTAACGACGTGTGGACATGCAGTACATAAACCTGCTGCCGTAAATCCCTTATTATACTAATGACTGCTGCTTTTCAGGAAAACAGCCCAGGAGAGAAGAGAAGCTCATTCACATTTCACCATGTAAAGAACGGTTGTAATTCTCCTCCTTGACATGCTTTTCACATTATCTACTCGTTCTTGCAGAAGAGTTTGTGACACCATCACTGAACTGTAAAAAGGTAATACAGAAGAACAGCTGTAATTTTGTTATTACAGGTTGCTTGTGGTGTCATACCTATACTATAATAAGAACATTAGAGACCGGTTTGTATACAAGGTTGCATGTTGTACAAATCAAGACGTCTGTTTGATTATGTCTGGCATGTGGCCCTGTTAATATTGCCACTAATATAACCTGTTTCTCTTTTTGACGGATGTTGCTTTTGTAGTCTACCCTTGTACATATTTTTATTCCACCAACCATATAAACAAAAGTACAAACCTGATAGTTTAAAATGCTGTAAAATCGAACAGGAACCAAACCTGAGCAATTGAGGTTGAAAACACTACGCAAAACAACCTAATCCAACTCAATTTGAATATATTTATTGGGCGAAATAGAACTATGCAACTGAATACCCAGACCTTTTTTAAGGCCAGTCTGGCAAAACGAAGGAAAAGAAGTATATAGGATGCAAGTTTAATTTTTCTGCATGCGCGGCATCTAATCTGTGCAATGAAAATGTCTGCAGCATCTGGAAGCCTTGCATCTTCAATAACCCATGCTCTCTGAGGGCTCTCCCACATCATATTGTCTCTGGAGGGATTATCACTTCCACACTGAGCAGGAGACTGCTCTGGCAAATACACTATGGAAAGCGTTGACCAATGATACAAACATTGACCAGTCCTTTCAGAGGCCAAGATTGCAACATGATCTTCCTGTGTGTGTGTGTGTGTGTGTGTGTGTGCGTGTGCGTGTGTGCGTGTGTGTGTGTGTGTGTGTGTTTGTGTGTGTGAGAGAGACACAGTATGTTAGAGTAAATGAGAAGGAGCTAGAGAAAAATACAGAGATGCGACAAAGTGGTGGGGGGAAAGTGAGGAATACAGAATAGGATAGATGGGAAGGATAATAGATATAAAGATAGAGCGAGGAGCAGAGAAGAGAGAGAATCATTTTATTTACATCATTATGTGTAAATACATCTAGGGGTATATTCCCAAGAACGTGTGCTAATCATCACCAAAAAATGTTAACGCAACTTTACACATCGCAGCCTATTACGGGAAAATAACCCAGTGTCAACGTGGATTTCACAACAAGGCGGCCCCATGCGATTGTTTGCCGAAACCGCGGCCAATGTCCGCGATACAACCACCTCGACGGAGATAAAAACACAAACCCCAATGCGAAAAAATCTGCGATGGGCCAAAGCGCGATGAGGAAATCAGTGATATGCAGCGCCAGGCCTGCAATACCTGGCATATGGAAAAATCACCATAAAAGTCGAAAAAACACCCAAACACAAACTGACCAACACCCAAGCACCATGGAGGCAGCTGCAGCAGGGACAGAGGATGAGCGCAACCCCAGAAGCACCCCGGACGACCAGCCCGGGACCTCGGGGACAGGAAAGGGCAAGGACAAGAAGAAGAGGAAGACGAAGTTCACTCCGCAGGTGAACAGGATCATAGTCATGGAGGTGATGGAACACCATCAACAACTGTTCGTCACCTCCAACGTGTCATTGGGCACCAAAGATGGAATATGGTGGGACATCATGGACAAGGTGAATGCCGTCGGAGGGCACAAGAGGACAATGGTCGAGGTCAAGAGGCAATGGAATGACATCAAGCGAAAGACCAAGGACAAACTCGTAGCCAACCAGAAGGCAGCAATGCAGTCTGGGGGTGGGGGCCCAGCACCACAGCTCGTGCTGGATGACAGGGAGGAGCTGGTGTCGACAGTCATCAGTGTGGACCGGACACTGCTCGACAGGACACAACACAACCACAACAGGGTGAGTGACCACCAGGTACTGGGAGGACGGGTGGAGATGGCCACGATGGCACACATGCAAAATCAAGCAGAGCACAGTGCACACCCTCAATGACTCTGGGTCATCGCCCAGATCTATAGACTGTCACAATGTACAATGCCATGCTGTTTGAATGTCAACATGTACCATGCGGCTACATACATGTGGACACATTGCAATACACCATCTCCCCTTCACATTGGATGGCCACCGTCAACACCCCCTGCAGAGCAGTCCCAGACACTCTTCACTGATGATGAGGAGGACAACCCCAGCATCGACGCACAAGCCCTCCTAGACATCATTGACATCATCCGCGACTCACCTCCATGATCAGGGCTGCCCAGCTGCATTGAGGAGACC
The DNA here is from genome assembly GCF_964204655.1 of Triturus cristatus. Lineage (NCBI taxonomy): Eukaryota > Metazoa > Chordata > Amphibia > Caudata > Salamandridae > Triturus > Triturus cristatus. The sequence goes on from NC_140581.1 coordinate 955,107,655, forward strand.
CCACCCACCACCCAAACCACCCAGCAGGAGGCACCCATGGCCCAGGCAGTCTCCCAAGGCCTCCAAGAACAACACACGGCCTTCCAACGGCGTGTGCTGGAGGGCCAGAGGGAGACGGCTGAGCAGGTGCGGGTGGGGTTCGACCTCATGGATACCAAACTGGATGCCATCCATGGGTGTCTAGGCCCGCTCCCTGGTCTCCAACGAGCTCTGACTGACATCGCTGGAGTCATGACGCAGAAAGAAGAACACCTGTCCGCTCAGACGGGTTTCAGCGATACCGCCATGAGCTGTCACACATGCGCATGCTCATGGAGGACATGGTGTGGACGAAGGCGGAAAGGATGGCATCCACTGCTGCACACCAGCGAAATGTAGCTGGGATCTACCATGCCCTGCAGATCCTCATCATGGCATTGCTGCCACAAGGCGTGGCGATGATGAATGCTGCTGGCCCCACACCATTCACATCTCCACCCCCTGGTGTGCCATTGCCTCACAGTGCAGCAGACGTATCCACTCCGGCACCTGATTTGTCAGTGGCACACAGTGCCTCAACCAGTACTGGAACACCCACAGGTGGGGCAGAGCACACATCCGGGGATGAGGACGTGGATGGGTTTATGATCAGGAGGCACTAGCATTCATTTCCGCCACCTGGCCTGTTTCTGCTTGGTGCCGCACATGGCTCCATGACCTTCCAATGACCCCCGATGCACTCCGATGCACTCACCTTGGACAGCAACATGGACTGCCATGTCCTGTTTGATGACCAATGACACGGCGACCAGACTGCCGACTGTACCCTTCCTCTTCGGCAGTATTTGTCATTTCCGGATGGACTCTAGATGGCCCTCCACGGGCCCATATTGTGTAGTGTGCTTGGCATTGCCCTGTACCGCTCCAGCTGCAGAAATGCACTGGATGTGCAATAAACATCCAGTGACGCAGTGCTGTGTTATGACTTTCATCATTCATGTATGAATGTGTGAATGAATGTAGGGACAGACAGTGCCTTCTCTTGCGTCAATGATGCTCATCCTGTGGGATGCCAGTCAGAGGGTGCTACATTGCATATTGTGTACTGGGTGCCGTGGACACTACAACAGGGACACACGCCTCAGTCACTTCCATGTCCGGACAGGGACTGAACCACACCCAGAGCCCACGAGTCATTGTAGCAAACCCTGCTCTGGTCTGGCGTTCAGCAGGCCAGACCACTCCGCTTACGCTCTGAGGGGGGACCTCATTGCTACCCGTCGCAGGCGTACTCGCTGGTGGTGTTCAGGTCACTAGTCTAGTTATCAGCATGTCACAGCCACTCCCTGAGGGCAGGTTTGCATGCACACCACACCCATCCAGCACTGGTGTCACAGGCCATGTGACTCTGCCAACATAACGAGCCGATTACGTCACATTCCACTCTGCCGGTGGTGACTGGATGACGGACGCTCCACGGTTCTCAATCATAAAGGGCCCATGAGTTGTTGCGCACATGGTTATTGGCACCAGAGGCCTTGCGGCCGTCACGGGCCTACCACCACGTGGCACTGACTGGGGTTGCACAGGGTTAGTGGCACCTGGAGCTTTGCGGCCGGCCCATGCACCCTGCCACGGGACAGTGACTTTGGGTGCACTGAGGTGGGGGCACCTTAAACTGCTGAGCGGGTTTGCAGCCTGCGATTATGCCCCGTACTGGCGGTCTGGACAGTTCAGGTTTTGTGTGCCCTGCTGGACCACAGTGTAGGCCAGAGCCAGCGGGCAGCGCGGGCCTACCGCCATGTGGCATCGCTTCCGGGATCCCAGAGTTAGTGGCACCTATTGGGCTGAGCTGGTGTGCAGCCTGCGATGAGGCCTGGTGCACTGTATGTCCTCTGCCATGGAGTAATCAAGACCCAGCACCAAATGTGAGAACTGGTGGCCTGCGGAGAGGGGCTGCATGATATGGAGTGTGCCATGTCCGCGGGCCCCGGGCTTGTGGCTTGCAGAGACACATGGTGGGTCCTCCTGTCTGCACGCCGGTGGCGAAGGTGAGCAGTGAGGCCTGAGTGTGCATGGGAGGGCATGCTCTGATAGGCAGCGAGAGCGGCTGGGGTGCCTCTTCCTGGGTGTGCATGAGTGGGCAGGCTATGTTGTCTTGTGCAATTGTGTGTACTGTGCCAATCATGTATCTGGACTCTGTTTCAGATGATGGGTCTGTCTCAGATGTGTGACCTGGTGAACTGCTAGACATACCGGCAAGCGGTTGGAGACACACCGGTGGCAGCAGGTGAGCGGTGTGGCCTGGGCACGCAGTGGCAGCACTCTCTTTCTCTCTCTCCCTCTCTTCGTCTCTCTCTCTCCCCTCTCCTCTTCTCTCTCTCTCTCTCTCTCTCCCTCTCTTCTTCTCTCTCTCTCCCCCTCTCTTCTTCTCTCTCTCTCTCTTCCTCTCTCTCTCCTTCACTCTCTCTCTGTCCTTTGATGTGCACAGGACACACCTTCTCATCATGATTTTTGTCTTGCAGGCTGTGACCTACGGATTGTACCGAGGGGAGCCGCCATGTGTCTTCATTTTATTTCAGTGTTCATTATAATAAAGTTTCATTTGTTGCTTTGAAAGTGAATGTGTGATGCTCATTTTTGTGATGACACATGCATGTCCCCAGTTGTGATTGTGCGACATCATGCAGAATATTTTGTACATGTTTAGGTGTAGCTTATGTAGCATGTCTTTGGTCAGGGGGAGTGCCGGGGAGGGGGGTCCTGGGGGTAGTAGCGGCAGGAGTTGTTGCCATTTCGGCCCTCCGGGCTGCATGTTCAGTTGCCCGGGTGCATCTGTTGTTCTTCGGGTGTGGGTCTGGGCTTTTGTGGTGCAGGCTGTGGTCCGACTTTGCATCAGGTCAGAGCAGGTGTTATTTTCCTGCTGCTAACGCGCCTTATCGCCTGTTTTGTGTTGTTATCGCAGTTCTGGCTGGTCGTTGTGAATGTTGTGGAGTGGTGTTGTCACAGCTTTTGGCGCAGGAACGCCTACTCTGCATCTCATTAGCGATAGTTGCGGGGGTCATCTGTGGCAATGTTTTTTGCGGCTGCTTTCGCGGGTAAACTGGTGCTGTGGGAGAATAACACCAGCTTGTGATTGGGGCGATAAGTGTATCGCTACTTTGGCTGTGATAAAGTGCTGTTGACTCTGCAATAGATCCTTGTGAATATGCCCCCAAGTAACGTGAATGTCTGAATGCACAGTACCTCGGATTTTGAAGTAGAAATGATCCCAATGGAGGATTGAGACATGTTAGCCCAAAGGGATTCGGTAAGAGTGTTGAATTTGAGGTAAAGACATGAGGTTTTCTGAAAAAGTAAACTTAGTTTTACTAATTTATGAAATGGTGAGGACATGCATGTTTGATAACTGAACACAGGCTGATATTGCGTGTGAATATAGTAGTGTTTGGCAAGCTATTAGAAAGGTCCTACTGCAACAAGCAAGCAAAGCGAGCAAGAATGAAAGTCCTAATTTCCAACTTAACCAGTGAGCTGTGGGAGTGCATTTTCTCCAACAACATAAAAAAAAATGATGCACCTTAGAGAAGAATGTCCCAGTTGCCAAAGAGCTATGGCTAAAAATGCATTGGCTTGACTAGCAGTTCTGAAGCGGATTGCATAAGTAATTCCTATAGTTCTGGAAATACCAATGTCCTATGATATACTCCACACAATTGAGGTTGTACAAGTTACCATTACAAAATACACTAGTTAAGAGATGCTCTGAGATACATAACATAAATAAGATTATTAGAGTACCAGTTAGCGACTGATCAAATTCATTCAGACACTGTCATCGCCAGTACATATTGTCATGCTGGAAATTGCTGTTCCAATTTATGCCCTCCCCAAAGAAAATCACCATACCAGTTCCACAATAACCCGCTTTTATGTGATGTGTATCTATTTTCATTCCCTGATATTCACTGAGGGTGGAATGTAAATCTCCACCCCTCGGAATCTGGGCAAACCTTTCTACAATAAGCTACCTAATGTAACTGATCTTGTGCTTATCATTCTTGAAGTATTCTACTAGTGAAGCTCTGTGTTTTAACATTGAACACGACTGCAATTCTGCAGAATTTTTGTTTTATTCTTCTGCTGGATACACTCTCCGGATACAATAATTAATGGTCTTAACGAGTACGAAGAATTCAATAAACAGATAGTGCACTTCAGTAGTGGCGAACTGAATATATATGAGACCAGCATTGTGCATACATTCCTTACATACTGTGAGAAAGTAATCCTTTTGGCCCTGATCACCCCCATGTTTTGCTTGACACTGGTAGTAACTGACTTTGATTGTGCCCTGGGCTCTGCTGACCAGACCCAGGCCCAGTACTCTGATTTAAAGGTTTATGGCGGTTAGGTATAATTACAATTGGCAATGACAGATACCTGTAAGTCCCTAGTATATAATAAGGTAAGGGGGATTCAAACTACCTATAAGTCCATTGTATATATTAGGGTAGGTTGCTTTAGAGGCCCAGTGGATGTCCTGCACTGGAGTGAGCACTGCTGTGCTCCCTCCTGTCATTTTAAAGGCAGCCCTGCTTTGCAGACTGTCTTTATTTTAAATTATATGCACATTCGACTTTTGAATTAAAGGTACTTTCAAAGTAGTAATCTACCTTATTTTTACATATAATTAACCCCTAAGGTCTCCCCTAGGTGTCCCAGGTGTAGGGTGCCATGTAACTATAAGCAGGGACATTATAAAAGATGTTGTATAAGCCCTGGTGAGGGGAAAAGTGCCAAATTCATTTTTAGGTTGAGCCTGGGCAGCGCATGACCTGCTCTGCGAGGCATTCTGTATTCGAGTATGGATTTGAAGCTCCACCCACTCTCTGCTCATATTTTTAATTGGTTTGTGTCATTGTCCTTTGTAAAAGCTGGCTTCTGATTTGTTAATCGCTTGTTAGTCCCTCCTTAGTACTGCCTTGGATTCATTTTTAACTTACCATGAGGACTGGCCCTTTTACTTCTGTTATTACACAGTATGTCTTATTTAGTCTGTAAGTACTATTTTCTTTAATGGGTTTCTCCTACTGCAGGCACAAGATATTTTCTTGCAACATTCAGTGCGCCATGTGTGCTTTAACTTTCCAAGCAAGCAGCCCAGGACAATGGCAGACGCTTCTTTGAAGTGAAATAGGTCTTGCATTTACAAAAGCTAGAGTTATTTGCATTGTAAATGACAATGCCTTTTATTTATGTGTTAACTATCAAAACAGTAAAATAAAAGGCATTGTCATTTACAATGCCAATAGCTTACACTTTCGCCAAATGTGGGACCTATTGCATTGCAAATACTTGTTCTCCATTGTCGATAATAAGTTCCATAGGCTAACATTGGAATATTTTATTTAAATATAACTATTGACAGCAGCAGAATGGAATATCAATCAATGCATCAGAATGTTAGCTATGATAAATCCAACAAATTGCCAATGTTAGATTTATAATACCTATCACAGAAAATAATGTATTAAACGTTCTTTTCTGTAAGTCAAGATCCAGCATTCCAGCTGCTTTCCTGATTTGCTAGCCTCTTCCAGGCTGAGCCAAGCTTTCTTAATGAGGTGTGAAGTAGTCTGGCAATGGGTTTCCTGTGGGAAGAAAACTAAAACTGCAGAAGCAGAAGGCAGGAGGGAGGAAGGGTGATCAAACTGGTCTTCAAAAAGGAGAATGACACATTAGGACGGCAAATGCTCACCCCACATCCTGCCACCCCAGACACACAGGAGCCCCTGCAATTTGATCAGGGGAGGAATGGCAGGAGAATGTTAGGTAATCTTAGCCATACCAGTGGGCTGGCTTAGCCTGATCTAGCATCCCAGGAGAGAATTTCTCCATGTTGGATTTTGAGAGAATAGTGCTTGGTGGACAAGATTATGCCACATTTTAGAGAGAGTAGTCATACACCTGGATGGCCCCATGCATCCCATTGGTCAGGGGTGCCCCCTGCTTTACACCAAGAACACAACATAAATATGGAAGAGATGCCAATCAACTCAGATCTGCTGCCTGAAGCTACAAGGGGAAGAAGAACTTGCTGGAAACCTGATCTGCACCCAAAACGCCAGTACACTGCAGGACTGCATCTGCTGCACATTCTGCACTAGATACAGCCCTAAGTACTTTTCCTTGCTTCAAGAAGGGTTAGGGAGTGGACTCCTTGCATGCTACAGTTTAGCAGAGCCCACTTGCATCATCTCAAACAAGAGGTCCAAATCCTGAAGTGCGTCTAGTGCACTTTTAAGGATTTGGCCAGGTGCATTGAGTGAATTGTGGCCCCAACATCCCAAGGACCATCCCAGAGACTCAAGAGCCCTAGATTGGTGTTGTGGACTCTTTGAACCCTCAAGCATGTTCTGGAAGAAGATCCAAAAGTTTGGTGAGGTTTTGGTACTTTTTGGTAACACACTCCATAAGGTGACCTACTCAATGTTGAGAATCAAGCCGGAGACCTTCACCGAGACCCGGCCTGGATTTCAGGTTCGCTGAAAGCTCTGAAGCTCTAGACCTCCAGGGTTTGACCGGGGCCTCTCAGAACCAAGCCAAAGATGTTGATGCAAATCTGGCTTGAAGACGAGCCGCGCTCGGCGTAGAGAGAAAAAGCTCCAGAAAAACGATTAAGTGCGAAGGTAACATTTTGATCGAGGCCTCGCGCTTAGTTTATCCGACCAGGGATCCATCACGGTCAGCATCAAACATTGACTTTGTCCCAGTTTAGCATGACCAGATGTCCCAGTTTGGCGGTATAGGTTTTTAAGCACTAGAAAGTGTTTATTCTTGAAAAACTCCTATCTCCGTTTCCCTACTTTGGATTTTTTCATTTAGGTGCCTATTTGCTCATTAAAATACTAACTATTTTTATAAATCGGTGATGGATTTGCATTGTGTGTTGTCTTCCTTATTTAATGTAATGATGTTTTTTAATGCTTTACACACCTGTATCCTAAATTAAGCCTGCCTGCTTGTTGCCAGCTACCAAGAGTTGACCAAGAGATTAATTTATTGGGACCCTAACTGAACCTTTTATTGTGTTTGTGGCCTTATTACTAGTGATAAGCCACTTCTTGTCACTACTAATAAATACTTTCCAACACATATTCACTACTTAACAATGTAATCTATGCAAATTACATTGTTAAGGAGTGGAAGAGGTGTGACACAGCGGCCGGGTGGCTGACTCCGGAACACGGGGGCTTACACTTCGATCCCTGGCAGCAGGTTAGCCCATCACCAAGTGACTCTGGGCAATAGCTCGCTTAATCTTCCCGACGACCCGAGCACCTTGACACCCTCGGGTACTTGTTCCCGCTATACAAATACTGGTATTTCAAATCATTATAAATGTTTAATTTGGTTTTCTGTTTCACATATGTACATAACTTATAGATGTAATCTGGTGCAAATCATTATTTATGTTTAATTTAGATTTATTTTTTCCCATTCCTTACTAATATGTACTAGTATTGTTCAAAATTCAGAAAAATCTGTACACAACTGGCGCTCAGTTGCAGTGAAAATGATTTATATACAACATTCCATAAGGATTTTTATAACCTAGCTGAGTTGACATACTCAAATATCTTACACAACATACACAGCTCTATCCCCTTTTTGACACTATGTAACCCTAACACACAATGTAAAAGCGGCCATCTTGGGTAGATACTCTGGGTCTCATTTATGGCATTTTGGGATAGGATATCGCAGCAAGGTCTCTTACTACGCTGCCCTACGTCAAAGTGAAAGGGCAGGAATGCACCATATTGCTGTCAATTCTGCCTGAGCTGGTGCTGTTATAGTAGCCTAGCGCCAATGTAGGTTCCTTTGCACTACGGTGCAAGGGTTCCTCCGTCGCAGGCAGAATTGCTTTTGTCCAGGAAAGGGCACCTTCCTGCATAAAAACGATCCTACAAGGCATTTTCCTCTTTTTTATGTCTAATATTAATTTATTTTAACACATAGTTTCAACCATAATATTGTTCTCCTTGATTTTTGTGTGTTTTTTTTCTATTTAAAAGATTTTTATTGATAATAAAAACAGAGACATAGCATACTTGCTGCAATATACACAGTACACAAAGTCTAACACAGTAGGGAAATGCTAGTATCCTATTGCATACAGTATCAATATCATCACCTTTCAATTTGCATCAAGAACATTTACAGTTCAGTTGAATCTTATACTTACCTAGTACACAGTACTAATCCCGAGGCACTTAAGGGCGGTCACTAGTCAAGGCACTTCTCTCAGTCCAGCAACGGGGAACATAACCTGCAATCAACTCTCCCGTGCTATATTTTGTTTCAAGGGAATCAGCCCGATTTGAGCCATTTGCCTTGGCAGCCAGATAGGCCTGGTATAGTCCCCAGAGGTTTTTAGGCTGATTTCGGGGAGGCAATAACTTGCTATAATATTCTGTTTGTGTACTGCCATACATCATATCGTTTGTCCAGCCCATTACAGTGGGGGTCGGGCCCTGGGACTGGCAGATTGGAACCCTACGTCTAGCAACTAGGATCCCCATGTCTACCAATCTTCTGATTCCCTTAGGCAAATGTTTGGAATATCGCAATAGAGCGAGCATAGGGTCCAGTTCAAGTGTAGTGTCCTTGACTTCCCCCAGAGTCTTGAATATCAACGCCCAAAAGGACGCCATCCCAGGGCAGAACCAGGCCAGATGCTAAAAGTCTGCAGGGTCCGCACCACAAGATTTGCATGCGGTAGAGTCACACAAGCCGTACCTGCAGAGCCTCTCTGGTGTATAATATACCCTATTCAAAAATTTGAAATGTATCAGCCTGTGATACCCGTTTAATGAAATGTGTTTTGTACTCTCACAGCAGTACTTCCAAGTTGCATCATCAATCACTCGACCCAGATCTGCCTGCCACGCCAACCGAGCCTTGGTGTAGTGGTTGGCTCTGTAACCCTGTGCCGTGTTATAAATCCTTGAGACAAATTGTACTGGCGATTCAGCCTTAATAACATATGTGAGCGGAGGAACCTCTGGTGGCTCATCTAACCCGCTGCCCAGGACCTCCGTCAGTGAATGCCTCACCCTGTGGAAGTGGAATTGGGTCAATGGAGTAGCTGCTTAACCTTCCCGGGCTGTGTCGTCCCATGATATTGTTTTACCCTCAACAAACATTTCTCCTATTGTGTGGATATTTATAGCATTTAAGGCCCTAATCACCCCTTTTTCCTTGCATGGGGGCAACCAGTGGCACCACTCCAGCGGTGTCTTAGAGGAGTAGAGGTTAGCACCAGCTTGTAATTTCAGAAGGTGATGCCTGGCATTGGTTGTCACATTAATGGATTCAAGGATACCAGTCCTACGATCAGGATGTTTAAACACTGGCAATGGGGTTGGGGCCGCCACCACATTCTCAATCCGAAAATGCGCAGCATCCGTGGGGCCATGCATCCAGTGGTGCGCATGGGCTTCCTGAGCAGCCCTATAGTACAGTTCTAAATCCGGATCTCCAAGTCCGCCCAAGCTGTATGGTAGCATGAGAATCTCCCACTTAACTGAAGCGTGTTTCCCAGCCCAGGCCAAACGCACCATCAGAGTTGTCAGTAACCAAAAAAATGACCTCGGGAGGACAATGGGAATATTAGTGAATAAGAATAAAAAACGTGGAAGGACTACCAATTTCATAATCGATACTCTACCCACTTGTGATAGGGGTAAGCATATCCACCTTTCCACGCCGTCTTCCAGTTTGGACACCGCTGTCCCATAATTTTCTTTGAAGACCACATCCGAATCAGTATGCACACTGATGCCTAAATATCTAACCAGCTCTGTCGTCCAGCAAAGGGGGTATTCCGGCGTGAACTGGGCCGTCTCTGCAGTAAGCAGGAAAATGAGCGATTTATTCCAATTCACCTTGAGGCCAGACCTGACCCCAAAAAGAATCACTTTGCGCAGTATCGATCGAGAGATTTTGGTCAGGGTCTCTAACATATAGTAATGTATCATCTGCGCACGTGGATATAATCAAGTTATATTTCGGGAATTGTATACCCCTATAACTATGATATTGACGCATCGCGCAAGTGAGAGGTTCGGCACCCAGGGCGTATAGCAATGGGGAGAGTGGACACCCCTGACGTGTGCCTCTAGTGATGCGGATAGGGTCGGTAACCAAGTCACCAATCTTAATCCTAGCTGTAGGGAAGTTGTAGAGCACTCACATCATTTGCAAAAAGACACTCCCGAGCCCCATTCTTGTCAACACATGGGTCATGAACCTCCACTCCACGGGGTTAAACGTGTTCTCCATGTCGAGGAAGACAGCCACTGCCTGAGTATCATGTAGGGTATCTTGGATAGCCCCAAACACAGTTCTCAAGTTATAAGTACGGTTCCTACCAGGGACAAAGCTGGCTTGTTCTGGTGATATCAGCAGCAGTACTTGGGGAGACAGTCTGGTCGCTAAGACCTTTGCATAAATTTTGGTATCCACATTGTGCAAGCAGTCAGAGGTTTCTTTGGTTTAAGTATGGTAACAATTAGCGCTTCCCGCATTGAAGGTGGCATTTAGCCTGCTTCAATGATTTCCTCAAACAGTGTCTGTAGGTGCGGGACCAATAGTTCCCTGAACACTTTGCAAAAGGAGACAGTGAGACCATCCACTCCAGGGTCACTAAGGCTCAAGGTATTTCTTCTACTTCTAGTGTGTGCATCAGGTATTCCCTGTGTCCATTCAACAGCCAAGGCAGTTTAATATGAGTGAGGTAGTCTAAAATAGCTCACTCATCACTCCGGCCCTAATAGCTATATAGTGATGCATAATATTGCTTAAATCTGTTGGTTATGTTGAGTGGGTCAGTTAGGGGCTCCCCCTCCGCATCATGAAGGACTGTCACATTAGACTTCTCCCTCCAGGTTCTAAGCAGTGAAGCCAGGACCGACCCCGGACGGTCTCCCTCCCCATATTTGTGAGCTGTCGCATATTTGCCCAAGTGCTTTAGTTCAGCGTCTGCTGTAGAGTGATACTCTTCCAGTGTACGGTGCAGTTTTTGCGTGATACTGTCATCCACCCCTGTTAGTAGTTGCTGCTCTAGGGTTGCTAAAGTGGTCTCCAAATCCGAAGGGTGTAGCGGACTCCGGAGTGCTTAGCCATGGCGATTCCACGGATGTACACCTTAAAGGTGACCCACACTGTGGCGAAAGAGTCAACCGACCCAGTATTAGTCTCAAAGAATATCTCAATGACCTCGGCCAGTTCTACTTTAAAAGCGGGGTCGAGTAAAGAATACGGGAGGAACCACCAAGTAAAGGGAGGTATGACTGTCTGCGGGGTGTCAATGTCCATCTGTATTGGCGGTGTGATCTGAGAGCGTGCGCGGTAGAACCACACAGTCACGGATCTGTTGAAACAAATCTCTTGAAATAAACAAATAGTCAATCCTAGTGTGGAGGTTATGTTATGCTGAATAGTGTGTGAAGCCACCCGGGCCCTGTGAGCATGTACACCATACATCACATAAATCTAGTTGGGTGGCAGGCGTCATAATAGACTAAGCCGTGGGAGTCTAGGCAGGCCTCCTGACCTGTCTAAATTGGGATCTAATACACAGTTAAAATCCCCCCCCCCAGAGTTGGGAACACGTGCCATAGTGACTCATTCTATCTAATAACTTTCCAAAAAAGGAGGGGTTATCGAAGTTAGGGCCATAGATGTTGACTAGAACCAGTGCAAACCCTTTTCCGCTACATCACGATACTGAAAAGCGTCCCTCGGGGTCGGTCTCCAGTGCTTCCAAGTGAAGATCCGATCTGGGATTCACCCAAGTTAGCACTACCTGGGCATGAGATGTGAACCCTGCGGCGTGTATGTTACCCCGCAATCCTCTGTGCTGCAACAGTGCACTGTGTAAAGGCAAGTGCGACTCCTGCAGGATAGCGATGTCGACACCACACCTTATAAGAGAAGCCAGAACTTTCTGCAAATTCCTATGGTCATTGAGACCCTGGACATTCCAAGTTAAAATGTATATCTTACGAGTCTGAGAGAGCATCTAGGAAGTTAGTCAAAATTGAGGTGCGCTCCACGGAACTAATACTGTGTAACCATATCAGACTTCGTGCTTAAACACCAAGTTGCGTTGTATCAAGTCAACTATGATGACATATTTTGAAACCAATGACATGTACCTTCCCCCCACCCATGGAGCTCCTTCCCCAACTGTGCACGCACGGAATCCCTCCCCCAACCCACCACAGCAATAAAAAAATAAAATTTCTAGGATCTAGTGCCATGGCGGTATACCACAGAACATACCCCGTTTACGATCTCAATACTCATCAAATAGAATAAACAACAAAATGGTGATCAAAACAGTTCCCCAGTCCTGTGCTACACACGTAGGCGGATGTTGCCAGCCCGGTAGGTTAACTGAACCTAACTAGTCTAAAAACCCCACAACCGTCTTCCATCTGCAAAATCGGTGCATCATGAAATAGTACAACTGTGCCCCCCCCACCCTGCACTTTTCTAGAATGAATCGTATCTCCACAAGCACTATGAGCCTGAACTTTCTGTGTTTGTTTCCGGAGCATAATACTCCGGAGATAAGTAACTAGTTATCCTTGGCACCCCCTAAACAGCTGCAACTTCTGGATCCCCCAGTCACATCCGTTTGGCCCTCCCAACCACCCTCGCCAGCAACCATCTTATCTGTGAAGTGAGTAGTGCAAACATTAGTCCTGATCATCCATACTGCCTCCAGCTGCTCAGTACGAGGAGTCCTGCATGGAGCCCCGTTCCTTTTCTTTGGACCACTTCTTCAGGGCCTTCTGTAGCATCTTAGGATCTGTGAAAATCCACAATTTGCCCTGGTGATTTACACGGAGTCTCGCTGGGTACAGAATGGCGTAGTCCAAATTTTGGTCCCGTAGCTGGTGCTTCACCGGAGCAAACTGTCGCCCAGCCTCCTTCACCCGGACTGTGAAATCCAGATATAAGGAAATGACAGAGCCATCATACTGCAGAGACTGTTTCTCCCATTCTACTCTCAACGCTGCATCTCTGTCCCTGTAATTCAAACATTTTGCAATGATGGGCCTCGGGGCACTCCAGGGTCAGGGCGTGGGCCCAGCAGGTGATGCGCCCTCCCCACCATGAACATGGGGGAAAATGCATCACCCCCCAACAGTGTCACCAAGAGTTTTTCAACAAAGAGCTCCATATTCCCGATCTGAGTTGTCTCTGGAAGGCCCGTGATGCGTATGTTGTTTCGTCGGGACCTCGCTTCTAGGTCCTCAGCCTTGTCTTTCACGACTTGTAGCACCTTTCCCATGTGTTTATGATCCGAGTCCAGTTCTTTCTGGGCCTCCTCCACCTCTGTGACCCTACGTTCGGCCATATCCAGTCTCTCTACC